>NC_080749.1:69208703-69827609 GCF_020826845.1 Diceros bicornis minor
TTTTTGGTATTTTTTTCAAGTATCAAAAAATTTAAGTGCTAGTTTCTTTAGATCCAGAATAACTCTGAATTCCTTAATGAGGCTAGTACCCAAATGCCAGTTCAAGGTTCAAGACGGTGCTGCCAGACTGACAACTCTTACATAACAGTTTAAGTACTACCTGCAGCATAAAGAATAGAGAGAGAGAAAACACAGGCCTAGCTTCAAGTCCCAGTTTCATTTATGAGATAGAATTTTATTTCATTCAAAGAAAGTCAATGTAAACCTACCAAATCCAAGGGCAAAGCACCGTGCATGGCATTTATAGGTCACAAAAATCCCTGGACCCATTACTACAAACAAAAGAGAAAACAAACAAACCTAAATACAACTAAATTCCTTGCCAGATTTTATATAATCATATTGCTTCTATTTGTTCCAATTCATACTCAGCTGTTATTTAAAATCTGATATTAACTTTTATATCTCAAAAATGTATTTGCATATTCAGAGTCCCCAAGCAATTCTGAATTTCTGGGCTTCTCTTTCCTATTGGCTCCAAAACTGCCATCTGGTGGAGGGGAAGAGAGCATGCACATCCCAGCTGCTGCTAATTTACTAGTTCACTTCATCATCTGAAGGCTTATTTCCTTCAGATGATGGTCAGCTTGGCTGCATGGAGCAGTTGTTCTCCAAGTTTGGTTCCTGGACCAGCACCAGGGGCGTCCCTTGGGACTTTATTAGAAATGGAAATTCTTGGCCCCATCCCAGACCTACTGAATCAGAAACTTCGGGGTGATGCCCAGAAATGTGTTTAACAAGCTCTCCAGGTGATCTGATACATGCTAAAGTTAAAAACAACTGTCTCAGAAGAATGAGAACCTTATCATTTAGGAGATTTTTGCAATTATCCAATAAAACACACATGGGCTTACAAAATTAAACAACTTTTCATGAAACTGTTTAAGAAGATGACATAATGAAAACAGTGCTTAATGATTATTACAGCAGAAGTAGGTAAGGTAGAAAATGAACACAGCAGAAAATCAAATCAAAGGCCAAAAAATTCAGGCATGAACTGATGAACAGCAGCTGTGGAAACAGAAAGGCATGACTTACCAAGTTATTATGAAGTAAAAACTCAATGGAAAAGAATTATGTCAAAAACGACTCCAAGATTTCAAGCCAGGACAGCTAAGAGAATACAGGTACTGAAAAGGTTGGGAAGGAAACTACTTGGTTTGTAGGATGAACTACGAATTCGATTCTAAATTTCTTGAGTTTATAGTGACATGAGTAGAAATATTCAACAACAAGTGGAGAAGAGAGATGAGCTTGAAAGTAAAGCTATGACACATCAGGAAGTCACGTGCAGAGACACTGAGGCGTAAGAACCACTCAGCTCTCTAGACGCCTGAAGGCTACCCGGGTCTACAACTGTGTTTTGCTTGGTCAGCAGTGTTTTAAAACCACAAACATTTAAAAATCAAGAGATCTCATCTAAAAGTGCAGTTTTTCAGCTTTTCTAAAAAAAATTGGTAGTTATGGAAACTGTGGATCTACATTCTATAACGGCAACAATGCCTGGGGCTGAGAAGCCACCTCCTTTCGACAGAGCGCTCTCTGTAGCTTCCTAGGCCCCCACTGGTCCCCACTGCTGCCATCTAGCCAGTATCACTCAATGCCTCTGCTTTTGGGTTTGTGACTCCCAGCACAGGAAAAAACTTAACAGAAAATCAAATATTAAGCCTTCAGAAACAACACATAAAAGTAAAAGAGGCAGCCACCAAGAAGCAAGAACCAAAACAGTGTAGTTTGGCAGAGTACAGAGGAGATGGAGAAGGGAATGAGTACAATTAACAACTTAAAGATCAGCCTCCTTGAAGAGGCTCCCTGATCCCCTCTTCCTCTCTAAATCTGGCTGTCTCATAATTGTACTTTTCCTTTGAGACACTTATCAGAGTTGGCAACTAAGTATTACTTTTGCTTAAATATTTGTTTCATGGCTGCTCTCCTTTCAGCCTTCGAGGGCCTTACATTAGAAACAGTAAGAACATCAAGTAGTCCAGGTTGGCTACAGGATAACAGAAGTGCCTAGAACAGTACCCCCGGAAGCTAGAACACGACAGTAAGCATCGTTGAATTCATGAAGTAAATTGCAGCCAAATCTTTGCAAGTCAGGCTGGAAAGTTTTTATTTAATTCCACAGGCAGGAGGGCACCTCGAAGAGCTTCTGAGCGGAGGAATGGCAGGCCCTGAGGTAAACTTGAACAAGATTAACCTGGCAGTCCTGTGCAGGACCTACTCAAACTGGGAAGATCTAAGTCCACCCTGCAAAATGAACAAGTGATAATTTTGAGAGGATTGTTAAAACTCAAATTTGCAGGAAGCGATCAGGATTGGGAGTGTGGGAGAACTTAGAAAACTTTAGGAACCTAGAAGAATGATAGTGCTAAGAAGCTGAAAGAGCATATGAGGTGTAACGGTTGCACTTATGAGCAAATTTATATTTGAGGTGCAAATGAGACATTCAGGTGGTTGTGACGAGCACTAGAGCTCAGAATAAGTCAAAGCCAAACATACCAATTTGAGAGTTATCTTCAGAGAGACGTGCTTTATTTGGGAACAAGAAAATGTCCAAGAGCTGAACCGGCACTGTGGCAAAATAAGACGCAGTGGAGAGTGGGAGGAGGAAAGTAAGACTGTGTCAGAGAAGCCACGGAAGGCCGGAGTTCAAGACGGATTACCCAACCATGTCAACCACAGCACAGAGGCATTATTTCCTCTCAGAAACACTCTCTGCGGCCCCCTATTCCTTAACACACTTGTAGGTTAGGCTGTTGTGGACTGGATGGCCTTGGTCTCGGGCGCCTGTTTTGCTAGGGTAATGGCAGGCCCTGAAAAAGGCCTCTCTGATCAAAGCTCCCAAACTGGCCCAGGACTCACCCAGCCAGTCTACCCCTTGAAATGCGGGGTGGAATAGAGCCAGCCTGAACTCTGGGAATGACAGATTCTTTCTTGGGTCAGTTAACTTCGTTAACAAACATGTCTTCCAATTTCTTTCTCAAATAATTTGGCATTTGCTCACAATTTCAAAGCAGCAGCAGCAATGATTACATGCCCTGGTTTTCTTGGTATTTACCAAGTGTCTCCGTGAGCTAAAGAACCGAGGAATTTAAGTTGTCGAGGAAATAAGACGGTTCTCCCTTCACGTGGTCACAGCTCGGCCTGGTAATGTAGGGGGGCAGGCAGCAGACTTCAAGACTGATGCAGCCTAACTTCCTAACTCGACTGCTACCAGGCCTCCTCAGCTGAGCGCAGGCCGCATCGAGGAGCCCTTTCACAAGTCCAACAGGACGTCTGCACGCTTGCTGCACCACGCCGCGCTGTGTGTCCGCAACACGGGGCTGAAATCTCCAGACACCTGTATTAAGGCGGGGCCATCCGATCGATGGAACGATCAAGTCACACACCGAGCACAGCTGCAACAACTGGCAACGCTCCAGCGTCTGTGAGCTGCACACAACACGCCACAAAATCCCTCCACGCTGAAACCCTGCGTGTCCCCCAAACTGTACTCAACTTTGAAGAAAGAAATGGGGCTCAAGGCTGATTAAGAGCTACAGCGGCAGAAAACGAAGGTGGTGCTTCAAAGAAGGTGCTAGAAGGAGTAAGGGCGAGACACGGAGGCGGGACGGGGGTGCTCCGGGCCGGCCGGGGCGCGGGTCCGAGAGCTGCGCCTCCAAGGGCGACTCGAAACTTCGAGGACAGGCCGGCCCCACCCCGACTCTTTCTCCACGTCGGCGAGCGCAGCTGACGAGCGTGCCCTAGGCCGCTCGCTCACTCACCTCGACATGAGCCTGCACAGCTCGCGCGACCCCATGGCCAAAATACTCGCCACCTAAGGGCGCCCGACGCAGCGCCTCTGACAGGCTCCGCGCGCCTCACGTCAGACCCGCCCACCGCCGGCGTGCGCAGCCGGACACAGAGGGCAAGTCCTCCAGCGGGCCAGAGCGGCCCACGGCGGGATTTTCCGCTGAGCGGCGCTGAGGGGCGGAGCGAGAACAGCTACCTGAGGAAATGGGTTGAGGGCGGGGGAAGGGAGATGGGGCGGGGCGGGGCCAACGTCGGGGCAGGGCTGAAGGAGCCCCAGAGCGCAGACGCGAGCCGATTGGGAGGTAAGAGATTGCCCTCTGGAGGCTCTCTTAGGAAAAGCCTTGGGCTTGGGCTGCTTAATTTGACTAGCAGGGGTTGACCTGAAGGACCTTTATGGAATTTTAATATTTTTTAATTAAAAATATAAACTTAGTATTCTTTTCTTTGAGAATCAAACAGATGAAATACACTTGATAACAGGAGGACATTGATGTAGTTTATTCCTAACCCAACACAGCAGAACTCCTTTCATGTTAGGATTGAGATATTTCCAGTTTTTTGGAAAAGTTATAAATCCCCCATTCTTCCTCAATGATGGACAAGAATTGTCTCCTTAAGAGGTAATATCACGTCTTCACAAGCTAAACTAAAAATTACTGTTATAGTGAAAGCGTAATTACATTCAGAAAGTAGCTTATTCTTAAATAAAACCAAGATTTAACCCATCCACTAGGATCCACTGTTAAGTTGATTCAGAAGAATGTTCCTCTGCATCCAGATACACCCAGATGTCCAGCAGCAAACATTTCATCACCACTAAAGTATTGACACATCAGAAAGAAGGAATTCAGTGAGAAATTTTGGAGAGAAAGAAGTTAAAGGAGTTAGTCTTAGTTCCTTGACATTTAGGAAGTTACTGTCAAGTTTTCGATCAAAAATTGCTTTTCTAAGCTAGGTCAGATATAATCACCAAATACCCACTGAACAGAACACAAACGATAAGCATCACAGAAGGAACTCCTGACCTGCAATGTGGTTTTGTTTTTTTGGTTTTGGGTTTCTTTTTTTTTTTTTGTAACTTATGCTAGGAAATGTAAGGGGCTAGAAATACCAGAAGGAACAGAAAGTAAATGATGCCGTTGTGAAATTTATATTCCACTCTGATTTACTATCTCTATCTCTGTCGGTTGACTGGGAACACTACTTTGGATAAGGTGGTCAGGAAAGGCCTTTCTGGGACAGCGGTATATTAGTGATAACCTGAGCAAAGTGAAGACAGTTGAGACAGTCCCAGCCTGTAGTCTGGTGGATAAGACAGGCATGCGTAAGGATAAATTATTCTCCCTGGGATAATTACTGTGACAGAATGTTAAATTGAAAGTTTTGACTGACGTGTCAAGATATGATAAACATCACATATCAAATGAGTTGTGAGATGGATCAAAATGCAATTTTCAAGGAAAATATATATTAACAAGTTTCATAAGTCCTTAAACTCTTACTCATTTCAAGGATGGGGAGATTTAAAAATGTTATAAAAAAGTTTTTTTTTTTTTGTGAGGAGATCAGCCCCGTGCTAACATCCGCCAATCCTCCTCTTTTTTTGCTGAGGAAGACTGGCCCTGGGCTAACATCCGTGCCCATCTTCCTCCACTTTATATGGGACGCCGCCACAGCATGGCTTGCCAAGCAGTGCGTCGGTGCGCACCGGGATCCGAACCGGCGAACCCAGGGCCACCGCAGGAGAGCGTGCATACTTAACCGCTTACACCACTGGGCCAGCCCCTAAAAATGATTTTAAGAAGAGTAATTTCGGGGCCGGCCCCATGGCTTGGCGGTTAAGTGTGCGCGCTCCGCTGCTGGTGGCCCGGGTTCGAATCCCGGGCGTGCACCGACGCACCGATTCTCTGGCCATGCTGAGGCCACGTCCCACATACAGCAACTAGAAGGCTGTGCAGCTATGACATACAACTATCTACTGGGGCTTTGGGGGGAAAAAATAAATAAATAAAATCTTTAAAAAAAAAAAAAGAAGAGTAATTTCTTAGAATATTGTGGAGATTCTAGCTAAGACCTCTGGAGAAAGTATCACACATTGAGCTTTGAAGGATAAGTAGTTTTTTCTTTGCAAATTCAGGGGTTTTTTTTTTTTTGGCAGGGAAGGATTCACCCTGAGCTAACATCTGTTTCCAATCCTCCTCTTTTTTTTTTTTTTTCCTTCTTGCCAAGGCACCCCAATACGTGGTTGTATATCATAGTTGTAAGTCCTTCTAGTTCTCTATGTAAGCCACCGCTTCAGCATGGCATTGGACAGACGGGTGTTGTGGTTCTGAGACCAGGAAATGAACCTGGGCCAAGGGGGTGAGAGCGCAGAACTTTAACCACCAGACCATCAGGGCTGGCTCGAAAATCCAGTTTTTAAATGGCTATGGAACATCGCTATTTGACATCACCATCTGACATCGCCATCATGTCTCATTCAGTGTGCACAATAAACGTACAAATCATCTGACCCAGCATTTTATTGGAAAGAGCTTGGCCCGAGGTTCAAATCTTCCCTGTCCCTCTAGCTTCATGTGCTTACAACATGTGTCACACAAGGTCCCGTGCATAGAAGGGCCCTGTGTTTGGTTTAATGCTCTGCTCTTAATAATTTTTGAACAAGAGGCCCTGCATTTTCATTTTGCACTAGGCCCTGCAAATTATGTGGTCAGTCCTGTCCTGTCTCTAGCACGCTACTAGTTTCACAACCTTGGGCAAATCATGGAACACAAGACCTTTTTCAAAAGTGTTTATATCATTTTGGATTAAGAATTCTAGTTGTAGGGCTGGCCCCATGGTGTAGTGGTTAAGTTTGGCATGCTCCACTTCGGAACCTGGGTTTGCAGGTTCAGATCCCAGGCTCAGACCTACACCACTCATCAGCCCTGCTGTGGTGGCTACTCACATACAAAATAGAGGAAGATTGGCACAGAGGTTAGCTCAGAGCAAATCTTCCTCAAGCAAAAAAAGAGGAAGGTTGACAACAGATGTTAGCTCAGGGTGACTCTTCCTTAGGAAAAAAAAAAAAAAGAATTCTAGTTGCACACAATCCACAGAATGGGAAAAAATTTTGCAAATGATATATTTGATAAGGAGCTTGTACCTAGAGTATGTAAAGAACTGTTAGAACTCAGTAATAAAAAAGACAAATAGGCCAATTAAAAAATGGGCAACAGATCTGAATAGACAGTTCTCCAAAGATATACAAATGACCAATAATCATACGAAAAGATGCTCAACATGATTAGCTATCAGGGAAATGCAAATCAAAAACTTCATGAGATATCACTTCATACCCACCAGGATAACTATAATCAAAAAGACAGTTGATGAAGATGTGGAGAAATTAGAATCCTCATACGATGCTGATGGGAATGTAAAATTGTGTGGCCATTTCAAAATAAAAGTATGGCAGTCCCTCAAAGGATTTTTTTGTGTGTGTGAGGAAGATCAGCCCTGAGCTAATATCCATGCTAATCCTCCTCTTTTTGCTGAGGAAGACTGCCTCTGAGCTAATATCTATTGCCAATCCTCCTCCTTTTGTTCCCCAAAGCCCCAGTAGATAGTTGTATGTCGTAGTTGCACATCTTTCTAGTTGCTGTATGCGGGACGCGGCCTCAGCATGGCTGGAGAAGCGGTGCGTCGGTGCGCGCCCAGGATCCGAACCCCGGGCCACCAGTAGCGGAGCGCACACACTTAACCGCTAAGCCACGGGCCGGCCCCTCAAAGGATTAAACATAGAATTACCATAAGACCTAGCAAGTTCATTCCTAGATGTACAGCCAAGAGAAAAGAAAACATAGTCCACACAAATATTTATAGCAGCATTATTCATAATAGCCAAAAAGTGGAAATAACCCAAATGTCTATCAACTGATAGACTTTTTTTTTTAACATTTTTTTTTTAAACTTTATTTATGTTTCCCCCCAAAGCCCCAGTAGATAGTTGTATGCCATAGTTCCACATCCTTCTAGTTGCTGCATATGGGACTCGGCCCCAGCATGGCTGGAGAAGCGGCGCATCGGTGAGGGCCCAGGATCCGAACCCAGGCCGCCAGCAGCGGAGCGCGTGCACTCAACCACCAAGCCACGGGCCGGCCCTGATTGACTTTTTTTAAAGTAGTATATCCATACAATGAAATATTATTTAGCAATTAAAAGAAATGAAATATTGGAAGTCTTAAGTCTCAACCTTCTACCCCTTTCTTTCACACCCCTTGGAAGGGTGCCGAAGCCTGCCTATTTCACCTTCTTTTCACACTTGAATTTCCCAAAACTTTGCAAAGTGGGAAGAGCGTTCTGACACCAGTGTTCTTCTTTGCCAAAGCCCTAGTGCAAGATCCTGGCCTACAACGATCTCATCGGTCCCTACCTCAAGGCTGTGAGTGTGGTGGTCTCAGTGTACCCCTTTGGCCAGGGCCAACTGCAGGATGCACAGAACGTAGACCACCTACTTGAAGTCCCAGGTGTCTTCCCCAACAAAAGAAACTGGGTCATATAATTGGAGGCCAAGAAATAAGGCATCACTTGACTATGACTAACAAGAAGTGCAGAAAAAAGACCTTGACCCAATGACTCCAGAAGACAATGTTGATCTCAACTTATGGATCCCAAAAGGGTATCAACACCCTTTCTTATATGGAACAAGGTGGGCAGTATGGGATACTGTGGGGCCTTTGACCCAACAGCCCTTCTCTTAAGGCATTTACCATGTTCTCCCATGTATTACAAGCATGGATGAGTGGCTTTATGGACCCCAAGGTTTTGGAGATGACCAAGATTGAGTAATGAAATCTGGATCCTTTCTCTTCCCTTGTGCTGAATACACAAAGCAAGTTCAATAAGCCTTCCGCAAGTGAGTAGCCATCAGTATGGCTGTATGATTGTTAAGATATTGAAAACCCAATTAGTAAACACCCACTACCCACTGTCAGCCAACCCAGTCACTCTGGCCCCAAGGAGCTCCAGGTGGGCACTGCTGACGAAACCAACCTGGTACCCCAGCCAGTTGGCCACAGTTATCTACACTAGACCATATCCCCATGTGTTCACAGTGGGCCAGGTCCTTTTAGGGAAGATATAACCCGGGCAATAGTGATTGCGTATCAGAAGGCATCTGCCTGGTGCCCATCAGGTTGCTCCTCCCTTGGCTGAGACTGCCTGCTGCAGGCTGGCATGCCTAGAGTTGCCCTCACAGCACTGCAGTGTACGACAGCTGTTCAATATTTTGAGTTTTACACTTGCCCTTTTGTGCACTTGTGCTAATCGTTGTGTTCAACCCAGCAAACAGGACTGGATCATCTTCATTATAGCAGAGTTACTGAAAGGATCACATAGACCAAAATTGGATCTGAAAACCCTTAGAGGTTGAGCCACATGTGGGTGCCATTTCTTCTCTCTCTCTCTCTCCTTGGCCATATGGAATCTCATGCAGACTTGTGGAATGTCTGCTTTTCTCTTGGTGTTGTCAAGTCCTTGAGGGCCTATTGTGATCCAGGTGTTGTGTTAGATGTTGGGCCCTACAGCCTTGGAGGTTACATGGTGCTATGGAAGCAAGTAGTAGGACCACCTGTCATAGTCTAGGAACCAGAGAAGTCTTCTCAAAAGAAGTAAATGTTTTAGATATAGAAAAACTCTGCATAGATGGAGCAAAACATGGGACTCCAGCATTCTGATAATGGCACTGCAAAGGTAGGGTGGGATCAGATCACAAAGGGCCTATGAAGCAAACTTTAAGGGTATTTAAGCAGAAATATGACATAATCAGATTAGAATTATATCAGTATCACTTTGAAGCATGGCCAGTGGATCAGAGAAAACATATCTGGCTCCCCATACCCCTTCCTATATCTTTTTTGCACTTCATACTAACTTCACCTTAAAGAGGTATTGACTTGCCTTGGCTCGTCTGATCCCAACTCTACTTCATGACATCATCTCACAATATGGCTTTTAAATAGTTATTTATTTACTTATTTATTTTGCTTTTGTCACACTTGCTAACTGGCCAATCTGTTTCTTATTTTCTGAACTCAGCAGAGCACTCTGATTAGCCTTATTTAACTTTTTTGAGCTATGAATGGGCCACCTTGAATCAAGAGGCCATGGGGTTTAATCATCTCTTTGCATACTGGGGATGTTCATGGATTCCAAAATTATGTGGGTTTGGCAGGCAATGATGGCTTATTTGTCAGATCATCAATCAGTATCCATGCTGAGAGTATTGATTCAAATAGCAGCTGATAAAGATAGCAGCATTAATAAAACAGGAAATTTTATTAAAACAAAGATGGTTTCTGTTAGGAAAAAAAAGTGTGTATATATGCACAGAAATATTCTAGAAGAATATCTACCCAAAATATTAACAGTGGTTATCCTTGGGTGGTGGTGGAAATAAGAGAGACTTACTACTCCTCTCAAATTATTTATATTTTCTATTGCTTATCTTGAGAATAGATAATTGTTTTATAACAAAAATAAAAGTGATTTTTGAGGAAATAAAAAACATTACACAAAACCTACTGTCTTTTTCTTTATAGGTAATTCCCTTTTGGACAAGTTTTTTCTTTACTACATTGAGTTGTCACCAGGAGATGAATATATTGCATCAAAGAAGATTGAAAGGCTTATGTCTTTCTGTAAGGTAGTCCTTCCAGATCAGATTTCCTAGAAAAAAGCTGTAATACACTGCCTGATTTGGATATATTGCATGCCAAATAGTGTCCTTAATAATTTTTTTTTAAAGATTTTTATTTATTTATTTTTCCCCCAAAGCCCCAGTAGATAGTTGTATGTCATAGCTGCACATCCTTCTAGTTGCTGTATGTGGGACGCGGCCTCAGCATGGCCGGAGAAGCGGTGTGTCCGTGCGCGCCGGGGATCCGAACCCCGGGCCGCCAGCAGCAGAGCGCGTGCACTTAACAGCTAAGCCACGGGGCCGGCCCGAGTCCTTACTAATTAAAATAAAAATATATACATAACACAGACACAACCTAAGAAATAACACTGATATTATAAAGACTTTGCACTGTATTTTCAAAGAATATAAGCCTTGGTACATAGTAATAGTACAATGTCTATTTGTATGTTTCTAATAATGGGCATATTTCTAATATGCAATGTCAAATTATCTTCATTATTTTCTAACATGCATATTATATAGATACAGTCTTGATGACCTCATTTTAGCAATAAATATTTAAAATTACCACTAAAACATCCCCAAATGAGTAAACTGACCTATCCTACCACATACGGTAAATTGAGTTACAAATTCTGTGATGTTAGCAAGTCCCACAGGGAACTGTGTAATCAGGAAGATCTTTTGTAATAATTATGGCCTTTAAACTCTTCTGGGTTTCCCTAGAATTGTTTGTATGTATGCGTACATGTGTACATAGCAATAATAATATGTAAGTAGATTAAAATTTGTTGTAAAGTATGCATACACTTCCTTTTGATGAACATTAGATTCCTTAAAATTTGATATTTATTATGGAGAACACAAATAAAATCAAATGAGTGTCAAGATAGTATGTTTTTCCCCTCATATGGGAAAACTTTGAGTCCTTTCCAGCATCACTTTTATATTGTTCTGGTGTTTGTTGGTGAGGCTTTCTACTATTAATGTCCTATTGGCTTTCCTGATGGAAGATAAAGAAAGAGCTAAGGAAAGAGAAAATTCTCATCCCATGATATTAGTGGCAAAATCAATTGAAACTTGTATAATTTCCGCCTACGTTTAGGAGCACAAGAGTCACTTAGAGCAAAAAGATAGCAGAAGGCAAGACAACATTTGGTATGTCTTTTTAAGATTCTAAGTGGATGAGGAAGGTTAATGCTATGAAAGGTATATGGTAAATGGTAATGTTCAAGATTTCTTTTTTTCAAGTCTTAAGTTTGACTTTAACAGGAAAAACAACAACAAATTAGAGACAGCTGCTGCTGAATGCTGATGTTCTCCTAGACTTTGGAGTATGTTGAGGTCAAAACCTCCATACTCACCCAGAAGATAAGACTGTCTAAAGGGATGGAGAGCAGGAGACCAGACATGGCAGTGGAGAAGTGAATGGTGACTGGGAATTCACTTCTTTTTCCTTATCTTGATATCAAGCAACGGTCTGCAACTTTCATTTAACTCCTTGGTCCTCACGGAAGCATCTGCTGAACCGCATTTGTTGCTGTTTCCAAGATAAAATTTAACCATATATGTCAGGTAATATATTTAACTTTTCTTGTGGAAAAAGAGGGGGAAGATGTGCATAAAGAAAGAAACTATGTGAAATAAGTACAAAAAAAAATACAACCAGGAGACATGTATATGTTCTAATTTTCCAATGTTTTCTTTCCATTTATCACATTTCATTTGTGGAAACTTGAGACTAATCACAATAAGCAAACATTTCAGTGTCAGAATATTCTATAAAAAAAACTCGTGAAAAGAATTTAGGATCAAAGATTCATTGTGTGATGGCATTTTGAAAGCTAAAATTATTTTTTTGTTGTAAGGTATTAGGAGTAATAGTACAGTCCCTTATGCTTAAATATATTTAGTATGTCTCCAAATATTACCTAAATAATGAGACACTTTATATATCACAGAAGGAAGTTACTTAACGAATTAAAAACACAGTATAATCAGCACATGAGAGATCTACTTCTTGTCTCCTCTTGCCTTTCCAGTCTCTTGTTGGCTGAAGTTTTTACCAGAATGATTTGGTAATGTGAGGTGTGGAGGCAACACAATGGGTGTGGTTTAGGAAAAGAATTTGATTCTGTGTATTAGACACTTCAAAGAAGACTTGTCAAGTTCTGTTTTTGAATGCTTAAGAAATTAAAAGACTTTTAACACACTATACCCTACGAAATTAATTTCATTTTCATATTTGCCGAATAACATCAAAAAGGTAGAATACAAAATTAACAGTTCTAAAAATAATGTAGGCAAACTTATTCCTAAGCAAAACACACAAAAGGAATAAACAATCAGAATGTAAATATTCGAGAAAAGAAAGTATGCAATAAAATGATTTTACAAACTAGAGTATCAGGGAGGATCCAACAATTAGTTGATTTTAGGGTTTTCTATGGATAGCTAAAATAAACGAGAAAATATTCAGGAAAGTTTAAGAATTGAAGGAAGTGACTCTGATAATACGCCTGCTCCAGAGGGTAACCTTTGTACTGCACAGCAGAGAACTCTACACCTAATCAGCAGTGGCTGGGCTGGGCTGGGCCCTTTACTAAGGAATGTTCAGATGAGGCGCAGGGGAAGGCAATCCAGTGTCCCTTCCCTGAACTTTTTGCTCTCAGATTTCCAGCCTTTAATTCACTTCAGACAGAAGGGAACTCAGATCCTAAGAATCCGTATACTTCAAGGCTTTGACATTTACTATATTTTACATCTGGGAATTCAGTAAGCAACATTTCTGTGGAAAGGTAAGTGAGAAAAAGATAATTCCCCTTTTATGAAGTTTAACATATGTACACTGTGTGTGTGTGTGTGTAGAGTGTGATAGAATAAAGATAAATACTCAGACCCAGTGAAACCTTGTTAGAGACAAGCCTATACTCCCATGCCTTGGGAAGTGACTATAAATATATCTGCATGACTTGTTCTAGAAGTGTATCCTTTGCTTGTGATATCTCAGCTACTTGTAGTCCTCAATACTACATTCAACTCCCCCTAGTTTATATAGTTTAATAAACTTGCACTGGTAACTTAAGAAAAACTCAGAGCTTTAAATATTTTATAACAAATGTTAAGGATTCCTTCCCAGATCTTTTTTAAAAATCATAGATATGCTTTGTTTTCATGAGAGTTATTCAATCTTTTCTAAGGCAAGTATAAATGATTTATATTAAGTTAATGATTTAAAGGAACACAAATATAAGATTGTGCAATATGGTGCTAGGAATCTCTTACAACTAAATCAATTCAAATCTAGTCCTTTTGTGGGTAACCCACATTTTCCTGTATTTGTTATCCTATGGTCAAATCATTTGTTACATATGCCTAACAGAAGAGATGTAGGTGGCAAATGCTGCAAAACTCATTGTAACCCAGTGAACTACAGTTAAACCCAACTTCAGGTTTCCAGCAACTGATTTCAAATTATGAGGTGTGGCAGTGACAGCTGTGCAATGTTGATCTATGTAACAGCAATTGGTGACTTCAATGCTAGTTTAATATGACTGAGTAAAGGATATGACTGAGTCTAGAAAGACTGTGAGAGCTGCCTGCTGACGCTGCTACTATTGACCCTTATTCTAGAGGCCTTGGCTAATGTCATTAAAAAATCATATTTCAAAGGAATATTTGGTAATGTGGCAAAATACTCATATATGATGATTAAACAACAGTTTACAAAACAATATGTTTAGTAATATTTGTAAAAATAATACACACATACAAACAGAGAGAGGATAGAAAGTTATACTCGAAAATGTTAACAGTTGTATTATTTGGGGTGAGTTTTGTTTCCTTCTTTATATTTTTTCACATTTTTTCAGAGTTTCCACAAACTTTTCTTCACATGGCATTAATTTTATAACCAGAAAAAAGTCAATTAGACATAGTTAATAAATTTCATCTGAAAGCATAAATATTAAGAACATTTTGAAAAAGTGAATTTTGGGGGAGAGTTACCCTATTGCTATTAAAAAGCTATACCATTGGCACAGTAATCCAAAGGAGGATAAATGAAAGAAAATAGAGGACCCAGAAATATGGCCTTAGTGCATAAAAGAACTTAACATATGATGCATTGGTCATCACGGATTAGTGGGAAAAAGATGTTTGTTCAATAACGCTGTCAGAAAAATTGGCTAGATATTTGGGGAGGAAATCAATTTAGAGCTTCTCAAAATAACTTCCAGATTATTAAAGACTTAAATCTTAAGAATCAAATAGTAAAAATATTAGGAGAAATATAAGTGAATATTGATCTGATCTTTGGTTTAAAAAGAATTTCCTAGGCATAAAAACAAAGATCCATAGATTTAACAACATAGAAAATTTTAAATTTTGTAAATAATAAAAACCCTTCAATAAAATTACAAGGCAAACTAAGAAAATTATTCATAACAAATGTGACAAAGCGTTACCATACTTACTCTAATGTTAATTGAATTAAATAAGATAAATAACAAGACTACAATATTGCTGGTCTGTCAGCTCCGTGAGGGCAGAGGCATAACTGTATTGTTTACCTTTTATATCCATTAGCATAATGCCCAGATGCAATACAAGGAATTAACACATATTGAATGAACAGAGAAATTGTCAAACATGAAAAGGCAGCTAAAAAGGGCGGGGAGGAAGAGGAGAAAAGGAAATATAAATGGCGACCAAGTGGACATGAAAAAAAATTCTCTCATTAATAACAAAAATGCAATTAAAACTATGATGAGAAATGAGGAGAGGTTTTTTATTTGTGTGTATTTGATAATTGATGCGGTAATGAGATAGGCACCATCATTCACAGTGAGGAGTGTTTTGAAGGGCAATTGGCAAAGTCACATTGTTGACCATGTAATTCTAGGAATCCAACCTAAAGAAATACAATAGACCCCTGATATTTACAAGAATATATCTCCTAGACTCTTGGACTCTCCAAATCTGTGGTTTCAAACTGTGTTCCAAGGAGCCCTTGGATTCTGCAGGGTGTCCCAAAGTCTGCCTCAAAGATGAGGAAGAAGTTTCCCCTAACTCTGCGTGTGACTTTTATCTCATTTACATGTTGACTTGATATAAGAATATTTTCTTAAAGATTCCACTGAAAACATCAAAATTTGACCACCACTATACTGTAGTATATGATTTCTTCAATTTAATGCAATGGAGTGTTACTTCTCAAAAACTGCTGGAGAAGTGGAGAACAATAGTCAGAGTGCTACATTCCCAAACACGGGCCTCACAGTTGGTAATTCAAATTCCTGCTTCAGGAAACTTGTAAATCATTCTATAATTACTTTGCAAAAAGTCAAAAGCTCAGAGGTAAAATCTGAGAATATCCAGGGCCTGTTGCATAAGAAATAAAAGACTTGTGTTCTATGATGTTCCCCAGTGTTCTTTAATATATCAGTCTGTCCTAACAGGAACCAACTTCCACTCAGAGATTTCAACAGAAGAGATTTTATTGAAGGAACTATTTACAGAAGTTCCGGGTTAGGTTTAGGGTTGGGTAAAGGGAAGCAACATGACATGGAGACGACAAGAGACATGGAGGTACCCAGGCTCTTGCAACAGTAAGAAGCTGTTACCACTGCCAGGACTGAAAGGATAGGGGGAGGAGATCAAATTAGCAGAACAGTGGAGGGGACGCTGCCTTGCAGAAGCCAAAATCAGGAGGTCCAAATCAGGAAAAGAGGTGAGAAGAAATAACCCAAACTTTTCTTTTTCTACCATCCAAGCTATTGTTGATGTCACCCATTGGTCAATCCTACCTGGAAGCCAGATGGCAAGAGAGCCCAGAGGCAATAGTCTAGAAAGTTTTGCCTTCCGAGGCACAGAGTTTACCAGCGAAGGATGGAAAATGGATCTGGCAGACAGCAAGGAGAAAATGACCAGCATACTTATAATAGTGAAATGTTGGAAACCGAAATGTCCAATATAGGAAATGCTTAACTAAAAGATGGTATCAACCCTTCTCCAATTAAGTAAATAATGGTACTCAAAAGACCATTATATATTCAGGGAGCACAGAAGAGAGAGAGACCAACTCCACCAGGGAGAGTGGGTTCAGGGAAGATGTTCTTACATTGACAACTAAGGTGCTTTGTTGTTGCCCAAGAAGTTTCTTGTATTTTTGCTTATTACAAAAACTTATTACAAAAACAATACATATTCATTAAAGGAAACACATACACACAACAAAAAACCAAATATCTACAATCGCACCCCACCCCAAGACCACTATCAACATCTTCGTGTGTTTATCTTTCCAGATCTTTTTCTATGCATATACACACGATTACGTTGTATAGGGGATGATAACAGAGATATCTTTTTGTGAACGTATTTTTCCACTTACTAAATCATGCATACTATTTCATGCAATAAATATCATTCTGTAACTTTTCAAAACTTTTTAAAAACTTGTTTCCTCATATTTGGTTGTAATTAATTTCTAGCCTCAGACATTTAGTTTGCTTTCTTTTTTCTTTATTACTGAATGCACTGTGATGACCTTCCTTGTAGTGTACTTTTTATCCACATTACTGCCCTCAGGCAAATTTCAGGCCACAGCCTGTTTTTCTACAGACCTCAAGTTAATAGCTTTCATATTTTTTAAGGGTTAAAAAAAGCACACACACAAAGAAGAAAAGCAACAGAGACATATGTGGCCTGCAAAGCCTAAAGTGTTTACCATCTGGGCTTTTATGGAAAACATTTGTCAATCCGTGTATTATGAATTCCCAGAAATGTAATTTCTGAGTCAAAGGGTGTGAACATTTTTGAGGCTTTTACTGCATTCTGCCAAATTGCCCTCCAGAAACACTGAAGCAGTTTATGCCCTTCTCAGTACTGAGCCTGGTCATTCACCATGCATCCTGCTTCAAAGGTCTCTGGCCCAAATCACTACCTCTGAGTATTCTTTTATTCTCAGTCACCTTGACAGTGCATTATTGTTTTAAGTTTTCACTTCCCTTAAAAATATATTTGACCATTTACATTTTTCTTTCATGACTTAAGTAATTTACATTTTTGCCCATTTTTTTAAACAAGATATTTATATTTTCTTTGTAAGATCTCTTTATTAAATAAGGATGTTACTCTCTTATCTTTCATATATATTGCCAATGTTTAAATAATTTTTACTTGTCTTTTAGTTTTTTTCTGTGGGTCTTTTTGAAGAAAGAAGTTAAAAATTCTATAGTCAAATCTGTCACTTTTTCTCTGTAATTTTGCCCTTTGTTCCAAGCTTGCTTTGAGATTAAAAGCAGTTCACTTATATTTTCTCCTTGCACTTTGAGGACTTTTAAAAAATTTAAATCTTTTAATCCTGCTCCAATTTAGTGTCTGAGAAAGGTTTTTAAAGCATGAATAGGTAATATAATATGAGTCATATTGCTAAGTTCAAATTTGGCCTCACCACATACTACGTATTTGAGTAAATTACTTAACCTCTCTAGTTACAGTTTTATTCTTTATTAAGTGGAGATAACAGTAATACCATAGTGTTGAGGTAAGAATGAACAGCCATAAAACACAAAAGCACTTAGCATAGTGCCATTAGCTATTACAGCAGCCAGAGAATACCCTAGGCGAAAGAAATAACATGTATAAAGGTACAAACGTATGAAACAAGTTTGTGCATTTAGGAAACTAGATGTGGTGTGGTAAAATGAGGTGTCAAGTGTGAGGGGCAGGGTTGACAGATGGGAGGGGGAGATGGGCCTTGAAAGCCATGCCCAGGAGCTTGCTCTTGATCTTATCAGAGATTGGCAGCCAATGACTGCGTTTAGGCAAGCAAGAAACCCATTGAGATGTGTGAGGTAGGATGATCTCTATGGTAGTAAAGTGGAAAATGGACTAGATTCATATCGCAGTATGAAAAACGTCACAAAAATGGCAGTCCCCTGCTCCAGCCTCCCCTCCCCCAATTCCTGCTCCCTAAAGGCAAATTCTTTCACCCCTAATTATTTCTTCTGGTATCTGCCTCTTTACTTCTAAATATCATGTTTAAACTGTTTCTTGATTTTGCTGTCATAGATACAATTATGAGACTAATTAATAAACAGCAGCAACGGGGATGGACCCAAAAGATGAATCTGACAGAGAAGATAGAGTCAAGCACACTTGCTAGTGAGTGAAAGCAGGGGAATGGGATGGGGTTGGCGAGTGGAGCTGTCTCAAGTTAGAGACCACAGAAGCAGGCTGGGAGCAGAAAGATGAGTTCACTGTGGGAGCTGTAAAGTTTTAAGCACCACTTCCTGGAGTATGACAAGTTGAGTATTGCCCCAGGCTTCTGTCTTGGTGGTTCCTCACTGCCCTGAGGACTGAAGTGTTGACCACTTAGGAGCCAGTCTTGGGTGGTTTGGGAAAATGTAGATGAGAAAACCTGCCAGCTGGAACTCTAAGCAGAGCTTCCAATTGCATATCATGGAATGAGTTACAAGTATGTAGATATTGGTCTCCTTGGCCCTCCAGGTGGAAGGGCCCAGCCACTCCCGCCTCTTCTGTTTACCCCATTCTGGGCCTTGCAGACATGGTTATTTCCTAGGTGTGCCATGAAGTGAAAGGGTGTGTGAAGCACTGCTTTAGAAGGCCCAGTGCACTCACAAACAACATTCAGCCTGCTGGGCCAGCTGCCAGGCCTCTGCACGCAAAACTTTATATTGCCCTTTTTAATTTCTACCCTTCCCCCCATCATCTCCCCTTCCTATCCCCACCCACCATCCAAAACCATCTTTAAGGAACACTAAGTACCACAGTTTAAAGGGTTGAAGAGAGGAGTTCCCTACCCATGGTGTGCTTCCTGTCAAGGTGGCCCACACCTTGTAAGGTAAGCTCCCAGGAGACACTGCTACGGTTTGAAGAACAACCAGCCCACTTGACATTTCTATTAGAACAATGGGACCCGATTGCCACCGGCAGCAGGCCCATCTTCACAGCTGCCAACCCGTCCGTCAAACCCGTAATCCCCAAAAAAGAGTGCGGAAGAATGGAGGAGGAAGATTCTAAAAACGAATTTGTGGGCGGCTACAAGAAAAGAACAAAAACAGTGGATTAGGTGACCCTAGAGCCCTTTTCTTCTTGGCACTCCCCTCTTAATCATCACGCTCCACTTGTGACGTCGCAAACGCCTGGCTCCGGCAGGCGTGGGATGCCCTCGCCCAACCCGGGAGCCTCGAGGCGTCACCGCGTTTCCACGCCGCGGTCCCGGGGGAGAGGCGGGGGCGGCGGCCCGGCGGATGCTGAGGTCTGCGATCCAGGGCGGAGCGAGGCAGCGCGCCAGCCGGCCTCGCCTTCCCCTCCGATGACCGCCGCCGCGCTCCCCGCCCCTCGCCATCGGGCTGAGCCTGCGGCCAGACGCCTGGCGCCCCTCTGCTAGCCTCCCTCGCCCGGCCACCTCCTCCTGCGCATTTTCCTCCTCCTCCTCCTCCTCCCACGCCTCTTCCGTTTCTGGAGGGGAAGGCTGCAACCTCCTTCTCGGCTCCGCATCCCCGGCTTAGGTAATACGTTTTCCTGCTTAACGCCCCCCTCGCCGCGACGCCACTGCGTCCCTCCTCCTCGGATCTGGATCCCCGGGCTGGGCGAACAGCCCGCACCCCATCGCCTCTCCGGACCCTAGGTGAGTAAATTTGGCCTGGGAGGGCTCCTTGCCTCTCCGCCCGGCCTGCGATGACCTCTGTCCGCTGCAGCGAGGCTGCCGCCCGGCCCACCCCGCCCCGCATCGCTGCTGCAACCAGCCAGGCGGAGGAGCTCGCGGCTCCTGCGGCTCCTTCGGCTCTGCAGAAACGACCTGAAAGAAATAGCGAGTGGGAAGAAAGATTAGCAAACAACTAAAAAAAAAAAAAAAAAAAAAAAAAAAAAATCAATCGTTAGCATTTCTAGGTCGTAGAAGCTGGGATCTGGCAGTTGTCGAGAGCGGTGGCCCAGGTTCAACAGGTAGATGGCTGAGCTGTCAGGCGCCCCTTGGTTTTGCTTTGAGAGGTGCTTTTTTTTAAGTGTCCATAGTTGTTGGCTGCCGCTAGTGACCTACTAGATGAGTGTAAAATAAACATGATGGGACTATATTTAGAAAAGTCTACCTCCTTGCTTGTAATTCTCTGCATTTTGAAAGGTGGTTTTGTGAGATGTGCATAGTTAGCTGGTGTAGCCAGGGTAGTAGGTGGGAAAAAATATTTAACATGGGTTTGGCTGAATCATGTATACTGTTAGACACAAAGAGCTTGAAAGAAAATCTCTAGAGTATTTAGTACATTCATGAAGAATACGTGTAAACAATCAAGGTGTGTATTTTGGAGGTTTCCAGTTTTAAAGCTAATTTTAAGGCGTTGAATAAGCAGAAGTTTGCCCACTGTGTGAATGGTGTTCACTTCAGAAGAGCAGTGGGTTAAGGCTGTATGGACAGACTACTTAAGTGCATCTCACATGTTGAATAAAACATTTTTTGGCCCTTTTCCTGTGATTCCTAGCTTTGAAACCAAAGAAGTTGATAAAGATCAGCCCTGCTCAGCCTGATAATAGTCTAATGATGAAAATAACCCCCTGAACTGCTGTCAACTGATGAATTAGCTAAGGACCTCAGTTTTACCTTTTAAAATATGGAATATAAGGGGAAAAATAAAGGCAATGGAAGCGTTCATTTTTTCAAGACAGATATTTGTTTGCATTCTTATTTAGAACCTACTTTATTTTTAAGCTTTTATGGATTTTTATACTACTCTGGCAGTTAGTTCTTAGTTATGAAGAGCATTATGTAAGATACGTAAAGTTACACATTACTTTTTGCGTGGAATAAGCTACCATTTCTTTTCAAGCTTGTGAACTAAACCACCACTTGCTTGGAAATTGCAGCTTGGACTCGTGCCATTTAATGTGAAATATTACAGATTTAAATTATAGCTATCCTTGTGGTCCTGAAAATAATGAAAATTTGTCTTTTTTGACATAGAAGGCCTGTGAAACAAAAGTTATAAAGTTATTCATTGTATATGTATCTCCTCTTTTATTTCTGTCTCTGACAGCAATTTGAAAATGTCTTATTCTATATCATCTTGTAGATAAATTTCGTAAAAGATAATTATGTTATATAAAGTGATTAATAAAAATGAGTGTCTTCATTTATTAAAAGTAAGGATGGTGTATATGAGAACTTTTTCTGGATGTGTGTCCTTAAATGTCCTTCTTAAAATATTTTGAATCTTGTAATGAAGCTAATAAAATCCTCTACATTGATGTTTTTGTCTGGTTTGGAGTTTAGAAATAAAAGCAGAATTGACAGCACTTTGCTACCCATCTCTCTGGATTAGTGTAGAATAGTGCTTCCTAGACTTGTCTAATTTTAAAAATTACCTACAGTGGTGGGCGAGTGTGTGGGGGGTGGAAAATAGTGGTTTAAAAAGATTCCCAGGTTGCAACTTGGGCCTTCCTGAATCGGAATTTCTGAGGGAAAGAAGATATTGAAAATAGGCCAAAATGATAATATTTAAAAAGGGCAAATCAAAACAAATGAAAAAGGCAAGATTGGGAAACACAGGTGAGAAATAACTGTTGCTGGAATGAATAGCTGACATAACCTGTTAGCATTCCTGTACATAAAATGTTCTTAAATGGAAGCTATGGTTTTACTAGTATGATGATGTCACCCATTTAGCAAGTCATTTATTCCTTTTGTAAGCAAGCCTTCTGGTTATTGAGCACTTTTTTGTATTTAGTCTCTTTTACGTAGTGTGCAATGTTAATTCAAATCCTTTAATGTTATAAAAGCATTTTATTAATGAATTTTAATGCAGATTACTGTGACTAGTAATCCACAGCAAAATATTGTACCCGATCATTTCTCTTTCATATAACAGATTTGTTTGTTACCTCTTTTGTGTTCCTAATTAGGGAAGACAAGCATGCAAATTTTAATAACTTATTTATAGCTTTTATTAAAATGACCCAACTCCATCCTAAAAAGAAAAAAAAAAACTTTACCTGGGCACAAAGCATGGTCAATTATATATAAAACAAATTAATAAAAGAGAGTATTAAACATCTATGAAATAATTCATTAAGATGAATTTGCACAGAGTTTCCTTTCCTTCTCTCTTCATTCCTTTTCTTTTTTTTCAAAGGTGTGGGGGGTTGTTCGCTTGCTTGTTTTTATTTAATTTTTCATCAACTAAATATTTAAAATCTCCTAAATTAATTATCCAAGTTTAAATTAATGTAAATATTTGCTAACTTTATCAATAGATACTTAAATTTTTTTTTTCCCTTCCCAAAACCCCAGTACATAGTTGTATATTCTAGTTGTAGGTCCTTCTAGTTCTTCTATGTGAGCTGCCACCACAGCATAGCTACTGACAGACGAGTGGTGTGGTTCCACGCCCGGGAACCAAACCCAGGCCACCAAAGCAGAGCACGCTGAAATTTAACCACTAGGCCATCAGGGCTGGCTCTTAAATTTGTTCTTTTCTTTACTGAGTGATGATGGTTGGTTTCCCTCAATGCTAATGAGAGTTATAATTAATGGCAAAGGAGTTAAATTCAAATGACCAAAGGAAACTGTTGTTTTAATATTGTTTAAGGAAACTCTAATTTAGTTAAATTGATGCCGTAATTTTTCATTATCAGTAGCTGTTTAAATAGGATCTGATCTTCCAAGTTCTAGAGAGCCCCTCTAGTTAGTTCTTGGGAATTTGCAAGAATCATGTATAATCACATATAATCCCAGTTTGATCTGGGAATAATGAAAGGTCTATTTTAAAAATATGGCTGATTGTAAACTTCATGAATAGCAAAGAATAGGAGAAACAGAAATAAAGAATCAGATCAAGAAGATAAATATTAACCAGCTTAGACATTTATCTATGGTTGCAAGATTAGTAAGAATGCAAGAGAGTTTAGTACATTTATATATTGGTGTGGCTTTAAGAGCTGTTTATATCTTTTTAGTACTTTGACCTTTTCAAGTAAAAGGTACTATAAATATTGTTTTATCAGTTTGTGTTCCTTTAATGGCAAATGTTACTTTCAGTATTCTATATTGCTGTATTCCACATTTGTAAATATCAGTTAAAAATAAACATTTGTCCCTACAAAGTGGAAGTAGAATGATAAGAGATATACTGCTAAACCCAGTCTGCCAAAATGATACATAACGTAATCTATGACCTTTGCTTTTTTTTTTTTTTGTGAGGAGATCAGCCCTGAGCTAACATCCGCCAATCCTCCTCTTTTTTTTTTGCTGAGGAAGACGGCCCTGGGCTAACATCGGTGCCCATCTTCCTCTACTTTATATGGGACGCCGCCACAGCATGGCTTACCAAGCAGTGCGTCGGTACGTGCCCGGGATCCGAACCAGCGAACTCCGGGCCGCCGCAGCGGAGCGCGCGCACTTAACCGCTTGCGCCACCGGGCCGGCCCCTTTGCTTTCTTTTTTTTTGTGAGAGAGATTAGCCCTCAGCTAACATCTGTTGTCAAGCCTCCCCTTTTTTGCTGAGGAAGATTGGCCCTGGGCTAACATCCGTACCCATCTTCCTCTATTTTATATGTGGGACACCTGCCACAGCATGGCTTGACGAGCGGTTCGTAGGTCCACATGTGGGATCCGAACCTGCAAACCCCGGCCGCCGAAGCACAGTGGACGAACGTAACCACTATGCCACCAGGCCAGCCGTTTGCTTTGCTTTCTTATTATAATATTCAGAGAATATATTTTAGATCGTGTAATTTATCATTGCAGAAATAAATAATAATAACCATCTTCTAAAAAGCTCTGTAAAGAACTTTGAATCACATTTTCTAACTTGTAATCCTAAAATTTGCATAATGAACAATCCCTTACAGATTAATTTTGTTACAAGAAAATCCTGTTAAACATGTTTATCTTTAATGGAATGAAAATCAGTCAGTGAACTTACAGAACTCCCACTGTATGTCATGAGGAGATGGAAAAAATGTGTATCCTGTTCTCAAGGAACTTATAGCTTATTAGTGAGAGAATTGTGGTGCCCCAAGAGCTGGCTTGGTTGGGGGGCTTAGCCCTTCTCAGAATGTTCATTAACCCCTCCACCCACACCCAAATCTCTGTATGTAAAGACGCAATCTAAGTATTAAAAACCAGTGGGATTGCTGTGCAAAATCACCTTTTATGAAGCTAGGGTGAGGTAGACTGATCAGCTTAGAAATGGCATGTATGTCATTTAAAGGTTAGGAAGGAGGGAGGGAGAAAGGTTAAGGTTAAATAGATGGATTTATATATCCCATATTTAATGTCTTTTCTTATGAAACAAAATTAAACTTACTATTTTTGGTTATTTAATCAACTAAATTAATCTTGTCAAGATAGTTCACCTCTAGATGACAGAGCATAATTTCAGATTCTGAACAGTTCCCTAGTGGTCTAATAGCTAGGATTCCAATTTTGATTTGGTGCTCAAAAAATGTAGTTCAGTGCTAGTCATCCAGATACAGCTTTGGTTTGTTTTTGTAAATGAATACAGTATATATGTAGACTTTTATATAAATAAATATGGGCCCACATGCCTAACAGCACCTGGGTAATGCTGATAATATCCAAGTGCAATAAACAATATGGCAAGGATGAACTCTATTTACAAAGCTAAAAGGAAATTCATCAGCCAACACATATTGAACACCTCTGAAGTAGGCACTAAGAGTCATAAGAAACCACACACGTTTAAATCTCCTGCCAGACAGAGCATAGATAAACAAACCAATGGACAATGTGTTGGAGAGCTGGGATCGAGATTTGGCCTGCTCTGTTCTGCCATGGCCAGGTACCCAAGATGAAGGAGAGTCGGGAATGGCTCCTGGGGGAGCCAACTGTTGAACTGACTCTCCTCTACACAGACACACACACACCCCTTTTATTTATTTATTTATTTATTTATTTATTTATTTTTTTATTTATTTGTGAGGAAGATCAGCCCTGAGCTAACATCCATGCTAATCCTCCTCTTTTCTTTGCTGAGGAAGACCAGCACTGAGCTAACATCTATTGCTAATCCTCCTCCTTTTTTTTCCCCCAAAGCTCCAGTAGATAGTTTTCCGTCATAGTTGCACATCCTTCTAGTTGCTGTATGTGGGACGCAGCCCCAGCATGGCCAGAGAAGCGGTGCGTCGGTGTGCGCCTGGGATCCGAACCCTGGGCGCCAGTAGCGGAGCGTGCACACTTAAGCACTAAGCCATGGGGCTGGCCCCACACACACCTTTTAAAAAACTTTTTTTCAAATTAGAAATATGTACAGAAAAGTATGCAAGTCCAAAATGTATAGCTTGATGAATGTAACCATCACTCAGATCCAGAACATTACCAGTGCCTAAAAGCCCCCTTCATATCTTCCCGTCAATAACCCCTCCTTCTTCTCCAAGGGTAACCACCATTGTGACTTCTAACACCACAAGTGAGTTTTGCCTGTTTTTTAACTTCAAATAAATTAAATTGCACAGCATATATCTTTTGTGTCTGACTTCTTTCACTCAACAGTGTGTTTTTGTGAGATGCATCCACATTGTTGCCTACAGCAGTAATTCATTCATTCTCACTGCTGTATAGTATTATGTGACTATGCCACAGTTTATTCCATTTTATTATTGATGGTCTTTTGGGTTATTTCTAGTATTAGGTTATTACAAATCATGCTGCTCCTAAATATTCTTGTACAAGTCTTTTAATGTATATGTGTATGAATTTCTGTTGGGTATATGTCTACAAGGTAAATTGCTGGATCATAGGTGATGCTTATATTCAACAAATTACAAATAGTTTTCTAACATGGTTGTACCAATTTCATTCACACCAGCATTGTATTAGAGTCTCATTGCTCCATATCCTGACCAAAACTTGAAATTTTCAGTCTCAAATTTTAGCTATTCCACTAGATATGCAGTGGTATCCTGTTGTGATTTTAAGTTGCATTTTCCTGATTACTAATCAGGTAGACTGTCTTTCCATATGTTTATTGGCCATTTGAATATCCTCTTTTGTGAAAATGTGTTCAAGTTTCTTGCCCTTGAGCTGATTCTGAGAAAGTGACTTGACACATTAGGGATGGAAGGCAGGAGGAAGGGCATGTCAACCGGATGGAACAGCATGTGCAAATTAATGGTCTGCCCAGAGCATGGGAGTAAGTAGACAGATAATGGGCAATCAGCTACTAAAATGCTAAACTTAATCAGAGCCTATGAAGTGATGACAGCAATATCACACAGATCAAAGTAAGATAACACCAAAAAAGTACCAGCAGTCCCATACTGTACTACTTAGTGGATTCTGAGAAATCTTTGACAGTCAAATACCTGAAAATTGAACAAGGCTTATACATTTGAAGGACAATTTCGTTTCCAGTGAGCTAAAAGGTAGTATTTGTAAGGCCCTAGTAATTCTTGTGGTCCAGTTTCCCTCTGCCTAGGTAATCAGGTGAGCAGATGAGCATCTCAGAGGGATGTCAGAGGACGCTACTCTTGGCAGGTTGCACTTCAGCCATCCCTGGTTGCTCCAGAAGTTGAGCAAATTGAGCCCCCGACATTTTGTATGGGCCCACTTGTGTTCCCCTGTCCCTTCTGCCAGGGCAGCCTCCATTCTTTAAACTACTCCTTAAAGCAGCCCTAAGTATGGAGCAAAAGGGAAGGGGAACGAGGTCTGTGTTTCCCCTACAACAGCAATGTGAGCTAAACAGAGCCTTGGCCAGCCCCTCAGCCTGTGCCCACCTAGGGACACTCCTGGACAGCTCCACTTGCTTGAGAAGTCACCACAAACACCTTCTTGTAAAACACCCAGGTATTTCATGGAAGTCCGGCCTTTCCCCCCAACAGCAATAGCTATCAGGCAGGGCGACCACACAATAGCTTCTAATCGCCAGTCCTTGGGGGATGAGTGGAAGACTGGATTCAGGATATGAATGGTGGGGCTGGGCTGGAGTCATTGTGTAATGGGCAAAAATATGTGCTCGGTGGAAGTAGCAGATTATCTGCAGGAAGAAAGGAATGTCAACGGGAAATGCTTTGACCCAGTTGCCTATTCATTAGAGAGCAGTTCTGTTTTGTTGAGGGCCCTCAACTGTGTTGTCACACGTCTGTCACTGTGAACAACAAAAGGGCATGGCCAGCTTCTGGTACAACCAGGCTCTGCACACAAGAATGGACACCCTTGGCCGTAGAATATCCACAAAATCTCCTGACAAAATACCCCCCCCTTGGCAGGATAGTGACCCTCCCAAGCCGTCCATAAATGGTCTACCATGAAGCCAGAGTAGCCTTGCAGCCTCCAGGAGTCAAAGTTTCCACCCAGATGCCCAGAAACTGAAGCAATCAGAACTGGCCTGCATAAAGGAAATTTATTCAGGGTCATTCTGAGAATTACAAGTAGTTCCCAGTCTTTTGGATTTAATGGACTGGTAAATTTTCAAAAAAGATTTCAGTGGCCCATATAAAGTTGCCAACCTCTTATTTTCTCAAGTAAGGACATGTGACTGTGGTTTCTGTGAAGTTGTAATTAATGGTCATAGCTGTCATTTGTTATCTGCTATATGCAAGTCTCTGTGCTGGGTACTTTTCTAGAAATATCTTATTTGATCTTCACAATGTCCCTGCAAGGTAAGTGTTATCCTCATATTACACATGAGGAGAGAGGCTTAGAGAGGGTAAGTAAATTACCTGATGCCACACAGCTAGTTAATGGCAGAGCCAGGTTTTGAACCCAGGTCTATCTGACTCTAAAACCTGTGTCTTTCCCACTACACTGTTTATCATGTCTGAAATATGTGTAAGTTATTTAGATATGATTTTGAAAATTCTGGTGTTCGTTCTGATGAGATGATGGAATGGTCATCTCATTTCTTTTTGTCTTTGTAGAGAGATTTGGCCTTTCAGGAAAAGTCTTAAGAGCATTTTTTTTTTCTGACCTACTTCGATTTATTCAATATTTCTTTAACTGGATGTGAATATTCCACAAAAGCTAGAGAGAATATTTCTATCTAACATTGTGATACAATCTTATGTTAAAATATAGATATGCATTTGGTCTGAGATGGTGAGGAATGTAACTTCTTCAAACCTGTTCTGCTCAAATGTAGCTTGAAATAGGTTGTCACAAAGCAAGGCTTATGAGAGGTTATTTCAATGCTTACTGCATCGTTAATGATTTGGCTCTTAAAGTGACCACATAAATCAGGAAGAGAACCCTACCCTGTTTTTACTATTTGGCCAGAAAATAAAAGACAAAGGAATAGATTGTGTTGGCATTTGCTAAGATTATCAAGGTCTCTCTTTCAGGGGAAGTGTTGTGAGCTGAATTGTGTTCCCCCAAAATTTGTATATTGAAGCCCTAACCCCCAGTACCTCATAATGTGACTGTATCTGGAGATAGGACCTTTAAAGAGGTAATTAAGTGAGGTCATACGGGCGGACCCTAATACAATCTGACTGGTGTCTTAATAAGAAGAGGGAGAGACAGGGAGGCTAACGCACAGAGGAAAGGCCATATGAGGACATAGCAAGAAGGCAGTCATCTGCAAGCCAAAGAGAGGGGCTTCAGGAGACACCAAACCTGCCAACGCCTTGGTCTTGGACTTTCAGCCTCTAGAACTGAAAGAAAATTAATTTTGTTGTTAAGCCACCCAGTCTGTGGTATTTGTTATGGCAGCCCTAGCAAACTAATACAAGAGGTATTAGATGTTCGGCATGAGCTGAGCCCCCTGCACTGATGCCATGACAGCCAGTTAAGAGAGACATCAGTAGAACGTGATGGGTGAGCTTTTACCATCCAGCAAAGACAGTTTGCAGTGAGACTGAGGACCAGCTAGGAGAACAGTTTTTTTGAGTAGAAGGGAAGTCAGGTGTCAATTAAATAGTGATTTGTAATAGTCAAACTAGCCACAGCTTTCAGTGTGTGTTTCTCTACTTTTTACTATATAATATACCTCATAATAATAACCTGCTTATGATTATTTATCCAATAATTACTCATTTCTTCCTTTAGTTAGCAGCTAACAATTTATGAAAGAATTTTATTGGCTAGACTACCGGCTAACAGTGTGGGCTTCTGCCAGCTTGGCTGGGCTTGGATCTTGCCCCAACCACTTCCTAGCTGTGTGATTTGTAGCAAATTACTTAACCTCCTATGCCTCAGTTTCCTGTAAAATGGAGATAATAGTACCTTCTTCATAGGGTTGTGTGAGAATTAAATGAGTTAATATACATAAAGTGCTTAGAAGGATACCTAGCATGCAGTAAGCACCTAATAAATGTTAGCTATTACTGTTTTAACTTGGGCCTATCTCTGCACATGGATAACTGATGGCAGAAACATTGCACCTACGTGGTTCCACCAAGATCATCTGCCACCAGGTGCCAGCCCCCCCAAAATTGCCAGCATAGTGTGAAAGAAGAACAAGCAGCATGAAGAACAGTAGCTGTTAAATCTCAGTGTTTAGCATCATCCAGGAAGCTGACACAAATACAGATTCCTCCGCCCTGTCCCCAGAGATTCTGATCCACTAAGTTGGGATGGAGCCAAGGAATCTGTCTTTTTAGTAGGCACCTTGGGTAATTCTGATACAGGAGGTTCTCAGAACGTGCATTAAGAAATACTAATCAAGGGGCAGGTCTGGTAGCATAGTGGTTAAGTTCATGCACTCTGCTTTGGGGGCCCGGGGTTCGCAGGTTTGGATCTCAGGTGTGGACCTACGCACCATTTATCAAGCCATGCTGTGGCAGGCATCCCACATATAAAGTAGAGGGAGATGGGCATGGATGTTAGCCCAGGGCCAATCTTCCTTGGCAAAAAGAGGAGGATTGGCAACAGATGTTAGCTCAGGGCTAATCTTCCTCACCAAAAAAAAAAAAAAAGAAAGAAATACTAATCAAAAGGAATTTCTTCTATATTCAAGGCTATTGTTATGATAAATGTCATAACTTACCAATCATGAGTCTACAATAATTTTCATTTAGAGTATTTGAAATATTTAAATAAAACTAACAAGTCAATAATGAGCTTGCAAACTTGTGTGTGTGCGTGTGTGTGTAAGACTAGCCCTGAGCTAACATCTGTTGCCCATTCTCCTATTCTTTTGCTGAGGAAGACTGGCCCTGGGCTAACAGGCATGCCCATCTTCCTCCACTTGATATGGGACGCCGCCACAGCATGGCTTGGTAAGCGGTGCGTCGGCCGCAACAGGGAACTAAACCTGCGAACGCTGGGCCACTGAAGCAGAGCGCGCCAACTCGAATTTAACCACTGTGCCTCTGGGCTGGCCCCTGCAGTCTTGCTTTTAAAAATCGTCTGAAAGATAATTTCCCCGAGTGTTAATAAGAGCTATTAATAAAACTGAAGAAATTCTGTATTGGATGTAGCCCACAGTTGCTCTGTCGACAATGTATCTCAAGTTGAGTCATTCAAGGTGAGGATGCGTTGTCCACTGCTCCCCTCGGGGTTGTGGCCTGCCTGAGTGAAGTGGGGACAGAGAGAGAGACAGAAGTAGCTTACAGAGGAGCACAGAGAATGAGGGTTCCATTCGTTTGGAGGAAATGGTCCATTCAGTCAGAAAGTAGCAGGCTAGCCATGCAAATTAATTAGAAAGTCTTGCACGTTGAGGAGAAAGCTGTGAGAGATTTTTTTTTAAGGGAGCTGGGACCCTGGAGAAAGGTAAATAGCTGAAGAAGAGCTGGGTTCTACAGGATGAGAGAGAAAGCTTAGTCCCAAGCTGAAGTGGGGCGTTCTGCCTGGAGCTTGACAAAACACGATAGTGTTCCCTAGGGTCAGAAGGAAGAGTGATTAAGGTTGAACTCGGGGATAATTTTGGAACTGAAAAACTTTGCGTTATGACAAATTCCTGAAGTTGGTACACCTGCTAATTAGAGGCTGCAGTTCATAGCTGATATTTCTTTCCCAGGGGTCAAGTTGCAGTGCTCAAGTGGGGTGAGAATGGTCATTACTGAGGAAATAAAGGTCCCATCCGAAGGGCAGAAACCGCTCGATCCCTGGGGCAGCTGTGTGGAAACTTATCAAGGCTAAGACGGCGAGCTTTCCATGTGAGGGAAGAGGTGGGGGTGGTTCCCGGAGCTTGTGGCCGGTGTGAGTAGCTCACCTGAGCGTTCTGACGGCTAATCATAGGGGGAGTTTCTGGGGTAGCCACAGTGTAACAGTACAGTGTTTCTTTTAGGGAAAAAATTTAATTGGTTTTAACAAAATTGAGTGAAAAATGACGATACTGATATTGTTTACCTAGAAAGCTTTCAAATTGGACTCCTTAAAATCTTCGTGCTGTTTTTAAGATAAGCAGCTATTTAGATACTTGTGGTTCATTGATTCTCTTCCCTTCACTTATAGCCTCAGAACATTTACTAAGAAATCAAAATTATGGTTATTGAATTTATACTCTTGGGACTTGTGTATTCTACTAAGATATGCATGCATCCATGTGTGTATATATTATATATAACTCATAATTTATAGCATACAGATGCCATAAAGCATTTCTATGTCAAAGTGCCCCAGTTATATTAATGTAACTGTTTTTCTTAGTGTTTAGGTTCAAGTCAACCAAAGTGAATCTTTGAACATATTCATTCCAGAAAAAAAGGCATTTAGGTAGGCAGGTGTTTCTGTTTAGTCTTTAACTCCATACTCTGTACCACCTGGCGGCTTTTTGTGTTATTACCATAGTACCACTTTGTTTGGACAGTTGTCTCCAGGAATTGAGGAATTCTTGTCCTTCGTGCTTAATTATCCGAAGTTAATTTAAAATGCCATTTCTAATTATAAAAGCAGTATATATTTGGGGCCGGCCCGGTGGTGCAAGCGGTTAAGTGTGGGCACTCTGCTGCGCTGGCCCAGGGTTCGCTGGTTCGGATCCTGGCATGCACCGACGCACCGCTTGGTAAGCCATGCTGTGGCAGTGTCCCATATAAAGTGGAGGAAGATGGGCACGGATGTTAGCCCAGGGCCAGTCTTCCTCAGCAAAAAAAGAGGAGGATTGGCAGATGTTAGCACAGGGCTGATCTTCCTCTCACACACACAAAAAAGCAGTATATATTTATTGTAAAATATTTGAAGATTATAGAAAAGCATAATGAAAAAAAGCCATCCACAATTCCAGTACTCAGTGATAACTACCATTAAACATCTGTTTAACTACCATTAAAACATCACCTACTAGTCTTTCAATCTCTCTCTCTATATATGTATATAGAGAGTATATGTGTGTATATAAACACAAAGTGGTAACATACTATCATATTGTATATATGGTCATAGGTCGTTTTTCCACTTAACATTACAACATTAACATATTTCCATTTATTAAATATTCTTCAAAAATATTTTAATGACCGGGGCCGGCCCGGTGGCGCAAGCGGTTAAGTGCGCGCGCTCCGCCGCGGCGGCCCGGGGTTCGATGGTTCGGATCCCGGGCGCGCACCGACGCACTGCTTGGTAAGCCATGCTGTGGCGGCGTCCCATATAAAGTGGAGGAAGATAGGCACAGATGTTAGCCCAGGGCCGTCTTCCTCAGCGAAAAAAGAGGAGGATTGGCGGATGTTAGCTCAGGGCTGATCTCCTCACAAAAAAAAAAAAAAAAAAATATTTTAATGACCATATAGTAGTCTATCTTATATTTTACCAATGGTTAAAATTATTTTCAACATTTTGCTACTGTAAATAATATTAATCATTCTTGTGCAGAAATATTTTAACTCTGACTATCTTAACATAAAATAAGGTAAGACTGGAGTTACTGGCTAAAAGGTAGTGACAGCTCTAGGGATCTTGATATATTTATCTCAAGTTGCCCTCAGGAAACACACTTGGTTGCATGCCTATTAGCAGAGTATCAGCACCTGTTTCATCACAGCTTCTCCAAGAATGAATGTTTACTTTAAAAACAGCTTTGTTTATCTAATAGTGAAGGAGGCTGTCTCATTGTTTTAATTCACTTTCCTTTTATAACTATTGAGGTTGGACTTTTTTTCTCATGGTGGTTGACTCATCATCTTAAAAAGATAGCAAATTTTTCAGCAAACTTATTTAAGACAAACCAGCTATGACAATTCACAGTTAACTCCATTGCATTGACATCTTCATAGTTGTACTAATTCTCAGCCTCTTAGAGTCCATTAAGGGAACTTTTTAAAAAAGAAATAAACTGTCGATTCTGATAACAAAGAGCGTGGGCTTCTGTGCAAGACCTATTTTGAGCCCTGCCGTTTAGTCTTATGTAACTCGAGAAGTTACTTAACCTCTCTAAGGTTCAGTTTCCTCGACTGTAAAACAGGGCTGATAATCCTCACAATAATAAGATAGGAATTATTAAAGCTTTCGATAAAATGAAGTTACTATGCAAAAATGAGAAATGTTTCTCTCTTAATTGCAAAATAGATACAGTAGCTATACCAAAGTATGATTGCATAACACTTGCAGAGCCCGATGTTTTCAAATCCCAATAAGTTGCATGTTTTACTTCATTTTATTGTTTAAACTTGGTAGAAGAGCAGCACAGAGAGTGGGACTTTTTTTTAATGGGGGGAGGTGGCTGGGAGCTTGCTTGGGCTGCTAGCCCAAGAGTGGCCTCAGAGTCTTGCAGGACACAACAGTGCTTGCTAGTGTGGTGCTTAGTCTTTAGAAAGTGCTAAGGACCAGGACTAATAAGATAAATCCTCTCCCACCTCTCCCTTCTTAGGGTAAAAGAAAGAGCACTACTTCAATACCGCCACTAAGCCCGTGTGGTCATTCTAAGGTCGTTACAAGAATTTGACTTTCCTTTTAATACGGTGCTTGTGTGTCCACCTGCCTGTCTGTTTAGGGATTTATAAATATACTGTAGATTCTCAAAGACGTTCTTTCACTGAGAATTCAATTCTTTGCATAATGGACTTTTGAGGCTATAAATATTTAAGATTTAAAAAAAAAATGTTTCAAACTTTAGATGATCTCGAGTCTTCCACACTGAGGATGAGACTGTGATGTAATATTAGCTGTTCAGCCGTGCTGACCAGGTTGGCTGCCAGATGAGTTGTTAGTAGTGTGCTGGAGCATCCTGACCACACTCTCTGAACTGCTTTCTCTTTCACATTCTTGTACTTTTCCAGCTGACGGCCCAGAGGGTGGGTCCTGATTCCACCAGCAGCTGCAACTGAACAGCAAGGTTCAGAAATGTCAGCTATCCTCCGGGAGCTGCTCCGTGTCTCTGAGAAAGCTGCCAATATCGCCCGGGCGTGCAGGCAGCAGGAAGCCCTCTTCCAGCTGCTGATAGAAGAAAAGAAAGAGGGAGACAAGAACAAGAAGTTTGCAGTTGACTTCAAGACCCTGGCTGATGTACTGGTACAGGAAGTTATAAAACAGAATATGGAGAACAAGGTAAGAAAGGTCACAGCCAAGGTAACTGCAAAATATTTGTCCCCTGTGGTTTTTGTCCGCAGATAGAATAGCATGCCTTTTCCTTTCTTTCTCCCTTCAGAATACGAGCACCTTAGACCCAAATAAACACCTTGGGGTGCCCCCCTACACCTTGTTTTGAGTACAATATTACTAAGATGTTCATTGCAGAAGAATTTAAAAAAGACAGAAAAGCAAATAAAAATCATTCACAATTTTAAAGGTAGAGAGAAACATTTTGGTGTAGAACTTTTTATTTATTAATGAGTTTCTTTTTAATAAATAATACATGTTCTCTGGAAAATAAGCAAAAATAAGAATCCTCTTAATCCCACCACTAGAGAAAAGCACAGCTATGTTTTGCTAAATATTGTTAGAACGTTTTCCCTCTATGTGTATGTGTGTGCGTGGCACATTTAATTTATTTCAACAGAAATGAGAACATGCTGTTCTATAACCTTTTTTTTTTCCTCACTCTCTATATTAAGTTCCACCTTTTTGACATAATCATTTATCTGGTGGCTGCCTCTGTGATGGGCTCATACAGTCCTGGAGCTTAAAAGTCCCCCTTTATTTTAGTAGAAAAACATTGTTTATGTTTATAACTAACGATGATTGTGATTCAGGTTTCTTAAGCTGACTGGGGAAGAGAAATTATATTCATAAGTATTAATAGCAAACAATAGCACTAGCAGACACTTATGAATGCTTACTGTGTGCCAGGCACTCTTCTAAGGGTATTAAATATATTAATTTATTTAACTCTTATAACAACTTTATGAGGTAAGTGCTCTTATGCCAATGTAGTGCATGAGAAAAGGGAGGCGCAGAGAGGGTAAGTAACTTGCCCAAGGTTACTTAGTGAATTGCAGGGCCAATTTTTGATCACAGGCCAACTGGCTCCAGAGTCTGTGCTCTTTGCAATATTACATTGCCTTTTATATGAGCTAATAATTACCTGCTTTTTTAGATTTGGAAGGATAGAACTTTATGACAGAAAGCACTACAAAATACTAGAATAGTTTCCAAGAAATTCTCAAAATATTGGGAATCATTTAGAATTAAGTGAATTCTTGACCACAGGCAGGAAGAGAGAATAAAGGACTCCTTGAAATCTCTACAAACTATACTTTTTCATGCCCTATAATATCTGGCTCCAATAAACCAAGTGAAGCAAGTTTATTTTTGTTACTGATCAAGATAATTGGGTGCAAAGGATGGTTGAGCAACTGGATTAGAAATGTATCAACGTTAATTTTTTTTTTTTTAAGATTTTATTTATTTTTACCCCCAAAGCCCCAGTAGATAGTTGTATGTCATAGCTGCACATCCTTCTAGTTGCTGTATGTGGGACACGGCCTCAGCATGGCCGGAGAAGCGGTGCATCGCTGCACGCCCGGGATCCGAACCCAGGCCGCCAGCAGCGGAGCGTGTGCACCCAATCGCTAAGCCATGGGGCCAGGCCTCAACGTTAATTTTTATGGGCTAATGTTTTCCCCAAAGCATTATAACAAGTTCAGGCAATTGTTCATTCATGAAGTATACGCCAGGACTTATGAACAAATAAATGATATTCACTTTTGGCTGTATAAAATATCTTTGTTTCATGCCCTTTACGTCCTGCAGCCTCAGAAACAGGCCTTTAAGCAGGCCTGGGAGACTGAGCTTCAGCCCTCGATGAATAGGCTCGTTGCAGCCCCTTTTGACCTGCACTGCTCTTCATAAGAGGAAAAAATAACAAGTGGTTGTGGGCACTATTAAAGCTATTGACTGTCTGCTAATGACTGAGTTCAAATATTCGAAGCTCTTCCTTACTTTTGTTCCCTGAGAACATCACGCATATCATAATTTAATACATATTTTGAGAAAAATTATCTTTACTACAGAGAGGATCAGAAGCAAAGTATATCTGAAACCTTCCTGTCATATGGAGATGAGAGAAGATTCTTACTTAGCTCCATTCTTTTCATCAATAAAATATTTCCCTTCTTTTTTTGCTGTATTACCTTCTTAGCCTGAAGGCTAGTGATACCTCCAACAGCTGCAGGAAACACACCTGAAAATGAAAACAAAATCTAATGTTATCCTCTAATCCCTTCTCTCCAGTCTCAAGTCATAATTTAGGTACTTGGTCAATAATATTGACTCATATAAGCTACTAGGGTGCTGCTTAAGAGCAACAGTTAAGATATCTCCTTTATAAACATTCTAGTTCTATGGCCCGTAAGTAGAAGGCTGAAGTTTCTAGAAGTACTTCTGCAAACTCAACAGGACATGAGGAAACCAGACTTCTATGATTTGGACTTTCTAGATGGGCAAAGGAACAGGAAAATATTAGACAACTAAGTACTGAACTAAGCTGACTTCACTTTTTATACTTGGATCGATTTCTAGAATTGTAAATTTCAGATCTAATTGTGCTATTTAATTTGAAATATAAAATGGAAATCTGTTCAGAACTGAACATGTATGTCGGGTTTTGTGGTGGTGGTTATTTCTGGTTTTTTGTCATACTCTGAATCATTCAGTTTCCAGGCTTGGAAAAAAAAATTTTTGGAGAAGAATCCAATGAGTTTACTAATGCTTTGGGTAAGTATAAGAATCTTAATGTGTTTTTATAACTTAATTATCATATGATATTCTAATTTTCCACTTATATCATGAAATAAATGGATGTTTGGAAGCCTTTCATGTAAATAACATAATATGCTATTTGAACGTTAAGCTTCATTCAGTACCTCAGAATATCATGCCATTTAAGTGAGAGAGGTGTGATGTCTTAGAATTATATAGCAAGTCTACGTGTATTATTTTAGATATAAATCTGTAGTATTTAATGTGTGACTTAACCTTTGGGAAAGTTGCACGGCCCTTTGAGAATCTGATGGAAGTTCCTGATGCCCCCAGAAAGATTCACATTTCACAATTGTGCAGACAATTGCAGGTCCAAGGTTTAAACCCATTCGTGGACCCCCTGGGAAGTCCAAGGCCTTGGCTGAGAATGCAGAGGGGGCCCTCTCCCTGAAATACTGTATGTTCTTGAGCAAATCACCTCACCTCTCCTCTGGCCTCAGAACCTCTGTAAAGGGAGTTGGACTAACTAAAAGTTCCTTTCAGTACCAAGTTTTAAGTTATTTAATGAGTTTCCTGTAGGCCAGATTCTCCTTTGATGGACCTCCATGTTCCCTTGTGGTAGAGGGAAAAATATCAAAATCTATGACTCTCTTCAGAGAAACAAATTATTTTTAGTTTGGGTATTTTGTTTGTTTAATGGTAGAAAATTAAAATAGTGAACTTGAAACACTGATCAAGTGACAAATAGTTAAATGTCTAGAGGCAAGTTTACAAAGGAAAAAAACTAATTTCTGGATTAACTCTGGAAAATTTTTTGTCTCCTCCATGGGCTTTGTATTAAGATGCAGTTAGTTCTATGACACTCAGTAAGAAGAGAGAGAAATTTCATTCAAACTCCTTAAAGTTAAAAAAAACAAAACAAAACAAAACTTGTGATTACTCATAAGAAATCCTACACTTAAAATCCTACGTTTGACTACTTTGTAAACAGTTATTTTAATATTTCATTCATCTAGAATTATAGAGGCAAAAAGGCATTCCACGTCCATTTTCCTGAGAACTGAAGGAGAGAATGGGGTTAGCGTGTTGGAGGGGCAGAGACATGTGAAGAGAAGGGGAGGGACTGGTGGATGAGGTGAGCGCAGGCAGGAACAGATGGTGGGAGGTCGTAGGAAGGAGTTTGGATTTCTCTCTAAGTGTGTTGGGAATTCACTGGAGGATTTTAAGCAAAGGAGTGCTGTGATATGATTTGCTCCTTTGAATGATCCCATGAGTTTTACTGAGCCCAGTGTAGATGCCTCGTCAGGGGCAGTGATTAGCATTATTATCCCCAACTTGAACAGTCTAATTTAATTGGAATTTAACTTAACGTAATTGAATGTTTCTTGCTGATTCACAGTCCTCATTGTAATAGATTCATACTGTGCTTCCCAAACTTTAACGGTTGTATGAGTCACCTGGAGATCTTATTAAAACTCCTCGGGTCTGGGATGGGGCCTGCAGCCCTGACTTTCTAAGAAGCTCTCAGGTGATGCTGGAGCCGCTGGTCCCTGGAATGGCTAGGGTAGCTAGGAGTATTTGTCTATATACCTCAAAAGCCCCGAAGTGCCATGTTTTCTTAATTTTTAGAAGTTTATATTCTCCATTGCTGTCACTTTTTGTTGCTATTAGTTTGCCTATTTTTGCCAACCTCTTCCCTCGCTTTTATTGGGAGCTGGAAACCAAATTAGCCATGGGTCTAAGAAGCCTGTTTAAAGTGATGGTAAATCACCTGGACTTGGTAACTCGTGGTTTCATTTTGAGAAGCAGCTTTGCTTACTTCCTGATCTCCAGTGGGTTCCCCAGAGGAGAGCTGTTTCTACGTCTGTTGTTGAGAGTCATACAGTTTCACCACATTTAAAGATTAGTAAATTTCATCTGATATTACTTCACTGAGCATAAACGATTTGTAGTTAAAAGCAGTATCACCGCGGGAAGTAGAAGCACTTACTGTGCTGATAAAACCCCCATTCTTTTCAATAACATTCAAAACACGAACAGGGTGACCTGTGTATATTTTTTCTTTTTTTTCATTGTGAAATTTTTGTTGTACATTATTGTTTATCAGTCACCATATAAGTGCCTCCCTCCACCCCTTGTGCCCACCCCCCAGCCCCTAGTCCCAGGTAACCACCAAACAGTTCTATCTGTGCGTGTGTTGGTTTATCTTCCACATGTGAGTGAAAACATGCCCTGTTTTTCTCTTTCTGGCTTATTTCACTTAACATAATACCCTCCAGGTCCATCCATGTTGTTGCAAATGGGACGATTTTGGCTTTCTTTATGGCTGAGTAGTATTCCATGGTATATATATACAACATCTTTTTTATCCATTCATCAGTCGAGGGACACTTGGGTTGCTTCCATGTCTTGGCTATAGTGAATAATGCTGCGATGAACATAGGGGTGCATAAGCCTCTTTGTGGATTAGGGTTCTCGTCTCTCCACAGCCTCTCCAGCATATGTTTCTTTTTGTGTTGGTGATTATAGCCATGCTAAGGGGTGTAAGGTGATATCTTAGTGTGGTTTGGATTTGTATTTCCCTGATGATTAGTGATGAGCATCTTTTCATGTGCCTATTGGCCATCTGTATATCTTCTTTGGAAAAGTGTCTGTTCATTTCCTTTGCCCATTTTTCGATTGGGTTGTTTGTTTTTTGTTATTCAGTTGTGTGAGTTCTTTATATATTATAGAGATTAATCCCTTGTCAGATATACGGTTTGCAAATATTTTTTCCCAGCTGGTGGGTTCCCTATTCATTTTGATCCTGGTTTCATTTGCCTTGTAGAAGCTCTTTAATCTGATGCAGTCCCACTTGTTTATTTTTTCTTTTGTTTCCCTTGTCTAAGTAGACATGGAATTCAAGAAGATCCCGTTATGGCTGATGGCGAGTAGTGTACTACCTATATTTTCCTCCAGGAGTTTTATAGTTTCAGGTCTCACCTTCAGGTCTTTGATCCATTTTGAGTTAATTTTTGTGTATGGCAAAAGAAGGTTGGTCTACTTTCATTTTTTTACAAGTGGCTGTCCAGTTTTCCCAGCACCATTCATTGAAGAGACTTTCCTTTCTCCACTGTATGTCCTTAGCTCCTTTGTCAAAGATTAGCTGCCCATAGATATGAGGTTTTATTTCTGGACTTTCAATTCTGTTCCATTGATCTGTGTGTCTGTTTTTGTACCAGTACCGTGCTGTTTTAATTACTATCGCTTTATAGTATGTTTTGAAGTCAGGGATTGTGAAGCCTCCAGCCTTGTTCTTCTTTTTCAGGATTGCTTTAGCTATACGGGGTCTTTTGTTGCCCCATATGAATGTTAGTATTATTTGTTCTATTTCTGTGAAGAATGTCATTGGGATTCTCCTTGGGATTGCATTGAATCTGTAGATTGCTTTAGGTAGTATGGACATTTTAACTGCGTTTATTCTTCTAATCCAAGTGCATGGAATATTTTTCCATTTCTTTATGTCATCATTGATTTTGCTCAATAATGTCTTATAGTTTTCATTGTGTAGGTCTTTTGCTTCCTTGGTTAAATTTATTCCTAGATATTTTATTCTTTTTGTTGCAATTGTAAATGGGATTGTCTTCTTGAGTTCTCTTTCTGTTAGTTCGTTGTTGGTATATAGAAATGCAACTGATTTCTGTAAGTTGATTTTATACTCTGCCACTTGGCTGTAGTTGTTGATTATTTCTAATAGTTTTCTGATGGATTCTTTAGGGTTTTCTATATATAAGATCATGTCATCTGCAAACAGCGAGAGTTTCACTTCTTCGTTGCCTATTTGGATTCCTTTTATTCCTTTTTCTTGCCTAATTGCTCTAGCCAGAACCTCCAGTACTGTGTTAAATAAGAGTGGTGAGAGTGGGCACCCTTGTCTTGTCCCTGTTTTCAGAGGGATGGCTTTCAGTTTTTCCCCATTGAGTATGATGTTGGCTGTGGGTTTGTCATATATGGCCTTTATTATGTTAAGGTACTTTCCTTCTATACCCATTTTGTTGAGAGTTTTTATCATAAATGGATGTTGGATCTTGTCAAAAGCCTTCTCTGCATCTATTGAGATGACCATATGGTTTTTATTCCTCGTTTTGTTAATGTGGTGTATCACGTTGATTGATTTGCGGATGTTGAGCCATCCCCGTGTCCCTGGTATAAATCCCACTTGATCGTGGTGTATGATCTTTTTAATGTATTGTTGTATTCGGTTTGCCAATATTTTGTTGAGAATTTTTGCATCTATGTTCATCAGGGATATTGGTCTGTAGTTTTCCTTCTTAGTATTGTCTTTGCCTGGCTTTGGTATCAGGGTGATGTTGGCCTGGTAGAATGTGTTGGGAAGTGTTCCATCTTCCTCTATTTTTTGGAATAGTTTGAGAAGGAAAGGTATTAAGTCTTCTTTGAATGTTTGGTAAAATTCTCCAGAGAAGCCATCTGGTCCTGGACTTTTATTTGTTAGGAGGTTTTTTGATTACTGTTTCAATCTCTTTACTTGTGATTGCTCTATTCAGGTTCTCTATTTCTTCTTGATTCAGTTTTGTGACCTATGTATATTAAAAGGCAAAAGGCAAAAAACATAAATAAAAGATTAGTTATCAAGAACTCAGCATTCAGGGGTTCTCAACTGGTCCATGAGCCCCCTTAAACTGGATACAAAATTGTGTGCATGTGCCCATGTGGACATTTTTCTGGGGAGAAGTTCCTCTGATACCTGGAATCCATCTCTCACTATTCACATGAGGTGCCTGAGTGACCACTGGGCAGCTGTGGCTTTCTGAAGCCCCCTGGGTGCTGCTGGTGGTCGGCCAGGTTAGGACCCCCTGCCCTGGATATATTGCCCTCCCCTAGTCGAAGTGCACGGCTTCTGCTCCTCCCACTGCTCTGTGGTTCTTTCTCCCCTGAAACTCTTGAAATGTAATGGCTTTTAGTTTGTCTTTACTCTAGGGGAAAAGATTATCTTGAGACTGTGTCCAACAGAGGAAGAAACAGTAGAGCTTCTTAGCAAAGTCCTTAATGGTAACAAGTTGGCATCCGAAGCATTAGCCAAGGTGGTTCACCAGGATGTCGCCTTTACTGACCCAACTCTGGATTCGATGGAGATCAACATTCCACAGGACATTTTGGGAATTTGGGTGGATCCCATAGGTAAGTAGAGGAGAGCATTTGCTTTTGTTTATTCTTATTAGTAATCCATTTTTGGGGGAGGAGGGGCTTAGAAAAATAAAAATTGAAAGTGTAGTTTAACTCTTCTAGAAGTTTTTAAAATTTTAAAGTTTTAAAATGATAAATGAAGTGTTGAAGTGTATGTGTTATGATGTGTACTATAGATATACATACACACATATACAGGCACATATACAAAGCTGAATTAACTCATCTTTGAAAGACTTCACGGGTCAGACTGGTAAATATGAGAGAAGAGTACAGTGATAGTAGCTATAACTAATTGAGTACACGTGCCATTTAAAGAACACTCCACTCCAGCAGATTGTTGCCATATGGGAGTACAGTCCAGATCTTCAGATTTTTAAAGGGAAAACCAAAATCCAGGTTTTTAAGTGAGATCTCCCAATTTTTAACCACTGGCTACTAATTCAATTAAAGAAGCAAACAATCAAAACCACTGTACAGGTCAGGTAAAACACAGTTGAATGTGACTCATTAGCAGTCAGTTTGTGAACCCCGTGTAAACCTCACTCATTATTTTTTTGGTCATGATTGTGGTAGAACCATAATCTATAGCTCATTGTTTTAAAAGGATGGGCCTATCTCAATGATGCTATTAATACAATGCCCTAGATATTAATTTTCAGAAGTCTCTTCTTTTTTTCTTTCCCACCTGCCTGGCATAATCCACCCAACACAACTGAGACCGTTCATTATGCTGAACAGGTAAACTCCTCCCACCCTCCCCCTCCTACAAGCACATTATAGAAATGCCTTTATGGGCTGGCCAGGTGGCTTAGTGGTTAAGTGCTCGCGCTCTGCTACTGGCGGCCCGGGTTCGGATCCTGGGCGCGCACCGACGCACCGCTTCTCCGGCCATGCTGAGGCCGAGTCCCACATACAGCAACTAGAAGGATGTGCAACTATGACATACAACTATCTACTGGGGCTTTTGGGGAAAAAACAAAGGAGGAGGATTGGCAATAGATGTTAGTTCAGAGCTGGTCTTCCTCAGCAAAAAAAAAGAGGAGGATTAGCATGGATGTTAGCTCAGGGCTGATCTCCCTCACAAAAAAAAAAAAAAAAAATGCCTTTAATCATCAGAGAATTATGAACATCCAGCCAATGGATTATGTATGCAAACTAAGAACCTTTCCCCAAATCTCTTATCACTTAAGGGTAAATCAGCCTCAGTTAAGGTTGCTGAGGGACAATGATCTCCTGTTTCTTGGTTCTATCCTGAATTGATTCTGTTAGCCAGCTCTCTGGATCTTTTGCCCAGCACATCCTTAACTGGGTGTTAACTCACTGGATGTTGGCGGTCAGCTGCTGGCGTGTACATCTCTTAAGGAGAAACCTAGCTCCTTGGCTTCTTTTTCACAAGAGTACCATCAATTTCTTCCTTTTGTGCCGCCATCGTTGTCTCTTGCCTCCTTCTAATTTGAGGGACAGAAAAAAAGGTAATTCCACTCCTGACAGATTCCAGAAGGAGGCTTTCCCACCCACATTGGAGTTGTCCTCTGATGAGTAAGAGCTCTAAAGAATCCCACCACTTATCCTGAGTCATTAGCTTTTAAATGCTTTTGACATGTGATGGATATTTGAGTGCTTATCATATACAAGGTGCTATGCTAGATGCCACAGGAACTATGGACATGTCCTCTTCCTTCAAGAGTTCCCATATAGTTGGGAAAATGAAACACAAGCAGCTTAAAAGTGAAGTACAAGAGGTTAAATAACAATTCAGTACAACTGACACCCAACGGTAAAACTTGATTGGTTACTGAGTTAGTCTGTTCAGGCTGCTGTAACAAAATACCACAAACCAGGTAGCTTATAGCCAGCCCTGGTGATGTAGAGGTTAAGTTTCAGTGCTCCAACTGCATTGGCCCAGGTTCATTTCCTGTTCAAGGAACCACACTACCCGTCTGTGTGTGGTCATACTGTGGCAGCTGCATGTTGCTGTGATGCTGAAAGCTGTACCACCGGTATTTCAAATACCAGCAGGGTCACCCATGGTGGACAGGTTTCAGCAGAGCTTCCAGACTCAGACAAACTAGGAAGAAGGACGTGGCCACCCACTGCTGAAAAAATTGGCCATGAAAACCATGTGAATAGCAGTGGAGCATTGTCTGATATACCACTAGAAGGTGAGAGGATGGTGCAAAAAGACCGGACAGGGTTCCCCTCTGCTGTGCACAGGGTCACTAGGAATCAACTAGGAGTCAGAATTGACTTGACAACCCTAACAACAAAGGTAGTTTATAAGCAACAGAAATTTATTTCTCACAGTTTTGGACGCTGAGAAGTCCAGGATCAAGGTGCCAGCATGGGCCCTCTTCCTGGTTCATAGCTGGCACCTTCTCACCATGTCCTCACATAGTGGAAAGGACTAAGGATCTCTCAGGAGCCTCTTTTATAAGGCACTAATCTCATTCATGAGGGGTCCACTTCATGACTTAAGTACTTCCCAAGCCCCAGTTACTAATACCATCAACTTTTGGGGGTCATAATTTTAGGGGGACATAAACATTCAGACCATAGCAGTTACCAAATTAGTAGAAGACAGAGACGATATAGGACAGAGTTTATAGATGTATTCATCATTATCTTCTAAATAATCATTGCATGAATCCAAACAAATTTGCTTCGTTTTTCAGATTCAACTTATCAATATATAAAAGGTTCGTCAGACATTGAATCCAACCAAGGAATCTTCCCCAGTGGACTTCAGTGCGTCACCATTTTAATTGGTGTCTATGACATACAGACAGGGGTGCCCCTGATGGGAGTCATCAACCAACCTTTTGTATCACAAGACTTAAACACCCTCAGGTAAAAAATGATCGTTTTTGGTATATCATGGTTTTTAGAATTTATAGCCTCAGCTTTGCTTCTTGTCAAGACTACCACTCTACGTGACATTCCTGTGGCTCAGTACATTGGGGTGTTTCTACTAAAAGTCTACATGTTCGAATTAAAGTTCTTTCTATTTTCAATCTTGGGTTTGGCATAATTTTATTTGGGGCTAGGTGCATGCTGGTAGAAACTTTTAAAAGAAATACTACCTTGGAGAAATCATAGTTTTGCATTTGGAATATAGCAGTCCTGTTCCCTGTTTTCTAGAATCCACTCACAACCAGATTAATAGAGCAGTGGTAACACTATCTTCTAATACATTTGGAACAAGATAGATGCCATCACTATATAGCCAGTTGAACATTTATACAGTTGTAGAAGAAATTCAAAACAAAATGTGAAAATTATCCAGTGAAAAGATGAGTAGGCATGGCCAGGATTAGAACCTGCCTATGAGGTGCTCTTCCTATAAATACTGTCAGCATCACTTCCTCTTCTGCCTCCTCCATCCTCAGCCCTCCGTGGACTTCTGCACAGAGCATAGAGGGTGGCCAGGCCACCAGTTGCCTCTGATCATGGCCTGGGCTTTGGTTCACTCCAGGGCATGGCAGAGTCCAAGAGGAAGCAAGCAGCTTTTCTCCTATGGTTTCAGTTTTTATTGAAATAGATCATATTTTTCCATTTGTATAGGACTAAATATTTTTATTAAACTTTGAGTTGCTGTAGGCAACTGAGAATTATTTGCTCTTTAATAGTCATAAACTACACCTCTGGAATTTTGACATTTTCCCTCTACACCTGTCTTCTTCCAAATGAAAATGTGTTTCTGTTCTCTTTAAAGGGACTCTCAGTAAGAGACGACACAGACATAATCGTGGCCTAGAAGTGGTTGATCAAGTAGTTAGGGGCACAGATTCTGCAGTGAGACTTCCTGGGTTTGAATGGAGATTCAACCACTGACTGACATTCTCACCCTTATGTTGTCTTCGCCTCAGTTTCCTCCTCTGTAAATAGAGTAAATTACCCAACACATATGGTAATTTAAACATTGAGAAATGATAGGTGCTGTTATTGTTGTTGCCAAAAATAACAAGTCCATCTTTCTTGGTGTAAAAGCCAGAGTGGAGCTAGTGAAGAAGAGAGTGAAAAGGAGGTAACCAAATGAAGAAAAGCTTGTAAGGATTGTAAAAGATTTGCAGATTGAAAAGAGAGATGATTTCTCTGTTCATCTTTTTCCCTATTAAAGTTTAAATGCCAAAAGTGGCAATGACATTTTGCTGTGTTCCGGGAGGCCGGAAATCCCACACATTTTTGCGTTGTCCTAGATCTGTGTGATAATGCCGTAGAGCTCAAAGCATTCCTAACCTGCAACAACACAGGCAGCTGCATGCACAGGAGTACCTTTTAGAAATGAATTAGCTACTTGACATCCATTTCTAGGCTTAAGGACATTGAAACTCATTTCATTATATCTTTTTCATATCGTTAAGTTAGAAAGCAACATGAGCAATAAACAAATGTGATAACCTACCACCACTAACGGAAAGTTCTCTTCCACAGGTGGAAAGGACAGTGCTACTGGGGCCTTTCTTACATGGAGACCCAAATCTATTCCCCTCAGCCTCCCAACTCGAAAAAATACAGCAGTGACGCACAGAGCCAGCTGACCGCAAACACCGGGTCTGAGGCGGAATTCTCCTGCCTGTTTTCAGCCGTCATCAGTACTAGTGAAAAGGAGACTATCAAAGCCGCACTGTCACGTGTGTGTGGAGAGCGCGTGTTCTCGGCAGCCGGGGCGGGTTACAAGAGCCTCTGTGTTGTCCAAGGCCTTGTTGACATTTATATCTTTTCAGAAGACACCACCTTCAAGTGGGACTCGTGTGCTGCTCATGCCATACTCAGGGCCATGGGTGGGGGAATGGTAGATTTAAAAGAATGCTTGGAAAGAAATCCAGAAGCGGGGCTTGACTTACCACAGTTGGTATATCACATGGAAAACGAAGGTGCTACTGGAGTGGATCGCTGGGCCAACAAGGGAGGACTGATTGCATACAGATCAAGGAAGCAGCTGGAGATGTTCCTGAGCCTCCTCATCCAAAATCTGGCAGCTGTGGATACACATACATAGATGGACTCTGTCCTCATGTACTTGTAAACCAAGCTGTGAAACTATCTCCCACATCTCTATCTTTTGAAGATAGCTTTGTCCTATTGATGGTCAACATTCACCTCCTCTTTTGAGGAGTATTTTTCCATTATGTGTTCATAATAATATTAATTTCAATAAATGATATTCATGCAGCAATTAAATAGATGTATGAAATTCTTAATAGTGGATATTGTGCTATTAGAGCTGCTTGAAACACTTCAATAAAATGTTGAAGAAAGAGGAAAAATTCCTGCTCAAGTAGTAAAACTCCTCTAAACATCTAAGCGATGAGTAAAATGTTACTGAAATATTAGGGAGAGCACCGAGGGGGCTGTGCCTGGGTTTTGTTTCCTGTCTTGAAGGAAAAATCTGCAGCTTTAGCCTTTGGCAGAACATTTAGAACTGTGAATCTGATGCATAATCCAGCCAAGTTCATGTACTTTCAACAGTATTCTTATGTTTCTTAAAAGAATTAAAGCCTGGAGCACTGTGGGCTCCCTCCTACTTTCTCTCACATTCTCTCTCTCTCATGCGCACGCACACACACACACACTTTCTCACACATACACACACACACTAATACTCTCACACATTCTAATACTCTCTCATACGCTCACATACACACTCCATTTCTGTAGGCAAGGCAGAAGGGGATAAAGAGGTTTCTGCAATTTTTGCATTTTTATTACACTTCAAAAACCAGAGGTAGAGTTAAATATATACAGTTGTTGTGTCTAGCAGAATCCCATATTGAATATCCTCTGAGGTGGACATCAACCACTTTTGGTATTCTCTTCAGCAGCCCCAGTAAGGAGATAGTGCTGCCATCTGGAGGGATCGGACTCAGCTCTGACTTCTTTCCACCTTGCGCCCTCTGGGGGCCAAAGGGTATTTCTGCAGCATCCTCTATTTTTCTACAAACGGATGAAAATAACAAACTTTTTTTAATAGTGTTTTCTTGCATACAGCAGATTAACGATTTGTTTAGTGATAGGGTTATAGTTTTTAAAATCTTCATTGTTCTTCGTGATTGATTGTGGGCTCTTCAAGCTGTATGTTCTTACCACTTAGTCTAATTTTAAAGGTTGATTTTAAGTCCAAGTTCATTCTTTACAAAACACACTAAAAATGAAAGTCCACAAACTAGTCTTGCTCATATGCATCAGAATGGAGAAATAGAATATAGTTCAAGAAAAAAGCATTTTTTGTCAACATGAACATTTATAAAGTATGTAAATTATCGATAAAATGCAGTGAAAACAGTCATCTTCAATGTGATCTGAACAGGCAGTTTGTCAATTGGGGAAAAAGCTGGGTAGGACAGGGAATCGCATCTATTCTGTGAACATCTATTATACACATTCACTGTCAATCTTTGCAGGACAGCCAAGGCCCTTCTTTAAGCATGTGTCTGCTGATAGGTCTGCATTGTTTTTCTTGCATAAACCATACCCAAGTGAGTGTGATCTCTAGTTTTGATTTCTTTTTTTTGTGTGTGTGTGAGTAAGGTCAGCCCTGAGCTAACATCTGTTGCCAATCCTCCTCTTTTTGCTGAGGAAGATTGGCCCTGGGCTAACATCCATGCCCATCTTCCTCTACTTTATATGGGATGCCACCACAGGATGGCTTGACAAATGGTGCCTCTGTGCACACCCAGGATCCAAACTTGCAAACCCCGGCCGCTGAAGCTGAGCGCGCACACTTGACTGCTATGCCACCAGGCCAGCCCCTAGTTTTGATTTCTTTAGAGGAAAAACTTAAAAATACTCAGTAATGGCCACGAGACCCCCACTACAAGAAATGCTCAAGAAGGCCCTCAGGCCTGAAAAAAAGAAGAGAAAGGGAACACAAAGCTTGGAGCAAGGAGAAAAATAGGTAGAAAAAATCAGAAAAATAGTAGATCTTTACTGCAATAGATTAGCAACCACTTAAATACCAAAATCAAAGATCAAAGGAAGGAAAACACCAAAAATAAATATAACCTCATCACTTTAAACACACACTCACAGCACAAGATAGGATAAGTTGTGACAAGAATAACTTAGAAGGGGAAGAGGAAAGAGATCGAGTTGACTTAGTATAAGGAAATAGGAGGCCACCAGATAGTGGACTATCTCATACACAAGATTTTTTATACAAACCTCGAAGTAACCACTAAACAAATAATCAGAACAAAATCACATATGATAAGTAAAGAGAAAACTGAAAGAGTCATAAGACAGAACAACCAAACTGAATTGGCAGTCTGAAACACATGGGACAAGAAACAAAGGAAATGCAAAAGAACCAGAAAATAAGCAATAAAATAGCAACATTAAGCCCTGGTATATCAATAATTACTCTAAATGTAAATGGATTGAACTCTCCAATCAAAAGACACAGAGTGGCAGGATGGATTAAAAAGCAAGACCCAACAATATGCTACCTCCAGGAAACACGTCTCAGCTCTAAAGACAAGCAGAAGCTCAGAGTGAAAGGATGGAAGACAATACTCCAAGCTAATGACAAACAAAAGAAAGGAGGTGTTACCATACTCATATCAGACAAAGTAGACTTCAAGATAAAACAAGTTAAGAGAGACAAAGAGGGGCAATATATAATGATAAAAGGGACACTCCACCAAGAAGACATATCAATTATAAACATATATGCACCCAACATAGGAGCACCAAAGTACATAAAGCAACTATTAACAAACCTAAAAGGAGATATTAACAACAACACAATAATACTAGGGGATCTTAATACCCCACTTACATCAATGGATAGATCATCCAGACAAAAAGTCAATAAAGAAACAGTGGACTTAAATGAAAAACTGGACGAGATGGACCTAGTAGACATATACAGAGCACTCCATCCAAGAGCAGCTGACTACACATTCTTCTCAAGTGCGCATGGAACATTCTCAAAGATAGACCATATGTTGGGAAACAAGGCAAGCCTCAATAAATTTAAGAAGATTGAAATCACAACAAGCATATTTTCAGACCATAATGCTATGAAACTGGAAATCAACTACAAGAAAAAAACTGGGAAAGTGACAAAGATGTGGAGATTAAACAACATGCTACTGAACAACCAATGGATCATCAATGAAATTAAAGGAGAAATCAAAAAATATGTGGAACCAAACAAAAATGAAAATACACCATACCAACTCATATGGGATGCAGCAAAAGCAGTCCCGAGAGGGAAATTCATAGCAATACAGGCCCACCTTAACAAATAAGAAAAAGCCCAAATAAGCAACCTTAAATTACACCTAACAGAACTAGAAAAAGAGGAACAAACAAAGCCCAAAGCCCAAAGTCAGCAGAAGGAGAGAAATAATAAAAATTAGAGCAGAAATAAATGAAATTGAGACCAAAAACACAGTAGAAAAGATTAATGAAACAAAGAGTTGGTTCTTTGAGAAGATGAACAAAATTGACAAACCCTTAGCCAGACTTACTAAGAAAAAAAGAGAAAAGGCACAAATAAATAAAATTAGAAATGAAAGAGGAGAAATTACAACGGATACCAAGGAAATAGAAAGGATTATAAGAGAATACTATGAGAAACTATATGCCAACAAATTGGACAATCTAGAAGAAATGGATAAATTCTTAGATTCATACAAACTCCCAAAACTGAACCAAAAAGAAATAGAGAATCTGAATAGACCAAACACAAGTAAAGAGATTGAAATAGTAATCAAAAACCTCCCAAAAAATAAAAGTCCAGGACCAGATGGCTCCTCTGGTGAATTTTACCACACATTCAAAGAAGACTTAATACCCATCCTTCTCAAACTCTTCCAAAAAATAGAGGAATATGGAACACTTCCTAACTCATTCTATGAGGCCAACATCACCCTGATACAAAAGCCAGACAAAGACAATACAAAGAAGGAAAATTACAGGCCAATATCGCTGATGAACATAGATGCAAAAATCCTCAACAAAATATTGGCAAACCAAATACAGCAATACATTAAAAAGATCATACACTATGACCAAGTGGGATTTATACCAGGGACACAGGGATGGTTCAACATCCACAAATCAATCAATGTGATACACCACATCAACAAAACCAAGAATAAAAACCACATGGTCATCTCAATAGATGCAGAGAAGGCATTTGACAAGATCCAACATCCATTTATGATAAAAACTCTTGACAAAATGGGTATAGAAGGAAAGTCCCTCAACATAATAAAGGCTATTTATGACAAACCCACAGCCAACATCATACTCAATGGGTAAAGTCTGAAAGTCATTCCTCTGAGAACAGGAACGAGGCAAGGCTGCCCACTCTTGCCATTCAACATAGTACTGGAGGTTTTGGCCTGAGCAATCAGGCAAGAAAAAGGAATAAAAGGAATCCAAATAGGCAATGAAGAAGTGAAACTCTCACTATTTACAGATGACATGATTTTATATACAAAAAACCCTAAAGAATCCATTGGAAAAATATTAGAAATAATCAACAACTACAGCAAAGTCACAGGGTACAAAATCAACCTACAAAAATCAGTTGCATTTCTGTATGCTAATAACAAATTAACAGAAAGAGAGCTCAAAAAGATAATACCATGTACAACTGCATCAAAAAGAATCAAATATCTAGGAATAAATCTTACCAAGGAGGTGAAAGACCTATACAATAAAAACTACAAGATATTATTGAAAGAAATCAATGATGACATAAAGAAATGGACAAGGATTGGAAGAATAAACATAGTTAAAATGTCTATATTACCTAAAGCAATCTACAGATTCAATGCAATCCCAATCAGAATCCCAATGATATTCTTCACGGAAATAGAAGAAAGAATACTAAAATTCATATGGGGCAACAAAAGACCCCGAATAGCTAAAGCAATCCTAAGAAAAAAGAACAAAGCTGAAGGCATCACAATCCCTGACTTCAAAACATACTACAAAGCAATAGTAATCAAAACAGCATGGTACTGGTACAAAAACAGACACACAGATCAATGGAACAGAATTGAAAGCCCAGAAATAAAACCACACATATATGGACAGCTAATTTTCGACAAAGGAGCTAAAAGAACATACAACGGAGAAAGGAAAGTCTCTTCAATAAATGGTGTTGGGAAAACTGGACAACCACATGCGAAAGAATGAAAGTGGACCATCTGCTATCACCATTCACAAAAATTAACTCAAAATGGATCAAAGACCTGAAGGTGAGACCTGAAACTGTAAAACTCATAGAAGAAAATAGAGGCAACACACTATTTGACATTCGTCATACAGGAATCTTTTTGGATGCCATGCCTACTCGGACTAGGGAAACTAAAGAAAAAATAAGCAAGTGGGACTTCATCAGATTAAAGATCTTCTACAAGACAAATGAAACAGGATCAAAATGAATAGACAACGCACCAGCTGGGAGAAAATATTTGCAAAACATATATCTGACAAGGGGTTAATCTCCATAATATATAAAGAACTCACACAATCGAACAACAAAAAAACAAAGAAGCCGATCAAAAAATGGGCAGAGGAGGGCGCTGGCCTGGTGGCGCAAGTGGTTAAGTGCGTGTGCTCTCTGCTGCAGAGGCCCAGGGTTCGCCGGTTCGGATCCCGGGTGTGCACTGACGCACTGCTTGGCAAGCCATGCTGTGGCGGCGTCCCATATAAAGTGGAGGAAGATGGGCACGGATGTTAGCCCAGGGCCAGTCTTCCTCAGCAAAAAAAACAGGAGGATTGGCAGATGTTAGTACAGGGCTGATCTCCTCACAAAAAAAAAAAAAAATGGGCAGAGGAAATGAACAGACACTTCTCCAAAGAAGATGTACAAATGGCCAATAGGCATATGAAAAGATGTTCAACATCACTAATCATCAGGAAAATGCAAATCAAAACAATACTAAGATATCACCTTACCCATTAGAATGGCTATAATCACCAAGACAAAAAACAACAAATGTTGGAGAGGATGTGGAGAAACAGGAACCCTCATACACAGCTCGTGGGAATGCAAACTCGTGCAGCCTCTATGGAAAACAGTATGGAGATTCCTCACAAAATTAAAAATAGAAACACCCTATGATCCAGCCATCCCACTACTGGGAATCTATCCAACAAACCTGAAATCAACAATCCAAAGAGGCTTATGCACCCCTGTGTTCATTGCAGCATTATTCACTATAGCCAAGAAGTGGAAGCAACCCAAGTGTCCCTCGACTGATGATTGCATCAAGAAGATGTGGTATATATATACAATGGAATACTACTCAGTCATAAAAAAAGACAAAATCATCCCATTTGCAACAACATGGATGGGCCTGGAGGGTATTATGTTAAGTGAAATAAGCCAGAAAGAGAAAGACAAACACCATATGATCTCACTCATATGTGGAATATAAACCCACACATGGACAGAGAAAACTGTATTGTGGTTACCAGGGGCATTGGGGGTGGGGGGTGGGCACAAGGGGTGAAGGGAGACATATATGTGGTGATGGACAAACAAAAATGTACAACCAAAATTTCACAATGCTATAAACTATTAAGGAATCAATAAAAAAAAGATAGTAATTTTTTGACTTGCTTTTATCGACTCTTTCCAAGGCCTTCAATTCTTTGTTTTCAAACTCATGTTCCATTATTTTACATTTTTAATTAATCTACTATTAAAAGTACAATCAGAATATGCAGTTTTGGAAAGAAGTCAAAAGCTCTTGGTAAACATACAACTGAATTGATGGGAATGGGAGTTCCAGGTAGTGATGGTGTTCCAGCGAGTTACCTATTGGTCACGAAGATCAGGTGTCTTGTGCATCAGCCAATGTGTTTTACGGGAGACTGGATAGAGAGATGAATCTGTCAGGTCACTTAGATGGAGGGTGATAAGGGAGCTTCCACTACACATCATTAAGAGCAGTCTCTGGGAAGCCAGGTCAATGTTGGTTCCTCTCTTGCTCTCACAACCCACATCCAATCGCTCAGGAAACACTCTTGGCTCCAGAATTCAACAATTCCTCATCACTCTGCTACCCTCACCCTGTGTCAGGCCCTCTTTAAGCTCACCTGGACTATGCCAATAACTTGCCTCCGTACTGTCTATTCACAACACAGAAGCCAGAGTGATCCTTTTCAAACGTAGATCAGCTCATGTCTCTGTTCAGTTTAAAACCTTCCAACAATTCCTCAACAATCCCAGGGGAGAAGCCAAAGTCCTTTCCTAGCCTTTCAGGCCCACCATCCGCCCTTCCTGCTCCTTTGTGGAGTAAGAACTCATCTGCTCTTACTCTCCCCCTTGCTCACTCTGTTCCAGCCACACTGCCTTCTGGCTGTGCCCTGAACTTGGCAAGCATGCTCCGCCCTCCTCAGGTTCTTTGCCCTTGCTGTTCTCTCTAACTGGAAAGCTCTTCTCCAGATACTGGCATGGTTCCTCTTTTATCTCCATCAAAACTTTGCTCAAATGTCACTATGTCAGTATGATTTTTACGTATCACTCTATTGCAACCCACATTCTCCACACCCATCCCACACTTCTTCTCCGCTTCCCTTTTCCCCTCCATAGCACCTATTGCCTTCTAACACAAGGTAGAATTTGTTTCATCTGTGTCCCCACTCTTGAATGTTAGCTCCACAGGGGCAGGGATTTTCATGTATCATATATCGCCTTGTCTTAGAAAAGCACCTGGGCACAAAACGAGTGTTAAATGTTGATTTAATGAATGAATTGGGCTCAGAAACTGGACAAGAATTAATATGCATTATCAACTATTTCCAAATCTAATATCAATTATTTCCAAAAGGCTTCAGAAAATTTTGCTGCAATGCTGAGAATTAGTCCTTATAGTTGGTTGGTTCAATTCTCAAACAATCACTTTAATGCTTGAAGTAACCTAAGACTCCTGTGTTAGAGAATAAACATTGAAACATTTCCCAAGCTCATACTCAAGTCCTGGATATCGACTCTATTAGGCATTAAGGGAGAAAATAACGGTTAAGTCACTTTTCCTTCACTCTAATGTCGTTTTGATAATAGGGCAGGAAAGAGAACTTGCAATAGCTAGAATCTGAAGGAAACTGGCCACCTCTCCCTACAGCAAAAGCTAAGCCCTTTCAACTGGGTTTGGGAATCAGTAGCTTGAGATTCGATGCTGTGTAGATGCGTCTGCCTTAGGGCAAGTATTTCTAAAAGCATGGAGATCTATACCAGGACAGCCTATCAACCTCACCCTTTCAAACAAGCCCAACCTAATATGCCCATGGTGTATTAGGACAGCTTGCTGCGGGGACAAACTTATCACATGGTTAAATTGATATAGCAAGGCTTGGAGTATAGACGAAGGCAAAATAATGAAAAGCCAGGGAGAGTTAATGTATTCTTATCCTTAGGACATAGGAAGGAGTGCCATTAAGTGGGAAATTTGTAGCTTGGATATTATTTTTCCCCAGGACAGATATTTTTTATCAATTTATCATACTAATATATCATAAACTAGGTCATGCATGTGGCAGGTTGGTTCTACAGTTGTTTTTTTAAAATAAATTCTAATGATTATGATCTAATTATCCAGATTATTCTGAGATTCATGATCCAATCTGTAGGTAGTCTAGACTTGTATTGCCCAAATGGCATCTACTAGCCTCAGGTGGCTATTGGGCACTTGAAATGTGGCTAGTCTGAATTTAGATATGCTGTAAGAAGAAATGCATACTGAATTTTATGGGAAAAAAAACCCTAAAATATTCATAATTCATTGTAGACATCTCTAGAACTCAATTTTTGCAATGGGATAATAGTTTTAAATTTTGGAATAAAATACCTTGACTTGCCACTTGATGAATATTATAACAAAGCAATAGTTCACTAAGGCACTAAGTTCACTAATAAAAGCAATTAGTGAATATTTAATAATAGTTTTATTTCCTAGGCCGTATCTGTAAGTTACTCATTTACATTTTGTTGTTTTTTTCTCACATTTCCCATGTTATAACTACTGATTCATTCAAGCATATACTACTTGCATCAGTGAAGATATCAGTATCTTCACTGATTTAAAAATCTATTAAAAACAACATGACTACAGGAAAATTCTTGTCCATCATTTTGGTTCAATAGGCCACAGTGAACCACAAATGAAACTTAACATATACCTTGCTACCAAGGAAAGAGTAAGAACTGGTGTAAGAGAAAGAGCATGTGTTTTGGCATAAACAGACCTGGATTCACTGCCACCTGTGATGTGATCTTAAGTTAGATACTAAGTCATGTAACCTTTTTCAATCCCAGTTTCTTCATCTGGTAAAATGATTTATGCCATCTCTCAGGAACTTTGTAAGATGCAAATGAAATAATGTATGTAAAACACCTCTAACATAGTAGATGCTCAATAAAACATAGCTACTGGTACTTTTATTATTCATGTATAATGTAGTCAGCCTAAAAATTATCAGGAAACAAAATCATGACAAAATAAGTTAAAAGAGACCTCATTTTATTCAGTCAGTAATTCAGACAATTTGTTAATAGGCTTAATTCTTTTATTGTAATATAATAACATATATAATATTATATTAACAGCCAACACATATTGAGTACTATAATCCAAGTGCTGTGTTAGACATTTACTTGCATTATTTTATTTAAAATAATGAGCAAAATTTGTGTATCCCCAGCTGCCATGGCATAACACTGTCTCTTCCTCCTGACTAGATGTTTTGCTTGCATTTTAAAAATCTAAAGTAGTTAATGAATAAAATAATTTTTCAAGATCTGCTTTGTAAAGCATTTACTACAGTTTCCTTTCACCTGTTACTCTCTACGTCAGCCGTTTGCTTCCATTTACCATCACCTTCTACTCAACCCAACTGTTTTTAAGGATTGGCTCCCACATTGAGTAGGATCCTAAAGATCATTCCCTTGTAATGCACTTTGTATGTTGTCAATCTTCTGCTCTGGCTTCTGACCTCTTAGTTATAGGCTCCCTGCATGAGATTTTGAAGTGCCGAGGGATGAGTATTCTATAAAGAGCTTTCTGCTATGTTATAATGATGGGCGTATAAAAAACAGACTTTTGCACCTATGTGTAAAATCCATAAGCTAGCCCTTCTGTCCAGAAGAAATCCAGCCAGATGTCTGCGGTAACACTTTACATCAGTAGGCATTAGGTTTAACCATGAGCGGCAAAATGCCAAAATAACAATGGCATGATAAGATAAAAGTGGTTTGGTAAGTGGTCCAGAGCTGAAAGGGGGCTCCACCCTAAAGTCCTCAGGGACCCAGCCTCCTTCCCTCTCACCGCTCCTCCATCCCCAGACTATGGCTCTTCTTCTCATGGTCTAAGACCACAGGATCTGCATTTCAGGCAGCAAGATAGAGGAAAAGACAGAAAAAGGAAAGGATGAGTGATTTCTCACCTCATTGACCAGAACCTAGTTATTTGACTACACATATAAGGGAAGCTGGAAAATGTAGTCTCTATTTTGGGCAGCCATGCACCCAGACAAAAATCATGCACTTTATCCCCCTGGAAGATGGGAAACAGGTATTGGTAGACAACCAGCAATCTCTATCACCCAGTCCACCTGAGCTGTCCAGGCCATGGCCTGGGTCTGACCTCTGATCGTACAGCCCTTGTTCTTATCACTAAGGTCTCAGGACCTTCATAGCCAGATTACTCCAACCCTTAGCCACACCCACTTATCTACTTATGATGTACTTACCCACTCATCCCCCAAATAATTAAAAGTGCCATAAATACATACATTCATCAAGATGATAAAGAAAGGGAATCCTGCCAGCAAAAGTACAGATGAAAATATAAGACAAACATAAGCACAGTTATTCCTCTCCTGAGACCTGTGAGAAATCTCTGGCATTCTTGATCCTGCCAATTCACCCAGAGGCCTACTGACCCCTCTTATCAGACCACACCTTCTGCCTCTGTCTGTTAGTGCTCAGCATGCAGACACACTTGTGTCAAGTCTGCTTTATAGACCCTGCTTAGCCATTCCACTTACAGAGCCTGCTCAGCCCAGTCCACAGCAGCTGGTCATAACTCCTTGTCCTGCATCCCTAGCCCCGAGTCTGTTACTGGAACCAGCCTTAAACACAGCTACTGCACAAAAACAGCACTGCCCGTTCCACGGCAGAAAAAGTCAAACATGGATGCACACATCTGCTGCTTTCCCAGAGGGGAAACACGCAAACAAAATTTCCAACACTTTCCTTCTTGTCCTTTAGTTTTTTTTCCATTTTTTTCTCTAAGTGCTAAAAGCAAAGAGAGAGTAGAAACAGCAAGTTGTAACCTTTCACATCAGTAGTTAACACCTCTAATTGTGTCTGGCTTGGTACTTGGTTGAAACACATGTTTGTAAAGCAAGCCTACACAACTGCAATGTCCCCGCAGAATGGCAGGAACTCAATTAAAGCCTAGTATGTGCACAAAGAGATCTTTGAAACTGCTCCAGGGGAAGCGGCTGTTTTGAGAATTGACCTCTTTCTTAAAAAGTTTTATTTGCTTATTATTACTACCTGATAATCAGGCTAGCCAAAATTCTGGCTCTGTAACAAAATGCCTATAATTTTAAATATCATTTTGTCTTTTCTAGGCTGTATTTTCAATGTTCCTGATCCTAAAAGAGCCATGATCACGCAGGATTAAGAGCTGTCTCCCTTTACTCATTAAAAGAAGAAAAACAACCATTCCCGGGCTGGCTTCATTGACTTGTGACTTGTACAGTTGCGGAAGGCTCCTCACTCAGAAGCTCACTGTGATTGGTTCGGCTATTGCCATTTTGACATTCTTAAAAATTTTATCTTTGAATGTGTAAGTTAAGTCGAAAGGACAGTGGAGTGTGCGCGTGAACGGAGGCGCGATGTACAATATGTGTCCCCCCCTTTCCCTGCAGCCCCTTTCCATTCACGTAGTGGTCACAGTGCCCGGTGAGCACAGAATTCCCCTGGACTCGTGATGGATTGAGTTCGATGAGACTCAAAGCAAGCACAAGGTAAGTGTATTACATTTATCACGAAGTGGGGGTACTGACAGCCCGCAGGATCAGAACTTGCTTCCAATGCAAAAAGAAAGCAATGGTAGGGGGCCAGCCCCATGGTTTAGCGGTTAAGTGCACGTGCTCCGCTACTGGCGGCCCAGGTTCGGATCCTGGGTGAGCACCGACACACCACTTGTCTGGCCATGCTGAGGCCGCATCCCACATACAGCAACTAGAGGGATGTGCAGCTATGACGTACAACTATCTACTGGGGCTTTGGGGGGAAAAGGGGGAAAAAAAACAAAAAAAAACAAAAAAAGAAAGCAATGGTATTCTAAGAAAACGAACGACCGAAGAAACCTAACACACCCTTGTTATTTGTGCTATTTTCCTGTATTAACAAATCACATAGGCTGAAAATGATGGCGTGGAAGGAAAGGGAAAGATAGGGCCACTCATAGTTCCTTCTCTTTCCAGTCCTTCCTTGCCAGTAAGTTGAAGGTAGAGAGGGTTGGCAGAATGTGTGTGTGTCAAGAAGCAAAATAAAAACAGTTGAGTTAGTTTTGTGCACTGTTTCCACTGTTCTGTTAAGAATAAAATACATACCCATGTACGAGCTATGAAAAATGAATCGTGTAATTTTGGTGATTCCACCTTATATCTACACTTAAAACTGGCATTGTGCAGTATAAAGATGAGTGGTAAAATTCATGCTAATAATTTAAGTTTTAAAATTTTCTTTACCTAGAATGACATTAAATAGCAAATAATACCATGACAGATTGAGAGAGAGATTGTGGAAGAAAGGAAAAATTTTTTTACTTCAGTATATTTAATGGCACCTTTTCTCCTGCTTTCTGAACAAGGGGCCCTGCGTTTTCATTTTGCCTGGGTGCTGCAAATTATATAGCCAACCCTGAACTGGTCCCATTTCTACTTCTAATCTCACATGTTCTTTCTGAATTTTTGTCATATTTGCTGCTCAGGCCTAAACCCAGCCCACTGGTGAGCTAGGTCTACCCCAACTGGGAGTTGAAGGGTCTTTTTAGTTATATGAGAACTGAGATGTTAAGAGAACCGAAGTGTGTTTTGCGTACATTTCTCACCTGATGAGTAAGCTGGCCCTTTATGCTGTCACATCTCAAGCACATTTCAGCATATTCAAACATTTGCTGTAAAATTATTAACACTCTCCACCAGGTGTCTCTAGCAGATTTGAGTAGGCATGTAGGTAACATTAAAGGCAAATTGTGGCCGGGTTCCTGTCTTGACTTTTTCCAATGAGTTGCTTTTCAACTACATCATCATGTTTTACGTATGCCATTTTCCTTAAACAACTCATTCCTTTTATTGTGCTTTAATTTTTCTTTTCATCACATGCTTCTTAACTAGAAAATGTGAAGTGAAAAGGAGGAAAATCCAACATCCAAATAAAACTACTGTTGACATTTTAGTCAATTTCCCTAGAGTTGTTTTCCTTCTACGCATAATAGAATGAAAACATGAGTGGCAGAATAGGAGAAGATACGTGTAATATATATATAGCAAGGGCCCTGTATCCAGAAGATATAAAGGGCTCCTAAAAATCAACAAGAAAAAGACAGAAAGCCCAATTAAAAAATGGCCACAAGACCCTTTACTAAAAAGAGTATTTAAATGATCAATAAATACATGAAAAGGAGCTCAACATCACTAGTCATCAGGAAAATGCATTAAAACCACATAGAGACGCCATTACACCCACCAGAATAGCTAAAACTTAATATTGAGTATTGGTGATACTTGAACTAAACTAAAAGTCTGTTACATTGCTGGTGGGAGTATAAATTTGTACAACTACTTTTTATTTGGCAATATTTAATAAAGCTGAACATATGCTTATTCTATGACCCTTTTCTAGGTATATACCCAACAGAAATGCACATAAATATACATCAAAAGACATGTACAGGGCCGGCCCCGTGGCTTAGCAGTTAGGTGCACGCGCTCCGCTGCTGTCGGCCTTGGTTTGGATCCCGGATGTGAACCGACGCACCGCTTCTCCGGCCATGCTGAGGCCGTGTCCCACATACAGCAACTAGAAGGATGTGCAGCTATGACATACAACTATCTACTGGAGCTTTGGGGGAAAAAAATAAATAAATAAAATTAAAACAAACACAAAAAAGACATGTACAAAAATATCCATAGCAACACTGAAGCTGAGCATGAAGAAGTTAAAAAATCTTCGCTAGAGCAAAAAACTTTGAGATAAGCTTTGCTAACTGCACCTGTGCATATTCAGCGTAATCAACTGTTGTTTAAAACTAACCAGATCTTTCTGTTCCTCCTCAGCATATGAGTGAGCTATCTTTCCCAAGAAGTCAAGGTCCAGACCTCAAGATTCAGCCTCACGAGGCCAAAAGCAGGCTGAAGAGGAAAAGTAACCAGAAAAGTCCAGACAGTCAAGGGAAAAGAAATTCAGTCTTCAAGGCCAAACACAGGCTGGTGGGAAGGTGCCAACCAGCACGGCCACATGCTCCCCCTCCCCTACCAAAACCCCAGCACATGCTCTCCCTCCCCTACCTAAAACCCCAGATAAAAACCCCTACCTTTTTGCCTTTGAGGAGGTGGATCTGAGTTCTAGCTCCCATCTCCTCATCTGGCTGCCTTTTGATAGTAAACCTCTTTCCTTGCCACAAGCCTGATGTTTCAGTTTTTTTCCTTATTGGCCCTACTGTGTGGTGGGTAAATGAATGTGTGTTTGGGTTCAGTAACAACAGTATTCATAATAGCCAAAACCTGAAAATTAAGCAAATGCTCAAGTACAAGAGAATTAATAAATATATGATGGTATACCAAAATAGAATGAAACAATATGGATTAATCTCACATACATAACATTGAATGAAAGAAGCTACACACAAAAGAGTATATACTCTATGCTACCATTTACATGATGTTCAAAACCAAGCAGAATTAATGGAATGCACCATCAAGATCCCCCTTCAGAATAAAGGTCTTAGAAAGTATCTCAGCTGAAGAGAGTTACCTGGCCCAAGATTATATCCCTAACCCTGGGGCTTGGTATAAAGGTCCTCATCCCAATTTGGGATAACTGTGAAGGGCCATCCCAGCTTCATAGCTCCCTATAGAGGTAGTTGAAGATTCTGTTAATATTGCAATTCAGCCCAACCTCTACCTTTGCCCAATTGTGCTTCTTTCCACCCCTTCCCTCCTCTTTTCTTCTCTCCCAGAAGTATTGGCCCCAGCTGCACCGTAATCTCAGAGTTTGTTTCCCTGAGAACCTAATCTTCGAAGTCAGAGTAGTGAGTACCTTTGGGGAAGTAATGACTGGAAAAGGGTAGGAGAGAGCTTTCTGGGGTGCCAGTAATGTTCTATATCTTGATGGCAGATATACAGGAGTATTTATTTTGTAAAAATTCATTGAGCTACACACTTAAGACTTGTATATTTTACTATATGTATATTTCAATTAAAACATTTACAATAAAAAATAAGCCAATGAATATACTTGATGAATGTGCATACTTAAACACTTCTTTAATTATGTCATTAAGATAAATTCCTCGAAGTGGAATTGCTACATCAAAAATGGACATTTAAAATTTGGGTATCTATTTGACAAAGAGTCCTCCAGAAAAGGTGTACCGATTGATACCTCATCAACAGAGGATAAGAATGTTTTTCTACATCCTTGCCAACACTAGGTAGCATCAATCTTTCAAATCTAATATGTGAAAATTGTAGATCAGATTGTTTTAATATTCTGTTGCTCTTTTATAGATCTAATTATATGCTGATGATTAGTTGGCCAATTGTAAGTAATTAGTGAGACCTACTGTGTTCCTTGAATTGTACCATTTTATCATGGAAAGTAGATAAAAGTTTGAGTATTTATATTACAGAACCAATGAGCAAAAATTATAGAGAAGCAAGTTTCAACTCAATACAAGAAGTTTTCAAAGGATTTGAGATGTCTGGCCATGGAATAAACTGCATTCTAACTACTATTAATCCCACAGGCATGACACAGGTTCAGTAAAATCTAGATGACCCTTTTTCTGGGATTCTAGCCATGACATCTAGTTGTCATGATGAGACAGATTATCTATACTGGGTGTTGTTTTGTTTGTTTGTTTGTTTGTTTTTTTGGTGAGGAAGATTGGCCCTGAGCTAACATCTGTGCCAATCTTCCTCTATTTTGTATGTGGGACGCCACCACAGCGTGTCTTGATGAGCGGTGTGTAGGTCCACGCCCAGGATCTGAACCCTCGAACCCCAGGGTGCCGAAGCGGAGCATGCAGACTTAACCAGTATGCCACTGGGCAGCCCCTGGGATTTTTTTATTTAATTGTAAAATTCTAATATACCATGCTTTTAGGAAATTCTTTTCTTTATGCACTTTTTCACTTAAAGATCTCATTCATTTCTGCAACTTCAACTATATATTTGATTCTCAAATTTATAAAGACAGAAAAGAGGAAGGAATAAAGGAAGGCAAGGAATGGAATAGGGAAAAGCCCTAATCTCTTTTAAACTTCAGACTCATAGGTCTTGCCAGTCCACGAAACTCAACAGCTCCCAAAGTCATCATCTTTCCCATCCTGCCCCCTCCCTCCTCCATTAGACTCCTCCAGCATTCTAATTTTCTGATTCTAGGTCTCCTCTTCCACATCCTTCTCTGAGAGAAAACTCTGGGGTCCTGTTGTTCATGCTTGAGTTCTTTCTCCCCGCTCTCTCCTCGTTTCCTGGCCTCCAATATCCTTTCATCCTTCAAACTTCCAAGTCACCACTTTTGGCCAGACCTCTCCTTGCCTCTGAACAGCTCTTGCACACACACTGCCAACATGGCTTTGAGGTACCTGTGGTAGTTTAAGAAAGCCTAGACCAGGGGTCGTAGTCTTAGCTCTGCTGCTATGGGTTGTGTGTGACTGTAGTGGGGTACAACTCCCTGTGCTGCAGTCTCTTCACTGGCAGGATAGTCACAAGGGGCCCTTCCAGAGCCAACATTGTATAACTGATTCCTGGTCAGGCCCTTATTTCCCTTAAAACCCTTTGGTGACTTTCTACTAGCTCCTAGGCTTTAGCTTGGCATTTAAGGCCTTCTTCTTGCTGGTTCCCCCAATCTACGCCCCCCCACATACACACACACAAAGGAAATGAGGAAAGAAAAACAAGTGAGACTGTCAAAAGCTCTCCTTAGATTTTTGAGACTCTTAGCACCTAGCTGCTTTTTGCTGAGTTTCTCGGCCTTTTACTCTGAGTTAGAACTGGAACGACTTAGGAACTGGAAAAGCCTTGCAGGGAGATTGCATACAGAGCACCAGGCTCACTGCTCTATGTTCCTCTTTTCCCTGGGATCTTAAGCTCTCAGACATGGCTGCCCAAAGTATTGAAACTCCCATTTCCGTCTCCCCAGTCCCGTGAGACAGCTGCAAGCTGGAGCTCTCTCTGTCTCTAGGTCCTACGATGTGAATTTGAAAATACCTTGGGCTAAGCAAAGATTTCTTAAACAAAACACCAATCATAATGGAAAAACTGGAAATAACCTCAACGATCATCAACAGAAGAACGGTTAAGATAAATGTAGTATGTATATAATGGTATATTATGCAACCAATAAAAAGGAAGCATTAGGTCTAGATGCATTGGTATGAAAACACACTCATGGTATACTGTAATAATATACTGTATTGCTAAGTAAAAAAAACAATTTACAGAAGAGTGATCCAGTTTGCAAATTTCAAAAATACTTTTAAAAGTCTGGAAGTATGTACACCAAACTATTCATGGTAATTATACCAAGGGATACAAAAGGATCTTCATTTCTGTATCATTGTAGTTTGTTTCCAATATACAAGAATTACTCTTATAACTAAGGAAAACAATGAAATAAAGTTGATACATTTCTTTAAGGAAAAAAGTAACATTTGGGCTACAAGTTATATATACCCTCTAAAATGTAGGCTTGATGAGACTAGGTCTTTTTTTATATGAGGCTGTGTTCCCAGTGCCTAGAACAGTGTGAGTCACAAAGCAGGCGTTAGTCAATATTGGTTGACCGAATAAATATGCCCCAAAATATTTGACATGAATGTTAAGACACTGGAGCTAGTTTCCTATATCTAGTTATCTCCAAAGGAGTATTGCATATGGTATCATGGAAAACTATTTCAAGGGATATTGCTTGAATATAGACATGTACTTTTCCTCAAATAACATACATTCTTGAAATGTGCTTTAAATATATTTATTTCTCTGCTAAGACTGCAAGCTCCTTAACGTCATGGACTGGTCTTTCTTTGCTCTTTATCACTTCATTTCAATAAGGACTGTACCAGGACTTTGAGTGCCTCATAAATATTAACTGAATAATCGCTCAATTATTGATATTTCATTACTTATTCATTATTAATGATAAAAATGATGACCTGGTATTTAAAGATGTAAACTTAATTCCCATTTTATTTTAGCAATATCAGATTTAGTAGAGAGTCAAATTTCAATCTAGTTAAGTGAAGATAGAGTTATGGTTCCTTTTGCTTTCTCTATGTACCATGTCATAATATTTTTAATATAGGATACATAGAAGAATAGTAATATTACAATCAAATTTTCAACAATAGCAGCACAAAAACTTATGTTTACCCCATAGTGCTTTTTGCTTTAAAGGGAAACTTTGCTTACTGCATAATATTTTAAAAGCCAGAAGATGAAAACACTTGACATGTACAGATTATAGAGAATCACAAAAATATTTAGCTAAACAGACCTAAAATTACCAATTTCCAGTTCATTCATTTTATATAAGAGACTCTTGTACTTAGAGAGGTTCAATAATCTGCACACAGTGAGGGAGCTCAGTGCCCTCAGGACTCAGGGGCCCACAGTGAACAGTTGGGATGTTTTTAATAACAAACACTATTTGGAGCCAGCCCTACTGGCTAGTGGTTGAAGTTCGGTGCTCACCGCTTCGGCGGCTGGGCTTCACTTCCTGGTCTTGGAACCACACCACCTGTCTGTCAGTTGCCATGCTACGGTGGCAGTTCACAAAGAAGAACTAGAACAACTTACAACTGAGATATACAACCGTGTACTGGGACTTTGGGGAGGAAAAAAAAAGAGAGAGAGAGAGGAAGATTGGCAACAGACATTAGCTCAGGGCGGCGAATCTTTCACTGAAAAAAATAAATACATAAACACTATTTGACTTTAAATAATCAAAAACATTTTAATTTTTTCATACTTTTATTTTGAGATATATTTTTAAATGCCATACAGCAAAAGTTTTAAATTCTATTTGTACAAGTCGGTGAGTACACAAATATTTCCTCATTGGCCTTGTTTTTTTTAACTTAAATCTACAATTACAAACACATTATTTACCCACACAGCTCTCCCAAATTATGTGAGTCTATTATCATATAGAAAAATATCCAGTGAAGAAGGATCATTTTGTGTAAATTAACTCATTAGTAAATTCCTAGACAACTAAATGCTAAGAGGGATCAGGCCAATGCTCGTGGCATGAAGAACATTGTTTTCAACTGATCTGCTGATGAAATAGAAACCAAGGCATTACATTGAATCAAGAGGAAATGAGACACTTTGGATACCACAGTGATAGCTTCTCTGGAAAGGCATCATGATCGTAAACACATTTTAGTTGATTCCCAAGATAACACTTTGAGAAGGATACTGAAGAACTAGAAAATGTTCAAAGGAAGTGACCAGGATGGTAAAGATTTTCTTATTATTCTGCCTGATGTCATTTTCCCTCCCATCCTATCGTATTTGTTTTTTACATGATATTTGAGAAATACTGAATTCTGTATATTAATTTTGTACCTTGCCATATTACATAAACCTATTATTTATTCTAATAAATCTTTGGTTTGATTCTCTTGAATGTTCTAGGTAAACAACCAAACAGTACAAATAACATGATTTTGTTTCTTCTTTTCCAACTTAACCCATCTTTTCTTTTCTTATTGCATTGGCTAAAAGTTCTGGAAGAATGCTTCAAGTGTGTGGAGGATGAGTGTAAGTAGGTGTACTTTTCCAGCTCCTTAACATGCACAGATTATCCCTAGTAATGAGAGTTTATTATAAAAATATACAGTAACTTTATATAACAAGGAAGGGAAATTTCCTAATTTGCTCTACAATATCTTGGTCCTTTGTTAGCATCCAAAATGGGGCACTCCTACTGGGCAGAGTTTTAGGTCCGGAATGCTCCGAGGCACTGATTTCCTTGTAGTCCAGTACTGCAGAGTTGTGTTTGGCTTACGAAATAAGATGTGATCCAGTCAGTAGTGGCCAGGAGGGAAGGGGTGATTTACTCACTGACACAGCGCATGAGCTACAGCCTCCCTGCCTCCCTAGCTTTGCTGAGTTATAATTGACATATAATAAACTGCACATATTTAAAGTGTACAATTTGATAAGTTTATATAAACCACTCCTGAAACCATCACCACAATCAAGACAATGAACATTTGAAATCTTGAGCCGTCTGGCTCCATCCCACCCAGGACGTGAATCATCACTTGGTCCACCGTATCTATGCTGCATACACTACCCGCCTGTTAGTCACTCAGTAGCCCTCTGGGTTATCAGACTGACTGTTGGGGTATGGCAGTGCTTGTGTTCAAGTGAGCCTTATTTTATTTAATAATGGCCCCAAAGCACAAAGGTAGCAATGCTGGCAATTTGGATGTGCTAAAGAGAAGCCGTAAAGTGCTTCCATTAAACGAAAAGGTGCAAGTTCTCAACACAAAAAGGAAAGAAAAAACATCCTATGCTGAGGTTGCTAAGATCTACGGTAACATTTATGACAGTATATTGTTATAATTGTTCTATTTTATTATTAGTTATTGTTGTTAATCTCTTACTGTGCCTAATTTATAAATTAAACTTTATCATAGGTGTGTATGGATAGGAAAAAACATGGTACAGACAGGGTTGGGTACCATCCGTAGTTCCAGCCATCCACCGGGGGTCTTGGAACATATTCCCAGTGGATAAGGGGGAACCACTGTACTGTGGGTTGATAATAAGTTTTGAGATTGGATAGTGGAAGTCCTCCAACTTTATTCTGTTTCAAAGTTGTTCTGCCTACTAGACCCTTTGCATTTCTATGTAAATTTTAGAATCAGTGTGTCAATTCCCACAAAAAAGCTTGCTGAGATTTTGACTGGGATTGTGTTTAATCTGTAGATTAGAGAACTGACACCTTAACAATCTTGAGACTTCTAATCCTGTATTATAGTAGATCACTTGTATTTACTTAGGCTTTACTTTCTCAGCAATGTTTTGTAGTTTTTAACACTAAAAAGTTTTTTTCGACTAAAACTTTTTAACAGGTCAAAAATATAACAGGTCAAAAATACTTATATTTTTGATGTCATGTAAATAATAATGTCTTAAAAATTAAATTACTTGTTCACTGCCTGTACAGAGAAATATAATTGATTTTTAAATTGATTTTTGTATCCTACAAACTTGATATTTCACTTATTAGTTCTAGCGGCTTTTATTATAGATTGCTTATGGTTTTCTACATAGACAAACATGTTATGTGTGAATAAAGACAGTTACTTTTTCTCTTCCAGTCTGGATGCTTTTTATTTATTTTTCTTGCTTTATGATACTAAATAGAACTTCTAGTACAACGTTGGATAGACATTGGATTTTGTCAAATGTTTGTTCTGTAACTATTGAGATGATCATATGTTTCCTTTTTACTTTGTTAGCATGGTGAATTACATTGATTGAATTTTAAATAAAATAAACCTTGCATTCCTGGAATAAACCCCAGTGGGTCATGGTGTCTTATGGTTTTTACTATATTGTTGGATTCAATTTGGTAAAATTTCATTAAGAATTTTTGCATCTATGTTAGGGGTATTGGCCTATAGTTTTCTTTTCTTATAATGTCTTTGTCTGGTTTGGAGATCAGGGTAATGCTGGCCTTATAAATTGAATTGGGAAGAGTTCCCTCCTCTTCAGTTTCTGGAAGTGTTTGTATAGAAGTGGTATTATTTCTTAGTTAAATGTTTGGTAGGACTTACCAATGAAGCCATGTAGGCCTAGAGTTTTCTTCATGTAAAAGTATTAAGCAACAAATTCAATTTCTTTTGTAGATATACGCCTATGCATGTTACCTATCTCTTGTTGAAGTAGCTTTGATAGTTTATATCTTTGAAGGAATTTGTGCATTTCATCTAAGTTGACAAATTTATTAGTACAAAATTGTTCATGATATTTTCTTATTATCCTTTTAGTAGAATTGGTAGTGATATTCTCTCTCTCATTTTTTTTTTTTTTTTTATTGGTAATTTGTATCTTCTCTCTTTATCTCCTGCTCAGTTTGGCTAGAAGTTTCTCAATTTTATTCATCTTTTCAAAGAACCAGCCTTTAATTTTACGGATTTGAGAAAGATCTTTTAGACTTGACACCAAAAGTGTTACTCACAAAATAAAAAAAGTTGATAAGTTGGATTTTATCAAAATTAAACACCTTTGCCCTGCAAAGGTACTGTTAAGAGAATGAAAAGACAAGCCATGGATTTAGACTAATATTTGAAAATCACATATCTGGTAGAGGACTTGTATCCAGAATGTATAAGGAACCCTCAAAGCTCAACCATAAGAATATAAACAACCCAATAAAAATGGACAAAATATCTGAATAGATACTTTACTAAAGAGGAGATATATGTCAAATAAGCATATGTAAAGGTGTTCAATATTTTTAGTCATCAGGGACAGGCAAGTGAAAACCACAATGACATACGACTGTACACCTATTAGAAGGGCTAAAATCAAAACACTGTAAATAACAAGTGCTGGCACAGCGCTGCCATGGATTGCTGGTGGGAATGCAAAATGTTACAGCTACACTGAAAACAGTTTGGCTGTTTTTTAAAAAGTTAAACATACATTTATGACGTGCCCCAGCAATCTCACTCTTAGGTATTTACTCAAGTAAACTGAAAACTTTTGTTCACACAGAACCTGTATACAAATATTTATAGAAGCTTTATTAACAACAACCAATAACTGGAAACAACCAGATATCCTTCAATCAGTGAATGGATAAAAAATTCTGCTCTGTCTATATAATGGAATACTACTCTGCAATAAAAAGGAATGAACTATTGATTCATACAACAGTATCAGTGGATCTTAAATGAATATTGCAAAGTGAAAGAAGTCACACCTAAGAGGCTACATTTTACATGATTCCATTTATATGACATTTTGGAAAAGGAAAACTGTAGGCACAGATAACTGATAAGTGGTTGCCAGGAGTTGGGGGTGTTAACTACACAGGGGCACAGCACAAGAGAATTTTTTAGGTGATAGAATTGTACTTTATGTTACTAAGCCGCTAGATTCATGACTCCATGTGTTTTGTAAAACTCCCAGAACAATACACCAAAATCAGTGAATTTTATTGTGTGCAAATAAAAAATAGACAGGATGTGGGATTGGCAATCAAGAAGAAATGCAGAATTTTGGCAATGACTCTAACTGCATTACAAATTAATCTAATTGCATTACACATGAGTGACCACATTGAAGGGTTGGGTTAGAAAGGAGCTGACCTAAGTAGCTTTGGAAAACAGTATTTTGACTGGATATTGTTATGCTAAAAGAAAATTCTAAAACACTGTACTCTACTTTGTAAATTTATTTATCACAAGGATATTAGTGAGCAATTCTGACACTACTTGACATGTATGGGGGTTTGAACAAATAAGTAAATGTATTGTAGACAATGCAAGCCAGTTTTCTCACTGGTAGAGAAAAGTTATAAATAAGCAAAGGTAGAATGCTAGAATGAACACTCTGATTCTGGATTGGAGTTGGAAGTATCAGTATGTACTCATGTTTTGTTTTGTTTTTAATTATATCTATAGTTCAATAGGTACAGAAATAAATACAAATATGTATGTATAAATGGGTTAGTATACATACATACATTTCCTACTCTGTCCACTGACAGGGCCTAGAAGCTGTGACATGCCAGTTATGATGAGTGCAATCAGTTGGTTTCTAAATACCATCCTCCAATAAAAAGAACCAGAGCTCTTTGGAGAAGGATTTGATACTAATGTTGGGATAGAGAATATATAAGACGAGCTTAGAGCATCTTGTGATGACAAAGCCCCTAAAAAATATAAATAAATAAATAAATAGGCGTATCAAAAAGACACAGAAATAAACAAAATGTGCTATATACATACAATGGAATATCGTTCAGCCTTAAAAAAGGAAAGAAATTCTGACATGCTACAACATGGACGAGCCTTGAAGACATGCTAAGTGAACTAAGCCAGACACAAGACAAATACTGTATGATTCTACTTATATGAGGTACCTAGAGTAGTCAAATTCACACAGAAAGTAGAATAATGGTTTCCAGGGGCTGGGGGGAGGGGAAGATGGGAGTTGTTTAATGTGTACATAGTTGGGAAGATGAAATAGTTCTAGAGATGAATAGTGGGGATAGTGTCACAACAATGTGAAGGTACTTAATGCTATAGAACTATATGCTTAAAAATGGTTAAAATGGTAAATTTTATGTTATACATTTTTTACCACTATTAAAAAAAATAAGTTCATGAAGCAACTAACATGAGGATTGATTTTAGAAGATATTTTGGCAAAGTTCATGGCAAAATTATCCTGTTTATATATTTAAAATTCATGGGGCCGGCCCCATGGTGTCGTGGTTAAGCGCATGCACTCCGCTGCTGGTGGCCCGGGTTTGGATCCTGGGTGCACACCGATGCACTGCTTGTCAGGCCATGCTGTGGCGGCGCCCCATATAAGGTAGAGGAAGATGGGCACAGATGTTAGCCCAGGGCCAGTCTTCCTCAGCAAAAAGAGGAGGATTGGCAATGGATGTTAGCTCAGGGCTGATCTTCTTCACAAAAAAAAAAAAAAAGTTTATATATTTAAAATTCTGCCGAAATTAATAAATTATACTCAAATTCAACTCTGAAAAAAGACACAGAAGTCAACCTGAAAGAACAACCAATGGCAAAATATTGAAGAATTTGAGAAGGAAAATTAATGATAATATTGAATTTTAAGTCAAAGAAGACAGTAAATATCCATGAATCAATATTGATATAAATAAATGATTGAATAAGTAAATAAGTGGGGAAGAAGGGAAAATTTTTCTGTACAAAAGAATTCCAATTAAAAAATGTAGAAGTAGCAAGGAAAATAAAAAATCTCCATGAGAACATCATAATAAAAGCAGCCGCCAGCAAGAACAACCGATGAATGCTAAAATTAATGAATAAAGGTTTAAGGGGAAACGGTGTGTTTGCACAGCATCAAAGTGTCTCTTCCCAAATATTGTTGATTATAAAGGGGAAGATAGTGACTATACAGTGGAGGAACCTAGTAGACACCACCTTTCTCAGGGGATCAAGATTAACATTACAGGTAGTGGGATACATGACATGTGTGCTCCCTGATATGGTCTGAGAAGGGCACATCTCCTCAGTGACATTCTTTCCCAAAACATATGGCTTCAATCTAACCATGAGAAAGTATCAGTAAAAGTAAATTGAGGGTCATTCTACAAAATACCTGACCAGTATCCTTTAAAAGTATCAAGGTCATGAAAGACAAGAAAAGACCCAGGAGCCGTCACAGATTGGAGGAGACTAAGAAGATATCAATGTTATATGGAATCCTGGGTTAGATCCTGGAACAGAAAACGGGCATTGGTGGAAAGACTGGTGAGATCCAATATGACCTGTATTAGGGTTTAGTTAGAGTATTGGCAGCAATGTCAGTTTCTTCATTTTGATCATTAAACTATGGTTATGTAGGACGTTAACATTGGAGGAAGCTGGGTGAGGGGTGTGGGAGCGCTTTGTTCCCTCTTTGCAACTTCTCTGTAAGTATAAAATTATTTCAAAATAAAAGATTTAAAAAGAAAAGAAGACTGATAATACCAAGTGAGGGCAAGGATATGAAACAAGAAAAACTGCTAGTAGGAGTATAAATTCTTGCAACCACCTTGGGAAACTGTTTGGTATTAACTAATAAGGGTGAAAACCTGCATATCCTATGATTTAGCAATTACACTCCTACGTTTATATGATAGAAATTCATATATATGTGCACCAAAAGACAAGTACAAGAATATTCATAGCAGCATTATTTGTGATTGCCAAAGAATGTAAATAATCCAAATGTCTATCAAGAGAAGAATGAAAAAAAATAATGTGGTATCTTTGTATATTGGTATTGAAATAACTACACACAGGAATGTAATTTTGAACAAAAGAAATCAAATATAAAAGATTACATACTGTTTGATTCCATTTATAGAAAGTTCAAAAACAGCCAAAACCAATCTGTGGGGTAAGAAATCAGAATGACGGCTACCTTAGGGGAAGGAATTTGTAAGGGTCACCAGGGGAACTTTTAGGGTGCTGGTAATGTTCAGTTTTATGCTATTGATGGTGATTACACAAAGTTTTTATTATTTTTATTATAATTCATGAATTTTACCCTTATGATTTGTGCACTTTTCTGTATGTATGTCATACTCTAATAAAAAGTTTTAAAAACTAAAAAATGAGTATATTTTTAAAAATCACATAACTGAGATCCATATTAAGTTCTTTGGTTTGCATTGGATAGATTTGCAAGGCTGGAAACAGGGAAGCCATCGTGGAGGCTGTTGCATTAGGACCTTAGTTAGAGTAGTGTGTGTAGGGATGGGTAAGGAGAGCACATTAGAGAAATACTGAGGAGACAAAATTGGCAAGACTCAGTGTTTGATTGAAGGTGATTAAAGATTTGGAACTTCATGCATTAGGCCATAAGGATCTAATGAATCTTTCTTAGGATGGAAGGAACATGATGAAAGTGATATTTTTGAAAAGTTAATCCACGTACCACTCATAGCATATGCTACTTTCTATTATAATCAACGTATTTATAGCCATGTCTCTGCCAGTAAATCACAAGGCTCTTAATGGAAAGGACTTGATTTTATACTTCCTTATATATCCAGGGCTTAACTCTCTGCTCCACTACAGTAGATTTATTGTCATTTAAGATGACCATAACTAGAAGACAATAAACAACATATGATGTGGTACTGGATTGGGAACAGACAAGAAAACATCTTAGAATATATATGAAGGAAATTTTATTAAAACAACTATTATTAATTTTTAAAAACTCTTATTACATCATATATATGAAGCCAGGAACCTGAGGGTTACTGTAAGTATTCAATAAGAACATGATTACCAGGGCCGGCCCCGTGGTGTAGCAGTTAAGTGCAATCACTCTGCTGCTGGCGCCCCCGGTTCGGATCCCGGGCGCGCACCAACGCACTGCTTGTCAGGCTATGATGTGGCGGCATCCCACATAAAGTTGAGGAAGATGGGCACGGATGTTAGCTCAGGGCCAGTCTTCCTCAGCAAAAAGAGGAGGATTGGCATGGATGTTAGCTCAGGGCTGATCTTCCTCACACACACACACAAAAAAAGAACATGATTACCTTTTGACCTTGTTCATAGCACAGACATAGATGAAAAGAAGTTAACCTTGTCAATGTGCTATTTTCTTGTTTAACCTGAGGGGTGACTCAAGGGTCACAAGGATTTATGAGCTTATTTTACACAAGAAAAAAATGCCTTCAAGGAAGTTAGGATCACCAGATAACCAGCCCCTAGCTGCCACTGACCCCAGAAGTCAGATTGCCCAAGGACTTACCCAGAGTGAAAGAAACACAGATTACTCCTTTGTTTCTCTGAAACTCCTCCTGCCAAGCCACTTAGCTCTATAAAACCCCCTGCTTTCTTCTCTTGTTAAGTCAGATTTGAGAGAACCTATCCTCCCACCTTCTCATTTCGGCCAATTGGAATAAACCTTAATCCAAGCACTGATGTCTAAGTGATTGGCTTACTGTGCATTGCGCACACAAATTTGAGATTAAGAGAAGAATCATGTAGAAGGATACTTTATTGACATAATGAAGAATTATCTCTCTTAAAGCAATAGCCAGCCTCACATTCAGTGGTAAACAAGAGAGGCACCCATAGAAAAGAAAATAATAAGACAAATGGATAACTATTGATCATCGTGAATATATAATTGTTTGGTCAATGTAATAATATTTTCAAAAATAGATATAACTATTGGAAAGGAGACCACAGTAGCATTATTTGTAGGTTGATATGATCATCCACTTGGAAAACTCAAGAGAATTAAGGAAAAAGATATGAGAATAAAAGATTTCTGTAAGTTAGCCTTCCTTCCTCCTATTTACATTTTAAGTCATCTTTAAGTCCAGTATAAGTCCCACTTTTTCCATGCAGCCAATGCCAAGGAAAGAAGGGAGGATGGTAGGGAGAGATAAAAGGAACCAACCTCATTATCATTGTTATTATTGAATTTATCCATTTATTATCATCCATTCATTCAATAAATATTTATCACTTCTCTCTCCACGCCCCTTCCATTTCCTTTCATGTTAGGCAATCAAGTCAAGAACTCAACATTTATCCTTCCACACCTTTCTCTGTGTTCATACAAGCATGTTCCAATAGCCAGTTTCCGTGATAACAGTTACAATGATATGTCAGGACTGCTAGTTGCATCTAGTACCAGTTCTCTCTTCCTTTCATAGTAATAGAATTTTTATCTGTGTACATGGCTAGTAGTTAAAGACTATATTTCTCAGCCTTCCTTTCAGCTAGTGTGGCCATACAACTGAATTCTGCCACTGGAATTTAAATATAAATAATATGTACAACTTCTGGTTCTTAAAAGGAAGGAACATGCCTTTCCTTCTCCTTTTCTTTTTCCCAGTGACTGGAATGGGAACACGATGGGAAGAACTGGAGCAGCCATGCTGTATTTTGAGATGGAAGCTTTATGTTGAAAATGACAGAACAATAAGATCAAAAGAGCATAAATCCCCCAGTCCCCAACACCATAGCTAAACTTTTATATGAGGGAGAAATGTATTTTTATCTTGTTTAAAGCACTGTATGTGGTCTGTTACATGCTATGTAGCTAAAAGAAATAACACAAAGTAATACAAATACTGTCATGCGCTGCATTAATGTTTTGGTCAATGGCAGACTGCATATACGACGGTGGTACCATAAGATTAGTACCACATAGTTTAGGTGTGTAGCATTGTCTCTAAGGAGCTCACAGTCCAGCATAGAATACAAACAAGTCATTACAATAGTATTTGATAAGTGCCATGACACAGAAGGTACATGGTACATAAAGCCATTGAAGGGCAACTAGCCTCGACTGTGGGAGAGGACATAATGCGTTATCTACTCACTCCTGCTTGAAAAAACTCTTCTCTAGGCTTCAATGAAAACACCCTCTCGAGTTTCCTCCTACTTCTATGGCTGGTCCTTGTTAGTTCCTCCTTCTATACCAACTGGTAAATATTGGCCTTTCTCAGGCTTCTCTCAGTATATTCTCTCTCTAGGTGATCCCCTTTAATCCCATGATTGTAAATAGCACCTCATTGCTGATGATTGCCAAGTCCAGCCCTCTCTTCTGAGCTTCAGACTCATATATTTAATTGTCTACTTCACAGCTCCACCTGCAAGTCTCACAGGCATCTGAAGCTCATTATGCCAAAATGTGAACCCTTCCTTTCTTCCCTCCAACCTGCCTCCCACACTCTTTTCTCTCTCAGTAAAGGTTACCACGATCCCACCCATTTGCTCGAGCCATAAACTTGTGAGTCATTCTTAACACCTCCTTTCCCTTGCCTCCCACACCCAATACATCACCAAGTGTGTTGATACACTTTCAAAACCTCTCTCTCAAATCCATCCACTTCTCTCCATCCCCATTGCTACCATTCTGGTACAGGCCACTGTTAATCTCTCTCCTCACTGATGGGTACTTTCTAACTGAGTCTCATTTCCACTTCTGCCCTCTCCATGCCATTCTCCACACAGCAGCCATAGTGATTTTTTAAAGGCACAAATCACATCTCTTAAACATCCTCCAATGGCTTGCATTGAATGTAAGCTAAAATTCAAAATGCTTAGCATGACGCACCGGTTTCTGCCTGACCCGGCTCCTGCCTAATTCTCCAACCTCATCTCTTGACACTGAAGCTGGGTACCTGAGGGTTACTGTAAATATTCAATAAGATTACCTTTTGACTTTGTTATGAAAAGAAGTTAATCTTCTCAATTTGCTGTTTTTTTGTTTAACCTGAGGGGTGACTCAGGGGTCACAAGGATTTAGGAGCTTGTTTCACAGAAGAAAAAGAAGGCCTTCAAGGATCATCAGATAACCAGTCCCTGCTGCCATTGATGCCCAGAAGTCAGACTGCCCAGGGGCATATTGGGAGTGAAAGAAATACAAATTGCCCCTTTGTTTCTCTGACACTCCTCCTACCAATCCCCTTAGCTCTATAAAATTCCCTTTCTTTTCTTGTTAAGGGGGATTTGAGAGAACCTATCCTCCCACCTTCTCGTTTTGGTCAATTTGAATAAACTTTTCTCCATCTCCAAGCACTGATGTCTCAGTGATTGGCTTACTGCACATCAGGCACACGAACTAGAGATTAAGAGGTTCAGTAACAATATTTCTTCTTAGCTCACCACTTACTCTACTCCAGTTACCAAAGTTTAGCTCTTTGCTGCCTCAAGGCTGCTCCTTCTGTGGGGTAAGGTCTTTCCAGAACTCTTTTCCTGGCCATCTCCTACTTCTGCCTCAGGTCTCAGTTTACTGTTACTTCCTCAAAGAGGTCTTCCCTATCCTCCAATCTAAATTACATTCCTCCATTTCTCTCTTGCATGGCACCTTGTTTTCCTTTCTGTGGAAGTCTGCTAGTTGACTCCCCAAATCCACTCTCCCTTTCTTGTGTAGTAATAGAGTGGCACATATCAGCTAAACACTCTGCACCGAGGTGTGGACATATGACTGTTTTAGCCAAGGGGATATGAACGGACATGATGTTTGCAAATGCTAGGGCTTCCCTTTGAGTGACTGGGTGTACACTCTCTCCATCACATGTGCTGGGAATGGCGAGACCTGAAGCTGTCGCCCTGGACCAGACATGGAATCCATGTGTTGTGTGGATGGTGGGGCCACACTATCAGCCTTGGACTGCCTACCTATGGACTGTTATATGAGACAAAAAATTCTAATCCTAATGAACTACTAGACTTTTGAATCTCTTTGTTACAGTAAAGGGGGCCTTGGATGAGTTTTGAGTAGAGGAGCAAGGTCTGCTGGTGGCACACCCAGGAGGCACAACACAATGTGAATGGTGCCCTGCGGTGTTGTGCAACCCTGCGTGATGGCAAAGCAATGATGTGGTAAGATGTTTTTAAAGATTACTTTGGTTGCAATTTAGAAAATTGATTGGATGAGAGAAGACATTGAGGCAGAGAGGCCAGAGAAATGGTTGTTATAAGGCAGAGGAGAGAGAACCTCATGGATTAGCATAGCACAGGGATAGAGAGAAAATGCCAAATTCCAGAGATATTTTGAAAGGTGGATGCTTGGCATTTGACTGGGTGTGGCAGGCAAAGTCATTGCCTTCTACAGATGTCCACGTTCTAACCCCAGGAACCTGTGAATATGTTACTTTACAGGGCAAAAAGGACTTTACAAAACTCAAGGTCTTGGGGCCAGCCCCATGGCCTAGTGGTTAAGTTCAGTGCACTCCGCTTCAGCAACCCAGGCTTGGTTCCTGGGCTCAGACCTACACCATTCATCGGTGGCCATGTTGTGGCAGTGTCCCACATACAAAATAGAGGAAGACTGGCACAGATGTTAGCTCAGGGCAAAGCTTCCTCAAGTAAAAAGAGGAAGATTGGCAACAGATGTTAGCTCAGGGTGAACCTTCCTCAGCAAAAGAAAAAAAAAAAAAAGAAGTGTCAATGCAAAATAACCAAAAACCATTCTATAGATAAGAGAGATAAGGTGAGCTTTACTTGAGCCCAAGTGAGGGTAACAACCCGGGAAGGCATTTTCCAGAAAGGAAGAAAGCATTCTGGAGAAGCATGGTTTTCAGTAGAGTCTTACATCTTTTTAGAACAAAGAACATACATTTAACATGCCCAGGATACATTCATCAAAGTTTCAAAGAGGTATTCAGTTGCAAATTAGCAGGTCAACATGACCTTGATGTCATAGGGAAAGGGACTAATCTGGAGATTACAGATATGGCGTAGGAGGGGAAGTATGCATTCTTATCTTAGAGTGCATTCTTTAATGGTTAAAGCAGGTGTACAATGTATGTTTGATAGGTCATAAGTCAAGCTTCTTTAGTTTGAACCAAATCAGTTTCAAACCCGAATAGTTACCCCATATACCTCAATATGTGAAAATCTCTTGTCACGAGGGAGGCAGGAGGGTTAGAGTCAGAAAAGGCAATGTGACGACTGAAGCAGAGTTTAGAGCCATGTGCTATAAAGATGAAATGCAGCCCTGCAGACACCTTGAATTTATCCCAGGAAAACTCATTTTGGACTTCTGACTTCCAGACTTGTAAGATAATAAATTTGCGTTGTTTTAATCTGCTAAATTTGTGGTAACTTGTTATAGTAGCAGTAGGAAGCTAATATACCGGGTGTAGGAGTAAGGGTGAAGGGAGCATTGAGTATAGGGCCTTGTATATCACGCCGGGGTGGGGGGGGGGGGACCCAGAAGTAAGAATGAGTAGGGGAGGGGCAAAAGATAATGAAGCAGTGATATGGGACTTAGTGATGTTGGGGTGCCTGTGAAACAGCCTACTGGACAATCGGCCATATGGATCTAGCACTTAGGAGAGAGCTGCCCCAGAGAGAAAGATTCAGAGGGATCCTCAAATATTCTGTGATTGAAGCCAAGGGAGTAGGTGAGAACAATCACAGAAAAAACAGAAGAAAGAAAGGCCTAGAACAAAACCCAAGCGGAGGCACCAGCCCCGTTGTTGAGTGTCCATGCACTCTGCTTTGGTGGCCCAGGTTTGTCAGCTCGGATCCCGGGTGTGGACCTGCTCCACTCATCAGCCATGCTGTGGAGGCATCCCACATACAAAATAGAGAAAGATTGGCACAGATGTCAGCTCAGGGTGAATCTTCCTCACCAAAAACAAAAAAAACACAAAAAACCCAAGTGGAGCATACAAAAGGGAGTACTGAGAGATAAAGAGAAAAACTCAAGGCTGTGGGTCACAGAAGTCAGAGGAAGGGAGAGTTTCAAGGAGCGGCAAGTCAATAGTGTCCAATGTTGCTGACAGGTGGGGAGAGAAAAGCAGATGACACCATTTGCATCAAATAAAATCCCCAACTCTTCATATGTGAATATGCATGTTTTTAAGTATTTACAAGGAGGAAGGACTGGTTAAAAGCCATCGCCCTGAAGCCGGATTAACTGGGTTGAACGTGGATTCTATCACTTGCTAGTGGTTTGACCTTGGTGAGGTTACTTCACATTTGTATGCACCAGTTTCCTCCTTTGTAAAATGGGATAATAACAGTACCTACCTGTATGTGACTGTTGTGAGGATTAAATGAATGAACATATGGACAGAGCTTTGAACAGTGCCTGACACAGGTTAAGTCCTATATAAGTATTAGCTGTTATTATTATTATTACCTACTGTAATGTGTTTGCTTTGTTATTTAAGAATAATCAATTCTGCCAAAGGAAATGAGACAAATAAACTTAAGGAGGAAACATGAAATTAAAGTAGAAGTGAGTAGTTTGTAAGATAAAATAATAGCACATATATGAGCTGAACATAGAGAGGAAGGGTTGGAAGGTCCAAGTGTGCACCAAACATTCTTTTTTGTGTGTGTGAGGAAGATCAGCTCTGGGCTCACATCTGATGCCAATCCTCCTCTTTTTTTTGCTGAGGAAGATTGGCCCTGAGCTAACATCCATGCCCATCTTCCTCTACTTTGTATGGGACACTGCCACAGCATGGCTTGCCAAGCAGTGCGACGGTGCGTGCCTGGGATCCAAACCTTCAAACCCCGGGGCCTCCAAAGTGGAGTGGCACACTTAACTGCTTGTGCCACTGGGCAGGCCCAGCAGCAAATATTCTTGATACAGTAAATATTCATGAGGCACATGAGACACTCAGTACTCAAGAAGGCTTAAAATGACCACCCAATGGTGACACATACACAGTTTCCATTTGTTCTCTGCCTGAGAAATGTAGATAAAATCCACGGCTACTCATCAGGCTAATTGGTGAGCTATAACCATGGCCAGACATACTCGCTCCTCTGTCTCTCAATTGAGACAGCGTGTGTTGGCTCTGGCACCAGGGACCTTCCGTCTGCTAAGTCCCCACGTTCAACCTCAACTCTGGTCCTTGTAACTACTCCATCAGCATAGAGAAGAGGGGAGGGGAACAAGGATGGAGGAAGGGAGTGAGAGAAAGAGATGCACAGGTTCCACGCACATTTAATAAAACACACCACATAGTTGTACTCTATCTTAAGTGTGTTAATGTATCCTCTCTTTCCCCTGGCTTCTTACTCTGCGTTTTAAATTGATTCAAAAAGCCATGTGATTTCAACATCTTAGTTTTGTCATTGAGCCTTTCAGTGCAATGACTCCTGGGATAGCCTGCCTGGCAGTATACTGGGAAGCTGATTTCCCACACCACACCCACTAGTTACCTCTCAGCAGGTAGGGAGATGAGGGAGGAGTGGTAGATCACTTCTTTACGTGTGTTTGCAGCTTCTCCTTAGTCATACTGAAAAGGGAACGGGCTTCCAGGAAAAAATGCCTGCCCTAGCAAGCCCAATTAAGACAACGTATTCTGCTAAAGTGACCCTTGAGGCTAACCCCGTCCTATTTGAAACAGAAACACCAGCTTTAATCTCTAGGATGATTTGGCTTCACTTTTCAACATGGAGCCGCCTTTGAGCAGCTGTAGGTCAAGAACTACCCTTTCTTGCCCCAAGTTCTTCTCGCTCTTCCTCCCCTCCTTTCACATGCAGGAGAGAACCTGAACCAGGTTAGACCTGGAGTCTGTTCACGTTCTTCCTTTTTTAAAAGGTTGCTCTTTTAATAGCTGGACAGATAAGAAGCATGATAATTCTGTTATGACAGCTATCAACTGGGTACTTTGTGAGCTGTTCAGCTCCAAACAATGCAGTAGGAAGCTGTCTCAAGGCCACACCAGACCAAATTCTGTCTTCCGTCTTGTTGAGTCCAACAACCACCTTAACCTCTTTCATTTGAATCCTGAGCACTCACTGCCTTTAACTGTTTTGCTTTTATGCATCAGTATTGAAAGTGGATTTATTAGGAGGCTAATGTAGCTTAAGCTTCAGGGACCCTACCTAGGGTCGGTGTTGGGGTGGGGCATAGCGACTTTCTATTTATAATTTTGTTTTATTCTTCCTAAAGAGGGACCTCAAATCCTAAAACTTCAAGGCCTATCAAATTCGCATCCCTAGGGTTTCGTGGTTAAGAGCTTAAGTCCTGGAGATAAAAGAAGACTTCTTTCCCTTTTACTATTTAGTAATTTTGGGGATAGGTCACATTAAACTTCAGCCTTGGTTTTCTCAATTGTAAAATAGGAATAACATTACCTATATCGTTAGGATTATGGTAAGGTTTAAGTGGAACTTAGTGCTTCATATATAAGAAATGTTCATAAATGTCAGCGGCCATTATTATTGTTGTTATTGCCAGAACAAGACCACAAGCTCCCTGAGAACAGGATATGGCACTCCCAGAGCCCACCACAGGCACCCAAAAATTCTTCCTAAAGGAACGATACCTTTTACAACCCACTCCACTCTCCCCACCCTCTGCGTGTCTAACCAGAAATACAACTTCAATTACGTTCTTAGTGCGACACACATGGTTACCTCTTCAGCAAGGCGCCGGATATCAGTAGCACCCTCCCAATTTGAAAGGGTGCTGTAGCCTCGGTGAATCCTTCCCTGGTGAGTCCTGAGACCCCGGTTGTTTGCCTCCGGTCCCCCGCCCCGTTCCTCTCTCCCGGGTGAACTGAGGACAGTCGGCCAAGGCCGGGACTAGAGACGCTGAGATAACGCATCAGTGCGTTAGCATTGTGCTTGCACTTAATAAACGATGGCTATTATTGTTATTACTATGACAATTCCCAACCAGGCGGCCATCTACTCGCCGCCCCTCCCCCCGGAGCTAGGCCTGCATCATTTGCCTGCGGGAGTGGGTGTCAGGGCCAGGGTAGGGGTCGGAGGATGGGGGGACAGAACCTCGCGGTCCGGCTTCCCCTCCTCGGCGCGCCTCCCCAGCTGGGCTGGGTCCCCGGGTCCCCGCGTCCCCGCGTCCCCGCGGGCCGCCAGGGCGGGCGGGAGCCCGGGAGGAGCGGCTGCCGACGCCTCCGCCGCCGCCGCAGGAGGCGGGGCGCTGCACCTGGCGGCGGGTCCTCGGCGCACAGCCCTGACTCGGGGCCAGCCGGCAGGAGCGGCGGAGGCCCCGGCCGGGGGAAGAGGTGGCGGAGAGGAGGTCGCGCCGGCGGGTGCGCTCGGCTCGCCGCTCGCGGTCGCCTGGCTCGGCCCGCATCCCTCCGCCCGCCGCGCCCCGCCCGCCGCAGCCCCCGAGGAGCCAGCGCGCCGCCCGGGATGGTGCGCGCCGCCCCGACAGCCGCCGCCCCGGCGCCGGCAGCCGCCGCCCCGCGCCCGGGGGAGATGGCTCCGTGCGCCCCGCGCAGCTGAGCGCCGCCGCCGCCCGCAGCAGGTGAGTCGGGGCCCGCGCGCGGGAGGCGGGGGCGGCCGGGAGCCCCACCCTGGCCTCCCCCGCAGGGGCGCGCGGGGCCGGGAGCCCCCCGCCGGCGCGCACACCTGCTGTCGGCGAGGGGGCTTCGGAGGAGCGGCCCAGAGAGAGGGCGGGCGGGGGTGTCTCCGCTCCCAGCCCCCCAGCCCCGCTCGCCCGCCGCTGCCTCCCTCCCGCCGGCTTCTGTGCCGGTTGTCATCTTTATGGGGTGCTGGGGGAGGCTACAGCCGGCACCCCGGGCGCGCCCGGCGCGGGCAGCACTTCCGCAAACGTAATTGGAGTCGGGAAAACAAAGGCGCTGCCCCAGGGAGCCCTCGCCGGGAGCCGGCCGCGCCGGGGGTGGGGGTGAGGGTTGGGCCCCGAGGTCCAGGCCCTTCTCGGCCCAGCCCGGCTCGCGCCTTTGCCATAAACATCCTCGGGAGAAGGGGGAGGCGAGAACCACCAGACAGCCCCAGTGACAAGGTCGCGGCCACTTGTGTGGCAAGAGGAGGAAATTGACAGCGTCTGCTTCCCCAGATGAATAAACACGGAAAAAATACCTCTTCCCCCTGCCTGCTACCATCCTAGGAGAAATTCCGCACCTCTCGCTTCTTTATGTCTACTTGGTCTAACACGTTCCCAGAGCCCTTTTGAGCTGGTGATGGGGGTTACTAGTCCTTCTGGGTCCTATTTATTCCCTACACAGCCCCCTGTAAATTTAAGTAGGATGGTGAAAAATTCCGAAAGCAATTTTCCGCCTCATTTATTCCATCCCCACGTGGACAGACAGGTGGATTAATTACCCTTAAGGCCGGCACACGGTGCATTTTGCCTCTCCCACACACATTTGCAACCACAAACATTTCCTTTCATCTAAAAATATTTAATAAATATCCGAAAGAGCTCCTGGAACGGATTAAACCTTGCCTGTTAGTCGTAGGAAAGAATCTTAAAAGAGTTGAGGTTGTCATCCCAACTCGTGTCTAAATACTTGTATGTCCTTGGGCATGTCACATCTTCCTGAGTCTCGGTTTTCGCACATGTAAAAGGAGATGGTTGGATTGTATAGTGGCCAACTTTACCTCTAATTGTTCTAGAAGTTTAGGATTTTGTAGAAATCTAACCTCTTCAATATAAATGTAAAGGGTGGGTGGGCATACAGTTGAGCAACAACATGTGATAAAAGCAGATGTGTGTTTGGTAGATCCCTGGTGTCTGCAGAGCATCCCTTCCCCAAGATATGGCCACTAGCCAGCTAAAGGTGTATGCATCATTGATGGCCTTGTTAAGTAAAAGGAGAGGATAGGAAGGGCAGCTTTTGACACTTTAAGTTGCTGGTCATCAGCAGATGTGGAAGATATTTTCAGTTATTTAGTGGTAATCAGATGGCTTGTGTTTATCACAAGTTGAAAGTAAATTTAAGATTGCCTAGGAGGAGTTTGTGACATTGCTAATGAGCCCTGAGCAAAACACCAGGGGAGTAGGAGGAGAGAGGATCATATTTCAGGAATGCATTAAAGCATCTAAGCGTGTTTACAGTAATTTATTTCTGAGGCACTTGCTGTGTCTACACAAATAAGGTAAATATAAAAACGTGAAGGTGAACTAAAACACAAAGATAAACAAAACAGCAAGGTTTGCAGGTATCTGGTGGTCTGAGGTATTGGATCACCAAGTCTATTATATATAGTTTCTGGATTTTTTAACAGTAATAAGGCACTTTTTGAGCACTTTCTATGTATAAGACACCATCTTAAACACTTAATTTCTAAATCTCTGTAGGATAAATCTTTTCCCCAGTTTTGTGGATGATGAAAAGGAAGCCCAGAAGGGTTAAGGAACTTACATAAACCACATAATCAGTAAGAGGTAGAGCCAGATTTGACCCTGTGTCTCTGGCTCCAAAGCCCAGGAAATTTCCACATGGTGCCCCTCCTTGTTCAGGTTCGCCACCCACGCAGGTGCCTTCCTTTGCTTCTTGACTTGGAAAGTTAACATCATTTCTGTCTACATATATTTGTTAACATTTTCTATGTAAGATAATCTGTATATGTGTAGTGAATATATATTAATGCATATATGTTTACCCATTTGTTCTCTCCATTTTTAGGTTGAAAGTAAGCATAAAAACTAATATAACCACAGATATATTGAGTATTAGCCTGACAGATTTTTTTGTTTCACTTCTTTTGATATTCAGTAAATCTTGATTTAGCCGTCTTATTGTAGGGAAAGGGAGAAATACAATAATTGTAAACGTGCTTGTTAGCTGCTTTGGTACATTGTCTTGGGAAAAATCAAGATATAGTAACTGAAAAAAGGAAATTGCAGAAGAAATTTATGTGCATACACTTAGACATGTGTTCAGGCATACACATACCTTGGTGTCCCTAAACTGTCGACAGTGGCTGCCTGAAGGAAGTGGGATGGGGTAAAGAGAAGAGGGTGCTTTTACTTTTTGCCTTATAAAGTGCGTTTGGGCATGTTTAAAGAAAAATTTGCGACAAACATTTATTCTTTCATCATATAAACTAAAAAGGGAATCAAAAAGAGTAGCATTGATTCACTTACTAAAAATCCAAAATAAGAGAAAATATGCCTAAACTCTGTAATGTTAGGGAAGTGAAATGAGACAAAGAGATCAAAGAGAAAGGTGGTATTCTGGGAATTGCAGGTATGGGAGCAAAGGGTGAAGAATCTTAGATGACTGATTTTTACCTTTTCTAAAAGTATCTATAACATGTTCTACAGCATCCCCAATTTTCCTCCTCAAAAGGAATGCTTTGGTGCATACCCCAGTTTATCTGCTGGCTAGGGCGATGAGAATTTCTTCCTGGTCTTGCTAGTGGTGGCTGTCTTTGGAAGCATGATCGTTCTTTATGTAGAAGGTAGGAGTAGGAGAAATAAATTTACTTGCTGTGTCATTTCTTGAGATTATGGCATTCTGGGTGACTTCAGGTGGAACTATTTTTAGTAACATAATTTCAGGAGCAGCAAGTTATTCAGTTAATCTAGTCTGATGCATATATATATATTTATTATATACAATCTCACAATCTGCTTAGTTTTATGTAATATTAAAAAAAAGTCATTGCTTAGAATCCTTAAAAATTAATACATTTCCCTGCTCAGACTTAGAAATCCAGAGCCAAATATATTTGGATTTTTCGGAATCAAGAAAACATATGCTTCTTGTATTTTGTACATGAAGGAAATGTGAATAAGGTTGGTTCATTATAAATGCAATAGGCAATCCTGAGAAAAAGGTAATTGTAAAATTATTTTGCAGAAGAGATATTCCGATAATTTTAGGTGTCATCCAACGTTTGATTTAAGGTTCTAATTATGTCTTGGGCAGAGGGAAGTCTCAGTTTTTTGATTTAGGAAGCTCTGTTGTTCAATAGAGTCTCTTTAAACCCAGAAATCAAGTGCAAAATCCTACTCTAGTACAAAGCCAGTTTAGGTAAAACTTTTCCTCAAAGCAAAACAAATGTGACATTTCCCAGGGCACAGCAAACGTGTACATCTAATATGAATTCTGTGTGGGGCAATGAAAACATCTTCACGTCTCCATCAAGAACATTCCATTTGTGTATAATTCCTCTGTGGTTAATTATCCAACATCAGCTGTCTATGGCCATTTGCTATATACTTTACTAGTATTTTGGAGGGTGAGACAGCCTGTGTCAGCCTGGTTTGTTGACTTAAAGCCTGAATGACAGGTTATCTAGTACTTAGCTTTATTGTTGGATTTCAGTAACATTTGCTTTGTAGCTGTTTTTCGTTCTCCATGTTTAGAAGATACTAATTTACTATTTTGTAAAGTGCCATTGTCTAAGTTAGTTGGTCAGGCAGCTTTTGGAAACTATCAGTCATTTGCTAAGACAATGATTTATTGGTGCAGAGCCCAAAACCAAACCAAACCAAACCACAACAAATAAAAAAAAAAGTGAAACACCTAAACCTTGAGCCTGTATGTTAATATGTGTCTGCTATAGATATTGCAACTCTGGTTGCTAGTTTGTGGCTCTAAGTAGCACGTGAGCACACGCACACCCCTACTTCAGCACCAGCAAAAACTACCCTGAGCGTTGTGTGTATTAAAAGTTGCTTTGGGTCTGGCCCGGTGGCATAGTGGTTAAGTTTGGTGCACTCCGCTCGGGCGGCCCAGGGTTTGAGGGTTCGGATCCTGGGTGTGGACCTACACCACTCATCAAGCCATGCTTTGGTGGCGACCCACATACAAAATAGAGGAAGATGGGCACAGATGTTAGCTCAGGGCCACTCTTCCTCAAGCAAAAAGAGGAGGATTAGCGACAGGTGTTAGCTCAGGGCCAATCTCCAAAAAAAAAAAGTTCCCTCCATCTGCCTTGGTCTAGTGTAATGTAAATGTGGCTGAGCTGTGGGTGTGTTGATGATTGTGTGGCAGGGATGTTAAAGTTTGGAAATGTGAATGAGAGCTCTTCATTCCCCTATGACCTGGTAGTCCTGCTGCATTTTAGGAATGGGAGAGAATGGGGCAAAGATAGGAAGAAATCTAGGCTCTTAGATAAGCCATATTTCACAGCTAGGAAAGAGGCTTGAGTAAAGGAGGGCCAAGATACCTTTTTTGACATTTGTTGTGTCGTGTGTTTGAGAAGGGGAGACCAATTCAGGGAACACTCTGCAAGTAGAAAACAGGAAAGTGCAATTTTGAATGACTCTGAGGAAACGTTTTGATCTGAGATTAAGGGTGGGATGGGGGAGAGGGAGAGACTGAGACGGGGACCTCGTGAGTTAGCAGTGGCTGGAGGGAGCTCTGCTGTGGCTTTGTGGAGGATGAAAGGAGAACTGGAAAGAGGAACTGGTGTTGCCTCAACAAGCCTGATTTGTGGGTTAATTGTGCCAGGGGAAAGTGAGTGAGGAGCCTGGGCTGGTAGTTAGCTGCCTGTCTGGTTATGTAGAGAGACCTCCCTGCAGAGTGGGTGCCCTCTGCTTTCCACGAGGCTGCCTCACTGTGGGCCCCGGTGCCCCATGGGGTGAAGAGTGGAGACGTGGCCAGCAGAGCCCAGGACTCCCAGAGGAACTCCGAGCCCCAGAACCCTGGAGAAGTGGGTCCTTATGAGCCATGTGGCGAATTCTGCTCTTATAACTGCTCTGGGCACTTTTCAGGACGAGGTTAAGGAGGAACACAGTGGGGCCCAAGGTAAACAAGGCCTCTCTCAACAGAGCAAAGCCTGAAGCCCCCACACTAAACAGGTGATGGAGAACCCTCCAGAGTGACATGCGCAGTATCTGTGGCTTTAAAGAAATGCGCTGATCTGGTCCAGCATAGTCAAGCTTCTGTAGCTATTATGGAGTGCCTTCTTATGTATTTCAAAATAATTTTGGAACCCAAATTCACCTTTCTGAGGGAGTTTGAATAAAAGACTTTATCGTTAGCCTTTCAAAAGGGTAAAACTAACACACATTTTATTTCCTATATAGTGAGGTTCCCTGTATTTTGAAGGTGTAATATCTTTTAAGAGTGTCTCAGAGGCCTTGTCACAGGCCCTTTCGTTGTTTCTACTGGCAAGCAGGATAAGCAGACTTCAGTTTAGCGACGCCCATGACCTTCAGGAACTCCAGGATCATGGGTGTCCAGACTGTCACTCAAATGCTTTGTATTTAAAATAATACCTTTTTCATATGTATTTTAGAATGCCTTTTTCATATGTATTGTAAAAGCATTTATATGCTCATTGAAGAAAAAGCCAGCGAAAAAAAAAAAAAATTAACTCCCAATTTTGTTTCTCAGAGACAACCCCTAGTAACATTTTGGTATTATTTTCAAGTCTTTTTCTAAAATCTATTTTGTATGAAGTACATAGACTTGCAAATATAAACTCTTGCAGTACGTAGAGGTTTGTGTCCTGCTTTTTTTCACTTAATGCGTAGATCGTGAGCATTTCCCCATATTCTATTAATTCTATTTAATTATGTTTTATTAATTAAGTTCTGTTTTTCCACCCTATGGATATAAGGTTCTGTGTTTCTCTCATATGACTATACCATGATTTCTTCAACTGCTCCTGTTACTGGTTGCTTTGTCTCAGTTTTGATTATTATGGCAACTACTGAAAGAAACATCCTTATACTTAAATCTTTGCCTTATAGAAAGGTTAAACTTCTACTCTCAGTGAATGAGAGTACCTGTCAATCTTCAACTTTACTAGCATTGAATACCTTTATTTTCAGAAGTATTGGTATAGCATGTATATTAAAGTATCTTTTTTCTTTTTTCTTCTTTTTTTTGGTGAGGAAGATCAGCCCTGAGCTAACATCCGACACTAATCCTCCTCTTTTTTTTTTCTTTTTTTGCTGAGGAAGATTGGCCCTGGGCCCAGATGCTAGCTAAGTAGAGCCCATCTTCCTCTACTTTACATGGGACGCTGCCACAACATGGCTTGACAAGCGGTGCGTCGGTGCGCGCCCGGGATCCGAACCTTTGAACCCTGGGCCGCCGAAGTGGAGCGTATGCACTTAACCACTGCACCACCGGGCTGGCCTTGGAAATTCTTTCTTTAAATCTTAAGCAAATAATTCTGCTTTCAATATGAACCTTTTAAAAATCCTTTGTTTTATGCTTTGAAAAGATAAGTCTAAAATTTTCCACAGTAGCTTCTTGGCTAAGAAACAAAGATTACATTTATATTCATTAAAATAGTAAATAATTTGATAGTAGAGACAGTTTTCAAATGGTAGTTGTTGACTTGCTGTGGCTCCCAGTGTCACTGTGGCCTGGTGCAGACCAGGTTCCATCCTTCCTTCTTTCTTCTTCTAACCCTGTACCTGTTCTAATACCTAGAAGGAGTTTGAAGACACCATTTCAATGTTGATAGATTTTCCAGGCTCCCAATGGTTGTGCTTGTAGGGTCTCCTCTCTGAGAAAATTCATAATGATAGAAAGCTAATAAGAATTGCATTAACATTTACTAGAGAAATAAATGTATAGTGGTAGCATCAATATACTTTTGAAACACATATGTGTTTATTTAGTGCTTTCAAAGTGCTGGCAGCGACTCCATGGCTCCCATCAGTTGGAACTGTTGCCCTGGAGGAAGCAAGTGGCCGGTGATTTCCATGCCCACTGCTATGGCTCATGGCTGGAGGGGAGTGAGTAGGGAAGCCCTGGGTGGGCCTGTCTAGGGAGATATGTTGCTGGCGTTCCAGATTGAAAAGTAGAAAGAATTCCCCTACTTTAAAAGTTATGCCCTCTGTAACGCTTAGGTTCTTTGGCACTCTTGGTTCAGTGATCTGGGTACTACACTATTTGTAACATTATTTCAATGGGGAAGTGGTTTCTAAGCTTCGGCAATTGAAGTACAGTGAATATTGGAAACCCAGCCTGTCCGTTAGTTTGGTTATCCTAAACAAATGATTTCATTGCCCTGTCTGGCGATTGATGCTTGTTTAGGGAGAGTTGACTATGCATTGGTTCTACTTCTACAAAGCTTCTGGGACCCCCTGAAAACCCTACATTGTTTTCCTTCTTGACAAATAAATGTGGAGTATCAGCAGCAGCATATTCAGTTAATTTCACTTCCCATTTTGAACATCTATTGGATTTCTTTTGTTGTTGGAGAAACTCAGAAAGTATAAATATCTTTTAAAAAATATATTTTTTCATGCTGTAATATGAACTGTAACTTGTTCCTCACACTGGGCTTGTTTTAAGACAGGAAGTTTGTTTGACAGATAGAAGGAAATGAGATTCTGGGTCCTGCTTCAAATTTATATAAGCTATTGGCACAATATGTGATCAAAACTCTAAAATAAATGAATAGGAATCTGCTTCCATGATGGTTGATAAGATCTAAGTATCTAAAGTACAAAATTTTTTATTGATATTTAATTGTGTCTTCCACAAAGTGAAAGTGAAAATCCACTTGGCTTTTATTACTAAAGCCATGTTTAGGGTTAAAGGCTATTTCCCCCCACCACACCCTTAAGAGGTGAAAATAATTTGTTCCGTTTACCCTCTTAGCAGTTTGAAGGAATCTATGTTAGGATTTCAGCTCCTTTCTTTCACATTTATTATGTTACAATTATAATTTAACTGTTCCTACAGGGGACTATATTTAAATTTTTTTTTTTTGTGAGGAAGATCAGCCCTGAGCTAACATCCATGCTAATCCTCTTCTTTTTGCTGAGGAAGACCGGCTCTGAGCTAACACCTATTGCCAGTCTTCCTCCTTTTTTTTTCCCCAAAGCCCCAGTAGATAGTTGTATGTCATAGTTGCACATCCTTCTAGTTGCTGTATGTGGGACGCCGCCTCAGCATGGCCGGAGAAGAGGTGCGTTGGTGCGCGCCCGGGATCCAAACCCGGGCAGCCAGTAGCAGAGCGTGCGCACTTAAGCACTAAGCCATGGGGCCGGCCCAGGACTATATTTTAAATGAATAGTTATTTCTGGGTGGAGATACGTAATTATCATTCCAGTCCACAGTCCAACAACATCTTCTCTAGTGAGCCAGTGCACTCCCCCCTACTCCCCCGCCCAGTTAGGCTGTGGACATGGAAATGGATGTGAACATAAATTCGTGAACATTGATGGATTAAATGCTAGCCTAGTTCAGGGGTGGTGCCAAAGAATTCTAGAATATTCACTTGGGAAGAATGTATTTGGAATAATTGCAAACAAAATAAGGCCCAGCATTTTAGTGAAATATTATGCCCTGGAATAAGATCCCAGCCACCACCACCAAATGTTCAGATGTTGCGTTTGAGTTAGAAAAAGGCTTTTTCATATATTTCATTTAAGCCCTAGAACCTCTCTGTGAGTTAGTTGACTTGGGTTTGTGTTATTATCCCCATTTTACAGTGAGGAAAGAGAGGCTCAAAGAGGCACTGATTTGTCAAAGCCAGGAGAGCAACTGGAACGTCTCTGCATTTCCTAAAATTAATCTCTGTCACATTAAACTTGAGTAAAATCTTACGTGTATGTTGCCATCAAGTGCTTGTCAAAAATAACCAGTATTTATTAAGAGCTTATAGGAGTAAAGGACAGTATGCTGAGTACTAGATTCCTCCGTCAGGGAGTTTATAATCTAATTGGGTAGACAGGAAATATCCATAAAAAGAGCAATAAAATTACCCATAAATCCTACAACAGCTTGGGAGTGAGAGCGGTCTCCAGAGGTAGAGGAAGGAGTCAGGAAAATCTTGCAAGATTATTCTATTTCCAGGTGTTATAAAAGATTGCATTAGATACAATTCATAAAGTACTGTCTAAAATGATTCAATCACAGGATATTAGTACTTACAATTAGTGTTGAGACCAGTACACTAAAATAAAAGGTCAAATGTTAGGAAATCCTTAGTAGGGGTTGCAGTGGCAAACCCTGCCAATCGTTTCTCGTGCTGAAGCCATGGTGACTTTGTAAAATGCCAGCGTGGCCATTGTACATTCCTGTTGCATTCTCTTCAGTGTCTCCCCACTGCACTCAAAATAAATAATGCCTACAGGTTCTTGTTATATATCAGGCACCGTGCTGAGAGTTCAGCATGCATTATGCTTTTTCATCCTCACAGCTACCCTAACGGAAAAGTATGATCATGTTCCTCATTTTGTAGATGAGAAGACTAAGACTGAGAGCAGTCGGTAGCTTTCTCAAGGCCGTGCAGCTGGGCAGTGAGAGAGCTAGGATTCCAGTCTCTCATCCCCTACTCAGTAGCCCCTTAGTAGTGTGTAGAAGGCCCTTCTTTTTTTTTTTTTAATTTTTTGTTTACTGCAGTAACATTGGTTTATAACATTGTATAAATTTCAGGTGTACATCATTATACTTCTATTTCTGCATAGATTACGTCATGTTCACCACCCAAATACTAATTACAACCCATCATCACACACATGTGCCGAATTATCCCTTTCTCCCTCCTCCCTCCCCCCTTCCCCTCTGGTAACCACCAATCCAGTCTCCGTCTCCATGTGTTTGTTTATTGTTGTTGTTATTATCTACTTAGTGAGGGAAATCATACGGTATTTGACCTTCTCCCTCTGACTTATTTCACTTTGCATTATACCCTCAATGTCCATCCATGTTGTCACAAATGGCTGGATTTCATCGTTTCTTATGGCTGAGTAGTATTCCTTTGTGTATATATACCACATCTAGAAGGCCCTTCTTGATCAGGCCTCACCTGCTCCTCCTCTTGTGGTTACTCTCATTCATCCTTCAAGACTCCCTTAAGGCTCCGCCTGGAGACTCTTGTGTTACCTGTGTTTGCTCCTGTTTTAACACTGAGCATGCTATGTTGTGGCTGTGTTTCCCCTGTTTCTTCCTCACCACTGGATAGCAGGGACTATATCTTCTTCACCATTTGAATTATTGATCACCAAGCACGCATCCCATCCAATGGCTGGTGCTAAATTTATATTTATTGGATTAAAAAAAAGCAATGTCTTCATTTTCAGTATAACTCTCTAACATAGTATGTTGTGTTGTCTCCTATCATCCCTCAGCTTGATATGTATTTATTTTAATAGAATCGTATTTTATTTTTTTTGTGAGGAAGATCAGCCCTGAGCTAACATCCGATGCCAATCCTCCTCTTTTTCTTTTTGCTGAGGAAGACTGGCCCTGAGCTAACATCTGTGCCCATCTTCCTCCACTTTATATGGGACGCTGCCACAGCGTGGCTTTGACGAGCAGTGCATCAGTGTGCACCCGGGATCTGAACCCGTGACCCTTGGGCCGCCAAAGTGGAGCGCGCACACTTAACCTCTTGCCCCACCGACCCGACCCCTTCTCAGCTTGTTATTTAAAGCCCTCTGTAATCTATTGCTGTATGCTAGCCTCATATGCCTTTCAACTCCGGTATTAACCTTTTCAGGATCTCCTGCTGTCTTTTCTTTTCCCCCATCCTGGCCTCCTGGAATAGTTTTCTCATTCATTTTTGCCTAAGTCAAATCCTACACATCTTTCAAGGTTCAAGTTAAGTCCCTCGTTCTCTTGGCAACCCCTGTCTGAAGTTTGGGCTCTCCACTCTGAACTCCGGAAGCACCCTATTGTCTGTAACATTTTTTGTTAATTATGCCATGCTATGTGGCTTCTCTTCTATTATTCTTCTGACTTGTCATTTAAATCTCCCTTGTGTTTTGGGCTTATCTTGTCAACTATAAAGCAAGTCTTTGAGGCCCAAGACCAAGTTTTTGACATCCCTATCTGGTAGCTGCACGATGCATCAAGATACAGTACCTGCTAAGAGCACAGACTGTCTGGATTTGAATCCCAGCCCTGCTACTTATTCCCTATGTGACCTTGGGCTAGTTATTTACCTTCTCTGGGCATCAGTTTCCTCATCTGTAAAGAGGGGAGAGTAATCATTCTCACTCCAGAGAACTGTTATGAGGATTAAATGAGTTAATATATGTTAAATCCATAGCAGGTGTTACTTAAGTGTTGTGTTGTGGTTAGTAATGATACGGAGCCCTTACTGAAATACAAATACGTTGTCAAGATTAGCAACCACAGGGGATGCTTGAACCACTGTGTGGGTCAGTTTGTCTGTCACCTAGCAGGCAAGTTTTGCTATGAGCCTGGGGAAGGTCCACCAAGAGTGACAGGAATGGCAGGTTCTGGCTTCCGGGCAGAGTTTCAGTTGAGTGGAATGCTCTCCGTAGCAGCTGTGGGGAGCTGGTGGGCAGCGCTGAGTGCCTGGAGGGCTTAAGCTGGACATTGGAGAATCAAACTGGGCTGACAGGACTAGAACCAGTTTTGACTCTTTCACAATTTGGCTTTGCTGTAAAGGAGCCATGTCCAAATGCTCCAAGAGGAAGAGGAGGATTCTAAAATAGTCATTCACCTTTGTGTACCTTAATCCCCTTGTAACATGTGTAACTGTTATAAAACCAACCTTCTATTTCTTTTTCATGACATTGAGTAAATGTCTAGCAGATGCTAAAGCGATCCTTATTGACAAAAGATCTGTTAGAATTGACATTGAACACTGTGCCTCTGAGGAAAGCTCTTTCTGGAAAATTCTGGGGGTTGAACGGAATGTTCAAGAGTGCAGTGTGTGAATACCAGCACTGTAAGGCTGGTTTAGAGTTGTTTCTCTGTGTCTCTGCTGATAATAAATTGCAGCAGTGGTTCGAGTCCTGCTCTGGGACTCCCGTTGCTCAAAGACATGGGGAATGGTCAACAACAGTGTAGAGCTAGCTCCCGGGTTCAAGAAACGCATCTTCCTGCTTTACAGCTGCACTGCTGGTCCCTGGGCAATGTCGAATTATGATGGCAGTGGCGCCACGAGGAGTGTCCTTTCTGTGTTAGCCAGGGTTGTTTCCTCTCCGTCGCTGACAGTTATGTCAATGCTACATTATAGTGTTTGTAAATCTGACCTTAGGCAATTACTATTCCAAATAATATATTCAGGTTTAAGGATTTTTTCCTTCAAAAGTTGAATCCATTTCCATCCTCATGTATTTGTGGCTAGCTCAATATATGTTTGAGCAGTTTTAATTTAAATACTTAATGAAGAAAGCAATCAATTTTAACAAGAATGATTTCATCATCTCTCATCAATAATTCAGCAGTACCTGCTATTTGAATGACTCAGTGTAGGTACTGCTAAAGTGTCTTTCCAGGTTTTAAAGGGCTGTGTTATATTTTCACAGTAATGGTGTTGATTAGTGTCATTAAAGAGTGCTAGGTGAGAAACCTTTTCTAAAAATAAACAGAAGACCTTATCCGATTAGGATTGACTGCAAACCGGCAATAGAGATTTCCCAGAGAAATTCGAAAATTTAATTCTGTGTGCAATTTGAAATGTCTTCTCTCTTTTTTTAAAGTTTCTTTAAAAAAATTCTTTAAGACTCAGAAGTTTAAAACGAAATATTAGCTTAATAGGTTGATGTTGGTGGACTACTTAATAAACAGAATCGCCCCTCGATTTAACAGATTAAGTACTGCATCCAGCATGTCAATATTTTTACTGCTCTTTATTCTTCCTCTATCAATCCTTATGGCAAATTAAATGTATCTAAGTCAGAGCATGCCCTACTTTGGGACATATTTTAATTTCATTAAAATACTGAGGTTTTTTTGGTTCATTTTGTCCCTGATCCTGTGATTACACAGATAACTATAGTTACACTTTATTTATTTTTACTTTTAATTTTTGGTGAGAAAGATTATCCCTGAGCTAACATTTGTGCCAGTCTTCCTCTGTTTTGTATGTGGGACACCACTACAGCGTGGCTTGATGAGCGGTATGTCGATCCTTGCCCAGGAACCGAACCTGCAAACCCAGGGCCACCGAGGGGAATGTGCAAACTTAACCACTATGCCACCGGGCCGGCCCCTACACTTTTTATTTTTTTACTGTGTTTGCAATGTGATTATCTTAGTTCCTTTTCAACAAAATCTAAATATGACCAGACAACATTATGTAAATATTAATGTCCTGAATTGGAACTAAAAGTTTTGTTTGTATTTTTAAATTTGAAATTCATAGAAAAGTTAATGAATGTGACATTCATGTAAAAGGTACTAAATGTTATATTACAGGAACATTCACTAACTACTTTGCATTTGTTGCTACTTTGAGAACTACTTAATGTCTGGTCTGGACTCATGTAACATGAGAAATCTTGCATAACTTTATGATAATTAAAAGTCATTGGATAAGATGGAGAGGAAAGAATGGAAGAAAGTCAGTCATCAAGGTTTAAATCAACGTCCTGTTGTAAGATATTTCGCAGCTTTGAATTAGCATTTGGGCGTCAGTTCTTCATCATCACTTGGACAATTCAGGGACTTACACTTTTTTAAGAGGACTTTGTGTCCTTCTCTGACCTACTTGATAAAGACTCAGCAGTTGATTTATGCAGGATAAGTAATTAAAGGCCACTTGATTAGAATTCATGCAGTCAGAATTCATTCTGTATGATTCTGAAAACTGTTTTTGGTCTGTGATAGAAGGATACTAATAGCTGCTTTTAATTATTGTCTTTTACAAAGAGAAAGCTCATATGACTGCATCTTTCTTTTTTAGTTTTGATTTTTATTTTTTAAATCAGAGTTATGCATGTACAAAGTTTTTAAAAAATGAACAAGTTTATAAGGCTTGTTAAAAAAACAACAGATTCTACACCATCGCTCCTCATTTCCCTCCCAGAGGCAACTACTTTCTCTGCCTTTAAGGCTATTACTTTGATATTCACCTGTATGTTTTTAAATAAAATGCTTGTATTCTTAAATTTTTTGTGTGTGTGTGAGGGAAGATTGGCCCTGAGCTAACATCTGTTGCCAATCTTCGTCTTTTTGCTTGAAGAAGATTGTCCCTGAGCTAACATCTGCACCAACCCTCCTCTATTTTGTATGTGGGACACCGCCGCAGCATGACTCAATGAGCAGTGTGTAGGTCCATGCCTGGGATCCGAACTCGAGAACCCCAGGCCACCGAAGTGGAGCATGTGAACCTAATCACTATGCCACCGGGCTGGCCCCCTTGATTTTTATATATAGGCATTATCTATTGTCTTCCCACTATGGAAGATATGGAGTTAGCTCTCTTTCCTGCCCTAACTCTCTATATGCATTCAACCTCCTCATGTCCGTATCTTCCCAATGTGGTTATGTGGCAATTTTGGTTAGTTCAGTATTCACTAGTTACATTAGTATGACTATGGAATCACAGCTAAGACTTGTAGAAAACTATGATTATTTTTCTTGTCTTGTACAACTTGTTGTTTTCTCATAGTGTTGTTTTTTGTTTTGTTTTGTTTTTTGGTGGGGAAGATCGGCCCTGAGCTAACATCCGTGCCAATCTTCCTGTACTTTGTATATGGGATGCCGCCATAGCATGGCTTGATGAGTGGTGCATAGGTCCATGCCCTGGGCCATGAACCCTGGGCCACCAAAGCAGAGCATGCAAACTTAATGACAATGCCACCAGGCCTGCCCTCTTGTAGTGTTTTGTTGACTTAACTTTCTCTGTGCTTAACCACTAATTCATCCCCAAACTCTTTACCAATTGTCTAAATTTCCTCTTAGGACATTCAGATGTGTTAGTATTCTGTCAGTGTCATTTTGCTGACAAAGTCTCTCCTGGAGCCTTCAGACCTGCCCCAATGAGACTGGTTGCCCCTTGTGTCTGGTGCTCAGCTGTCCTCCTGGGGTCTTCGGTCACCAGTGTGCCAGTATTTCCTTTGTCTCTCTCCCATGTTAGGTCTCTTATTTCCTATATCCCATGTCTTACTCTCTCTTGATTTATTCCCCTCTGTTGGCAGAGCCCAACGTGAGAAAGGGTGTAAATGAGAGGTAAATTTTTTGAGAAATTGCATATGTAAAATGTCTTTATTTCACCAATAAACTTGAATGATAATTTGGCTGCATATGGCTTCCAGTGTATTTGAGGAATCTGAATCCATTCTGGTTCCTGATCCTTAGTATATGACACATTTTATTCTCTGAAAGTTTGTGGGGTCATCTGTTTGTTCCAGTCTTCGAAATTTTGATAAAATGCTTCGGCTTGAATCTATTCTATCCATGTGTTAGATACTCAGTGGGTCATTTCAGGCAGACAACTCATATCTTTCAGTTCTGAGAAATTTTCTTTAATTTAACAAATTTCTTTCTCAATTTTCTCTAATTGGAGTTCCTGTTTTTTGGATACTTGACTTTCTGGATGATCCTATATTTGTCTTGTCTTTTCTTTCCTGCTTTCGTCTCTTTTTTTTCTTCTTCCTGTTCTGAATTCTTAAGTTCATCTTTTGTTAAAGAGTCCTATAGCTCAGTGACTTTTTACAAAATGAACACGTCCATATAATAAAGACCCAGATCAAAAAACATATTATCAGCACCCCAGAACCCTTTCTAGTCACTACCTCTCCCAAGGGTAATCACTATCCTGACTTTGTAAAATTAACCTTTTTATTTCGAGATGATTGTAGATTCATATGCAGTTGTAAGAAATAATACAGTGTTGGCCCATGTATCCCGTACTCACTTTCCCCCAGTGGTAACATCTTGCAGAACTTTAATATAGTGTCACAACCAGGATACTGACATTGATATAGTCAAGATACAGATGTTTCTATCACCACCAGGATCCCTCATGTTGCTCTTTTGTAGCCACCTCCCTCCTGCCCCCAGTCCCTACTGAACCCCTGGCAATCACTTATCTGTTCTCCATTTCAATAATTTTGTCATTCCAAGAATGATACATGAATGGAACCATACAGTATATAGTCTTTTGAGATTGGTTTATTCACTCTTTATAATTCTTTGGCGATTCATTCTGGTTATTGTATGTGTCAATAGTTTGGTTTTTTTTTTCCTCACTGCATAATATTCCGTGGTATAGATGTACCATAGTTTGTTTAACCATTCATCCATTGAAGGACATCTGGGTTGTTTCCAGTTTTGGTCTATTGTGAATAAAGCTGCTGTAAATATTTGTGTACAGGTTTTTGTGTGAAAATAAGTTTTCATTTCTCTGGGATAAATGCCCAGAAGGGTAATTGCTGGGTCATATGGTAGTCACATGTTTAGATTTATAAGAAACTGCCAAACTGCTTTCCAGAGTGGCTGTACCATTTTACATCCCCACCAGCAATGTATGAGTGATCTAGTTTCTCTGCATCCTTGTCAGAATTTGGTGTTGTCCCTATTTTTATTTTAGCCATTCTTTCAGGTGTGTAGTGATACACCATGTTTTTGATTTAAATTTCCCTAATGGTTAATGATGATGAACATCTTTTCATGTGTTTATTTGCATCTGTATATCCTCTTTAGTGAAATGTCTCTTCACGTCTTTTGTCCATTTTCTAATTGAATTGTTTGGTTTTTTTACTGTTAAGTTTTGAGAATTCTTTATGTATTCTAGATACTAGTCTTTTGTTGAATATGTGGCTTGCAAATATTTTCTCTCAGTCTGTAGCTTTATCCTCTTAGTAGGGTCTTTGGCAGAGCAAAACTTTTAGTTTTGGTGAAGTCTAATTTATCAATTTTTCCTTTTATGAATCATGCTTTTGGTGTTAAGTCTAAGAACTCTTTGAGTAGCACTAGAGTCTGAAGATTTTCTCTTAGGTTTTTTTTCCTAAAAGTTTTATAGTTTCACATTTTACATATAAATCTATGATCCATTTTGAGTTAATATTCCTATAAGATATAAGACTTAAGTTGATGTTCATTTTTTGCCTATTGACGTCTAATTGCTCTAGCACTATCTGTTGAAAAGATTGCCTTTTCTCCATTAAATTGTTTTCACATCTTTGTCAAAGATCAGTTAGGCATATTTGTGTGGATTTATTCCTGAGTTCTCTGTTCTGTTCCATTGATCTATTGTCTGTCCTTCTGCTGGTACCACACTTACTACTTATTACTGTGTAGCTATATAATAAATCTTTTTCAAAATTGCTTTGCTTTAGAGCTATTTTAGTTCCCTTTCATTCTAATGTAAATTTTAGAATAATCTTGTCTATATCTACAAAAAAGTCTTGCTAAGATTTTGATAGGGATTGTGTTAAACCTGTATATAAATTGAGGAGAATTGAAATCATTACTGTGTTGAGTGTTCCAGTCCATGTACATGGTATGTCTCTACACTTATTTAGATCTTTGATTTCTTTCATCAGTGTCCTGTACATATTTTGTTAATTTATACCTAAATATTTCTTTTTTCTTTTTTTTTTTAGCAATTTTAAGTGGTATTTTTAATTTTAGTGTCCGCATATTCATTGCTAGTATATAGAAACAATTGATTTTCTGTACGTTTATCTGGTATCTTGTGAACTTGCTGAAGTCATTTATTGGTTCTGGAAGATTTGGGAGATTTCTTGGAATTTCCTAAATGGACAGTCATGTCAAATGCAATAGAGTTTATATCCTCCTTTTGTCTGTATGCCTTTTGTTTCCTTTTCTTTCCTTATTGCTGTGGCTAGAACTTCCAACACTATGTTGCAGAAGAGTGGTGTGACCCAACAGTCTTGCCTTGTTCCCTATCTTAGAGAAAAAGCATTCAGTCTTTCACCACTAAAGTGTAATGTTATTTGTAGGTTTTTGTTGGTGATCTTTGTCAAGTTGAGGAAGTTCACGTCTATTCCTATTTTTGTGAGACTTTTCATGAATGAGTTTAATTTTGTCAAATGCTTTTTCTACATCAATAGGATCATGCTTTTTTTTTCTTTAGCTTCTTAATATGGTGGATTACACCAATTGATTTTCAAATATCACAGCAGCCTTGCATCCTTGGAAAGCATCCCACTTGGTCATAGTGTACAGTTCTTTTTACATATCGCTGAATTTTCTTTTATAATATTTTGCTAAGAATTTTTGTGTCTCTATAAGGGATAGTGGTCTGTATTTTCTGGTTTTTGGACTGTCTTTTTTCTCGATATAGGATTCTGGGTTGACAATTGTTTTCTTTCAGCACTTAAAAAATATTGTGCCACTTCCTTCTGGTGTCCATGGTTTCTGATGAGAAATCTGCTGTCATTTGAATTGCTTTTCTCCCATTGGTAAGTTGTGATTCCTGTCTTACTGCTTTCAAGATTTTTTCTTTGTCTTTAGTTTTCAGAGTTTGACTCGGATGTGTCTTGGTGTGGGTTTCTCTTGCTTGGAGTTCATTTAGCTTCTTGAGTCTGTAGGTTTATGTCTTTTGCCAGTTTGAGAAGTTTTCAGCTTTTATTTTCTTTTGAGTACTTCAGCCCTGCCCTTTTCCTCCTCTCCTTCCAGGACTCTGATGACATGAATATTTGATCTTTTGTTATAGGCCCACAGGTCCTTGAGGCTCTGTTAATTTTTTTTTCAGTCTATTTTCTTTTTGTTGTTCAGATTGTATAATTTCTGTTATTCTATCTTTCACTGATTGTTCCCTCTCTCTCCCCATTCTGCTGTTGAGTCCATCCCTTGAGGTTTTTATATTTTGGTTGTTGTATTTTTCCAGTTCTAAAATTTCCATTTTGTTTTTCTTTATACGTTGTATTTCTTTGCTGAGACTTTCTGTTTCTGTACTTCAACTTTCTGTTTTGTTTCAGGTGTGTTTGTAATTGCTTGTTGAAGTGTATTTTGCTGGCTGTTTTAAAATCATTGTTAGGTTATTCTAGCAGTCTTAGTTCAGTGTTGGCATCTGTTGGTTATCTTTCTTCATTCAGTATGAGGTCTTCCTGGTTCTCGGTATGGTGTGTTATTTTTTGTTGAAACCTGGACATTTGGATATTATGTTATGAGACACTGGATATTATTTAAGCCTTCTGTTGTAGCTGGACTTTTCTGACACTGCTTTGGCAAGGGAATGGGAGATGCTGCCTCCTTACTGCCAGATGGAGGTAGAAGTCCAGGTTCCCCACTCAGCCCCTGTTGATACTGAGGATGAGGGGCTCCTTGATACTCTGAAGTAGAGGTGGGTGTTCTGGCTCACCATTAGGCATCCACTGATACCTCCCTGGCTAGGAGGGTAAGAGTGCCTCATTACTGCTCCCCACCTGGCCTCTATTGACACACATTGGGGGTGGGGGGAGTGGCCTTGTTGTTGCTGGGTGGTGGTGAAAGTCCTGACTGTCCCTTGGCATCCTCTGACACCACTCCAGTGGGGAAAGGGAGGGGTGCCTTGTTATTGACAGGTGGGGGTGGAAGTCCAGGCTCCCCATGTGGCCTCCACTGACACTGTTGTGGGAATATGGCCTCGTTACTGCCTAGCAGTGATAATAGTCCCAGCTCCCTACTTGGCCTTCCCTGACACCACCTCAGCTGAGGGGTTAGGGTGCCATTATAGCGTGGCAAGGATGGAAGTCTAGGCTCCCCATTTGGCCTTTGCTGGTGGGGGTGGAAGTGGGGCAACAATTTTTTTTCTGTGGTATTTGACTGGAGTAGAGCAGTTATTATCTAAAGTTTTTTGTTTTTCTAGGCTGTCCCTTTCCTGGTCCTGTGGCTGGAGAGGCCTTTGTTTCAGTCCTGTACTCACTGGTATTTCTGAGTTCTTTAGCCCGCTCATCCTTGTGTTGTTCTGTGGGTACCAAGGTCCCTAGCCGGTCTGCCTTCTTCTCTCTACTTTTCAGAGTCTTCTATGTTTGTTTTGTATATAATGTCCAAGATTTTTAGTTGTACTTAGTAGGAGCAGTAGGGAAAAGTATGTCTACTTCATCTTCTCAGAAGCAGAAGTCTACCCCAACTTTTAATACCATAATTTAGTTTTGCCTGCGTTTGAATTCTCTATAAATGGAATCATATAGTATGTGCTCTTTTGCTTCTTGCTTCTCTCAGTCTATATTACGTTTGTGAGATTCATCCTTGTGATTGCATGTAACTGTAGTTTGTTTATTTTTACTACTATATAGTGTTTCATTGTGTGGATATAACACAGTTTATGTATTTTGCTGTAGACAGGTTGCTCCCAGTTTTGAGGTATTAAAATTGTTCTGTGAATGTCATGTGGTGAATATATTACTATTTAATACATATCTAGGAGTTGTCATAGGGTATACATTCAGGTTTAATAGCTATTCCCAAATAGCTATCAAAGTAGGGTTATCAATTTACACTCCCACCAGCAATCTATAAGAGTTCAAATTGCTCCACATCCTTGCCAACACTTGGTATTATGTCTTATTTATTTTAGCCATTTGGGGGGTATGTTGCATTTTTGCATTCTGGTTTTAATTTGCTTTCACTGCTCACTTTAATCAAGTTGAGCATCTTTTTTTTTTTTTTTTTTGTGAAGAAGATCAGCCCTGAGCTAACATCCATGCTAATCCTCCTCTTTTTGCTGAGGAGGACTGGCTCTGAGCTAACATCTGTTGCCATTCCTCCTCCTTTTTTCCCCCAAAGCCCCAGTAGATAGTTGTACATCATAGTTGCACATCCTTCTAGTTGCTGTATGTGGGACGCAGCCTCAGCATGGCCAGACAAGCGGTGCATCAGTGCGCACCCGGGATCCGAACCTGGGCTGCCAGTAGTGGAGCACACGCACTTAACCGCTAAGCCACGGGGCCGGCCTGAGCATCTTTTTGTATATTTATTCTCCATTTGCATAAGCTCTCTTGTGAAGTGCCTGTTCAAGTCTTTTGCTCATGGTAAGCCAAAGAGTAGGAGAAGGTATTCTGGTGAGGATGAATGTTATATATATCTGACAAAAGAGTGTATCCAGATATATAAAGAATTCTTCTTAAAAATCTATAGGAAAATGTCAGGTTATTTACCAATTGTCTAACTACGTTCTGTCTTCCAGAATTTTATTTTATGGCGCTTATGTGCCCTTTAATTTTCCTAGCTTGGATCATGACTTCAAGAATGTGCGTGTGTGTGTGTTGTCATCCGTTAGGGTTTAGGGATGCAGTAAAACCAGATGTGCCCAGTCTGCCATCTTCACCTAAAAGTGAAGTTATTTCTCTCTGGTATAGAAGGAGAAAGGAATTAACAAGTATTTAATCTATACACTTCCTACATCAGAATATGTTCATTGCAACTCGACAAGTCTTGATGCAAGCAAAACCTTTTGATTCTTTAGTCATTTGTATAATAGAAGAAAGGGACATTCTGATAGAAGGTGGCACAGTTCCTATAAATTTATACCATTGATACATTGCTTATCTTTCATATGAAACACCCTGTCTTGTAAAAAGGTTTAATTGTTATCCAAAATGTGGTATTTGGCAGTTTAGTGTGGTGTATTAGAACATGCGTCCTGAAGCCATAATATCAGGGTTCAAATCCTCACTCTGCCACGTATGAGTTACTCAAGCTTACCATGTCTCATTTTTCTCATCTGTAAAATGGAGAAGATAGTAGAGATATTGTGGTGAATGTGAATTAATACATTTACAGATCTGTAAATGTTGGCTGGCACAGAGTAAGTGCTCAGTAAATGCTATCTGCTATTTTTTTTCTGACGTTTTCTTAAACTGCACACCTGGAGAAATGTATGTAGTATAAGCAGCGTAAAGACTGCCTCCTTACCAGAGTGTCTCTGTCATGGCTCAAGTGACCAATTCCAGTTGCAGATGGCTCCCTCTTTCTTGTTACACTGTGGTTGTGGTTAAGAGTTTATTTCTGTTTGTCTCTAGAAACTGAATGGTTTCAGCTACCTTTTATTTTCTAAAAATTCTAGATGTCATAGTACAGTGGATTTGTTTGAAAAGTAAAACCAGGAAACTATAAATACTATTTATTTTCAATTCTTTAGATTTGATTTAGACATAATCCCTATCATTTATACATTTTCTCTAGGAATCAATGGAAAGATTGAAAGTGAACCTGAGCTATAAACCTGCCGTTAGAAGATGTAATTAGTCAGTCAGTGGCCACAAAGAGTATTTGATTTTTTGAAAGCGATTTTTCTTTATCAGTATTGTATGGCTGCAAGTGATAAATGGTGAGAACTCTCTCTTACAGTTATTATTTTTAGCTGTGGTTTGAAACTCCTCAGTTTCTTGCAAAATGAAGCTCTATGTTTAAATGTTATCATTTTCATACTAAGCCATCTTTTAAATTTTTCTTTTCAGATCAACAATCAAAATTTGGAAGGTCATAAACTTTCTGATGGTGGTGGTAAGCCATGGCGACAGATGATAAAGTTGCCATCTTAACGGAGGACGAAGAGGAACAGAAGAGAAAATATGTGCTTGCTGATCCGTTTAATGGTATTTCCAGGGAACCAGAACCCCCATCAAATGAAACACCCTCCTCCACAGAAACAGCTGCTATTGCCGAGGAGGAAATAGACTGGATAGAGAAGCATTGTGTTAAAATAAACAACGATCTTCTGATTTCCAAGGTCTTTTATTTTTTCTTTTACTCTGCATATGGCTCTCTTTACCCGCTGTTGCCTGTGTATTATAAACAGCTGGGCATGTCACCAAGCCAGAGTGGACTGCTAGTAGGTATTCGATACTTCATTGAATTCTGCAGTGCCCCCTTTTGGGGTGTCATTGCAGATCGCTTTAAAAAAGGCAAAATTGTCCTCCTCTTTTCTCTTTTGTGTTGGGTTTCATTCAACCTGGGCATCGGATTTGTCAAACCTGCTACCTTGAGATGTGTACCAAAGATTCCCCCCACAGCTCGCCCCACCAATTCAAGTCACCCGTTAACCATCCTGCCAACGAATTCTTCCATTGTCTCTTCCATCACCACATCACCAAGAATGCGCGAGAAGAGGAACCTGCCTCCTTCCAGTGGGCAAGTGACGTTAGAGCCCAATGTCACAGAAACTGTCATCTTTTCGACAGTTGCACACAAGACCAGTATACCTACTCTGCAGCCTCAAACAGATGAAATTACTGACCACATTATGGACTTGACCTCAAACCCAAGCACAGCGACCCCTACCCACCCAGGAAATGTCACCAGGGAGATAACCACTACCGTTGTCACTACCACCAAATCTTTACCTTCTGACCAAGTCACTCTTGTTTATGATCAACAAGAAGTTGAAGCTATATTCTTGGTGATCTTGATGGTTGTCATAATAGGAGAATTTTTCAGTGCCTCTTCTGTCACGATTGTGGACACGGTAACACTCCAGTATCTGGGAAAACACAGGGACCGCTATGGATTGCAGCGCATGTGGGGCTCCCTGGGCTGGGGCCTGGCAATGCTGTCCGTGGGCATCGGGATTGACTACACCCACACAGAAGTGCTCATCGACGGGAAGGGGTGTAAGCCCCCGGAGTACCGGAACTACCAGGTCGTCTTCATCGTCTTCGGAGTTCTCATGACCATGGCCTTGATCGTCGCCACTCAGTTCCGGTTCCGCTACAGCCACTTCAAAAACGATGAAGATAAAGGGAAAGAGGTGGAGATCCCTCAGGTGGAGAGGAACAACTCCACGGAGTCCTTTGAGGAGACACCGACCACCACGAGTCACTCGCAGGCCTTCAACTTTTGGGACTTAATCAGACTGCTCTGCAGCGTGCAGTACGGCTCGGTGTTGTTCGTGGCTTGGTTTATGGGTTTCGGATATGGCTTCGTGTTCACCTTTCTCTACTGGCATTTGGAAGACCTGAATGGAACTACAACCCTCTTTGGGGTCTGTTCAGTCCTGAGTCACGTGTCTGAGCTGACAGCTTATTTTTTTAGTCACAAGCTTATTGAATTGATTGGCCATATCAGGTAAGAACGTGCTTACTATTGCTGCCTCTCAGCAGTTGAACTTTATCTTTTCATAGTTTACAGCTCCTTTGAGCACATTTAAGGATATTATAATTTGTGTTGGGGATAGGGGTGGAGTGGGAATGGGCTTTCTGTTGCTCTTTCTCTTTAAAATAGAAACAAAAGGAAGGAAGTAGTGAACCCAGTTGGATTATCTAAAACAAACCAACCAAAACATGCTGCTTCCTCTCTGTGTGCTGAGAGACTCTTACAGTAAATATTTTCAGGTATGGGAGCACCAGTGTAGTGAACTGGATTGTTCCATGGGCCTTGAAGGGTCTACCTGTCCCAGGCATTTATGAAGGAGGGCTTAAGTGGATAAAGAGGATTGTGTTTTTTTCAGCCTTCAGTTATTCTCAGCCACTTGCTGACACAGATAGAGCTTGAATATATGGTGTATGAAGATGTCCGTTATATTTACTAAGGCTGAGATGTGACTCACCATAATCCCTAATCCATTATATTTCATGGAGGAGATTCTTATATAATTTTTTTCTGATTATTACATGAGTCTCTGCATTTTTATCTGCCATGAAGGCATGGGACATTTAAAAATCTCCTTCTACCTAAAATTTTCCATGTAATCCTTTTAGTTAAAAAATCTACAGATGCCTAGTATTTCCTATTGTGTGATGTTTCTGACCATTAGTGTTTGTCTGAAGTTGATTGAACAGTATCTTGCTCTTTGTAAGTCTTTCTGTTTTGTCATTGGCTCTAAAATGTAGAGCCAGCTATACGTAAGCATTCTTATCTCATAGGAAAGTATGGCAAGCCTGTCCCTAAAATTTGAAGTTGCCATAACTAAAAGAAAGCAACTGTGTGTTTGTGTATATGTAGTAACCTTTAAATCTGCTGTTTCTGTGAGAAATTAAAAAAGGAGAAAGAGACGCTGACAAGATTTGAGAAACATTGATCTTTCCGCCTTTAACTTCCCTTTTACTAACTGAAGGAAATATTTTCTAATTTAAAGTTTCAGCCTAGAATCATTCTTTTTCCCAAACAATTGTGAATATTTTTTCTTGTTTGGTTTTGTTTTGTTTTGGGAGGCTGTGTCCTGTTCCTTCTCCTTCTCAAATCTTTGACCCCTTTGTTGTCACTAAACAAAGTCAGGCACTGTGTGGATGGTCCCTGGACCCACAGAGTCCCCAAGGCACATTCAATGGGACCAATCTGAAAAGAGTCCTGTAATAGTAAGGGCTTGGAATGTCCTTTGGCCTTGTCCAGGTTGTGTTTGTGTTCTCTGAGCCATGTGGACTCACCATGATGAATCAGACACTTCTCTTCAGCTTGGCTGTCTGAGCGGGATCTCACCTCAGCTGTTAGAATCAGTTGTTTATTCCCAGAAAGGAACGCAGTTAGGCCTTACTGGTGAGTAGAGTTCCTAGAAATTGTTATTTAATCCGTCAATAGCGTTAATTGAATGTTGACTCAGTACAGAGTATGCATATAGGTTCTATTTTCAAAGAAATTGGTAGGTTCTTCTTGCATGCTAAGAAAAGAAGTTTCTTTTCTGTCTTTGCCTTTTGTCTGAGGTATATGTTTTCATGATAAAATCCTATCAGGTTTACTACTAATTGTGGTAATTACATGAGCTTACACTTGTTTTTCTTTCCTGAGTATTATTAGTTGCATATTACTTAAAAACCTAAGGCTTACTTAACCTTAATTTTCTAGTTTTATGTACAAAAAGGATCTTCCTTTTCTTATTTAATGATATAATGGAAGAAGAAGGCTCTGTGGTCACATTGTTGCTCCCAGGAGCCTACTGGGATTTCATCAATTTGTGATCATTCAACGTGATCTTTTGGATTTTAATTTCGTGCATTAAAATATATTATCTTAACTACTTGAAAGATTCTGATAGCTGTGCTGAGGTTATGCCCACATATTCAGGAAGAATGGATACGTTTGTTTTGATGAGAGTTTTGGGAGCCAGTCAGGTGGTGCTGGTTGAGATTTGGGGGTTTGAAGGTATGGCATGAGATTTAAACTTTTCGTTGGAAGAATATCATACGTTAAATAGTTGATGAAGAGAAATGATGTTTCTGTGAATTCATAGTCTTTATGTTTTCCTTGTAGGATCATAAGGAGGGATCTATCTTTGGCTCTTATGTATGCTTGTATGTTTTTTCATTATTCTGTGACTGTCTCACTGGGAGTTTGTTTTTAGGAGTCAGCACCACTATAAAAATTAAAAATATCCTAATGTAATCAAAAGTGGATTTTTCCACAGATTCTTTATATAGATCGACAACGAAGAAAAATTCATACCAGAAAACAATTTTGAAGAATAGCCTGTCCAATGCTGTTGAACCACGTAGTATTTTAACAGTTCTACAGTTTGGGCCCAGTTTTTCAGGGAATGACCAAATTTATCAGTTCTTTTTTTTTTTTTTGCTGAGGAAGATTTTCCCTTAGCTAATATCTGTGCCTATCTTCCTCTATTTTGTATGTGAGTCACCGCCATTGCATGGCAGCCGACAAGTGGTGTAGATCCATGCCTAGGAACCGAACCCGGGCCGCCAAAGCAGAGTGCGCCGAACTTAACCATTAGGCCAACGAAGCCGGCCCCCTGATGTATCAGTTCTGTCAGTCTAAACACACACACACAAACACACACACGCCAGAGTAAATGATTTCTGATTTTGACCTTGGATTTTTATCCTTCTCAGGAACGTGGCTTTCTCAGGCCAATAGAATAATGCTTAATATTTCCAGTAAAGTAGTAACTTTCTTCTGATTTGAAATCACAAGACTTTGGAATTTACAGCAAGTATATTTCTAGGCTAACTTATGTAAAGATGATAACTAGACTTCTTTAACTAGAAATATAAATGTATCTTAAGGGTATCTTCACCTTGCTGGATATTTCAACAGCCATTAGTAGAATTGTAACAAAAATACATTGCAGTTAATTATTTGTAAATTTGTAAATCTTTATTATCCAATATTAGGCCATCACCTATGTTATTTGATTTAAATTTATTTACATTTTAAGGGACACAAAAATCTACTTAGTCAATTCTGACTTGCCCTGAAATTCCCACACTCAAGGTCAGTTTTGCCATGCAAATGTTATCTGGAAGGGGCAATATATTAACCATTATTAGCCTTTAATTACTACTTAATAGTAGCTAAATATCCAAATGAGCTAGCCAGTTGGTTTGGGAAAAGGGCACTGCAGGAAGACCTAGAACAGATAGCAAGATGCTGGGCTACCAGCTGAGGACACATGGGAGGTAGTATGTGATAAATATTTTGTCAGCGGAGGAGTAGCAGTCAGCATTATAAGAGGGAGGAAACTCTGCTGCTGGGTGATCAGGGAAGGCCTCACAGAGGCAGCCGAGTTTGAGCTGGCCACTGAAAGATTTAGAGAAGATCGCGTTTATGTTTTTTTTTGCTTCTCATCCTCTCCCTTATTTCCACCCACCTCTCTGTGATATTTGCTGATCCCGGATCTGCTGGCTCTCAGATCCTCTCCTCACCCTGCATGGCAGGGCACCGATTTCCACAGGCTCCTTTTCCCAGGACGTGGTCTCTTGGGTTCAGCTCGTGCAGTGGTTCTCAACCATTAGACTCACCAGGAGAGCTTTTAAAATTCCTGATGCTCATGCTGCACCCAGACCACTTACATCATACTCCCTATGGGCGTGCCCAGGCATTTGTACTTTTTAAAGCTACCTACTTGATTCCTATGTGCAGCCAAGGTTGCTAACCACTGAGCTGATGGAGGATTAGAGGGAGGGAGGAAGGGAAAAAACTCCAGGGCATTTCTTTCTCTCTTTTTAGCTCATGCAACATCTTATGTGAGCTTTGGAGATTGTTCTCTCTAATCTTTTCTGATGGTTCTTTCTTTGAGTTTCCTCATATGCGTGTGCTGATCAGTACTCCAGGGGACCTCTCTGCTGCTCTCTCTCTGCAGCTCTGTCTGCTCCAGCGCTCTGCCCTGCTCCCCAGACTCTCAGCCCTGTCTCCTCCACTCTGGAGACCTCTGTGCCCTGTCAGGTAGCATCACTGATAGCTGCTGTATCTCACTGTGGCTCCACTCGCTGAGGGCGACCTTGAGCTCTGGTGACATGGCCTTCTCCCTTCATCTTTCTAACCCAGACCTTGTAGAGGCTGCCCACGGTTCTCTTACCATGCTCCGGCTTCTCAGCATTTCCATCACAGTTCTTGATTAAAATACAAAAAGATGGTGGCCCTTAAACAACTTTTTTCCCTTCTCATTTCTTAAGGGAGGATTATTTCTTCTTTAAAAATGACTTTTACCACAATAAAAAAATTTTTTTAAAGACAATTTTCATAGTAAATTTGAAATTGTTATATATGCTCTAAAGGAACAACTATTAGTCTGTGTTATTTAAAAATCAAAATCCTGCATATTTGTTAAATTTGGTAAAACATATTTAGGCCTAGAGAATCCCAGATTAATAGGATGCAGGGATGAGCACTAAAAGTATGGGGGTTGGAAAAGACAGTGGAGACTGAAGGCCAGATGGATGCCGGGATTAGGAGCCTGAACTTTATCCTGGAGGCAGTAGGGAACCATTGCAAGGTTCAAAGCAGGGGAGGACCACAGATTTTTTTTTATTTGCAATCTGATGGGCAGCTTTGAAACATGGAGCCCACTGAGAAGGTTCTTGAAATAGTCCAAGGAGAGGTGATACAGGTCTGAATTACAGCAGTAGCAACAGAAATTGAAGGAAGGGATGGATTTGGGAGGTAAAACTGATAGAATGGTTTGGATGTGGGGTAGAGACCTCCACGTTTCCAGTTTGGGTATGGTGGTTCTGCTAAATCCGACAGGAAATTCAGGAAGCAGATACAGAATTTGGGGTTCTGAATTCAGGGCTGGGTTTGTTTAGTTTGAAGTTGGAACATCTAGATGGAAGTGTCCAGCAGACAGTTAACTATTACAAGCCTGAAGCTTAAGCTGTATCCCCAAGTTTAGGAAATTGGGGATGCAGATTTGGGACAGTTAAAACCGTAAACCACGGGTAGGATCAACAAGGAGATCTTGTGGTCGAAGAAGAGAAATGGGCTGAGAAAAATCAATTATGGTTGTCTCCAAGATTTTATTCCAAGTTTCTGATCTTATTGAAATGTTGGTCTATGCTTTATTGCTTAAAGTAAATATTCTTATACCTAAGAATATTTTGTGTTATGGGGAGTTGTGTTTATGGTATTTACTGTAACCTGACCCACATCTTGCTTGAGGAAATGACTTTCTGAGCACTCCTCCAATGCCTTCACCTGAGCTAAGCACCCTCTCTTGAGTGTTTATGAGTGAACCTAGGCATAACAAAGGAGAGAACAAAGTAAAGGGAGAGGGAATATAAGAAACAGAGGGAAAGAAAGAAAGGCAGAGAAAGGAATAGCGGCTCTCTTCCTGTCTTTACTTGTGAAAGGCAGTGCTACACGGTGGTTACAAGCACGGGCTCGGTGTCAAACTGCCTGATTCAGAGCCTGGCTCTGCCATTTGGAACCGTGTGGCCTTGGACAAGTTACACGACTTTTTGTTTCTCAGTTTTGTCATCTGTAAATAGGGATACTATTAGTACCTACCTCTTAGTTTTTTTTTTTTTTATATGAAGACTAAATGAGCTAAAATACAGCAATTGCTTCGAACAGTGACTGGCATGTATTAGGAGTTCAGTTGATTTTTTAAAATTATTACTTTATTAATCTTCTGGTGTATTATGTTGCTCATAACTACAAGGCCCATTGAATCTGATAAAAATACGACTTAGTACAGTATCAGAAGTGCACAGATCGTTAAGGCCGCAAAGTTAAGATGTGTGTGGTTTTCAAATTAATTATTATTCCCCCTGAAAAGCATCGGTCAAATTGATATTTTCTCCCCCAAATGATAATGACTATAGGTTATCAATACAGGCATCCCTGGTATCCACGGGGGATTGGATCCAGGACTCCTGCAGGTACCAAAATCTGCAGATGCTTGAGTCCCTTATATAAAATGGTGTAGTATTTGCATGTAACCTATGCACATGCTCTCATATACTTCAAATCATCTCTAGATTACTTATAATACTTAACACAATGTACATGCTATGTAACTAGTTGTTACACTGTATTTTTTAGGCAATAATTACAAGGAAAAAAAGTCTGCACATATTCAGTACAGACAGCAACCATCATAGGCCTTTAAATCCATGATTGGTTGAATCCACGGATGTGAAACCCGCAGATATGGAGGGCCAGTTGTATACTCTTCAGTGCTATTTTTCAGGGGGTGATGACTATAAGCTACCATCTCTGTAATAGCTGGCATACAGAATGATTGTAATTGTAGCTATTATTATTATTATACGTGGGTAGATTTCTATTTTTCTATTCCTTTCCCACTTTACCTTCAAAGATGTTGATACTCATTTTTATAGGAAGAGCCTCTTAGAGCTATTTCAAGTGTAGAGTCTCTATTAAACTGTAAGCTGTAGAGTCTCAAAAGTAGAATTTATGATCAAGAGTTGAAAGGAAGTAATTTGGTTTTTATAGTCCCTTGGAAAGAACATCTTTGCAAAGAAATATATCACCGTATTATGTCATAGCTACCAGGCTCACTTGTTAATAACAGCATTACTGATAATTGAGCTATTCATAGTTGGGAACAAAAGGCCATTGTTGCAAAGTAGTGTACATGAATTCTAGGGATTTTAGTTATCGGTATCACATTTGGTTTGTTTTCTCTTCCACCTTCGGTGGCTGGGTTGACTGAGGCCCTCACTCACTTAAAGAGAGCAGGACTAACTCCCTATGAGCTGTAGCCTTTGTGGTTGCAGGCGACTCCCCTCACCATCTCACGGGCCCAGGTGGTGGTCATGGAGGTGTGCACCAGACAAGAGTAAAGACAGCTCCTGTGAATTCATTACCTAGACAACCACTGTGGAGACCAATTCAGCAGTCCATGGTAATGCTCAAGTTGGACATTTCCTATGGCCTGAAAATTGCATTTTAAGGTACATACCTGCCTGGCAAAACTCTCACACACATTCAGAAAGACATGTACATGGATGGTTACTTGATTACTGCAGCTTTCTAACAGTGAAAGAGAGAAACAGCCTAAATAGTCATCATTTGGGGTATGGCTACATTTAGTATGATATAGTCAGAGGGTGGAATATTATGCACAAGTTAAAAGGAATGGACTAGGTCAATATGTCAACATGGAAAGCTCTCAAAAATATGATGTTGAATGGGAACAAAAGCAAAAAACATTTCAAAAATTATACATATTTTTGTGGATACACCTATATGTATAGAAAGAAATTTAAATTTGGAGAGGAAGAATTCATTCCAAATTCGTATTAGCCCTAGCTTTCTGGACAGGATGTAAAGAGAAGGGGTCTGGGATGGGGAGCAAAGAGGACAAGGAAAACCTCCGCTTTATCTTTATTTCTTTAAGGACATATGACAAAATATTCAGAATTTCCATTCTTGGTGCTAGATATAAGTCTTCTGTACAGGGTTTTTTTTTTTTTTGTATTTTCTATTGGAAAATAGCTTGAAGCTTAAGTCTACTTATAGTGGATCAATGTAATTATCCTCCTCTAGAAGAACCATATATATATGTGTGTGTGTGTACGTGTAGCTGTATGTGTTTTAAAGAGACATATTGTATCCAAATATATCAGGTAAACATTGAGGTTTTGTGCCCCTGATATGTACATTGCCCGTATATTTTTCCCTAAGTAGCATAAAGACAAATGATTAAAAGACTACTTTATATAATTATCATGGCCTCAGGTCTTGTTTCCCTGTCTTTAAAATGAGATCAGGTGCAAATTTATAGTATCTCATTAGGAATTAATATCAAACTATACCCAACAACCCTGATTTGGTTAGTAATTATAATATTTCTTTCTATAAAAAGAAATCAAGGTACCAAAAAGCCAAGTGACGTCCCAAAAATCATAAAGTTTATTACTGGCGGCGAGGTCAAGCAAGTATGGGTGTTGGCCTCAGCTGTTTAATTATCTTGAGTCATACAGTATCAATTTACTACCGTTTTTGGTACAAGTTAAAAACCTAAGTAATCTGGCTAATTATATTTCTGTTTGTGGAAATGTTTAGTAGACTGGAATTATATAATTTTGTAGGATACTTTGAAGAGTGGATGAGAAATTTTCTTAGAAGCTTGTTTCAAGGCTTACCTCTCCAAAACCTTTCCAGCTGGAAGGAAGAATACCACTCCATTCTTATTTCTGAAGTATTAAGCATCTTTTCTTTGTCTTTTCTGTACTGAAAACATCTTTGAATAGTAATCTATAAGCAGACAAACAATAACTTGCTAACTTTTTCTTTCCTAATGTGTAGATTGAAGCTCAGACGTTATCAGAAAGAATCAATGTTAGGTTGCATTTGTCTGGGTACTATGACATATCTTTGAAGCATGTGTGTTGTGGTTGACTGCTGAGTATGGTGACGAATCCTCAGTGATGGAGTGTTGGCGATGGTCCTTGGTTATAACTGTGGGATGCTGGCTAGGCATTTCATTCCATTTAGGAGAATGAGAAAAAGAAGGGAGCAAATTGGTCTAGCCTTGATTCCAGTCATCTTCCCAAGCCCTAGTAGAAGTGTTGGGTAGCCTGGTAGCGATCCCGTTTTCTTTTATTCTTCTTTTTGCCAGTTTACCTATAAAGCATGTGTGTGTGTGTGTGTGTGTGTGTGTGTATGTATGTATGTGTATATCTGTGTGCACACTTGTTTGTTTGACCTATGTTCAACTCTCACATTTAATGTGTGTCTGACCTTGGATAAGTCAGCAATTTAGCTTTGTTAAGCCTCAGGTTTGTCATTTGTTAAATGGGGGGAATAACTATACCTAACTTCATAGCGTTGTTATTTTATTAAGATTAAATGGGATAATGCATAGCACATAATAAGTGCTCAACTATAAACAGTAGGTGGTATTATTACTGTTATTGTTAATTCACTTCTTCAACAAATATTTATTAAGCACACACTAGGTAGCAGGCACTTTTCTAGACCTGGGGATATATGGCGTGTGTAATAAGATAGACAAAGGCCAGTCCTCATGGGACTAACATTCTATTGGGGCAGACAATAAGCAGTAAACAGATTATTTTATTTCCGATAATGATGAGTGATATATGGCAAAAATAATGCAGGATGAGTGGTCCCAGAGTGACTGAGGAGAGGTGACTGTTTTAGGTAGGCTGGAAGGCTGTCTCTGAGGAAGTGACAGTTGAGCAGAGTCCTGACAAGAAGCCACCCAGTGATGACTAGAGGGACAGAGGAAACCACAAGCGTGAATGGCCTGAAGACAGGGTGAGAAATAATAGGAAGTCAGCTAGGCGGGCAGGGATCCACAGGGCCTTGAGGATCACGCAAATAGAAAGGATGTAATTCTAAGAGAATCGGGAAGCCATTGGTGAGCTTGAGCAAGGGGTGACATGAACAGATTTCTGCTTTTATGTTTTTTAAAACAATTATATGGGTGGAGAATTTATCATCATTATTTACCTTGCCCCACTTTAGAAAGTTTCCATTTTACTTCATTCTCTGAGTCTCAGAGAAATTATGAGTTGTTCTTTTTTCTTGAGTCATAAGCTGACGATTCGTGTACTACCTTTGTTGATTTAGTGCCTGCCGCCAATCTAGATGGTTTTGGTTTTTTTTTTAGCAACTTCAAAATTTCAGAATAGGGGCTGGCCCCGTGGCTTGGCAGTTAAGTACGCGCGCTCCGCTGCTGGTGGCCCGGGTTCGGATCCCGGGCGTACACCGAGGCACCACTTCTCCAACCATGCTGAGGCCAAGTCCCACATACAGCAACCAGAAGGATGTGCAGCTATGACATAGAGCTATCTACTGGGGCTTTGGGGGGAAAAAAAAATAAATAAAATCTTAAAAAAAACAAAAGAAAACACAAAATTTCAGAATAGCCATAGAATCTAGAGGGTAAACAAAAAACAAAAATTAAAAATTAAAAAATCTCCAACAAAAAATATAATTACATGATAATATTGTAAAAATAATAATAGTTGTTATAATACCATTTGAGCGCTCATTACGTAAAAGTGTTTGCAAAGGCACTGTGCTAGATGCTTTACCTCCAAGCCTTAGAGGTGGGCATTGGTGTGTCCACTTTAGAGAGAAGTTCAAAGTGGTTAAATAAGTTACCCAGGGTGACACATCTAGTAAATAGCAGAAGTAGGATTCAAACCTGAGCCACTCAGACTCCAAAACCCATGTTCTCAGCCCCCTTAGAGATTCATAGGCACAGAGTTAGATTGGCAAGTATTTTTTCTGTGCAACCCAGTCTCACGTCTTAGTCTTCCTCTTTTCTGCTCTGAGTGACCAGTGTCTGGTACAAATTTTTCAACTATCATAAGCACCCCCCTGTGTCTTCTGGCAAGATCTCCTTCATTCCTCTAAAATGCTCCCTCCCCCCCCCCAAATTATTCCTGTTACCCTCCTTGAATCTCTCATTCCTCCAGAGGAGCTATCCTCAAGCAGTGTTAGGATGAGAGTAATGTGATTAACTCACACTGAATATAAGTTGCTAAAATGAATGTTTCTAATGAAACATGTATCATATGGAAGGAGTTAATTCACAATTAAACATTGTGTTCATTCTATATTTCTTTAAAGATGTCTTTATTAAATGACCAGGTTCTGTTGTAGGGATACAATGTTTAATAAGACAGACAAGGTCCTTCTCTCATGGAGTTCACGTTCTGGTAGGGAGTAGAAGACAATAAAACAAAATGTTGCATGCCACAGAAATGTTAACTTAGGCACCTAAGACATTGGGAGTTGGAATAGAGTAAAGCATATAAAATTGAGAGTTCTTTTGGGCAGGACCTAGTGTAGGTGGAGTGAGGGCGAAGAGTTATTTTATGAATTGGATATCAGATGGGTGGTGATCCGCTCAACAAGGAAGGGAACCTAGGGCAAGGTATCGGTTCCAGATAGGGGAAGAGGATACTGCAGTGTGGAACTTGTGGAAATCTAGCTAGCTCCATCCCATGACTTGAGGTTTTCTGTAACCATCTTCCTCCCCTACTCTCCTCCCTTCCCTTCAGCTAGTAAATCCATTTTGGGAAATCATCTACCTCAAACAAGGAGCATGTTACTATCAGTGTTCCTTCTGGAAGCAGTGCCGTAGAGCAGGACTGTTGGGAAGAGAAAAGTTTCGGGCTTCTAAGATGGGGATGAAAATTATATCCTAAAGTCAGAACGTGAAGTCTTGATGAATATATCGCTAATGTTCCCTTGATGTTATCCACTCATAACTCAAGGCCTTTATCCTAGAGTGAGCCTCCATTCATCCTTAGGTATGGTGGCCCCTGCATTTCTGTGGGCCTGCAGAATCACAGCCCTGGAGGGAATATGAGCCCAAAATAGCCTCATGGCTTAGGTGAGATTTTCTGTGCCTAGGTATTACCTGATAAGGCAATGTAAACTGAGAAGGAAGACAAACGAAGACTAGACCAGCAAACAAATCAATTATTTTTTTAACACACATGCCTGAGTCTAGGATTGTTTTTATTTCCTTATCTCAGGAATGCTACTGATAGCTGGAAAATACTTTATTCCACAGAGAAGATTCTTGTATCTTTTACAGGGAACAATTTTATGCTCAGTTTCCTAATCAGGCTAAGTCAGAAATCATTGTTTCCATCTAATTTCAAGATCACCAATAAAACTAAATTATTTTAATAATTTTTTATTATTTTAAAATTATTTTAATTATAGGCCTTACAATTTATACAGTTTTTATAAATATTTTTATTGTTACAACCACCTTGCAAAATAGTTATGTTTCATTATATTCATTTTATAGTGGCCTGATGAAAGCCAGATATTCTCCTTTGTTGGGAAGACCATGTTGACTCCCTGGGGGCCTGGGGTGGAGCACCTGAGAACCTGCAGCCAGGGTTCATGGAGCCCCTGGGTAGGTTCCTAATTGTGTTAGAGATTGCAGGTATTAAGGATAGAGAAGCGTGTTGCTATAGACTAAATTGTGTCCCCCCAAAATCCATATGTTGAAGCTCTAACTCCCAATGTGATGGTATTTGGAGATGGGGCCTTTGAGAGGTAATTAAGGTTAGATGAGGTCATGAGAGTGGGGCCCTCATGGTGGGATTAGTGCTCTTATAAGAAGGACACTGAAGAGCTTGCTCTAGCTCTTTCAGCCATGTGAGGATACAGTGAGAAGGTGGCCATCTGTAAGCCGGGAGGAGCATCCTTACCAGAACCCAACAGTGGTGGTACCCTGATCTCAGACTTCCAGAACTGTGAGAAAATAAATTTCTGTTATTTAAGCCACCCAGTCTGTGGTATTCTGTTACGGCAGCCTGAGCTGACTGAAAAATGTGTCTAAATAGATAGAGCAAGGAGAACCTGTAGAGGGCTGGGATTTCCGAAGATTCTAAGAGTCAGAGGACACTAGAGTTGGGACCTGTGACCTAACATTGGGATGACAGTAGGAGTGAGTCCAGCAGTGGCAAACTTATTTTTCTGCATGTATGCGCATTCCTGGTAGCATGTACGTTGGTGGGGCAGATCTACCATGCAAGCCTAGGAAGGGACAGATTTGCTATGATTTGCCCATCACCCACCCTTCTGAGTGGAGGAATGGGGACTCAGCCCAGGGCCTCTGGCTTATAAATCCCATGCTGTTTTCAGTATCTTAGACAGTAATGTTCATCAAAGTAGATGAAGACTAGTATCATCACTATTTCATTAGTTAATCAAGTTATTATAATTACTATTACTCCTTCATTACTATTAATTAGTACTATTAAGTTATTCATAGTTCTGTTAATGAAATTTTGTTAGAAATCTAGTATGTTTCAAATACAGACATGGCAAATCTTTGTGACACAAGATTTTTAAGTTAGAGTGGTCATTAATTTTTTGTGTGTGTGTGAAAAAGACCACCTTTTAAATTTCCTTCAAAGTTTGTTTAGCTGCATGACCTGAGTTAACCTTTCAGGGCCTTGATTTCTTCAACTGTAAAGTAGAATTAATGGTAGCTCTTGCCTTTCCTGTTTGAGAAGGTTATTGGCAGGAGTAAATAAGATACTAAGTGGGGAAAATGCGAAATAATTGGAGAACATTATGGAAATGTTAGTGTGGGGGATGGGCGTGGTGAGGGGCCTGCAGCAAGCAGGGGTCTCAAGACCACTGAGGTTGATGCTTTCTTCCTTATTTTCACAAAAAGAAGGACAGGAATGGTTTGAACAAAATCTGCTAGTCATTTGAAGAGCTCCTGTTTAAACAAAAAAAATAGAGCAGAATTTCTAGTCATAAAAGTTTATTAGTTGACAAGTTTCAGGCAAGAGTTTATTGTAATTGTTTTTGCAGTATTGTTTTTCTTGCTTGAAAAATCCATAACTTAATTTTCACTTCAGGGAAGATGTTTAGCATTGTGAGTTTGGATCACATTGAATTAAGTCTGAAAACTAGTGAAACTTCGAGAAAGAGAAAGAGAGGGAGATGACCTCAAAACCAGCGTTGCTGGAGTAGCTAAGACTCTTCACAGTGAGTTCTGTGGAGCCCTCTCAGGGATCAAGGGATGGGAAAGATGAGGGCTCCTTTCAGCTCCCTGGTGGAGTGAGCCCCTCTCAGGGACTTCCCGGGCTGGGCTGGAGACCTGCAGGGTTGATGAACACAGCCTGTGCCTGTGGTCGGACCTATCCAAGATGGGGACTCCTGGACAGACCCTGTCTTTGCTCTCTCCTTACAATCTTGGTAGCTGTGTTAGTGTGTGTGTGTGTGTGTGTGTGTGTGTGTGTGTGTGTGTGTGTGGTGTCCTTCCCTAGTTTCTGCTCCTTACCCAGCCCAAACCCTACAGTGAACTTCTGATTATTTGATTTCAAAGTCTGCCTGCTTAAGGCAGCCCATGTCCAGCCTGCAGGTGGGGGCAGAAATCCTGGCTCTCTGTGCATCCTGCCTCAGCATTGACACCAGAGGTTTCTGGGGCTACCTCAGCAGAAATGGTCTTTTGGCCCCATTTCATCTCATAACACCAAATTTTGCTTCTTCATCAACTTTTCTTTTGTGATCCAGGATATTGGGCGGCTGGTGAGCGGCATTTGCTTTTCTGTTTGCCTGTTACCTCATTCCTCCTAATGATTCATCGAAGTTTAAATTGTTAACCTTCTTCCAAAGCCAACTCAAACATACATCCAGCTTCCTTAATCCAGATGCACAGCTGTTACCAGAAGCGTAACTACACTATCACGGCCAGTCCCTGTCCCCGCTGGTCCAATCCAGAGGCGTTTCTTCAAGCCCTTGTCTAGGTTTGACTTCATGTAGGGACCTTGGAGTAGGCACATAGCACATTGTTGTTACCTCCTAAAAGAGCACTGTAGGGCAAGGGGGCAGGGACCTTGACCTTCCACTGGCCAACCAACTTTATGGCCCCATTCTACCTCTCTGAACCTCTGTTTCCTTGTCTTTATCAAGTAAGTGGGTTGGACTTGATGCTGTGGCTTCCTTTTGTTCTGACTTTAATGATCTAACTTTCTACTTTGGTTGGTGTTTGTATGTGAAAAACCACACATCAGACCTCACCCCTCCCTGACCACCCCCTCCAAGGACTCAGACTTCGAGTGGTTTTTGCTGATAAGTCAGAAATGTGCACAAATGTGCACAAAGCCATTCATGCAGACTCATGCAGGCCATGCTGTGACAGCAGACCGTCTAGCCAGTGATAGGGGGTGTGATTGATGATAGCAGTCACTGGGATCTGTATAGAGAATTTTCTTTCTTCAAAGCTAGTTGACTTGAATGGAAGTTAGAACCCTAAGCCTTAGACATTTTTCCATGTACTGGCTTGGACAGAATTTGTAAAAGACTTGGCTGCTCTTGTTGAAATATTTGCATTTTATTTAATGGTGGTGTACACATTTGTACAATGTTTTGCAGTTTTTTTTACATGCTTGTTTGATCTTTTCAAAACCCCTACTGTATAACCAAGGCAGTTATGACCATTCCTGAGAAAAGCCCACTTCCAGTGTACCTGTGCAATGGATTCCACCCCTTCAGCCAAGGTGCAGTGGGTACCCCACCGTGCTGCCCTTTGTGGAAACACGTTAATTAGCACTATTTGTCAGAGCTTTTCATATTACATCAGCCACTGGAAAAGTAAATAGCAATCTCCTAGATAACATAAATGAGTAAATATATCAGATTGGGTTGTACAAAATGCTGACAATCCTCCTCTAAGAGTACAGCCTCACCCTGACTTTAGAGGCCCTGGGAAGCTGCCACTGGTGTCAGATGCTCTTATTTCTGGTCCATGGAATAAATGGCTCTCGAGGAAAACACTGGCATTCTTTACTAAATTTTGCTTTATGTTGGAGTTCTAAGTAACCTTGGAGGTTATTTTTATGGGTTGAATTGTGTCCCCCGAAAATTCATATGTTGACGTCCTAACCCCCAGTACCTCAGAATGACTGCATTTGGAGACAGGGTCTTTAAAGAGGTAGTTAAGTTAAAATGAGGTCGTTAAGGTAGACCTTAGTATGGTAAACTGGTCTCCTTATGAGAAGAGGAGATTGGGACCCAGACACACACAGAGGGAAGACCATGTGAAGACACAGGGAGAAGTTGGTCATTACAAGCCAAGGAGAGAGGCCTCAGAAGAAAGTGATCCTGCCGACACGGTGATCTCGGACTTCTAGCCTCCAGAATTATAGGACAATAGATTCTATTGTTTAAGCCACCCAGTGTGTGGTATTTGTAATGGTAGCCGTAGCAAACTAGTACAGTCGTAGGCCTAGCTTCATCCCAGTTTAGGTTCCCTGCCCCCTAATCCTTGGCAGATGGTTACTTAGCCTTTGGGCACTTTCAGTGATGTGGAACTTGCTACCTCACAAGGTAGCTAAGATCTTGTGTCACACAGGACTCTCACTTGAGGTGGCAGAAAACCTTACCCAAAGTGGCTTAAGCAGAACAGGGAATGTATTGTCCAATTGAAAAATCTAGCAAATGGTCTGAAGTGTAGGTTTAACCAGGTCTCCAATAATGTGCTCAGAACCTGGGTCTGTCCATCTACTACCTCTGTCTCCTATTGGGTAGGCTTCATTCCCAGGCCTACACTGGAGGTCCCAGGCAGGTCCAGGCTCACATTTTCCTAGGATCAAGTCCAGCTGAAAAGAGAGAATGCTGCATTCCTTTAGTTCTTGCTTAGCAGCTAAAACAACAGTATCTATTGCACTGCCTGCCCGCAGGTCTGACTTAGGGCTAACAGAGCCCACTGCCTCTTAAGCAAAGCCCTTCACTCATTTGAATGTCCCTCCTCTGGTTTTGCCTCTCCAATTCCCTCAGGGATTTTCCCCAGAACATCTTATCCCAGACTCTCCTGTTTTTTCTTTCCCCTCCTTATTCTGACTCCCTTCTTTTTTGGTCAGTGATCTCTTAATTGTTCCCACTTCCTGCTGCGGTCTGGCCAAAGTCAAGAAGAGTGGGATTGGACCGGGCCAATGGTGTAGTGGTTGAGTTAGCGCACTCCGCTTCAGCGGCCTGGGGTTTGTGGGTTCAGATCCCAGGTGTGGACCTACACATTGCTCATCAAGCCATGCTGTGGTGGCATCCTATATACAAACTAGAGGAAGATGGGCACAGATGTTAGCTCAGGGCCAATCTTCCTCACCAAAAAGAAAAAAAAGAACAGTGGGATTATTATTTCCTTTTGGTTTGGTCATGATATTCCTTCAGCCTGATTTTTTTCTCCCCCTGAGGAATAGTCACCCTGACCTAACATCTGTTGCCAGTCTTCCTCTTTTTGCTTGAGAAAGATTCACCCTGAGCTAACATCTGTGCCAATCCTCCTTGAGGAAGTTTCACCCTGAGCTAACATCTGTGCCAGTCCTCCTCTATTTTGTATGTGGGTCACCACCACAGCATGGCCACCAACGAGTGGTGTGGGTCCGCACCCAGGAACTGAACCTGGGCCGCTGAAGTGGAGTGTGCCCAACTTAACCCCTAGGCCACAGGGCCGGCCCCCCATCAGCCTGAATTTTGATGAACTTGTTTAGTTCCCTCAAGTTTAGCTTAGGGCAAACTAAAACTCTTGAAGCCGTTTTCAAATTGATTGCTATGCCGAATGTCAGTGATTTTTCTGGAAATTACAGAATTTGTATTCTATGTGTACCTCAGGCCATTTCGTGGTAAATTTTTGAACAAAGTCATGGTGTGTGTGTATATGTGTGTACATTTGGTCATTTGACTTTTTCTTGACTTTTACCTAGATGGAAACCGTCAATGAACAGCATATTGTGTCTTGCAAGTGCTTGGGTTCCATTGATCAAGGTTCTATCTTATTTTAAACATCTTTGTTTTTCTACTTGGAGTTATGCACAATCTAAGAGAAAGAAGACAGATAAACTAAAAGAAAAGTGGAGAAATGTAAACATGGCTAGGAACCAGCACAGTGACCCTGCTGATGGTTACCATAATTGTACTCTTAGCTTAGCTTATCAGTCATTTGGAGAGGAAAGATTTGAAGGCAGCAAAATAGTGGATGACTTAAGACCAGCAGAGATTCAGACTCCACTTTTACCTTTTCTTTTTCTTTTTATAGCAGAAAAAATAGAAGGAAGTGTTGGTAGCTGCACTAAGCTACACAGCTAAATGAATGTTCTTTTCCCCACATTCAGTCTTCTGACATGCAGTGTGGTTCTTTTTTTTTTTTTTTGTGAGAAAGATCAGCCCTGAGCTAACATCCATGCCAATCCTCCTCTTTTTGCTGAGGAAGACTGGCCCTGAGCTAACATCTATTGCCAATCCTCCTCCTTTTTCTTTTTTTTCCTCCCCAAAGCCCCAGTAGATAGTTGCATGTCATAGTTGCACATCCTTCTAGTTGCTGTATGTGGGACGCCACCTCAGCATGGCCGGAGAAGCGGTGTGTTGGTGCACGCCTGGGGATCCGAACCCAGGCCGCCAGTAGCAGAGTGCGCGCACTCAACCACTAAGGCACAGGCCGGCCCCTGCAGTTGGTTCTTATGCTCTGTTCTACAAGGATGAGTCTGTGGCCAGCTACACCTGCTTGGTGATAGAAGCTCGGTGGCTTCCTGGGTCTCTGTTAGTGATTCCCTTGGCTATGCTGTGGTTAATATGGAAGTGCCACTGACCCTTTGAGCTTTGTGGCTTGTATGCTAACCTTACCCTTCTGGTGAGATAGGCCTGCGGGCACCCAAGAACCCTGTTATCTGCTTGTGCACATGTGTTGTAGATCCCTTGTGTGGTGCTTCCGGATGCCCCAAATAAGCAAACTGTAGTCAGCTATTCAGTGAACTATTGCTTATCCACGTAAATGACTTAATATTTATGTTCAACCACAGCCTATTAACGTTAATCAAAAATTTGTTGCCAAATATGGATATTCATTTTTTTATCATCTTAGTTCTAGGCCTCTTTTATAAGTCAATGATTTCTTTTACATACCCCTCACTTATTCCTATACCGTAATCCGGTATCTTATGTATACACACACACACGTATACATACACACACACATATATACACATACATAATATATACACACACACATATAAGTATAATATGTGCATAGTTTATATCTTGTTTACCACTGCCTACTTGGAACTTAGCACAAAGTGTGTTCAATAAATATTTGTTGAATGATGTTCTGTTTGAAGTATTCATATTTTACCTCTAGGCAATGATTATTTATTGAGTATCTGTACGTGTCAAGCACTGGAGATAAAGCTGAGCCAACATAATATGAAATAGTCCTCACCCTGCATGGAGCATACAGTCAGGTGTCGATGCATGGTTACAACTGAGATTAATAAGAGTTATGAGGAGATGTCCATGGTGCTGTGATCACGTAGAAAGGAGCTGAGTGAGATCTGCAGAGGGAGTGGGACATCAGGACACAATTGGGGATGGATGGGGACAGTGGCCCGTGGGTCCGTTTGTCATTCATATGGCTGGAGGACAGAGAGCTAGGCAGAGCATTGTGCCAGATAGACTACCAGGAGAGATGTTTTATAACAGAATCTTGTTTTGGTCAGCAGTTTTGATTCAAAGGTTCCCATTGTGTTACCTTCTGGGGATCTAGGTGGCTCTTGAAGCAAACGAGCACTTTTCTTAAGTCCATCTCAACAGACTGTCATTTTCTTTGTCTGGAAAAAATATGACTGTGGCAATGCTGCACAATTTCAGGTGCCTTTCTTAACTATGTGTATAACTATATGGTTTGCTCACACTTAATCTCATAGCAGATTCAACAGATAGGAATAATATTGAATATTACCATAGCTAGGATGTTGTATTGTTTTTAAGCCAAAACAGAAACCGAGATAATGATCCCTTTAGGTTGGAGAACCATTGGTCAAACGTCATACATTGTTGATTGTGCCTGTTTATAGCTACATGAAATACAGTGACTGATCTCTATTCCTTCTTTGAGAAAGTAGATATACACATGGGAAAAAATTCAGAGAATACTAAAAGATACCCAGTGAAGTCTCTCTCCTACCCCTGGGACAGTCCCCCAGTTCCCCTCCCTAGAGACCATCAGTGATATGAGGTTCTAGTGGATCCCTCCAGAGATGTTCTATTCACATGTTAAGCACATATGTGTATATGTAGTTCTCCTTTTCTGACATAAATATTAGAATACAATACTTACTATTCTGCAGTGACTTGTAGCTTGCTTTAGGTGACAGCATAAAGTAGTGGTTGGTGGATTAAAGATAAAATATAACATACTCACAACTTAAACATTATAAAACACAAAAAAATATGAAACATTTGCTAATCTTTTGATGTAAGGCCAAACCTTTTCTTTGAAAACAATTCTGCTGATTGGTGTTAAAACACCTATAATCTATGATTTCCATCAATTTTGGTTTCTTTGTTGTGGAACATGAACTTAAAAATACTTTCAAAACAATCTGAGAGCAGAATTCTTTTAGTTTTTTATGATTTTAATCCAAATTTTTTATGGTTGTCTTTCCCATGCCTAATGTGACAGGTTTTTTTTTTTCACCTTTTAAATCTTTATTGTTATATGATTATCAAAAAGTACGTAACTTACTATATAAACTCAAAATCTACAGAAATACACTCCTTAGACAGTGAAGAGCCCTGTAATCACACATCTCCAAGATAACCATCGGTTGTGGTTTGGTATCTGCCTTCTTCTAGATTTGTTTACGTGCTAATATAACTTGAATATGGACACACACACACACATACCATTTTGTGACACAGTGACCAGGAAGCCATTGTTTTAAGAGACTAATCCAGTGGTTCTCAACAGGAGGTATTTAGAAATGTGTGTAGGGACATTTGTAGTTGTTTCAGAGACTGGCGTTTAGCACCCAAGGGGCAGGGATCCTAAACATCCCACAATGAATGGGTGGATCTCATATGATAAAGAAGTGTACCATCCAAAATAATAGTGATCCATTGAGAAACACTGTTTTCATGAGAATAGTGCTTCTTTTTGCCCTCACGATTTATCAATTTATATAAGATTATATTAAATTACATTATTATAGCTTCACTGACCACTTGAGCAAGGCAAGCCCCTTTTGAGTACAGAGGAAAAAGACACAGTCCTTGCCTCCCTGAAAGTCACAATCTTCGTGTGTGTAACAGCTGCAGACTGTGACAAGTACTCTAAGGAAAACAAAGAGAGTAACAGAGGAATGGGGAAGATAGGATCAGTTATACCTGGAGACATCTGGGAAGGTTTCTTGGAAGGGATGATCCCTTTCAGGATAGGACTCTCACAATCAGAGGTACCAGTGCCAGAAGTCATGTCTTGGAAAAAGGGAGAGGTATGTCATCAGCCCTGCCACTTCTAGGTAAAGGTTTGGTCTGAGCATGAGGTGTGGTGGCTCCTGCCCCATTTTGCTCAGGTCACTGACTCTGTGGCCAGACTCCTCTCCTCTGGCTGCTTTTGCTACCATTGTGGCCTTAGAAGAGTCTACCATCATGTTAGCTTGGGTCGCTTGCTTGGGGTCGGGATTCCAAAGTATGCCAGCTATGATCCTTTCAAACCAGCCAGCCCTGGGAGTGTGACACAAGATGGCAGGAAATGCCATGGAGAGGACAAGAAAGGAGAGGGAAGACAAGAGATTCTAGACAGTTACAGTAAAACTCTATTGTGCTAGATGGGCAGAGAAATCCTGGCAGGACATCCACAGTAACATTACATCATGGAAGTTTGGTTGGGAGGAGAAAACAGGAATTTTGTAGACTAAAATTTAACTCTTTCAAGGCCTAAACCTTATGTTTTTTTTTTAAAGAGTTTGGATATATCTTTTCCTACTTTCTTAAGCTGACTATAGGGAACATCGTCTTCTTAAGGTCATCAGTATGAATCAGTGATTATGCTGGAAATAAGCCTTATTCTTGGGGAGGAGGGCACTGCTTACATTGAATGCTTACATTAAGCTCCAGAATCTTGACTGTAATTAGCAGCTGATGTCTGCCTGATCTAGAAAGACATCTGTAACAATATCTGAAGGAGTTTTTTATTGACAAGTTGATATAGACTATAAAAGGATGATCTGGGAATAATGGAACCCAACTTAAGGGTGAGACCATATGCTGTTTACCATACAGAAAACCTCAGCCGATTTGTATGTGAGGCAGACTAGACTGTGCTCCAAGTATCTGGTATTAATGACCAATTCTTTCTCATTAGGAACTGGTAAAAAACTCTAGCCAGGTGTTAGTTGAGGGAATTGTCCAAATGATCTGTGACCTGTTTGAAATGATGCTTTCTGAATCTTGGTGTATTGTTAGTCTGTCTTATCTCCCACTGTGCCCTTGAGCAACACTTGTACACACTGGAACATGTGCATCTTTATGTGAGGGCTTGTAACACAGATTGCAGAGCATTTTCAGTCTCTATCTGCAAATACTCCACTTCTGATTGATAAATACAGTCTTTCTCCAGGGTATTTTGTTTTTATTCAGTGTGTTTTCTTTTTTGAGGAACTTTTTTGTAGAGGCTTTGCAAAATGCTTGCTGCTGGTTCCTTGGGCTGAGACACTGGGTTCTCTGCGTGGTGCTGCTCCTTTGTCTCTCAGATCTGAGCGTTGCAGGATAATCCCACTTAGGTCTCTTTGCGGCTCAAGCCCTGTGTTGTCTTTGGAATAAAGAATAATTTCCTGACTGGAAGAGTTCTCTCATCTTTTTGTAAATCCTTAGACTTTGATCCTTAGATCTTTCAGGTAGCCTCTCTGTCTGCAAACGCTTGGGCTGTTATGGTTAACCTTTGTTCCCATTGTCCCCTCTGCCTGTTCCCATTGTCCCCTCTGCCTGTGATGCTCTTCCTGCCTTCTTTGTCCAGTTACTTCTAACCCACGTGTCCCTGGGCCCCCAGGGGTAGCTAAGGGCCTCTCCTTTGCGCTCCCATAGCTCTTTGTGCACCCGTCTTAGAGTATTATATTTAACTTACTTGCTTATATGTCCATCTCCCCACTAGACTGTAAGTTCCTTGAAGGCAAGGAGGATTTCTCTTCATTTTTAGTCCCCTTGAGTACAGCATAGTGTATGGTACCTAGTGCGATCTCAATAAATGTTTACTGAACAAAATTCTTGTTCATTGTGGTTTAGAGGAGTTCTCAGGGGGTATTCAGCCATGTTATAGATGGTGGGGCATCATAACTAACCTATACTCTGGTAGGAATTGCAAATCACTCACAATTAATTATATCTATATCTTGAATACTATCTGTCTGAAAAAAAAAACTACTAGTCTTATTATAAGATAATCACCAACCAACTTACCCTGCCAATACTGTGAATTGTGGTTGTATAACAAATTGGAATCTCCTAAGCACTTTTTCTCCTACTGCTATATTTTGCTCAAATACAGAATCAAGGTGTTTGACAAATGATTTGGGTTTTCCATGGTGGAGTATTGAGGAATCATTTGCTCCTTGCCAATTGTGTTCCTCTGTATAGGTTATGTTCACTTAGACTGAGTACCTGCTCTAAAATTGCCTTTATTTCTTGTCTACTTTTATACTTACTGACTTCCTGTTGTGAAATAGAAAGCATTGAGTTGTTTCTGAGCTTTTTCATTGTAGGTGTTCAATAGTTATCTGTATCTCGCTGAGAGGCATTTTCCAGACTAGTCTTCTGTATTTCCAGACCTCATAGTGCCCAGGAAAATTGTAGGACCCCAAACATGTGCTCTATATTCAGCATAAAGAATTTGATTGTTCAGAAGATGATCTAATAAAACATATTATAAATTCCTTTTTATTAGCAAATCCTTAATTTCATAGACTGTGCATGTATTCGTTTGCTAGGGCTGCCATAACAAATCACCACAGACTGAATGGCTTAAAAAAACAGGAATTTATTTCCTCATAGTTCTGGCAGCTAAAAGTCCAAGATCAGAGTATCAGCAGGGTTTGTTTCTTCTGAGGACCTCTCTCCTGGGTTTGTCTTCTTCCAGTGTCTTCACCTGGTCTTTGCTCTGTGCCTGTCTCTGTCCTAATCTCCTCTTATCAGGATACCAGTCATACTGGGTTAGGGCCCACCCATAAGACCTCATTTTACCTTAATCACCTCTTTAAAGGCCTTTTCTCCAAATGCAGTCACACTCTGAGGTACAGGGGTTAGGACTTGGGGCTTCAACATATGAATTTTAGGGGGACATAATTCAGCCCATAACAGTGAATGATATGGCAGTTTAAATAGCCCATTCAGATATTAAAGAGATTCTCAGATTGCTGAAATATTTTTCAGTGATTATTCAATAAATACATGTGTGCTTCTTTCCCTTTTCATAGATCAAAATGCTGCTTTCCTTTCTGCTCATAATTTACCCTTGCTGATTTCTTGAGGCCACTGGCTTCCGCAGAATGGTTGGTGAGGAAGGAATGCTAGTACTCGTCTCTCTTTTGGGATTCTGGGATGAAAGTTTTGTTAGAAACCAAAGGGATGCTTGGATACTTTTCTTTAAAAAAAAAAAAAATAATGCTACCATTTATTGAGTGCTTATTTTGGGCGACTCACTGTGTTGTAATGATCACAAGAAGCCTGCAGAGTAGATGTTCTTATCCCTACTTGACATATGAGAAAACTGAGGCTCAGAGAGGTGACGTAACTTGCCCTGGATACTTATTTCACTCTTTCTCCTTTAAGGCACCTGTGTGGTCCTGAAGGACCATCAGTGGTGAGATTAGAAATGTGGGAGAGAAGCAAAGGATATATCAAGCTTGTAGCCACTCAGCTTGTTGGTGGCAATCCGAGACGTAAGGGTCCCAGAGGTTTCAGACTCCAGTGACTGAATTCCACATGGGTAGATATTTGAGGCATAGCACAATCTACCTCTTAAATCTGGCTGATTGACTTGGGGTTACTTTAGGCCCAACCTTTGGACTGTGGCCTGGAGTGAGTAACGGTTGTCATGGTAATCCTGAATCAGAGGTGGGCTGAAAAGAAAGGTTCAGGATAGGCAATATGAACACAAGGAAGATGTATTAAGAAATTTTTTTTTTATGATGGGATTATGGGCAAGTATTACTGGGAGCTACTTAGAATGAGCTAAACCAGTGGGTGTTCACCCTGGCTCAGTATCTGAATAACCAGGGGAGCTTGCAAAAGCACAATGCCTGGGTTTCAACCCTAGACATGTTTACTGAGAGGGGTGTGGGCCTCGACATCTGTAGTTTTAACAATTACCTGAGTAAATCTCATGTACAGCCAAAGTTAATAAGAAATAATGAGCTAGGCCAGGGATGGCAAGCTATGGCCCATGGGGCAGATCTGGCCTGCTGCTTGTTTTTGTATAGCCCTTGAACTAAGAGTGGTTTCTACACTTTGAGTGGTTGAAATAAATCACAAGGAGAATAATATTTTGTGATACATGAAAATTATATGAAATTTAAACTTGGGTGTTCATAATTCACATTTTATTGCAACATAGCCATCCATGCTCATGCATTTACAAATTGTCCCTGGTTGCTTTCATGTTAAAACAGCAGAGTTGAGTAGCTGCAGGAGACCTACAAAGCCTGAACTATTTACCCTGTGGCCCTTTGTAGAAAATGTTTGCTGACCCCTGAGTTAGGCTAAGTCAAGATCATCAACAGAGCTGGTTTAGAACTTAAATAGGAGACAGGTTTGTGTAACTTGTGTGTTTGTGTAGTGTATTTTGCATTTCCTGTGGGTTTTGTTTTTTTCTAGCGGAGGGACCCAGGTTGATGGATCTGTAGGAAGTTTGTTCAACAAATTTTTTATCAAACAGGATTGAAACATATACTTTTTTCCTTAAAACATGCAACTGCAAAGAACATACTGTCCACAGACTATGATAACCTAGACCTCTTCAATAGTGGGGATCTCCTAAATCCCTTCTAGTATCCATTTCCTATCCCATCCCCACCCACTCAACCCTATTTTAGTCTTTCCCCCATCCTTCTGTTGCATATTTGTGTTTAATACCAGCCGGATGCCTCAAAGCATTTCCTTTCCTTGATCCAATGTTGGAAAATGAGTACAGTGTTTATAGGAATGATTTTAATATAAAAATATCGTTGAGTAAGATTAGGAAAATACCACTGATTGCCATATTGGTTTATTTCTTTTACCTTCTAGTTTTCATCCACTTGAGTTTAGAAAACAAGAAAAGCATTAAGATTAGGAAAATTAACAGAAAATGGAAAACAACCGAGAAAGAGAAATCCCTACCATCAGATTGTGTTTTGTACAGAGAAGCAGCCACAGTTTGTTTCCAAACCAGCCCGTCCAGTTCAGAAAGAGAGAGATGGTAACCCTATGCTTGGATGCACCACTTGAAGCCTTTGTTTATTTTGTTTTTATTCATAATTTTGGAGATGGTGATTGGGAAAGTGAGAGGTTGATATATATTTATCAGTTTTATAAGCATATGATATGGATTTTTAAAAAAAATAACATGTATCAATTGAACTGATAGGAAGACGTATTTGATTTTCAAATAGTTTATTATTCATCATTGGATGATAGTTTTCCATGACCTTGAGAGTCTCCTTGTGAAACTGCTTGGTGTCTTGGGCATTGCAAGTGAGGCCACATTCATATTCACATGTTCTCATTTTTATCCTGTCCTTCCCCCATCATAGTGAAGTGGCTATAATCCCAGGCGTATTTACCCTACAGCCACCTGGAAGGAAGCCAGCAATGTCATTACAGATGGCAGTGTGCCCAGACTATCTTAAAAAAGCATCGTCTCTGCTACTAATTAAGTTTCAGGAAGGATGATGTTCCCTTTTATATTAACAAGCGTTTTGAAAAGGCTCAGGGCAGATATATTAGAAGCAATCTTCTTGTTCCTAAGAGTTCATGGTTAAATTTAATTGTCCTTTAGCTTCCCCTCTCCTAAGTTTGGAACACTGTGTGCTGGATGATGGATAGTTTGGGCATGGGAAAAAGTAGGTAATATTTGCATGTTTTATGTCTCATAGCAGGGCCTCAACTTATTTATTTATTTATTTTTTGCTGTTGTTAGGGTTCTGTACATTGGCCTGGCCTGCAATACAGCTCGCTATATTTATATTTCCTACCTGGAAAATGCCTGGACTGTTCTCCCCATGGAAGTTCTTCAAGGTAAGTTAACAGCTGGAATTAGAATTATTTTTCTACCTGACTGAGCTGTGACTATGTAAAAGTTCAGTGGCCTTTAGCATCTGACTCTACAAAGGAAGGGTGGACTTACTGTTTTATATGATTTTGAAGTGGTTGTTAAGGAAGAGGTGACATCAGGAGGCCTGGTCCTTCATTTACGCTGAGTGCTGTTCTGTGTTTGTTGAGCTAAACAAAGCTGGATTCGATCCACACCCTTGTGATTAAAGAAAGAAAGAGGAACTCTGGAATGAACCTTAGGTACAGTTGTGAGGCATACGCATCCAAAGGTGGTTTTAAATGTAAAAGGATTTATCTTTTAAAGATTTTGGTGTTTTTGCTTTTGTAGGTTAACTATACTTATTGAACAAAGGTTGCTGTAATTATTTTATTTCTTCAGTTACTTTTATCATATCTAATGATTTATAACTAAAGCTTTATAGTCAGGCTGTTGTTTTTTCATGAACATTTAAAATTTTTGCTTAAATATTCTGGCCTGAGTTCTTCTCTTTCTCCAGTTCCTCACTGGACTGTTTTGCCTTCAACATATAACTTTGAAAAACTTTCTGGGTGGCTCTTGCCATGTAGCTTAAGAACAATGGATTTCTGTTCAAAGCCGTGTTAGTTCATATAATCCAGAATATATACTGAAAATCCCTGTTAGCAGCTTGTTTAAACCATTTTGTGGTTGGCATTATGGTTAAAATAAAGGTTCAGGATAAGATCACTGGAGTTGAGGTCTTCTGAGACAGTCCAGGCTCCTAAATCATTAATTATACTAAATAGTCTGTGATTATATACAATTTCATTAGCTTTATAGATTGCCATTATCATTTTCCCTAACCCTGAGGATGCAAATGCAGCACAATCAACATAATTAATTTCTTGTCATGGTATCTAAGATGAAAGGCTCACATCTAAACAAAATGTACAAAATGCAAGCTCATTTATCAAATTCTGTTGTGGTGTTGAAAAAAAACATCTATCCTAATTGAAAGGAGATATAATTTATATTCACAATAAAATTATAAAATTCAAATATATACACACTTTAAAGGTGCTTTTCTCAGGTCTGATGCAGTGCTGTAATTCATGAAAGGAGATTTTTGTTTATAAATATATAGAAATTGGAAATTTGGTCTTATAATAAGTTATTGTTCGTAAGAATTAGAACTCAGGAAGAGTCTTATGGTGGGGCATACATCTCAGCGTTGTGTCATTAAGGATAACAAAGCAGGGCCGGCCCCGTGGCTTGGCGGTTAAGTGTGCCGCTCTGCCGCTGGCAGCCCGGGTTCGGATCCCGGGCGTGCACCGACGCACTGCTTCTCCCGCCATGCTGGGGCCGCGTCCCACATACAGCAACTGGAAAGATGTGCAGCTATGACATACAACAATCTACTGGGGCTTTGGGGGAAAAAAATAAATAAATAAAATCTTAAAAAAAAAAAAAAAGGATAACAAAGCACTAAATATGAACTACAGGAAAGAATTGTGCAATATGCAACACAGTTCTTAGAATTTCCCACCTCTAGTTCCTATTCTAGACTCACCTGACTTAACTGTCTTATTTACTGGTATGCCACAGTGTGCAGACTCTATTTAAAAAAACTGGTACGCCTACAGAGAAGAAAGTATATTGTAATAATATATGCATGTACCTTTTTTCTCCTTTTGATTTGATATGAATTAGATGGAAAAGGACAGTTTGCATAAGTGACTCAAGAAGAGAGAGAAGGTTTTTTCTGAAAGGGTTAAAGGAACAACAGAAGAAATTTATAAGAGGGAAGAAACAAATGCTGTTATGAATTGAAACTCTTTTTTCCTGTTAATTTACCCAAGATATATAAACAGCTACCAAAAGTCAGGCAGCATGCTGGGTGCTAGGAATGTAATAAAAAGCCAATATATTAACTTACGCCCCAAGGCCTCACCATCTGTTCTGGAAGCCAGATGTGTCAACACATAATTGCTATGCAGTGTGTTAGATGGAATTAGAAAAAATGTGCTAGGTAACAGAGAAGGAGCTCCATGGAAGGATTAGCTTTGTGAAGCAGGAGTGGGAGGATGAAGATATTATTGAAAGATTCCCCAAGGAAATCACATGTGAGCTGGATTTTGAAGGGTGAATGGGAATCCACCAGGTAGCCTAAAGAGAGCGGCCATTTTGGCATAGAGAAGAGCCGTGTGCCACAGCTCAGAAGTGGAAAGCAGGAGGGCATCTTCAGGGAACCTCAGTGATATGCTGTGGCTTTATCATCCCAAGCTGGCCACCCAGGACGTATTTTTATAATACTTATGTGTGCCTCAGGGCGATTACCTCAAGATTTAGGGAGCTGGCCATGTTCTGAATCTAAGCAGGAATTCTGCGTCCCGCGGCAGGCTGCAGTTTATACCCGTGTGTTTCATTTTATTCTCCCTTGTGCCAGTAGAAACCTAGGTACTGATCTGGAGCGAGTAAAAAGGGGAATCTGTAAACACATAGAGTCTCCTTGTCTTGCCGAGGGCTCTGTGACCAGTTGCACAGAGCTCTTTGTGTCTAAAAGTGGAGGAGACAGTTTCATTCCCTGGCAGAAGTGACTGCTAGTGTTTTGGCTGTACAACAATAACAAAATCCCTTGCCTTTGTCTGAGCCATGCTCCCTCCGTGGAAAATAGTGCATCATCCATGTGGGATAAATCCTGCGTCACAGGAATACGCTTCTGACGGAAAAGGTTTGTTTTGCCATTCTGGATTCTTCCACCCTCACAAGTGTTGTCCAAATGACTTTCAAGTCTCTGTGCTGAAGGCAGCTCTATTCAGGAGGCAGTAAAGACAAGAAATAATGATGACAAAACACTGAATGATTTAATTACAGGACAAGCCCACTGTCAGGATAGATGCCCCTTAATTCCTTGACTGGAATTGCTACTTGCTGTTTACCAAAGACCTAGACTTAGGAGGGGGAGGGTTGGGGAGTGGGATGTTGGCTCTGATCACTGATGATCTTGACACTGAACAGTCAGCACTTCCATTCTTTGATTCCCAACCACTGCCACACAAGAGGATTGTCTTAAAAAATAGGGTTGAGGTCTGTCTTCTCATTCTGTCACTCCTTTGCCTCATCTCCGAAACATCGTGAGAAATAGTACCACCTAGTGGGCAGCTGAAGGGGAGGAGACGAGGGATGGGCTTTGTTCCATATCTCCTGCTGCCCGTCTCTTCCTCTTTGGGGAGTTGCATGTAACTAATGGAGGAGCGTTCCTTGTTATCCTTCATTCCTTGGAGCTCTTGATCATCATCGCAGCATTCATCTCAGGTCACGTTGGTAATAATTAGCAGATGGGATGAGGATGAAGCAGATTTCCTTCTCTCTGGGCCCCTAGGAAGGAGGCTATGCACGTATATATTTGGGGATCAGAGTAAGACTATTGGATGCTGTTGGGAATTGTGAGGATGTTTCTTTCCCACGATCTTTCTCACGTTTAGCCAATATTCTCTTGCAGCCTTATCCTTTTAGCATTTCAGCTTCCATTTGCAGCAACTGTGTTGTTCTGTAGGTGACTGGTGGCACCAGATAAGGAAGCAGAAGACATATTTCTTGCCCATAAGGGGCCTGCATTTTATTTTAAAAAAGAGACAATGAGTCTAAGTGCCTAAAAGCATTGCTGAGTGGAGTGGAGGACGTGGAATAGTTAATATTTATTTCTCAAGATCTCATTTTAAAAACTCATGGGAATTTTCTCCTTTACTTTTGTACAAGAAGTATTGAAGCCTTCATGATTGTGATCAGGAGTATCCACATTTGATAAAAATCAAGCCCGGATTTGTTACACTTCTTCCTGTGCAGGTGCTGGTTGTGAATCCTTGTAAGACTTTGAGATGAAGGTGATCAAAATTATTCTTACTACTGAAATGTATTTAAGGAGAGTAAGGCCCGCCCGGGGCTGCTGTAACTAAAGAGATCCTTTCGAGGTACTTGAATTAATGGCTCAAGCACTGAAGGGTGAAAATGAGGTCTGTGTCAGGCCTTTCTCTGCGGGGTGCTCCATAAGAGGGAGCCAGGTGAAGATTGTGATGAAAGATGGTTTTTTAATCTCACCAGTAGGAGGGCTTGAGCTGTCATTTCTGAAGATTTTCTCTCTTATTTAGTATGCCTGTTCAGCCAGTAGAACCATGTTTTCCTTCCCCTTGTGTTCTGGAAGACCATGGAGAAATCATGAAAGGATTACTGTGCAGCCCTTATCTGACAGTGGAAATTCTAGACATGATTCCAATCCGTTATTATCATATTGGAAATTTTCTGTCTGGCTTAACCCTTGAAACATAAGTAGCTTGCCACATGAATACATAGGATAGACAAAAGCTCTAAGTTTATGATTTCAATCAATAAATTGGCATGTGAAAGTCATTGGTGTTATTGTTAAAATTTTTAATCAGAATAGTCTTATAAATTATAATAGAGCAATTTTATTCTTTGTCACTCCCGTGCTTTACAGTTATTAAAAGTTCTTATAAAACATTTTCTTCAAAATAGACATTATTTTGTCCATTTAGAAATCATTTTAAATGTCTTCTGCTCCAAGAATCCTTTTCTGGCAATCGCATCCCACTCTTAGCTCTTCCTTTTCTGCGTTGTTCTCAAATTTATGGACTGTGTTACATAGTTTAGCATTTAATTGCTACCCAATTATTGTACAAACACTAGTTTTACTTCCTGACTTAGTTTTAACTCTGAAATGCAAAGACCATGCCTTATACTTTTTTAATTCTCCAAAGAGACATGCACATAGGAAGATACACTATAAATGCTTGTTGTTTGATGGATTTTACAGTCCCCTGTAAAATGTACTATACGCAATATTTTCTAATTTTTAAAGCTCTTGAATAATATAGGAAGTTCTATCTCAAAAACTTATAAATATGTGAAGAAAATCTCTAAACTAAATTTAAAAGCTAAACCTTTAATATGATAGCTTTTTCCTAGGATACCATCCTGCCCTCCATTGCACATCTGTAAAAACATCAGCGTATTTGAATCGTTTACTTAGTTAAGCTCTCACCTCATTCTATAAATTACTTGAGGCAGCTTACCAAAATAGGAATAATCTGGAAACCATAAAGTGCTTAGGCTTGAATTAGACTGTCTTGTATTCCAGCTCCCCAACCTCAAAGCTCTGTGTTTTTGGACAAGATGTGCAGTCTCTCTAGGCCTCAGGCTCTCATGCTGTAGAGTACGCTGATGTGAGTATTAAACTAATCCATGGGAAGTATTTAGCACATTACCTGCACATAGCCTTCAGTAAATATTAAATAATTTAAAAATAACAATAAGAGTAAAATAAAAAATTATAAATAAATAAAAATCAGGACCGGGGAAATGTGATTTAGAAGATTCTACTCTGAGAGGTTAAATGGCAATTATGTATGAAAGCCTGGCCATAAATGACTAGTCAGTGCACACTGTTCTTAAAGTTATCTTTGGGGAAGTGGAATTTTTACTGGCTTTGATATAAAAGCAGTTCTCATGTGCGGCTTCATATGGGGGATGCTGAGCATGTAGTGTACAGTGTTGCTGAGTCTTGGCATTAAACACAGTCAGTTTTGGGTGGCAGTCTCCTAAAACCTGCTTTAAGGTATGCCGAAGGCATGATGCCAGCATGTAAAATTCACAAGGGCCCCCAAAACATCTTGTATGAGCTACAGACCTTTTTTTAAGTAACTCACATGTCTTCTTTTAACTTGCAAGGTGAAGCTTATAGAACCTTAATTTCCTCTGTCCATTGTTACTCATACATGGGATTTGGAAATTTTCTCCAGCCTTACCCAGGGTACCTTTTGTCCACAAATGCTCACTTCCTTGTATCCCAACATGCAGACCACTGCCTGCTTAGTTTCATTTCAACCTTCTTGTGCTCAGCTGCCGGTTTGTGTCTAGCCCTGTGCTAGGTGCTGATATGTTTATTCTCCTCAGGGAGCTCAGTCTGCTCCTCCTTTCAGGTAAATCTTGCTCCTTTTCACCCATCAGACCGTAAGCTCCGTGGTGGTTAACGACATGTTTTCTATGTCTTCATATTCTCAAAGAACAGCAGGCTATCTGGCGCATAGTCCCAGATAGATGAATGCGTGAAGGAGATTCTTGTGGTGCTGTACATTGGTGGATGTGGGAGCATTGGTCTTTAACAATAATTATTGCCTGTCTTATATAAGGTTTCTTTCATCTGACACACAGAAGGTTCATGCAGCTGCTGCTAGGTCCATTGCTCTTTGTAGGGTCCTCTGCTATTTTTGGAAGGGGTATTGCTGTTGGTGGCCCTGACTTTGGCAGAGATATTGGCTTGCTGTTCACCTGCTGTTTCCTTTTCTTCATGGACATGCAGCTAGACTCTGTCTCCCAGCCTGCCTTGCAGTTACGTGTGACCATATGACTGATTCTGCCCCGTAGCATGTGAGCGGAAATGATGTGTGTCACTTCTAAACCCAGCCCATAAAATTTCCCATGTGCCATCCTCTCCTCCTTCCTCTGCCAGCTGGATATTGGTACCCAGGGTAACCAGGTATTGAAGATGGCAGAGTCTGTGCAGCCTGGGTCCCTGAATGAGTATGTGGAGCAGAGCTGTTACTCTTCCTGTCCCGTGTCCATTGGACTTTACACGAGCAAGAAAACAAAACATCTAATGTGTGCAACCACCAAGATTCCAAGGTTTATTGTTGCAACAGCTAGCATTACCTTAACCAATACAGCTCCTTCTTTTACTGCCTGCCCAATGGAGGCCTTTTCTTAGGAGGCCATTTCTTAACTGATTTTTACCGGGTTGATCTTTCAGAAGCTTTTTTATCCCAGCATTTGACAGGTACACTGCACTAATTGAAATGTACGCTTTTGTCCATCAACTGAAAAGATTTGTTGCAACTGATTCAGTGTGCTAGTGTTAAAGGAATACTTATGTTTTGTTCAGTAAGCACAAGTCAGTGGCAGAAGCAAGAAAAACAAAACAAAATAAAACATCCTATTTTCCCCAATACTTTGATTGTGAGTTCTCACCCCTCCCAGCCATTGTGATGTGATTTCCCCAAGCCAAGCAGCATTTTGCCAAGAGCAGCTGTCCACTGGGGAAGAAAGGATTTATTTTTGCTCATACATGCCATTTATTGCAATAGACTGTTCTTGTAGGTCAAGACTGAATAATCTTGAAATGCATGTTGCAGAATCAGATTCCGATGTTGAATATTATAATGAGTTATTTGGGGTATATGAAAAACAATAATATTTATGATATGAACTCTTAAGGAGGGAAGGGAAGAAGGTAGTAAGAATATACTTTTTTTTAAATTGGTAGATTGTTGGGCATGTTCGATATTATCAACAAAACTTCTCAAAGTAGATGATTACATTTACTATAGAATACTTTTAATACTGGTTGTGAGGATGTATAGTGTAGTACTTAAGTACTAAATTTCTGAACTTAGATTCTTTGGGTTCAAATCCTGTGACTTTGGACAAGGCACTTTAGTCTCTCTGTGCCTCGATTTCCTTTTTGGAAAATGAAAAAAAAAATAGTACCTATTACTGGGAGGAATAAATGAGATAATCTATGTAAAACACTTAGCACAATTCCTGGCAGAGTAAGCTGCTGTAATAGTATTATTAATGAAAAAAAAATTTAATGTTAATCACTAATGTTTCTAATGATTCTAGGTTATTCAAATGTACTGTATCCCTAAACAGCTAAGGTCTTGGCAGTAGGTAGCGTGAAAATCCCTGTGTTTCTGTTAGGCCTTGGAGATAATCCTGAGGGATCCCAGTAAAGGTAGGGAAGGCCTGAGAAGCTAAGTTTCTGTGACCTGTGTGGTTGTTGAGAGTCGTTCATTTCCAGTTAACATAGTTATTAAGCACATGTTACGTGAATTGGTATTCTGTTGCCACTCACAAATATCAGTAGTTTTGTGACAAGTGGCCAAGGAAGGATGAACACATATTGCAAGGAGAGTCAATTTGTATGCCTTTATCATCAGTTACTATTATCAGTCAGGGGAGTAACATCTTTTTCTTCTTACTATTTGATCCACTGCCTTAGTTATCTCATACTAAAAAGTTTAAAAGTTTGTAGCTCTAGTGTAAACATGCCACTGAATAAATTTGCTTGTTTATTTCATCACGTAGAGAATAATTATCTACTGCATTTTCACAGTTCTCTAATAAAAATTTAAAAAGTAGAAGCATCTTCTTTTCCCAGTTTATGATATCTGTTACCCCCCAAATTTTACGGGAAAGTTGTTTTGGGTAGCACAATTGTCAAGACTTCCTTACTTGTCTTACAAATATGGAAAATGGTGGAGGGTTTTTAGATTTTTAGGTTGCGTTTTTATTGTTTTAAAATTAGAGGACCACAACACAACTGTAGTAAAAACACTGGCAAGAGTTTCAGATTATTAATATGATTACTAGAAGGTTGCATATTCAAATTTAAGAACAAGAACCACAACTCCACAACTGTGTTTTGTATACAAAGGTGTTGTTACCAACCCAGTCCCCTCTTGTGGCTTGTTTAGTTTTGCTAGTTTCTTTTTTAGGAAGTGGTATGGATTCTTCCATTTACATAATATATTGAAATAAGATATGTCAGAGAAACCAATTTTAATTCTACATCTGCCCTGGAAAATGTTGGTGCATACAGGTAGAGTGGCTATCATTCTCCTGCTTTTAGTACCAGAGAAAAATTTTGACTGCATGCTTTGCTATTTTTTCCTTCAGTTAATGTCCTGAGTTCCTTTAAAGAATGTGGTTCCCAATGATCTAATCAGTCCCACAAAGCAATAAGGAAACTCAGGAAATCTAACTATAGAGAATCTTTTACAACTGCCACTTAATACCAGCCAACAAATTCTGATAGTGTAAAAGCATTCTAACTTAAGTCATCCTCCTGGAAAATGCTTTAATTATCTTAGAAGACTCAAAGTTTTGGAAAACTCAGAGAATTTTGAAAAAATATAAAAAAAGAAAGAAACCTTATTATTGGAAGATTTTATGTGTGCCCAAGCCTTCACACTTAAGAGGATAGCTGCTAGAATTATATTTGATCTAGAATTATAGGAAAAATATATTTGTTAATGTTTTGGTCACATAAATAGATAGGCCTATCTTTGTCTACTTGTAAATCCTGCAATTGATTGCTCAGACTTAGACATAACAATCGATTTGGCGTCATCATTAAAGTTAATTTACAACCATTTGATGTGGTTTTACGTCTTTGGTGATTCATCTTTAGGAAATGATTTCTAAAACCTAAGTTGGATGTTACTATTGAATCTAATTCATTTTTAATAAATTCATTTTATTTCTTGGAATATTTTTGAGTTTTTTCTTTAGTGGTGTTAATGAAAATATAATATGCATATCTGAAAAGAAAGGGAGTTAGCAGCATCTTTAATAATATACAGGAAAATATTTAAAAATATTTTCACTGTGTATTACTGTGTCAAAATTTATAATTAAGACTCTACCCAGGCATTATTCAATTCTGAGAAAGCTGGCATTATCTGAAGTATTATAATTGTTTAGCCAGATAAAGCAAATACTTTATTTGACTTCTGTGGAAATTAATTGTGTGCATACTACCTCTAATCATCTAGTTCATCTTTATAGTTAAAAAATAACCTAGTTGAAATGATTACTGAAACATATATAAGCCTAAGAAAAAACATTTTCATGTTTCTCAGTTAACTAGCTGGCATATAGTCTAATGTACCCAGTAAAAATAGTGTTTATTCCTTTATGGATCTGCTTAAGTAAGATCATCCCTGCTAATTCGATTATGTGCCAGACGTTGTGAATTTTACCTTGTTGGGTGCTAGATATTTTTGTATTCCTATAAATATTCTTGAGCTTCGTTCTGGCACACAGATAAATTACTTGAAAATAATACGCTCCTTTTGGGTCTTGCTTTTAAAGATTACTTAGGTGGGAGCAGGGCATGCCTGGTCTAAGACCAGGGCTGACTCTTTCATAATGCTAACACCAGACCCTTTGCAGTACTCTGCCAGTCCCAGGAATCATGAGTTTTTCCAGTTTAGCTGCTGGAAACGGGTACTATTCCAGGTCCTGTGTGGGTTCTGAGTACTGTTTTCCGTAATGTTTTTGGGTGGTTCCTCCCCTGGCTTTGGATACTTTATACACACGCTTTTTCAGATCAGTGCTCTGCTGAATACGGAGGGGAGCCCTCTGCAGATCTCTGGAGTCTTCTCTCTGTGCAGCTCCCCTCTCTGGTGCTCTGTCCTGGGACTCCGGCGGCCTCGTCTCCCCAGACTGTCAGCTCCATGCCCTCAGCTTGGGGGTTCCCCTCTGTGCTCTGCTGCCCTCAGGCTCACCAGGCAGGAAGCTGGGGCTGCTCCTCTGCTCCCGTCTCTCAGGGGCCACTGTCCTTGCTGCTGTCCCGTGTCTTGGGAACTATTGTTTCATATATTTTGTCCTGTTTTCATTTGTTGCAGGAAGGAGGGTAAATCCAGTCCCTGTTACTCCATTTTGCCTAGAAGCAGACTAATGTCAGGTTATATCTTAAATAAATATTAATCTTTTGTTTAATTTTTCAAAACATAGGTTAAGAGTTTCTGATGATATAATCTCCAAATGAGATTATTTTTCAGGGAGCAAGCCCAGGACTTAATCTAGGCAGAACCAGATGATTTCTTAATCCCTTCTAGCTATGAAACCTGTTGTGACAGTATCTTTTTATTACATTTAAAGCAGTGCTCTAATAAAGATTTAACTGCAGACAATGCACGGTTGCTATTCATTAAAATAATCACCAAATTTTTTTTCACCTGTTATCTTCATGCTCCCCATCTTCCCAGCAAATGGTGAAGATATAATAAACTGGTAATGAAGCACTGTAAATGGCTCTACACTGTTTTGGAAAACAAATTGGAACTAATACGTATTAAAAGGCATAAAAATTGTTATATCCTTTGAATCATTAACCCCACTTGGAAAATTATAGCCAATGTAAATAATCTTAGATATATAAAAAAGTTGTATCTCGAAAAATGTTAATCATGGTGCTAATTATAATGGAAAAAAATTGGAAATAATCTTAATGTCAAAATAGGTGCCCAGTAAGGGATGAATGCCAGCCCTGGTGGTCTGGTGGTTAAGATCCGGTGCTCTCACCACCGTGGCCCGGCTTTGCTTCCAGGTCAGAGACCCACACCACCCGTCCGTGGGTTGTCATACTGGGGCAGCTGCATGTTGCTGTGATGCTGAAAGCTGTGCCACCAATATTTCAAATACCAGCAGGGTCACCCATGGTGGACAGTTTTCAGTAAAGCTTCCAGACTCAGACAGACTAGCAAGAAGGACCTGGCCACCCACTTCCAAAAAAAAAAATTGGCTATGAAAACGCAATGCATAGCAGCAGAGCATTGTCTGATAGAGCACCAGAAGGTGAGAGGATGGCACACGAAAACCGGGCAGGGTTCCACTCTGCTGTCCACGGGGTCGCTGGGAGTTGGAATCCACTTGATGACATTAACAACAAAGATTAATACCCAAAATATGTAAAGAACTCCTACAACTCAACAGCGAAAAAAAAACCAAACCCAATTCAAAAATCAGTAAAGGACTTGAATAGACATTTCTCCCAGAGAAGATATACAAATGGTCAATAAACACATAAAAAGATGCTTAACATCACTAGCCATTAGGGAATGCAAATCAAAACCACAATGAGATGCCACTTCATACTCGTTAGGATTGCTATTTTAAAAAAACACGGAAAATAAAAAGTACTGGTGAAGATGTGAGGAAATCAGAACTCTTGTGCATTGCTGGTGGGAATGTAAAATGATGCAGCTACCGTGGAAAACAGTTAGGCAGGTCCTCAAGGTGTTAAACATGTTATTACCATATGACTCAGCAATTCCATTTCTGGGTATATACCCAAAAGAATTGACGGCAGGGACCCAAATAGATACTTGTACCCCAATATTCATAGCAGCAGCATTCACAATAGCCAAAAGGTGGAAATACCCCAAATGTCTATCAACGGATGAATGGATAAACAAAATGTTTTATCTACTTACAATGGATTATTAGCCTTAAAAAGGAAGGAAATTCTGACACTTGCAACAACATGGATGAACTTTGAAGACATTATGCTAAGTGAAATAAGCCAGACACAAAAGGACAAATACTGTGTGATTCCACTTATATGAAGTACAAAGAGTAGTCAAATTCATAGAGACGGAGAGTAGAGTGGTGGTTCCCAGGGCCTGGAGGGAGTTATCGTTTAATAGGTACAGAGTTTCAGTTGGGGCTGATAAAAAAATTCTGGAGATGGATAGTGGTGATGGTTGCACAACATTGTGAATGTACTTAATGCTACTAAACTATACATTTAAAAATGGTTAAAATGGTAAATTTCATGTTATGTATATTTTACCTCAAATAAATAAAATATAGATCTTTATTATATACATATTTAAATAAATAATTCACATTTCAAAAACGAGTAACCAAAGGCGAGCTGACCAGACAGTCCCTCCGTTCTTCCTCTCCAGGAGTGACGCACGCGGCCATCTGGGCAGCGTGCATTTCTTACCTCAGTGCAGCGGTCCCCCCTGAGCTGAGGACGTCAGCACAGGGCATCCTGCAAGGCCTTCACCTGGGTTTGGGGAGAGGCTGTGGCGCCATGATTGGAGGCGTGTTGGTCAATTATTTTGGTAAGAATGGCTTTCTGTTTTTTCCTTTCTTCTTTGATGAAAACTTATGATTTTTCAGCAACACCTCGATGTGCACTCAAAGTATTACTACAGATTGCCGAAAGCTAAACTCCAGTATTCATATTCTCTTTCTAGCTTTCATGGTAGTCGTAGTTGTAGAGCATCATGCTTCAGTTGTTAAGGTGATTAGAGCCAGCCTGTAGCCATGCACACTTCTCTGACGGCTTGATGAGATGCTACACAGATACCTCAAAGGAGCCAAACCAATGAATAAGCACAGGTGTTTTGGGTTTGAAGTAAAGAACTTTAAACCTGCTGATAATAATGCTAGAGGAAAGAAAATTCATCATTGTTATTCCAAGAGGAGATTTTAAATCAGAAAAATCTAACTATATGCTGGCTTTGGTAATGTCGCCACATCTGTGATAACTCAATCCGTCTGCCCTGTCAGATCTCCCTTACTGGAAATAGAGGGGCTGGAGTGAGACGAGATTATTCTGCTCAGGGATTTTGACTTCGGAGTCATCTGTGCAAGATGGGCCCAGGGATGTCTGAATTTGTAGCACTATTTGGGCTCTGCTGTACAACTGCAGATTAGTAGGGCTGTTTAGTAGTTAGGTAAATGGTCTTTATGAAGAAGAGAGTACCATTGAATTGTATGGTGAAAGGCGCTCAGAGGCAGTCCTTTAGAAATGCAGTTTTAAGATTTGATCAATGAAAGATCCAATACCAGCACCTGGGTTTCCGGACACCTACCCAGCCCTGTGTTTCTTCCACTATATGAAGCTAATGGCCATTCGCCATTCTCTGGTTCATCCCAAGCTCTGGTGCCTTTGCCCTGAACTTTAGAACATTGACAGTGTTTGGATGAGGTTGATCTGCATTTCCTGGAATTACTCTATACAGCGCTGTGTTTGTTTTCACAGGGGCTGCTGCAACCTTCCGAGGAATCGGCATGGCCTGCCTGGTGATCCTCCTGCTCTTTGCCCTGATCCAGTGGCTGGCAGTGCCCGATGAGGAAGAAGGTAAATATGTTCATCCTTTCTTAATGGTTCTAAAAGCTGAAGCCATGGGGAATTCTACACATACCCCTCGGAAACCCAGAGTTGGTAACAGTGTACCACAGACATGCTTGGCCCGATTTTCTCAGTGGCGTATCGATGAACTCGTGCACCATTGCTGGAGAGAAGCCACTTACTGTGTTGAAAAGAATATAGGTTAAGTAGCTTGGGATTTTTCTGTTTTTGTTTTGTTTTATGATACAAGGTACTGGGGGAAGTATTGGTTTTAAATTTCTCTTGTATTCTAAAGGGATTTAAAATTTAAATCAAATACATATAAGGCTATACAGTAATTTTACTATGAGGGATAGGGAGTGGGAATAATCTCTATGCTTCTACCTTCATTTGAAAAAAATGTCTAAACCTTCATTTTGAAGTTTTCCTGAACAAGGCGTGACCTTCATTAAAATGGTTGTATGGAAAGAAGGTTATATCAAATATAATGTGTAGATGAGAACAAGGTTACAACTTTTTTTTTGGAATCAACTTTTTTCTTTATGAAGACAGCCAACCAGTAGAATGGGAATCTTCTTGCTCAGCTCTTGGGTCCCAGAACAGGGTTCATCTTCTTTGGTGTCCTGTCCTCTCAGAGCATTTGCCTCCAGTGCCTGAAGTGCTTCTGTTAAGAGAAAAACTAGCTTGTTACAGAAACCCCAGAAACAGATTTTAATGCCAGTGAGTTACACAGAAAGACCAATACTGATTTTTCTCTCACTCTTGTTCTTTTATAATCCTAACTGGATCATTTCTCTTCCACAGCCTTGGTCCTTGTCTTCAGTGAAAGGCCAGTAATAACAGTTATCACGTGGCTTTTCGTGTTTTGATGCTTATCTTTAAAATCTCAATCCTGTAAGCGAGTTTAAGGCAAGATGCACTGTAACCCATGCCCCACAGGTGTTATGTCTAAATTAAATGAACAATACATTTCATAAACAAATGTAAATCAGTGTCCATTAGAGAGTGGCTCTAGAAGGAGACCCTGGAAGATAAACATCATGTTCATTTGCTCAGTCTTCAGGTAAAGAAGTCCTGATACATGGCAATTTATTAACATTGCCAAGCACACTAGAACGGGCTAATGGGATTGTCTGCTTATTTATTAGTTTGTTTGTTTGTTTGTTTTTGCTGAGGAAGATTCACCTTGAGCTAACATCTGTTATAAATCTTCCTCTATTTTGTATGTGGGCTGCTGCCACAGCATGGCCAATGACCAGCAGTGTAGGTCCACGCCTGGGAACCAAACCCAGGCTGTGGAAGTGGAGCACGCCGAACTTAACCACTGTTTGTTTAAATATGTAGAAAACTCTGAAAAATAATTTAAACATGATTTTCTCCAGACAAGACAATGTTGGCAGAAAGGATTCCTGTTCCATCAAGTCCTGTTCCCATAGCAACCATCGACTTGGTACAGCAACAGACAGAGGATGTCATGCCACGCATTGAGCCCAGACTTCCGCTCAAGAAAACCAAGCACCAGGAAGAACAGGAGGATGTGAACAAGCCAGCCTGGGGGGTCAGCTCCTCTCCCTGGGTGACCTTTGTCTACGCTCTTTACCAAATTAAAGAGATGATGCAGCTAACAAGAGACAACCGTGCTTCTGAGATACAGCCTTTACAGGTAAAGTTCCTCTGCTGGGCTACCTTAAGTGGGCTCAGTTGTTTTAGTTATTCAGTTATTCATTCAACAAGATTTATGGAAGGTCTGCTGGGGGAAATAGACATGCAGACAAATAATTTCATTACTCTGTGACAAGTACATTATAGAGGTATATACAAGGTCCCATAGAGGGAAAATTCTGCCTTATGGAGTTCAGGAAGGCTTCACAGAGAAGACGATACTTCTTGAAAGAAAGAAAATAAATAAATCCATTCTGATTTTGTGTATTTATTTAAAATTTCAGTGTTGATGGATACTAGTTGCAGTGAGGATTTATGGTTCTTGCCATGGGGGACCATATATATTAGTCACTGTAATTCTAAGATTCTAATGGGGACATTATATATAATAGGACCTCAGTAAATATCTGCTGAATTAATGAATTAATACCCTGAGCTACTGTATGGATCTAACAGGCCACCTAACTCAGTGGAAATGTGGTTTTGCTGGTGGCTTCACCTGAAAAATAACAAGGGTGAATTTTCTTGTCCCTAGAGGTGTGGTCTCTCCTGGGTAAAGTTAGATCATGTTGATAAAACACTGTAGGTAATTGTAACTATCTACTGCCTTTGGAAAATGATTAAGTGTGACTTCTACGAATGGTTTGGCCAAAGTAATGAACCCACTTCCCTGTATTTATATTAGTCACTCCTTTTTACTTGATGAATCCTGTCAGCTCTATATCTAGAGTAGCTTCAGAGGACACAAGAAAAAACAAACAAACAAAGGGGAAAGTCTTAAGGACTAATTAGGGTAATTTCCTTTTTAGAAAATTTGAACTACTCCCTTAATGAATTTATCATGACTTTGTAAACTAACATATAATATTTCTATAATTTAAACCAAACCTGATTCTTCAACGATAACCATAATGCATTCCAGTCCATGCACGATCCTGTTTATTCATCAGGGTAGTAAAGTCACGGGAATCCTCTGCTCAGTCGAGCAGGAGAATCTCAGTGTGGGAGGAGCATGTAAAGGATGTGAAGCAGGAGAAAGGACGATGTCTTCTGCTGCAGTAGCAGTGTTTCCTGACTTTGGGCGCTCATCCTCACTGTCACAGGAGCCTGTTAGGCTTAAGCAGCATTAAGTTTTTTTCTGATATGTTAAGATTAATAAAAACTAAGGCCTTAGTTATTTTTTTTTTTTTTTTGTGAGGAAGATCGGCCCTGAGCTAACATCTGATGCCAATCCTCCTCTTTTTTGCTGAGGAAGACTGGCCCTGGGCTAACATCCGTGCCCATCTTCCTCCACTTTACATGGGACGCCGCCACAGCATGGCTTGACAAGTGATGTGTCGGTGCGCGCCCGGGATCCGAACCAGCAAACCCTGGGCCACTGCAGCGGACCGCGTGCACTTAACTGCTTGTGCCACCGGGCTGGCCCCCAGGCCTTAGTTATTCTTATGAAGAAGTCATTGTACTAAGGTTTTTTTACATTTTAGAATCAATTACAGAAATAAACCCCCTTTTTTGGTGCTCAGCTATTTGAAGTGATGGATACTAATTCAGAGGAAAATTCATTAAAAAAAACCAAACACATGTCTCCTGATTTGTAAAAGTCAGGAATGTGGCCTGGAATGCGGCAAGGTGGCCTTTGACAGACACGCTGGGGGGTGTGTTGGAGTGAGTGTGTACTCACGGTTGGTTACATAAGTGCTTGTATACATTCCTTTTTTACATGAATGTTCTGTCTTATTTAACTTTTAGTGTATACTTTGAATCTCAAATACACATAGGACATTCTTTTCCTGGCCCTATCTCTGAGGCTGAGGATGCTGTCCTTACTGCTGTTAGACAAGGTGCCTTCCTGCTCTTGAAGCCTGTGGTTTCAGCAAGTGGCCCGAGTCTTAGTTCCATGCTGCTTGCCCAGTGACTTGCCACATGGCTGGCGGGGGCTCAGTAAATATTTGTGGATGTAAAGTGTTTTTCGGGTAGTAACAGGCATTTTGGTAGTAATGTTCCCTTATCCACAAGATACATCTGCTTATAGTGTTTGTGTTTTTCATGCGGCTTTGGCAGTTGCACATAGGAAAAGAGATGAAAGGTAAGACTTTCTATCCTTACTTCTCTATTACTTGTTCCCTGAAGTGGTCACTTCAGGAGGACCACCCCATTTCCTATATCTTACTTGAAAGCCTATAAAAGTGGTGGGCTTATTTGCTATCACTGACCGTGGGGCATCTCCTGTTTTATCCTTTCAGGGGACCAGTGAGAATCGGGAACATTCCGCAGCTGGTGGAGCCCGGCCTGTCCCATGTGAGACTCACTCTGACCCATCTAGAAACCAGCCGTCCCCTCAAGCAGCAGCATCTCAAACGCAGAGCAGCCCCGCTGACCCCCGGGTGGACCAGCGCACGGAGGAGAGTGAGGACCAGCAGGCTCGGCCTGCCGCAGGAGGACACTGAGGGGTCTCGCTCATCTCACACCCTGCATGGAACTCGGCTTCTCTGCCAGGCAGAGGGAGAGGTGCCCGAACCTAGGACACACCTCGCCTTGAGGAGCATAGCACCACATACGCTTCTTAATACCTGAATTCATTAACATGGAAACACACACAGGAGCTACAGTACATAGTGGCAGAAACAGGTAAACTTCCATGACCCACTGGACTCACAGAAGGGAAATGGATTTCGGTGACTACTTCCGGTTCTTTGGTTGGTTAGGTTAAGGACTATGGGACTTCTCTGCCAGGGCAGTAAGAGTTGAAACCAGCAGTTACACTAAGTAAGTGGAGGGAAAGAAGTGCTCGAAGGTGAACACTGATGTAATCTCCCTTTTCTGATTCTTTAATTATTTAGTTCTTATAATGCAAACTGAGAAGAAACCTATAATTTCGTTTCTCTTGAAGAGAGCCACTTAAAAAATTACAAAACATGTTTAAAAAGTAACCAGATGAAAGTTAGTAGCATATACACTTTTGTTTAAAAAAAAAAAAAAAAGGAAAAGTTTCATCAGAAACTTGGCATATCTCCAGCAAATATATTTTTATATGTGTATGATACAGAATGAAAATAGTCAATTCTCTGAGCAGCAAAAGCTGTTACTGACCACTGCAAGCTAAGCCGAGCTTTAAAATGCCTTTTGTTTTAAATGGGCTTTAAGACCAGAGGAGGGAATATTTCAAATAAACCAACCAACTCAGTATCTTGTGGCCTGATAGACAAGGGTGTACTAAAGATATTGATACTGTAAATAGCCTCTATCACTATTTACAAGTTTATAGTGATTTGGGCTCCAATTAGCTGATGGAATAAAACAAAAAATCACCGAGTTCCTAAGGTTTTCTTTAATTAAGCAGTACTATTTACAAATAACAGTATAAGATTTAAGTGCCTGGGGGAGGGATACAATTTTTAAAAATTACATAATGGGTCAGCTTTTGTTTTGTTTTTGGTGAGGGGAAAAGGTGGTGAATAGGAAACCGGGAATGGAAAGGAGAGGAGTAAGAAGGAACTATGCTTTCCAATGACTAAAGAAACAAATCTCAGTATATCCTTTTCCTTGAAGACACAGTCAGACACTGGACAGTTCAGATAGGGGTATGCCACTGTAAATATTACAGCCACAGTCAGAACAATGGCTGGGTGAATCACACGTAAAGCTTGCTGCTAAAAATGAAAGCTGAGGTTGATAGGAAGCCTTAGGGAGGGCTTGGAAGAGGGAACACTGCTTTAGCTGAATGAAGGTCAGTCACAGTGTGTACGGCAGCTATGGGTGAGCAGAGGCGAGGGGAAAGAGAAGAACAGAGTTAAAAATGAGCAACTCGCCTTACCCTCTGACCCTGACTGGACAGGATCAGCTGTAAAGTGAGGGCTTCTCCATGACACCACACTTCTGCCCAAAACTGCATCTGGGAGAAGAAATTCTGCATTTGGATGTTTTGCTTCACCACAAAACACAGCTTAAAAATAAAATAACGGAAAGAAATAGAATTAAGCAAATAGTTATTTTTGCACTTGAACTGAAATGTACTGTACTGTAAATTATCATGACTCATTTTAAGTGACCTTTAAAATCAGATGTATTTATTATGCTTATGTAATGATAGAAATAAAGAAATGGGTGACAGGCTGAACCTCATCTATGAATGTACAGTATGTGGATTTGTGAAACTGACTCTAGAAAGTCAAAAACATACACTGTATCTTGTGTTTACAGCTCTGATTTATTCCTTTGAAAAGCCTGCTGTTTTGGAAATGCACAGTTGACATGTTGAAATAAAAATAACTGCTGTTTTTAAATATTTCTTAAATGATAAAGATGTGACCAAACAAATAAAAGTCCTTCACTCTGTAATGAACGAGACCCAAGTTCAACAGGCCTTTATTATGAAATATTTATTATGAGAGCTGATTCAATAATGCAGTAATTTCCAGCCTTTTTTTTTTGGCTGAGAAGATTAGCCCTGAGCTAATATCTGCTGCCAGTACTCCTTGCTTTTTTCTTGAGGGAGATTAGCCCTGAGCTAACATCTGTGCCAGTCTTCCTCTACTTTACATGTGGGTTGCTGCCACAGCGTGGCTGACAAGTGGTGTTGGTCCGAACCCATGAACCTGGGCCACCGAAGCAGAATGCACGAGACTTAACTGCTATGCCACAGGGCTGGCCCCCAATTTCCAGCCTGTTAAAGTGGACACCCTCTTGGGTTTGTGGACTTTGCGACTTTTTCTTCCTGTCCTCAAAGTGCCACGTGCCATTTTAAAACATATTAAAGTTAACTCAAATTAAATTTTGATTTGAGAATTTTATAACCCTGCTTGAAATTCCCAGGGTGAAAAGCCAGGCTGGTAATCACTGCCTTAATGACTTGCTTCATACTCTTTCACCTGTGACTGTAGAAAAAGTGAGTTACCCCGGAGTGCTGAGCTTGTGTGGATCCAAAAGGCTAGTTGCTAATTATTAAACTATTACTCAAAGCCTTAAGTAGAATAATAGATGATTATCTATCTCCACTAACCAGTTAATCTCCAGTAGCCAGTAAGTCACAGGAAAAGCCTAAGGAATTCATAGGAAGAACAGCGCTGCTTTACTGGCCTATTAATCCTGCCGTGGGCCCCACGAAGCAGCGAGCTGGCTAAGCGCTGCCGTCTGATTTGCGGTTCCTCCTATGGCCGGGGTGGGGGCTGCTGGTGGGGCTGGGACCATTCCTTATGCAGTATCCCTTGCAGCCAATCTGGAATTAGCAGTGAATCCCAGAAAAGGGAACCACGTCTATAGTTTCTGGGTGCTTGTGTGCTGATGAGATTATCATTTTGTCCTTACAACCCAATGTGGTATATGTCACTGCCCCTATTTTAAATATGAGGATTCTAGAGCTAACAGAGCTTACATTATGGGACCAAGGTCACAAAGCCAGGATTCAAGCTCAAACCCGTCTGATGCCAACGCCCAGGTCCACCCAGCACCTTCCTGCACCCTAGAAGGCGGGGAGGCCTCCCTGCTCCTGTTGTGGTAGAACAAGCCAGAAAGCAGCCCTGGCCTGAATCTTTACCTCGTGTGCCTCATATATATATGTGTGTGGTAGTCCATTAGGATTTCTAGACATTCCCAGATACCTAGAAATCCAGCACCTGCAAACTCCTGATGCTTTGTTAGCTGTAAGGCCAGACCCCTTATGCTCTGGAGGTGACTTGGATGGTTTGGCAGCCCTGCAGAGAAAACTCGGAGGTTGGCAAGGACTCTGAGGACCAGTGCCCGGGAATCAGGAAGGGCATCCCGAGGCAACGGCGTTGCAGAGCGGCACTCTCCGCTGTGGTGGCCATTAGCCACAGGCAGCTCTGAAGTACTTGCAATGTGGCTAGTGCATCTGAGGAATTAGATTTCTTGTCTTTACGTAGCCACATGTGGCTCCTGGCTGCCGTACTGGACAGTGCAGGTGCAGAGGAAGCGCTCACCTTTGGGAGATCTCTGGGCCTCAGTCTCCTCATCTTCAGTGTGAAGTACTGGACCCTAAAATTATGTTATTCTGTGAAGGTGAGGGCAGGCTCTGACAGCTGACTGTAGAGGAGTAAAGTGCTGACTGGCAGATCCTCTCTCAGAGGACAGATCTACGAGGGGTCAAATTGTAATAGATGGTTGCCTAGTGAACAAGTCTCATGTTTAAGGTCATCAGGCCAAAAAGTCTGATGCGAACACCCCCCAAGCGGGGCTGGCCTTGCTAGTGTGATGATACGCAGTCTGCTGGCAAAGACCACCCCTTCCTTTATGCAGCCCTGCCAACCGTTTCCTGTGACTGCTGTTTTTCTAATCTTTTGTTATTGACCAGCCACCACACCTCCTTTTAGTGGGCATGTTCTTTATTCAGCTTTGTTAAAATCTTCAGTCTTTCTTAGCCTAGGAGTCTAGTTGTCTTTTTAAGAAAACTTTGCATACTTTTGTTATGATCCCTGAACGTGCTACCTTACCAGGTCACCAGAGATTTGGGATGAGTATATATTTACCAGGATAACTCTTGGAAATGCATTCAGTGGGATAGCTGCTCTCGTTTATTGTTTTAATAATTTAGGAGATCTGTTTGTTTTTCAGATGTGGTCCCTTTTCCAAAAAGGCAGTGATCAAAGGCAGAAAGAGGAAGAGTACTAGCATTATTGGAGACCGTCAGGTGCTCTATGAGGCGCTTTCCATGCCCCTTCACTTAAACCTCACAACACTCTGTTATTTCCATTTTACTGTTGGGGAAAGACCTGGAGAAGGTAAGAGAAGGTTGCTGGAGAACATATCTGGCTCAAGTGGTAGAATCAGGATTTGAGCCCCAGTGTGTCTGCTTCTAGGGCCCCCGCTCTTTCTGTTCCCTTTATTGCCATCTTAAAAAAAAGTTAGTCAAGGAAATGGCCCCATCGCTAAATCATTCCGGAGACATCTTCTGATGTGCAAATGCCAATCGTAGGTATTGTAGCGATGTATATCGTAGATCATGGTCCACGGCTGCACCGTGCGATGACAAAAATCAGGTTCTGCATCAATGAGGCCAAGAGTCACACCCACACAGTTAAGTCATCAGTGTCCTGCCACCCAGTGGGGTCTTTCAGAAGGCAGCTGGCTCCCAGGGCCACCTGAAAATACTCTGTCTTACTGCAGGCTTCTTCAAAATTCCACATCCATTATATTATCCATGCATAGGCTCTTTCTTTCAGTTGGACAAAAAAAAGCTGATTTAAAACATTGTACTTCTCTAACTCTAGGGAATAATCACATAATAATATAAGATCCTTTTCTTGACATCATTTCAGGGGTCTTAATTCATCCACATGTTTATTGATGTAACCCATCATCTATTCCAAACCTCTTTAAAATCTAAAATCTCTTAAATTTCTACCTTAAAAAAAAGTCATAAATTCAAATATTGTTCTAAATGTCAGATGGACACTCCCCTATAATTCAGCCTTAAGTATTATTGGCAAACTATACAACTAATTCACAAAGCATTTTTTTGTGATATGTAAAATGTGTTTTAAAACCTTTTAAAAATAACATTTGAATGATACAATTGTTTAAGCATGGCCACCTACGCCTCATCTCACCCACACATTTTGGTGTCAAATAGTCCAGCTTGCTAACAACAGTAAGCTTTTGTGAGGCACGTCGCGTGAGCAATACCACAGCAAAAGGTTCCGTTATGCTCCACAATTGCACACCTATGGTGGTGTGAAGCACAAATCCAACTTTCAACCACCTGTGAAGTGCAGAGACATTTTACTGAAAGGTCATTTAAACCATTTTAAGGCCCTTACATAAATAAAGAAAGGGAGGAGGGAGACAGAGAGAGAGACAAGGAAAGGGAGGAAGGAAAAGAGAGAAAACACATCTCTTAGGGGAGTATTCTATATATTACTTGATGGGGATTAGAACTCTGATCAGTTCGATAATAAACCCCAAATCAAATGAACACAACAGAAATACACCAACTATATCACACGTAATACTTTTAATTATTTAGCTTCTCCTAGTACTCACATAATAGAAATTGACAAATCCATGACTTCCTCTAAAAATAAACATGAAAAACAATATCCGGGAAGAGTGTTGCTCTTCTCTTTGGCTGTTTTTATTGTGACGGCTGCACCTAGCTTGTTGGCCCACTAGGAGCTGCTTCCTCCCATCATCAGCACAGGTGAGGCCCAGTGGCTGTCCTGGCTGGGAGGTCCCCTGGGACTCAGCAGGATGTTCGAGTGTTAGCCACACACACACTCTGTAGTACACAGACTGCCTCTCAGAGGTGAGTGTGGTGAGCACAAGCACTGATGCATCTGATACATTTATAATATATCAACAATAAATATACCGTTATAAAAAACAATCAGATAAACTAGGACAAAATGATGTTAGAGCCGTTTACACATATCTGAATGGAAGATACTTTCTTGGATTTTTTAAATCAAAGTCTGTGTGAAAGCACAGGTTGAATTCAGTGCATTTCACAAAAATAGCAAAGCTCCTAAGAGTAAAAGGTGTCTGGTAAAAACAGAGACCTGTGCAACACTGACACTCTGCTTCAAAGAGGAAATAGCATTTGAAAATCAATTTAGAAAGTTCCAAATGGGTAGCCATGCTCTTTTTCAACAATTTAGAAAAACTCTACGAAATGTGGCTCAGGAAAGCGGTGCCCACATTATCTGTGTGTCCCTTCTCCATTACCCTTCTTCTAGTGAAAGGAGATTCCTCACTCTTGAAGCATCTATTCTTGATGATCCCACCAGCAAAAAAGCCTGAGTTTGATTCTTACAGATAATCAGTTTACCAACATTTTAGCCCTTAGATGATTTTGCCACGTTCAGATCCTGTCTCAGACCTATGTTTTGGCCTCCCTTCCTCAGGTTAGTCCCTCATTTCACTGAAGTGTTCTCTGGAAGAAAGATCATAAATCTGTTCTGTAGGAAATTGTTACAAACGTATATAACTAAACAATTTTTTAAAATGGACCAGTCAACTCAAAACGTCCCAAGAGGTTAAATGCCTGCAATTTCAATGTATAAAAATATATAAAAAATAATTCTAATTTGTAATCCTTATATATGTCTATAAAAGTCTTATCAAAACTTTAAAATATAATATTAGGAAATGTTTGTCTTTATCACAGTTACCAAATAGCTAGTTGGCCATTATTAAAAAATAAAAAATAAAAAGTCACCAATATTGTGAGACCCAAGGGTAGGGCGATGGCCCCTGGGCTCACCTTGAAGGTCTCCTTCTACCTGAGTCGTAGGAAACAGTGGGGCTGGAGTTCTGGTCCTAGTGCTGCCTCTGAATAGCGTCGTGGTCATGGACCAGTTATGTAACCTCTCCAAACCTCAATTCCTCCATCATTAGCGTTTTCCAAACATGTGTCCCAAGGAATATTAATCTCACGAAAAAGGGTTCTGTGGTCAAATTAAGTCGGAAACTGCTGCACACAATTTCTCCTCTTTAGTAGATTCACAATGTGCGCTGGCATTATTAAAGGCTCTGAGAAGTCCTGCAGTACATTTGTTTGACTTTGTATCGATCTTAGTTGACCTCAGAATCCCTTTTCTAACACTTTCTAGTATCCTGTGGACTATATTTTGGAAAACACTGGTCCAGCATAGCTCGGGTCTCTTCCAGCACTTACATTGATAATATGGAGGAAAAGCAATGCAGTCTTTCGACATAGGTTCTGGGGATTAAGAGAAGATTTAATGCCCTGGTGTTGACAAGGCACCTATTCATGCTAACTGGCCCCCTGAAGAACAATGTGATTCCCTTTTTCCTAATGAAAGTCTTCATTCAAGGAAAGTGGTAAGGACTCTCACAGAATCTTGGCAGCCACCTACAGTCCAATAAGTAGCAGAACTGGCCAAGAATGATAAGTTATCTTCAATATAGTTTAGTTTTCCTTTCCAGAATGACTTGATTTTTCTCCACAGCAAATGCTTTTGCCACTGTTCCCTAGAACAGTTCTGCCCAACTTTCACAGGATCCCTGCCCTTTACCCACTTCCTTGTCCAGAATGAAGTCAATGCGCAGAGAGACCGTCAGTCCTCAAGGTAAAGAGCTGCTCTTCCAAGAAGGCACCCCCAAGGCCGTACTGTTCGTCGTGAAGACGCATCTCTTCTGGCGACAAGTGGCTTCCTCCAAGAACAAAGGCTGCAAACCTAATAAGTTTTTTTTGTTTTAAATAAAGTTAATGTTATCACAGAAAGGTTTATTTGGAAGATAACATGTTCCCCTGCTACTTATCCCCTTTAATTAAACTTGACTTTGCGTCAACAGAGGATGGTATTTACACACTGGGTGTAAAAATGGGACAGGCTTATGTGATCCTTCCAGAAATATTCAGAGAAATGGCAGAGAAGTAGGCGCACTCACAAGCACTGAGGGCTGCCAAACGCACCTACTCCTGTTTTCTATTTCCTTCTCTTCTCTCTCTTATTAGTTTAGATTTATTATGTATTCATTATTTTGGTGTCAATACTTTCCCCCTTCAATCTTTAGTTTGAGGGCACTGGTCTTTGGATAAAGCTATAAAGAAGGGAAGGATGTTGGGGCTGAGATGTCTAAGTAAACTTTGAAAGTTATTTTCCACACTAGTAGCATGAGTAGCAGGTGACACATCCCATTCCACCTCTCTCCTTCCCATATGGAAGTTATCTTTATGGCCCTCCCTATAAAACACAGCAGATCAATATTTACTCTGTGCAAGTCAGAGCACTCAAGAAGAAGAAGAACCCGTGGTGGCTTCCACACCATCTATTATCTGGGGAAGTAGTCTGTTTCTAGTCTGAAGTATCCGCACCAGACCATCATATTATTTCCACAGTAACTCTAACCCAGGTTGTGGCCCAAGCAGCTGAGCAGGGCTTACTTTTTAGGAGCCTGGAGTCTGGAGACGGCCAGCCACGACGGGAAGTCAGGCCTGCGGCAGGCTCCGCGCAGCTCCTCCAGAGCGCTGGCTGTTGCGGCATCGGCTTGTTCCCTGTATTCGTCTTCAGTCAGATACTTAACCACCAGCTTTTCTGATGTAAACCGTTTCTTCATTTTCCTAAAACATGCGGCATTTGGTTGCTAGATTCCTGGTCATGTTTGATTGGTCAAGTCAACCCTTAAGATTTATAAAAATACATTTCTTAGACAGTAACAGTAATGCTTAACTTCCTTTATATCATACTATACATTTTTACCACTGTTACTGTGACTGAGGTGTACAGAACACACAGTTTGGGCCTGATGGGACATTTCCCCTCTTCCTGGACCATCCTAAATAATGTCCTAAGGCATCTGAGAATCAGCTTCTGATAGAGAGGTTAATTGTGTTTTTCCTCCCCGGTGATTTCTAACCGGTGATTTCTAACCGCACAGTCAGACAATGACAGGTCTGGCTTCCTTATGCGTGGCCTGCTGATTTTCCTGGGCACTAACAGAAGCCGGCCTCTGAGACGTCCTTTTATGGAGACCCAAGTATCTCTAGACGGAAAAGCACAGATTTGTGGGATGTCACCTCCACCTAGTGGTGGGGATTCTGACTAATCCCAGCAAGAGGGAGAAATTATTGTACAAGGGTCGTGCATGTACAATAATTTCTAATGATTTTTCCTTTGCTACATGCTGAGGGGTTCATGATTGGGTTTTTTTTTCCAACCAGGAAAGTCCTAAAGGGAAGAATCTCATAAAAATAGTAATGATGGTAAGGTTTTTTAAAACATTTATGATATATTTATCAATGAGTTTTTAAGAACATTTTTATGTGGTTTTAAATTTAATTTAACCAGAGATTCCCAGTCTGAATGAACATAAGAATTACCAGGAGGTTTTTTTAAACATATATTTTCTTGGGGTTTGGGACCTGAAAAATCTTTTCTCTTTTAACGACTGTCTGGTGGTTGATGAGCTGGATTAGGGAGCTACTGACAGCATCTCCTTTTTCTCTCGATACCCAGCCTGGTCTCCCTAGAGGAGAACCCCTGGCCTCTGAGCAGAAGACAGGGAACTGTCCTGCCTTTGAGGTTTACTCACTGTGGGGTGATTCCTGAATGGTTCCGAGCCTCACTTTGCTCATGTGAAAAAATGAAAGCAGTAACATCTACCTCATGAGGTCACTGTACGGATTAAATGAGATAGTGTGTGTAAAGTGCTTAGCACAGTGAGTGGCTGATAATAAGTGTGCAATAAGGATAATCAAGAGTAACTACCATATATTATTAAAATATGTTCAAACAGCTGTTTGCAAAAGTAGAACGTACTATACAAATCAAGGTATTATTTCTCTAGCTTATTATTTAACCTATATGTTCCTGTTTGATTCCCTAGTTCTTCATGTAGTTATTCACTAGCAAAACGAACAGTTGAGCAAGTTATAACACATTTTGATTATTATATTCATGTTAGCGGAATGCACAGCAAGTGCATGAAAGGACTATGGTGCAGGTGACAGAACACACTTTGCTCTTGGCAGGGCAGCTGGAAGTTTAAAGGGAAAGAGAAAGGAAGTCTATCCTGGGTTCCTCTGGCCACAAGCCTGGCACAGGACCAGAGGCCTGGCAGAGGGACCTCGGGGAATCCCAGTCACTGTCTGCCTCTGAGACGGGGCAGAGGGAAGCAGCCAGCATCAGTCCCTCTGACCTGGCCCTGCTCCCTTTCAGCCTTATCAATGCCCTCTGCACAGGGGCCCTGTCCTGTCACTGGTGCATTTTTAACCCTGTGACACTGCCACATATGCAGTCACCAGATCCATAAACTACCAGTTACCACAGAGTCTCCTTCCTCAGAGTCATGTTTACCTCATACATATTTATTAACTCTTCCAGTCTTGCTCTCACCGCCCTACCTCAGGCCCTCATCACCTCTTGCCCAGACCACTGTAATGTCTGATGACTGGTCTCCTGTCCCAGGGCCGCCTCCTCACATCCACCCTGCTCCGTGCCAGAAGACAGATGGACCATATCCCACCGCCCAATGAGGTTCATGGTCTCTGCTTTGATTTTTGCTTGTTGAATGTATTTTTATTTTCAGATTAGTTGTCAACATTTAAAAATAATAAGAATCCACATTCTAATCCACATTCCCAGCTTTGCTAGATCAGAAGATCTGGCAAGGCATGGCTCACATTCCTACCTGGCAGCAATCAGCTCAAGCTGAGTGGTAATTGCCCCCTTTTCAATGAGGCCCCATTGTAGAATTTCCCACAGTCCTCATGATTGCCCCACTGCCTTACCCCTGCTCGGCCTGACTCACTCAGTAAGCACCTGCCTGGGCCCCAGGCATTTGGATTTATAACAGCTGTCTAGGCAGCAGTTAGAGGGCGCTGACTAAAATGCACAATGGTTCCCTGCCTCAACTGTGTACATGATCAGACTAGACTCCTTAGCATGGCCCATGATGCCTCCATGACCTGGCCAATGCCCTCCTCGTTCGCTGCCTCGTGATGGTACCAGACTGGGCTTTCTCCTTCTCAGAAAAGTCCTTCCCACATTTATTCATCTGGCTGTTTTGATTCATTAAGATTCAGCCCAGTAATATCTCCTCCAGAAACTTTCCTGAATTTTCTCTATATGCCACAGTCCCTGGGCAGGCCTATTTTAACACTTCAAAGACATAGAAATGTGTGCCTATGACCCAACAAGCACACTCGAGGGGAGGGACCATCTCCTTCATCTGTGCACCTGACACAAAAACAGGTGCTCGGACTCAGTGACTGAGGAAAGACATAATAAAGCTGTGACAAGAGAAGTTACCTCATCCTTCTTTCTCTATTTTCAAAGGGTTTAAGCCTTAACTTAAAACCTAAGAGAAAAGAAAATCCTAAATATAAATAATACCTTTCAATCACTTATGATTCATTTCTGTTCCCTCGCTCTTATCTCATAAGTACAACAAGTACCCCTAAGGCAGCCTTGGGCCCTGATAATGAAAGGAAATGTAAAATAAAAGTAGAAATTTCAGGCAACTCAGAGCCCAAGTAATTTTGGCAATGATTTTAGTGAATTCTGAGTGAGCTGTAATTGCCTAGGAACTGGTGGTAACCTCTGAAGGACTAATGAAGACTAGAAACAGAGATGGGGTCAGATGCTTAAGTTCTCTATCCTCTTCCTCCCTCAGAGGGAAATCTCTAGAGGAAATGTAGTTAATTATGAGATTAAACATGATGTGTCCAAAAAACCCCCCAAATGATAAATAAAACCAGACCTCAAAATGTCAAATTTACAAGGGAGAAAAAAAGATACGCACCACGTCATATAACCAAATGCTTTCAGTGGGTAGTACAGACTCCTGGAACACAGGATGAGGATCATGACTGCGTATGAGAACTGCGGCACGGTGACGCCACAATAGATGAGAAGCAGGGAGAGGAGCTGCAGTGTCCACGTCAGAAGATTTATGCTCCTCTCGTCAACAAGGGGTCCGTGCTTGTAACAAACGGCGAAACTGAGAAATCCAACCGCCAAGACATAGCCTGTAAAAGCAGAAGAATGCAAAACAATATAAATCTGAACTTGAAAAGTTATATGAAAATCCTAGCAGAGCCTTGTCTTAGAGCTAAGAACATATCAGAAAACCTTCATTTTTGTTTTCTTTTTCCAACGAAGTAAGGTTGAAAAACGTGTATAGGGGTAGTTATTCCTTTCGTGTGAGATACCGGGCTGACTTCTGTGATAATTAAGGATGTATAATAAAAAATTATTATGATGTATAAGTATGTCAGATTTTTAGTCCAGAGGCCTAGATGGGCAAATGTTATCATGGTTTCCTTGGTCAGGAATAAGCCTCAGTATATGTCACAGTCAGCTACAAGCCCTATTTTTTATTTTTACTTTCTAGTCTCAAAAGGAAAATGTAATTTTACATCAGAGGGATCAGGCTGACCCTCCTAATGCAGTGCTCAGTTTCAGCATCACTGATGGAGGGACGATGAGATATTCTGTCTCTTGTTGTGATCCAGTGTGACGTGTGCATCTCCTCTTATGTGTTCCACCAAAAGTGTTTCATTTGTCTCTAAGCAAGCTTCAAGGTCTAATGTCCAGTTTAGGAAATACAGAGGAGAGAGAACAAGTTAATTTATACCACAAAGAAGTAATCAGAAAAATCCAGAAAGTGATAGGACAACTAGCTTGGACTCTTCAGCATATCACTGCGCTAAAAAAGGAATTGTTACAGATTAAAAGAGACTTACAGGATATAATAGATGCAAAATGTGGTTCTGAACCATACCCTAGCTTATGCAAACCAACTATCAAGGACATTTAGGAAATTTGAACATGGCCTGGGTAATAGATGATTTTATGAAATTACTAATTTTTTTAGATTTAATAGTTAACTGTAGAGGAAAATGCTCTTGTTTTTTAGAAATGCTTAGGAAAGCATTTAAGGGAACATACCACGATATCTGTAATTTACTTTAAAATACTTTATTTTTTTTTTATTATTTTATTTTTTAAGAGGCAAAGCATTTATTTGGGATCAAAGAATTGCAATTCAGGAAGTACAGATTCAGGTAGAAACCCAAATAATGTCCCACTAGGGAGTAAAAGTCAGGAGCTTTTATTTTATTTTATTTTATTTATTTATTTATTTTTAATCTTGTGTTTCCAGAATGTCTTTTTTTTTTTTAATTTTTTGTTTATTGCAGTCACATTGGTTTATAACGCATAAATTTCAGGTGTACATCATTATACTTCTATTTCTGCATAGATTACATCATGTTCACCACCCAAATACTAATTACAACCCCTCACCACACACGTGCCGAATTATCCCTTTCACCCTCCTCCCTCCCTACTTTAAAATACTTTAGTGCGTAAAAAGAAAAATGAGCTAAAAACAAAATCTACAAGTAAAACAAAAAATTGTTTTTGTTTTGGGTGGGTGGACTTATGTGAGAAATTTGGTGCTAAGGTTTAGGAGAAAATTGATTCTCCCATTCTCCATTATTTTCCAATTAAAACAAGTTGTTTTTGGTTTTTGGTAACACGAAACAAGGGGAACAAGTAGTTCCTTAATATCCTGCTTCTGAAAAGTCAAGTTTTCATTAGTCATTTATATTTTGGATTTCTCACTTTTCATACTGAATACATTAAGAAAAAGAAATAAAGAGCCACATTTTAGAGAAAGTTTTTCATTACAGGTTAGATGTGGTGAGAGCTTAACCATAATTCAAAAGCATATGCAATCAAAAAAGACAAATACTTTTTTGCTCTTTTGATCATTAGTATAGAAAACTAAGAAAGATGTCATAGGGAAATAGTCTAAAATGAGACCTAATGAACTGAAATCACCAACTATCAGAATAAAATAAAAGATTAGTTTTAACAGCATTTCTCCTTAGTTCAAAATGAAAATTTAGATGCTGGAAAGAAACGTATGTCAAAAGAAGGCCTTCAGTTGTACTTTCCAGTTTTACCAATAATAGAATGTATTCTTTAAAAATTTACCTACCTAATATATATATTCTCTTTTCATACCACAGCCACTTCAGATCTTCCATCAGTTGGCACAAAACATAAACTGAAGCAAACCAACAACCAACCATTAGAGCCCAAAAGGTGCTATACTGTGTGTGGAAGAAAATAAACGACACGGTTTTTGGTTCATTCACTCTCATAGAAATAGAAGTAAACAAATAAGCCCTTTGTATGAGAAACTTCTACATCAAACTGCACTGAAGCCAACTGGAGGAACTCTGGAGTCTTGTGAAAGGTATGGTCTATGAACCAGCAGCAGCGGCATCACCTGGGAGCTTGCTGGGATGCAGACTCTCAGGCCCCACTGCAGACTTCTGAATCAAAATCTGCATTTCAACAGGATCCCCAGGTAACTTGCGTGAATATTAAAGCTGCAGAAGCACTTTTCTCAAGAATAAATTTATCTCAAAGAAATGCTGGTGCTGCAAGCTTTAATCAGAGTAACCACAACATTGTCATCATGAACTAATATTTATTTATTCCCAACTAAGTGCAGGGCATTCTTTTATTGAAGGTGTTCTGGGGAACTAATAATAATGAAGAAATCCCCAGATGTAGCAATGCTGTGATTCAAGGCCCTGATGGTTCAGCATCATGACATTCCTTAGCTCTGCCAAGATAAGAGAAATTTCCACTCAGCATAGAATCAGCCCCTGTCACTCATAAGAAAAACATATTACCTAGAATTAATAAAAAGGTCTCAGAAAAAGTATCACCTAAAATTAACTTTTAGTTAAGCTTGTGTATAGTAACAAATAAAAATGGAATCTCTAGAAAAAGATATATTTTAAAGCCAGTTTATACAATGTAGAAATATAGTTTGAATTAGGAACTGTCATAATCAATGTGAATTAATTTTGATCAATTTTTCATGTCTACAAGATCATGGTTTCCATTTTTTATTCATTTGTACACAGTATGCCTACCTTAGGAATGAACCTTTTCACCAACAGGAGGACAAAGACTAATGTCATTAGAACACCTAGCACGGTCCCAGAAGAGTAATAGAAAATAGGGCTTCTGTCAAGACAAGCAGATAAAAGCCATTTAAATGCCAAGTCACACTTTCAGTATTAAAAACATGTTTAACTTGACAATAGTAGCCATTAAGAATACTAAGAAGAAAAACTCAGTGGGTCTAATTATATCCGATACTGTTAAAAATGAAGTCTGTACTTGAAATTTACGGTAAATAGCTTGCCACTAACTCAAAACAAAATGTCTGAGTTACATTCTATGTTGGGAATCTGATCCAACAATAATTATTGAGCACTATCACACAGCAGGCACTTGTCTGACAGCTTTACCTGCATTCACAACAGCCCTGTGAAACAGCTATCCATGTCTAAATTCTACAGGGGAGGAAACTAAGGCACCAAGAAGTTAAAGACTTCCCCCAAGTCTGTATCTGCTAACTGGAGGATTCAGGCTTGCAGCCCAGCTCCTAAGTCCAGGCTTTACTCTGCAGGCTATGAAAGCAACGTCCAGTTTACAAAGACCACGGATGCCATTAAAAACACTCGATTACACTACAAAGAAAATGAACGTTAAGAATAGCAAGCTAAGAAGTAAAATATTATTGGACAGAGATTCCCTTTTCATCAGAGAAGTTATAATACACAAAATATCAGGGAAATATGTTTATCTCAGGATCAGATATTTATTAAATTCAGCCTTCATCAGAACCACAAATCTGGAGGCAGCTTGAATGTAATAGAGAGAGCAGGCATCTGGCATCAGAAAACCTGAGTATAAATCTCAGCCCTGGCAAGAACGTCATGTGATAATGGATATTGGTTTTCTCATCTATAAAATGAGAACAATAATACAGAGCTCACGTAGTTCTTAAGAGGATCAAATAAAATAATGTATACTGTATTAATATGTAATACAAAATAATGCCTGTGAAAGCACTCTGTGACATATACATATCATGCTATACAAATAACTGTTACTGGTTTTAAAAAAAGCCCTTTCAAGCACTATCTTCAGACCTATTGTTTGCAAAACCTAAAGCAAGAACTACAAACTAGTGTGGAAATATTTAGCATAGGGTCAAAAACATCCTTTACTCTTTTTCATTAATAGTTAAGAAAGTAAAAATGAATACTTACCGACTCAAGGCCTTTGCATAAAAGAAGAGGAAAACGCCTGCCACAAACACAAGGAAGAGTTTGAAATCCACAACTGGAGTAAAAAAGACACACAAACAACAAAGATTTTATGTCAACGTAGTGTCAGTGAAAGAAGAGAAAAGTCCATTTATTGAAATGTCACTCCAGAAAAACTGAATCCAGAAAGTCAAGTATAATAAAAACAGACTTACTGTTTCGAGTCACACTGATTTTATAGATGAATGTCTTCCTGACAGGCTTCACAGAGAAGCACACGGTCTTCCCATATGGATTGATGATTATGGTTACTTCATTAGACTCCTTTGGTGTCCAAAAGTTATGAATCACACATTTGATAAAAGACAGAATGGTTTCTGGATACTGGCAATTATGTCTTTCTGTGATATATACCATACTGAGCAGGCCTGAACTGGTAATTTTCACCTACAAAATAAGAACAAAAAAGTCCATAAACACACAAGTTAAAACTTCTTATAAGCTTCTTAAAATCATGAGCAGAAGAGTCAAGAGAGTCCAAGATGGGCTGAGAAAAGCACACTGAGATGTACGTGGTAAGGTTCTGATCCCAGGAGTGGACCTACAGATGTGTGTTTAGTCCAAACACACATTGAAGCATACACACTTTTGAAGCAGATGTTTCTTCCCCTGAGTTGTGGTTAACCCCCTCTTCTGGCAAGTTATTGTGGCCAAGGGACATGTAAAAAAGAATGAGATAGAAAGTAATAGGTGGCAAACTATTTGGTTATAAACATAATGAGAACAAGGTTTATATCTCCACCATTTTCTACTGTGATTGAGAAAAAGTGCTTCCTTCTTCTGGATCAGCAGAGCGTAGGTAATTCGGGCTTCTCTCACCATGCCTCTTGAAGGATGACCAGAACCCAGCCTCAGGTCCTATTCAAGTCTCACAACAAAGCGCTAGCTACAATGCCAAGCAGATGGTGACAACCCAGTGATCATTAAATGATAACTCTCTGCTGCCTTTGTCCCTCTCTGTTTCTCTTCTTTGTCCAGGAGTAGGGCGAGCCTGAAAGGGGAGTGAGAGCACCACCTTTGAATCCCAGGCATCAGGCAGTATCACCCACTATCTGTTGATCTGTCTACCTACCCCTCATCTCTCTTGGACTTGAGCTCCTGGCTCACTGTTGCTCTCTCAATACCTCTTCCTGTCATCCTTCTCGGGGATTCAATACATACACCAAACTCCTTCCAGTACCTTGGCCTCTCAGTTCCTTGATCTCTTCCCTCTTATGCCCTTGTCCTCTACCCACTTCAGGCAATCCCTCCCACAGCCTCACCCTGGACCCTGTCAGTACCAAACTGCAGCCCCTCTACAGGCTGCGTTTCCTGTGTCCCACTGGCTGAGCACCACCTCCCACCTTTCCAGCGTGCCCTTTCTGGCACCCTGATCCCAGCAAGCCTTTGCCCCCACCATGGATCAAGCATCTTTCCCATGCTCCTCACCCCCTTGATGTCCTCAGCCCCTTCTCATCCAGCTAAATTCCACTGTCAATCATTATAAATCATTCTCTTGCATGTACCCTTGAGGGCTTGAGACCCCTCTTGCTTTGTCACGCCCAGCTGCAAAATCCAACCCTCCACCTCTTCCAATCTTGCATTTGCACCTCTGAATGTGCTGGAGAAGCCCACAGCGGTCTGACTTCAAACTCCTGACTGGGCACCTGAAGTGGGACCTGAAGCTGCAGGCAATCATACCACACATTGCCATCTAGTCTCTCTTCAACAGTGATTTCACAACTTCTCCTTCCTCGGCAGCCCAACACGTCCTCCCCTCCTCACTCCTGGCTGATGATCTTCCTACTTCACTGAAAACGGAAGAAATCGGAAGAGACTGTCGACCAGCTCCTCTCCCCGTATTCACCCACCTGTCAGCATCTGTCGGCATGTGCTCTCCTTCCTGCCTGTGGGGGGGAACTTTCTGCCACAGAGGAGCCTGACATGCTCCGTTCTAAAAGCAAGCCCCTGACGGTGCCCTGGATCTCATCCACCTGCGCCTACTCAAGGACACCCCACCAGTACTTCTTCCCTCTCTCCTACACTATTCCTATCAGCATCCAAACATGTGGATATTTCTCCCACTTGAAAAAACCAAAAAGCTTTCTATTAACTCCACCTTCCCCTCCAGCTATCACCCTATTTCCTCGCTTCCCATTGTAATAAAATTATTCTTAAAAGTTGCCAATACCTGCCATCTCCAGTTCCCCTCCTCCCATTCTCTCTCTAACCCACTTCAATCAGGCTTCCATTCCCAGCAGGCTGCCTCTGACCAGGTCTCCAGGGGCCTCCATGTTGCTAATCCAAAGAGCAAATTCATTCTCAGTCACCCTACTGGATCCGGCAACAGCATTTGGCACTGCAGATCACTGCTCCTCCTTGTTACATTTTCTTCCTGGGGCTTCCTGGATGTCTCCTTCCTCACTTGCTACTCCTCTCTCTCTCCTCTGCCTGTCCCTTCCTCCTCCCTGATCTCTGACCATAAGACTGACCCAGGCTCAGTCGTTGGGGCTGTGGAGGAAGAGGGAGAATCCCCCTCTGCCCTTTCCCTTAAGGTTCTTATGGCTGGCCAAATAATTAACAAGACAGGTTAGCAGGAGAAAATAATACCAAGTTTAATAACATGTATACATGGGAGAAACCAGGGACACTGAGTTTCTCAACACAATAGCAGAGATTCTCGTCTTAAATACCATCTTCAGCTACAGACAAAGGAGGATGTTAGGGGTGGGTGGTGTTTTGGGATTTCAGAGGGGAAGAAGACAATTTACATGGAGAGGGAAACGTAAATGTTTGTCAGAAAACGCTTTGCAGGGCCACCTCTAGAGAATGTGGCCAGAGAGACAGGAATTATAGTAATCAAGAGTATGTAGATTTAAGTCGTCTTCTTCCGTCCTGATAAGAGTTTTCACAGAGAAGGTCATCCCCTCCCTCTTCCCACTACACAGAGGGAGATACCTTTACAAATGTAAATATTTGGTAAACAGAGCTTTGTTAAGAATGGGCTTAGCGAGGACCCTGCCAGTCTGTCTACACCCAAAGTTAAATCCTTTCAGGCAGTTTAGGGGAGGTCAAATGTCCATCAGAGAAAATAATCAAGGTAAAGAGACATATTTCAGGGTGGCCAAATCTTGATCTCCTACAGGCCTCATCTAAACTCAGTCCTTAGTCCCAAGGCTTTAAGCACTCTCTATAAATATGCATCATTGTTTACTTTTGCAAAAAGAAACACAGGAAAGATATACCAGAAACTAATAAGACTGACTACCTACAAAGGCTGGCGAGGAATGAGTAGACGAATGATGGGGAGTGACACTTCTTTGAGAATACTTTTGTGTAGAGTTTTGACTTTTCAGCCACATTAATATGTACATACTAAAAAGTGATGAATAAAATCAACCAGGATGGGGGAAAGCCCTGAAGTGGAAATGAATAAAAACAAATATATTTCAAATGAACGATATAACCATAGTGGGGGGTGGGGGGTGGGAATGACTTAACCCAAGTAACTTTGAGCACACTATTTAGACTATATACTCTCAAACTAAAGATAAAACACACTGTAAACATATACTGAACTCCTGTTACTAGGTTTATTTTTCACAATAGTATGGCTTAGCAATTCTGAAATTACTTTCAGTGTATTCTAGGATTAGGCAAATAAACCAATATATTGAGGATAATGAGAACCAGGTTTCTCACTATCAGAGAAGGAAGTTACAAACATGGAAACAAGGGAGATTAGAATGAACTCATTCGTACTGGAGATACCAGAATTCATGGTTTTCAAAAGATAGATAGATAGAAATACATATGTGTGCAGGTATATACGTGTGTATATACACATATGACAATGATATCCCAATAGTAATAAACACAACTAACACTGAAGGTTCCTTAGAAAAATGCATCATTCCAAAGCTGGGTCTAAGAAATTACAAGACAAGCTTGGAACATCTTGTTTGCCAGAAGGTAAAGAAGTGCTCAAGGGCCGGCACCACGGCTTAGTGGTTAAGTGCGCACGCTCCGTTACTGGCGGCCCGGGTTTGGATCCCGGGCGCTCAGCGATGCACTGCTTCCCCAGCCACGCTGAGGCCGCATCCCACATACAGCAACTAGAAGGATGTGCAACTATGACATACAACTATCTACTGGGGCTTTGGGGGAAAAAAAAAGGAGGAGGATTGGCAATAGACGTTAGCTCAGAGCTGGTCTTCCTCAGCAAAAAGAGGAGGATTAGCATGGACGTTAGCTCAGGGCTGATCTTCCTCACACACACAAAAAAAGAAGTGCTCAAATGATAGGTGCAAGTTAAAAGGATGTAGGAGCTAGTTTGAAGAGGCTCCTACTGGCCAAATCTAGGACAATTTGAATATCAAAATAAATAATGAGGTAATGGATTGTAGTCTACAGAATGAATTCACAATCCATGAGACTATGTGGATATAAATAAACTGGAGGAGGAAAATGTCTTCCTTATAGAAGAATGCCAATGAATGTAGGAGAAATGATGGAATTAGAAAACCACCATTTGATAAACATCATGATGATAATTGATTCAGACAAGCATTATCAATGGATGATAAAACTAGGGGCAAAAAGTTTGATGTGGAATAGGATATCTACATAGTTTCAATTATTTCCTCAAAATACTTATCTATTACAGACAGGAAAATAGTCATTTTACAGTGGTAAAACTTTGTAAATTGACAGATACCACTTTAACCAAGTGATCAAAGGGGTGTATGTTATCAGTAATGGTACAAATCAACACCATGCGCCTCCTGACACGCTGTCCTAGCTATTCCCCCAGCCCAAACACTCCTTCCCACATACTCTCTTGGTAACTCACTAACTTCACTGAAATATTCCTCAAATGTCACCTTCTCAAATGAGAACTACCCTGACCACTCTTTTTAATACTGCAACTTGCCCCGCATCTCCCTCCTATCTTACTCCACATTTTCTTTTTTCATAGCACTTACTAGTTTTATAATTTTCTTCTCTTACATTTATTGCTTATCCCACCCTACCGCCCACCCCAGGAGTATAAACATCACAGGCACAGGGATCTGTTTTGTTCACTGATGTATCCTAAGAGCCTAGAATAGTTCTTGGCACTTAGTAGGTGATCAATAAATATTTGTTAAATGTTGAATGAAGGAAAATACTAGGCTATTGAGAGTAACTACTATCTTGCCCATATCTGGGATCAGAGGTAACTTCAGAATTTCTATAGAGGGGCTTGGGATAGCAATCATTTTGAGAAGCAGGCGAGAGGGTGTTGTCTTGAGCTGTGTCTAAGCAGCAAGCACACTGGACTCACTTACATACTATATTTATTTGGAGTGGTTTGGAGAAGCACTGATTAAGAGTATGGACAGTTAATGTGCCCTCCCACACACTCCTCCCCTTGAGTCACTGTGTGTGATCCTCAAGTCAGCTTTCATACACAGCTCTACGTCACACAAAGCTACTTTCTACTCTTGAAATAGTACATTTGAATTCTCTGTTCCTAAGACATGATTTAGAAATAGGCTCTTACCTGCACAGTTGACCATATGTACTTCCATTCCATTTGGGAATTTTGATTGTAGCAGTAACAGTCTGACTCAGAAGTTTTAATTAAATCCATTTCCTTCAGAGCTTTACACCTTGGAGCTGAGAGATGGAAAAGGGAATATATGTCCTAAATATTTAATTGCCCAGAATCTTATCTTTTTTCTTTTTTATTCACAGGGATAATGGTAGCCATTTTTATATTCTCTGACCCATAAATTCTCCTGCAAGCTAATTATAGTCCTTCAGTCTTTCCAACCAGCAGGAGAAAGACAAAAAGTCACAGTCTAGTGTCAATCGTCTGACGACATTTGGAGGGCACTTTAAGAGCAGAAGGAACAGGCACTTCAATCTTGAAGAGAGGGCGAGAATTGAGGGCAGCTTCTGGAGAAGAGGAAACATGAGTGAAGCACTGAAGGATAAGTCGGAGGCAACGACACAGAAGTTGGGGTGTGGGGGTGGCAAGTGTGTGCAAAATCATGGAGATTAGGAAGACCGTGGAAGTGGTTCAGCCATTCGCGAGGACTTGCAACACCTGCGGCCAGAGAGGTGAGCAGGGGTCACTATTACACTAAAGAGCGTGGACCTCATGCTGAAAGCAGAGCACTGAGGGATTTTAGGTGAGTATCAAAGTCTCAGCAGGAAACTGCGGACACTCACAAGGGTTTCACTGAAGTGTTCAGTGAGGATGCGGGCTGGGTTAAGGCATTACCAGTAAGACACTGTGAAGTCACCAGGCACCTACCACAGCAGGAAGCCTTTAACACCCCTAGGCCTGAAACGGCAAAGGCTACCCGGTGTTACTGGAGCCCCGAGGACACCAGGAATCACTACTAGAACTTCAGTGGAATGTTGGGGTGAGGGTATGGGTACCTCAACCTCTCTCCTGCCCTCCCGTCAGTGCCTCTCATTGGCCAAACCCAATGGGAAGCCAGGGGGCAAAGGAGCCCAGGAGATACAGTCCACAGACATTAGCTTCTAGGCCCTGAGCAGGGGAAGGAAGGGCAGAGAATGGATCTGTGGGAACAAAACAGAATAACCAGTTTAATAAGAAGTGACAGGAACACAGTCGTGTTTTAGAAAGAGCTTTCTATGAGCAATGTGAAATTTTAGAGAAGACTGAAAGCAGGAGAACCACGAAGGAGGCTGCTGAAGCAATCTAAGCGAGAAATGGACCGACAGGTTAAAGAGCACTTAGGAGTGGAATCAACATTAGATGAGGGAAAGCAAGAACATGACAGGAATTTTCCGGTGAGTGGAGAGATGCTGAGGCCCTTATCACCCAGATAAGGAAAACGGGAGCAGAAACAAGCTTGTGCAGGGAGAGGGGGGATGGGTTTGATTTGGGGCACAGGGAACTTTGGTTGGTGGGACCAAGTGAAGATGGACAGGTCTGCAGCACAGGAGAAATTTGGCTGGAGACAGAGGTAGATACATACATGAGTGTATAAATATATGTGTGTGTTATATGTAATATATAAATAATATAATATATAATTAATACATCATACAACACAATACAATATAATATACAGAGAGAAAGAGAGACAAGTGCTGTATTATGGAGGGCAAATGTGGTAAATGTCACAAGAAAATTATAAAGTAATGGGGTTCATTTTATTCTGTGACTGCCACTATATTTGAACTTAAAATGAAATGAGAAGAAACTCATAATTCTTCTGGATTCAGGATGGGATGTCACCACCACATCTGTCAATAGGAAACAGGAACAAGGAACACTTATGGGCACACAGAGACATGGGCCTTATGCCCTGCCCCCGACTCCTCTAAGGAAAGTGTGGTCAGCCGTTTTCCAGAAAAACCTGAAATGAAGCTAGAACAACCTGCTACACTAAAGTTGGGGAAGGATTGGGTAACTAGTAATAACTAGTCAATGATCACATCCATTTAGAGAATAATACTGAATAAGCCTAGATAGGTCTTTGTCCTGGCTAGAGACATCCTTAGTGTTAAGCTGGAGAAAAGCGAAGATAGACTTGGGTAAATGCCCACCACCTCCTGAAACACAACTACCTAACAGTCAGGACTCTCAGACAGCTACACAAAGCAGGAAAGTTACATGATGATCCAGTATCTTCCATTGTGACACTGTCAAATCATTTAATCTTTACTCTTAACACTGTGAGGAAATGCTCATGTTTTAAATATACCAACAAACTTGCAGAGTTTGAGAGTCTGAGATGCAAATACAAGAAACAGGTAAAGAGGCAGGTCTCAAAAAGGCATGAGAAGGGAGCTTTAGAGGCCCTCTGTTAAATACAGGATACTAAAAACCAAAAACGCATTTCTGCAGGGTCTGTTTATACACCAGAACCAAAAGGGGAAGAACACAGAACCAGTGCTGTGAACACACAAAGCAACCCATGCTGAGGTGTGTTCTTCACTCTATCTGAGATGCAAATGACTCCTGGCTGAGGGCTGTGCAAGGTAGAGGCGGCTTCCAGGACATTAAGGGCTGGCAGTTAACCGTAGAAAAGATGATGCCAGAGGAGGCAGTGTAGAAGCAGGAGGAGGCTGAGCAATCGCGATGAGAATACACGGAAAGGCATAAAAAGCCTGAAGCTAGTTAGCAGCAGAGGTGGGATTAGAAGGACGGCTCTGGACTTGCCTTCCGGAATCCCATGCTCTGTCTCCGCACAGCCTCCTGTGGGCTTTCTGAGCACGAACGGGGCTGAACTGGGCAGCTAGAGCTGAGAAGCTTATACTGGCGTTCCTCAATAAAAGAGGTGGGGCAGGTGAAGAGCGTGAGGTCTGCGGTCCACAGACCCCAGCAGCCCCAGACCATCATAAGAACGTTAACTTCCAGCCAGTTGTTTCTTCAGGGTTACTCCTCCTAATACCACATACATGCCCACTCCTAGGGGCTTTTCTTGTGGGCATCTCCAGGGCTCCTCCCTGCATCCCCTCCCCAGGTGGGCTCCACTACTTCAAGGGCTGAATCGATTTGCATAAGAACAATCAATGACCCTCTGGTTAGCGGTCTGAGGGACTATCCTCTTTGTGGGCCCTGAGCTTTGCAAACAAATGCTACCTTCAAATGAGGATTTTTCCATTTGGTTCTAAAACTGTCTCGTAAATCATTTGATATTTGTAACTCTTAAGAGCAAGATGATGCAATGTAAGTATAGTGCAACAGTGTCAATTTAGGAATAAATGCTTCTCTGTTGTCCAAGCCAGTCTTCTTGCACTTGGATTACTTTAGTAGCCTTCTAGCTGGTCTCCCTGCTTCCAGAATTGCCCCTACGATTCTCCCCCACAACCTATTCTCCAATCAGCACATAGATCTTTTAAAAACATCAACCAGAGCACATCATTCACCTGCTCAAAACCCTCCAATGATTTCACATCACACCAATAATAAAATCCACCCTCCCTTCCAAGGGCCCGGGTGCCTCTGACTTCTCCTCCACTCTCCCTCCTGCTTGGCTGCTCCAGCCACACCAACCCTCCTGATGTCAAGATGCCTCAAGTTTTCCTATTTGCTCTTTCCTCAACCTGCAGCCCGCTTTCCCCAGATTTTGGCAGAGCTTGCTCCTTCTGATAATTTGTGTTTGCTCAAACGTCACCTCCTCAGGAAGGCCTTCTCTGACCCCATTGTCTAAGGTGCTACACTCCAACCCCTTTCACCTGCTTTCTTCTTACTCTGCTTTATTCTTTCTTCATATTACGTATGTATTCATTCGTTCATACTCTGTCTCTCCACGAAGTTAGAGACACTGCATGTTCATTACTGTATTTGTCTTTTGTGGGTGTGTTGTAATTGGAGAGGATCAGTGGGTTATTCCACCATGTATAGCTGAGCCAGTGAAAGCCTGGCCAGCCTTTGTAATAGCCTGGCCAGTGCCAGCCAGTGCCATAAAAGGTGGTGCACCCTGGCCCTCCCCTTGAAGCAATGTGATGTAACAGGACACCCTGTCTCGCCTGTGCCATTGCCATTCTACCTACAGAACCCACAGGCTGTACCTCCCTTACCCTAGTCCGTCATCAGTGTACCTTTACCTAGAGGGTTGAGAGCTGTAACCCTTAATATCCCCTGGGCTAGGGACCTCCAGATAAAGGAGGGCAGGGAGAAGCAAGAGGTGGCAATGAGCTTGTTTCTGTTTTACTGGTATGAGGTATATCAGTGTATTCCGTGTAAGGGACCATCCAGTTAGAAGAAAAGAACTTGCTCTGAATTTCACCTCAGTCTTCAAGCAGATTAAGGAAAGTACAGATGGAGGTAGGTTGCCCTGACTATTGATACCTATAGAAACACTACTAAAAGTATGTTGCAGTATCTCCCCTGGAATTCTCCAGAGTGGCCTCTGGCTTTTGAGGTGAAGTTGATGTCGAATTTACACAATACATGAGACCTTACAGACAAGGTGTCAGCGTTGCATAGTGTCCTCTGGCTGCCCTCATTATTATCACCTGTCTCCTGAGGTGGACGCATTTCCATCAACCCACACAAGAATTCCTCAATATCTAAGAAACTAGAAACTCACAGCCACAAGAAGCCACAAGCCTAGCTCCAAGTGAGTTCACGTGAACCGTAAGCCACGGGCTAGTTGGGCTAGGAGTAAGCGGGTGACTTGTAACAATCAAGATTGTTATCGCGGCTAGCCTACTGCCTTCCTAGAGAACCAGATCTTTAAATCTGAGATTGTTTATAAAGGTTATGTCTTTCCTAGGCCTCTCTTCCCTTCAGCAATCTTCTTCTAGACACATTTCATTGTTCAGTTCTACTTCCTCAACCTCCACCTGAGGGTGGGAAACAGAAAACGCAGCCGGCTTGACAGCTCGTCGGAACTCGATCGCCGGCTGAAGCCCTGACACTGAAGGCTGCGAGGCTGCCTGCACGTCTGCAGGTGTCATCTGCTCGCTCAGCCTCAGTCTCCGCTGGTTCTTTCTGCTAGGATGGAACTTCCTGGTGGTAGATGAAGGCAAACCCAAATATATCGCAACATCAACAAAATCCCCTTACAATGCAATCCAGAAAACAAAAGGGACTTTCTAGGGATTCAATAAGATGTAATAATAATCATTCATTTGATCAGAAGAGAACAATACCTGCCTCAGGAAAGCTACTGCTTCCACTTGAGGCTAAAACATGTCTCCACCCTAGAGGGTGCCCTATAACCTAGCTATTCACTTCCTGAAACCTGATTCAAATCAGGAGAAAGATCTGGAAGTGTGGGCTATTCCAGCTATGTCTGATCTCCCAAGCACTTAGGAGTACCTGCGGGACCAACCCTGAATGCCATCCATACTATGGCTACCCCAGCAAGGCTGCGTCTCTAAGCCACGGAATGAGCATTGCCTTAACTCCCTGCAGTCCTCAGCAGGCTTTCTCCATCCCCTCAATACACCTGACTTCTGGAGACCACTACATTTCTGGACAGTTGTGCCCAAACTGCTAAGATAAAGCACAATTATTTACCTTAACCAGTGAGATCCCTTAGTTCATTTTAAATACCACTCAATTTATAAATATTCAATTAATCTAATTTTAGGACTACATATCTTATATAAAAAAGGGATACCTGCATATCACCTGTAACTAATAAATTAAATTTAAAACTACTCCTTTGTAGTACTGTTGACATTTTTTAGTTTTCCTAAATGTATATAGATATAATTAAGTTAAAGAGTTTAGTCATACATAAGGTAAAAATATTCAGTCAAAACTTCAGAAAAGGGCAGGTAGTACTTAAACCTACTTACAGAATATGCTAAAAAAAGCACAAACATTCTTCAAATCTTAGCAGATCTTAAACAATCTGCAACATAAAAATATTTCAGCAATGTTCCTCCTGAAAATGTAACCTTACATGGCCCTCATGTGGGAAAAAAAAATCTTCAGGTGAAACTACAACAGAATAATAAAATCACTTACTATAAGACTGCCATTGTCTCCATTTGGCCTATAACTACTTTTCTTTTGAGATAAGGGGAGAGAGAAGAATAGGAAAAACAAAAATCAAAAAACCAACAAACCTTAACTGGTGCGAGTTCAAACAGAAGAATTTTTCTGGGTATTGATATTATTATATAAATTCACATTTTCAAAGGAGTCAGCATGTAGCACCAGAGATACAAAGGTAACTTCTCTATTCTATTAACCCTAGTTTTTTTTGTAAATCTGACTTGAATAAAATCTTGATTTTCATTTCTCCAAGAACATTCACAGAGAATGAAACTGAAACTGGCACATGCTAATGCACATTGAGGTCTGATTTTAACTTCAAGTATTGGTTTTTCTTCTCCGTAGATGAATTTGAAAGCTGTGGTTTCACACAGCCTATCGCTATCGTTCAAGCCTGGGATTTCAATGCAGCAGCCTGAACTTCATCACAACACACGGTTGCTAAGGACCTCACCCACTGGCTGCAAACTACCCGTGACTCTTGGCTTGAAGTTTCTGTTCCTCTCAGCCAGACAACTACCTGCCCCTCCTGTGTCAACTGCCTCTGACTTTCTTCCAAATAGGGTGACAGAAAGCTGGCCTCGGTCTGGATGTTCTCCATTCCATGGCAGGGTGTGTGTGTTCCAGACAGAATTTTAGAACAGGAAGCATCATCGAATCCCAGCCTCTCACATTATAGATGGCTCCTATTTTACGAAAAGAAGTACCAACTGTTTGATCTCAGGGTTCCTCATAAAACCGCAGACTTTTAGAGCAGCAATGGTTCTTAGATCCAGTCTAGTCCAGAGGTTCCAACGTGGTGTCACTGCCACACCAGGGGATCCAGGATGTCTCTCAGTCTGTGTTGTAAAGCCCGTCTGGAATGGCAAGCGTTGCTATCGGCTACAGACGTTGCCATTTTTCTTAGCTGTGGCCTAGAATTTTACCAACTCAGTGGGCATCCTGCATGTCCCAGGCAGAACAGAAGCTCTGATAAGCATTTACATCTGTCTTTGATTAACGAAATAGAGAAGTTAATGCTGTTAACACTAAATGGAGTAACACAAAATCTTGAAAAACACTGGGTTCACTGAGGCAAATAGAAAGGTGAGGAAAATATGGGAAACCACTCAGCCATAGAACATCTTCATTTTACTCATGAGAAAACTATGGTCAGTAAAGATTATGTCCCTGGACCAAGGTAATTCTATAAGTGGGTGGCTGAATGTAATGACTGAACAAGAACTCAAGGTTTTGGGTGTTTGTCCAGGGCTACTTATAATTTTCTGGCTGCCGCCATGGTCAGAAACCCTCCTTCTTAGACAGATCTGAGTTATTTTTTCATCAGTAAATCCATTACTACTAAGCCTTCATTTCCTCATCTGTAAAATGGGTACATAAATGGTACCTACCCCCATAGGACTACAATGGATATTAAATATGACTGCAGTTAAAGCACTTTTAACTGTACTTTTAAATGTACTGCCCAGCACACAGTACACACTCAACAAACGACTGTTCAGTGAAGACTTGTATAGAGCTGTTCCCCAAGGTGTAACTCGCTGCAACATTCCCCCGAGTCGGCAGCTCTGGAAGAATGTGATAATTGCCTTCATCTTTAGATAAAGGACCACACTTGGTTGCCTCCCTTGCAACCAGAGGTGGCCAATGAGATGAAGGGAAGTTGGCAGACAGTGATTCCAGCAAAGCTTTTAAAGGATTTTATGGGGGAAAAAAATGAAATAGAAATGTTAAGCTCATAGCAAATTAGTAGCAGTTCTGGAGTTAGAACTCCTGACATCCCCTTCAGCGCCAGGATCTTAGGGCCCTCCACAGACAGCCCATAAAAACACTACGAGCAGCCACCATTTCTGGTTTCCTATGGATCAGACATTGTGCACACGTTAAACATCACAATAACCCTGTGAGATATTACTATCCGTGTTTTACACGTGGCCAGTAGTGTCTCTTGCTCAAGGTCACAGGTTAGGGCTGGGGAATTTGGGTCCGATTCTAAAGCCGAAGCTCTTAGCTTCTCTAGTCTAGTCAATTTATGCTGAAAACTTTATTATTCCTCTATCTAGCTATTCCTTTGGACTTAAGCCCCGTGTTGCAAGTCGGGAGACTAGGGTCAGCTGTGCCAGTGACTGGCTGTGTCACCTGTGCCAAATCAAAACGTCTCGGAGCTTCGGCTGCCTCTGCTGTAACACGCGGGAACGGGGCCGGACTGAACTCGGCGGCTGCTCCCGGCCCTACAGCCCCAAGATGTCCGCGCCGGCGGAGGCCGGGGAAGGCCGGGGAAGGCCGGGCAGGCGGGAGGGAGGTGGGCGCCCCGGGTGCAGGCCGCGCCGCGGGGCAGGGCAGCGCCCCCCGGCTCCCCGGCCTCGCCGCCCGGGCAGCGAGAGCGCCCGCCGGTGCCCGCGGTTACCTGACAGCGCCGCCGCCGCCTCCTCCTCGCCGCGCGCCGCCCAGGGCGGCAGCCAGAGCAGCAGCCACCAGGGCCCCGGGGGCGGCCGCATCCCGCCCGGGGCTCCGCTTCGCGCCGCCCGGCTGCGGCCCAGCCCTCGGGGCCGGTTGGGCCGAGAGCAGCGGAAACGGCGCGCTGCCCAGGAAGAGGCGGGGGAGGAGAGGCCGGCGCGCGGGAAAGGCCGAGGGCCCGCCCCCGGGGCGGAAGGGGAGCCGGGCCCCGCGCTCCGCCCGCGCCCGCGGCTGCCCGCACGGCGGCTCTCTCCCGGCCCCTCCGGGCCGCGCCCGCCAGTCTCCGCGCCGGGAGGAGGCGGGGGGAGGCGGCCCCTCTTCTGGGAATTTTGCCTAAAACTTGCCTGACCCGTGACCTGCGGGGTTTCGGGGCTCAGTTCTCAGAGATCCCATGAGTGACACCCCATGAAAGGCAACGCCCTTCAGCAACCCCCCTTTTTATAAATAAAAGTCAGTTTATTTTTTGTTTTTGTTTTTCATTTTCCTCTTTGTTTGTGACAGCAATAACAAATTGCCACTTTGGTTGTTTAAATAACATTGACTTGGATGTCTAAGCTAATAAACACACCACATTTTGGTATAAAGAGGCTCTAAAACGTTCCCTCACCAATATGAAAACATATCCCTTAAAATTAGCTTGCATTAAAAACATTAAAAAGATGTAGAGAACAGATTGGTGGTTGCCAGAGGAGGGGGGGTGTGCAAAATGGGTGAAGATGGGCAAAAGGTGCAAACTTCCAGGTATAAGATAAATCAGTAAATTCTGGGGATGTCATGTATAGCATGGCAACTGAAGTTATCAATACTGTATCGTGTATTTGAAAATTGCTAAGTGTAGATCTTAAAAGTTCTCATCACAAGAAGAAAATTTTTTGTAATTATGTGAGGTGATGGATATTAACTAAACTTATTTGATGATCATTTTGCAGTATATACATATAACAAATCATTATGTTGTACACATAAAACTAATACAGTGTTATATGTCAATTATATCTCAATAAAACTGGAAAAAAAGAGTGGCCTTAACATTGATAATTAGTATAGAACTTGCAGCCTTGAATAATATTATACTGTAAAGAACAGACCCTCCTCAGGCCCCAGAAATCCATTAATATGATTCAATATTTCATACTAAACATTTACTAGAATAAAAGGTCATTTCCTCTTTTCTAATTCCGGTCTTCTGCTGAGGTACCTCAGAGAACCCAACTAACTGTGACAGAAATCATCCTCTAAAAATAACACAGCTTCATTTTCCCTAAAGGTCTGAGTAGAAGTCACTAGATTTTCCCTGGCTTCAAAGTAAGGTTTAACCAGCTGCCTGCAAACTTCTGGCACCACATGCATACCCATATATGGCTTTTAGAAAGTTCAGAAATCTCCTTGTAAGGGACTCTTCAAGGGGATGATTTTTACAAATAAACTGTTACTACTTGGGCTCTCACCTTGTGTGACCCTGCAGACTGTCACCAGAGAAACAGCAGAGCCTGTGATCCAAGTGTGAGGTGGGCACTTGTCTCTTGCACAACGGCTTTCTTTCCGAACCACATTCATTTTGATTTAGTTTAATTTTGGATGGCACTATGGAAAGAAACAGGTAGATTCTTGAATGACAAATGTGTTTTCCTGTGGCTGTATCTGGTAGAGAAATAACAGAGCAGGTAGCAATGTACTAAATTAACATTTAAAGTGCTATTCGTATAGTATATCTTTAATAAATATCTGTAAAGAAGCTAAATTGAAACATCACATTCCTCTCTATAGGATAGCAATAAATATTTTTCCAGAAATAATGAGAATATTAGAAGGTGATAGTTCCATCACTGGGGACAATCATGAAACCCCACCTCACTTCCTCAATCTTTCTCTCATAGGAAAACCTTAAGCCACTGGGGAAAGAGAGGAAAACATTACCACCAACAGGGCCACAGCAAAGATTCACTGCTTCTAGGAGAGAAATAGAAGCACAAACTCTCTGCCCCTAGGGGGCAGCAGGAAACACTGAGCTCAGTGTCCTGAACCGACACAAAATAGAGGTTAGCCATCTCTGGGAAACCCTCTCTCACTCAAGATACACCACAGACACAAGGCAGGATTTGGCTGCAGTGGGTAAGAGGGGGAGAAATACTGAGAAAGACCCACTTCCAAGGCTCTAAGGTACACAGGACATTCCTAAGACAAGGGTGGCCAGGAGTGTGGAGAACCCCTTTGCCCCACAAGCCAAGCACCAATAAGAAGCTCTCTGCTGAGGAGGAGAAAGAGTGTGGGGAGAGATCCCCTCTGTAACACAAGTGTGCAAGGATTGGTGAAAGCTGAGGGACACTGAGAAAAAGTCTCCAGCACTCCAGGCACCATGCTAAACACAAGGTAATAGCAGAAGAATTTGAAGCCTGTGGTACACCAAAGGTAATGATAACAACAAAAAAACCCAAACTCGGATCAACTCCTGACTAGATTGAGTCAGTCACTCACATTATTGACCTGATGGAAGAAGAGGCATGCCCCAATCTGGGTATAAATATTATTTACCTCAGTCTTTACTATTCTTCTACACAATATCCATCATTCAATCAAAAATTATAAGATACCCAAAAAATCAGGGGAAAAGAATCCGTTATCAAGAGTTAAAGCAATCAACAGAACCAGATTCAGAAATCCCCTAGATGTTGGGCTATGATTAACATGTTAAATGATCTAGTGGAAAAAGCAAACAACATGTGTGAACATATAGGGAATTTCAGCAGAGAGATGGAAATTATTAAAAATGTGAAATTGAAATGCTAGAAATTAAAAACATATTTTTAGATAAAAGTTCTCATCACAAGAAAAAAAATTTTTTAGTAACTACATAAGGTAATGGATGCTAACTAGACTTACTGTGGTGATCATTTCACAATGTATACCAATAATGAATCATTATGTTGTACATCTGAAACAAATATAATGTTATATGTCAATTATACCTCAATTTAAAAAAAAATAGAAATTTAAAAAGAATTATTAGAGATGAAGAATTCCTTCAATGGACTTATTGGAAGACTGAACATAGCTGAAGAAAGAACCAGTGAATTTGAATATAGGTGTATAAAAATTATCCAAACTAAAACACACAAAAAAGACAAGAATTAAAAAAATCAATGGAGCTTTCAAGAGCTGTGAGACAATATCAAGTGGTTTAACAAACAAAATTGGAGTCCCAGAAGGAGACGAGAGGAAGAATGAGGCAGGGGAAATATTTTAAGATATAAAACTGATAATTTTCCAAAATTAATGAAAACAGAAGATAGAGAGAAAATCTCGAAGGCAGCCAGATAAAAATGACATGTTGGAAACAGAGGGAAAACCTACAGCAGACCTCTTGTCAGAAAGCATGTAAGGGGGCCGGCCCAGTGGTGTAGCGGTTAAGTGCGTGTGCTCCGTTGCAGCAGCCTGGGGTTCTCGGGTTTGGATCCCAGGTGCGCACTGATGCACTGCCTGTCAAGCCATGCTGTGGCAGTGTCCCATATAAAGTAGAGGAAGATGGGCATGGATGTTAGCCCAGGGCCAATCTTCCTCAGCAAAAAGAGGAGGCTTGGCGATGGATGTTAGCTCAGGGCAAATCTTCCCCACCAAAAAAAAAAAAAAAAAGAAAGCATGTAAGCCAGAAGATAATGGAGTGACATCTCTGAAGTAGTAGAAGAAAAAATACTGTCAATCCAAAATTCTATACCCAGCTATAATATCTTTCAAAAAAATGAAGTTTTTTTTTTTTTTTTTTTTTAATTTTCAGCAGACTTGCACTACAAGAAATGTTAAAAGAAGTCCTTCAGGGGCCAGCCTCAGTGGCCGAGTAGTTAAGTTCAGTGTGCTCCACTTCAGTGGCCCGGATTCAGTTCCCGGGTGCAGACATAAACTTGTCAGTGGCCATGCTGTGGTGGCAGCTCACATACAAAATAGAGGGAGATTGGCAACAGATGTTAGCTCAGGGCAAATATTCCTCAGCAAAACAAAGAAAAAAAAAGTTCTTCAGAGCTAGCCCTGATGGCCTAGTGGTTAAAGTTCAGCACTCTCAGTGACATCAGCATCATGGCCGAGTGAGCTTTCCCGTAAACTCTTCCCCCAATAAGATACAACAAAAGGAACAGTCAGAGACCAACAATGGACTCGTAGACAGCGAAAAGGAAGATTGGAAAGATCCACACTGCCACACATCTGAGAGTGGAATGTGCTGGGGCTCCCAGAGGAAGTGGGGAGAGGTAAGGAGAACTCCTGTCCCTCCCCATCAGATCAGCGATCCTGGTCCACTCAGCTTCCAGAGAGGGGGAGGGGTGGCCCTCTGTGAGGAAACTGTAGCACCTTGGGCTCTCTCAGCCAGTGGGAAACTCCCACACAGAGGACTCAGAACTGCTACAGGGGTACCATCAACATCTGAGCACCCCAAGAGAGTGGATAACGAGGGGCGAGTGAGAAGCCCCCCATGCCAGGGACCCAGCAGGCAAAAGAGAGAGCCTCTTTACCCACGTGCTGGACACTGCAGCTCAGCTGACCAAACCAGACCAAGTGGCCAGCTGATCACAGGGAGCAGCCAGGGAAGAGCACAGGGAGCTCATATTACACAGCCTTTAACCCCCACACGGTGGTGGTGGGTGGAAAATGCAACCAGATATTTCCAGGATTAGGAAAACAAAGTGAATACAGGAACCACAATGCAAAGGTACATGAAATCACCAGACCAGAAGGAAAATGATGAGCTCTCAGAAACCAACCCTGAAGACACAGAAGTCCATAACGTAAATGACAGAGATTTCAAAATAGCTATCATAAAAAAAATCAGTGAAATACGAGATAACACAAACAATTCAATGAGATTAGGAGTTTCTTCACAAAACTGATTGAAATCATAAAGAAAAACCAATCAGTACTGATGGAGATGAAGAACACAATGGAGGAGATAAAGGAGAATCTGGAATCTTTAAAGAACAGAGCTGACAATATGGAGGAAAGAATTAGAATTACAGAGGATAGGAATACAGATATGCTCCAGATGGAAGAGGAGAGAGAACTAAGACAAAAATGAAATGAAGAAAGTCTCCGAGAAATGTCTAACTCTATTAGGAAATGTAACATAAGAATTACAGGTATTCCTGAGGGAGAAGCGAGGGAAAGAGGAACAGAGAGCCTATTCAAGGAAATGATAGCTGAGAACTCCCCAAATCTGGGGAAGGAGCAGGAAATACTAGTAAATGAAGCCAATAGGTCACCTAAATATGTCAACAGGCAAAGGCCCATTCCACGACATAGAGTGGTAAGGCGGGCTAAAGTCAACGACAAAGAAACAATATTAAGGGAAGCTAGACAAAAACAAAAAATAATGCACAAAGGAACTCCCATCAGGCTTTCAGCGGATTTCTCAACAGAAACTTTACAGGCTAGGAGAGACTGGAATGATATATTCAAAATACTGAAAGACAAAAACTTTCAGCCAAGAATACTCTATCCAGCAAAAATATCCCTCAAATATGATGGAGAAATAGTAACTTTCCCAGATAAACAAAAGCTAAGGGAGTTCATGGCCATGAGACCCCCACTACAAGAAATACTCAAGAATGCCCTCAGGCCTGAAAAAAAGAAGAGAAAGGGAATACAAATCTTGGAGCAAAGAGAAAAATAGGTAGACGAAATCAGAAAAATAGTAGGTCTTCACCAGAATAGGTTAGCAACCACTTAAATACAAAAATCAAAGATCAAATGAAGGAATCCACCAAAAATAAATATAACCTCATCACTGTAAACACACACCCACAACACAAGATAGAATAAGGTATAACAAGAATGACTTAGAAGGGGAAGAGGAAAGAGATTGAATTGACTTAGTATAAGGAAATAAGAGGCTATCAGATAACGGACTATCTCATACACAAGATTTCTTATACAAACCTTACAGTAACCACTAAAAAAAAAATCATAACAAAATCCCATATGATAAACAAAGACAAAACTAGAAGAGTCATAACACAGAACAACCAAACTGAATTGGCAGTCTGAAACAAATGGGACAAGAAACAAAGGAAATGCAAAAGAACCAGAAAATAAGTGACAAAACAGCAACATTAAGCCCTCATATATCAATAATTACCGTAAATGTAAATGGATTGAACTCTCCAATCGAAAGATACAGAGTGGCAGGATGGATTAAAAAGCAAGACCCAACAATATGCTGCCTCCAGGAAACACATCTCAGCTCTAAAGACAAGCACAGGCTCAGAGTGAAAGGATGGAAGACAACACTCCAAGCTAATGGCAAACAAAAGAAAGCAGGTGTTGCCATACTCGTATAAGACAAAGTAGACTTCAAGATAAAACAGGATAAGAGAGACAAAGAAGGGAAATATATAATGATAAAAGGGACACTCCACCAAGAAGACGTATCACTTATAAATACCTATGCACCCAACATAGGAGCACCAAAGTACATAAAGCAACTATTAACAAACGTAAAAGGAGACATTAACAACAACACAATAATAGTAGGGGATCTTAATACCCCACTTACATCAATGGATAGATCAGACAAAAAGTCAATAAAGAAACAGTGGACTTAAATGAAAAACAGGACGAGATGGACCTAGTAGACATATACAGAGCACTCCATCCAAGAGCAGCTGACTACACATTCTTCTCAAGTGCACATGGAACATTCTCAAAGATAGACCATAAGTTGGGAAACAAAGCAAGCCTCAGTAAATTTAAGAAGATTGAAATCATAACAAGCATCTTTTCAGACCATGCTATGAAACTGGAAATCAACCACGAAAAAAAACTGGGAAAGTGACAAAAATGTGGAGATTAAACAACATGCTACTGAACAACCAATGGATCATTGATGAAATTAAAGGAGAAATCAAAAAATATCTGGAAACAAACGAAAATGAAAATATGCCATACCAAATCATATGGGATGCAGCAAAAGCGGTACTGAGAGGGAAACTCATAGCGATACAAGCCCACCTTAACAAACAAGGAAAAGCCCAAATAAGCAATGTTAAATTACACCTAACAGAACTAGAAAAAGAAGAACAAACAAAGCCCAAAGTCAGCAGGAGAGAAATAATAAAAATCAGAGCAGCAATAAATGAAATTGAGACCAAAAAAACAGTAGAAAGGATTAATGAAACAAAGAGTTGGTTCTTTGAGAAGATAAACAAAATTGACAAACCCTTAGCTAGACTTACTAAGGAAAAAAGAGAAAAGTCTCAAGTAAATAAAATTAGAAATGAAAGAGGAGAAATTACAACAGATACCACGGAAATACAAAGGATTATAAGAGAATACTATGAGAAATTATATGCCAAAAATTGGACAATCTAGAAGAAATGGATAAATTCTTAGACTTATACAACCTCCCAAAACTGAACCATGAAGAAATGGAGAATCTGAATAGACCATTCGCAAGTAAAGAGATTGAAATAGTAATCAAAAACCTCCCCAAAAATAAAAGTCCAGGACCAGATGGCTTCTCCGGTGAATTTTACCAAACATTCAAAGAAGATTTAATACCTATCCTTCTCAAACTCTTCCAAAAAATAGAGGAAGATGGAACACTTTCTAACTCATTCTATGAGGCCAACATCACCCTGATACCAAAGGCAGAAAAAGACAACACAAAGAAGGAAAATTACAGGCCAATATCGCTGATGAACATAGATGCAAAAATCCTCAACAAAATATTGGCAAACTGATTATAGCAATACATTAAAAAGATCATACACCATGATCAAGTGGGATTTACAACAGGGATGCAGGGATGGTTCAACATCTGCAAATCAATCAACGTGATACACCACATCAACAAAACAAAGATCAAAGAGTCTTCAGAATAACATGGATTGAAGAGACTTGCGAACACTTGCCATCTCTTGCTGCTGCTGTTACATGAAAGGAGATATTAAACATTTGTTTAATTTTTAGATGTGTTATACACATTTCAACAAATAAAATATTTCAATGCTTAAAAAAAAAAAACGACATGGCCATCTCAATAGATGCAGAGAAGGCATTTGACAAGATACAACATCCATTTATGATAAAAACTCGCAACAAAATGGGTATAGAAGGAAAGTACCTCAACATAGTAAAGGCTATTTATGACAAACCCACAGCAAACATCATACACAATAGGGAAAGACTGAAAGCCATTCCTCGGAGAACAGGAACAAAGCAAGTCTGCCCATTCTCACCACTCTTATTCAACATAGTACTGGAGGTTTTGGCCAGAGCAATTAGGCAAGAAAAAGGAATAAAAGGAGTCCAAATAGGCAACAAAGAAGTGAAACTCTCACTATTTGCAGATGACATGATTTTCTATATAGAAAACTCTAAAGAATCCATTGGAAAACTATTAGAAATAATCAAGAACTACAGCAAATTTGCAGGGTACAAAATCAATCTACAAAAATCAGTTGCATTTCTGTATGCTAATAATGAACTAACAGAAAGAGAGCTCAAAAAGATAATACAATTTACAATTGCATCAAAAAGAATCAAATATCTAGGAATAAATCTTACCAAGTAGGTGAAAGACCTATACAATGAAAACTAGAAGACATTATTGAAAGAAATTGATGATGACATAAAGAAATGGAAAGACATCCCATGCACAAGGATTGGAAGAATAAACATAGTTAAAAGGTCTGTATTACCTAAAGCAATCTACAGATTCAATGCAATCCCAATCAGAATCCCAATGACATTCTTCACAGAAATAGTAAAAAGAATACTAAAATTCATATGGGGCAACAAAAGACCCCGAGTAGCTAAAGCAATCCTAAGAAAAAAGAACAAAGCTGGAGGCTTCACAATCCCTGACTTCAAAACATACTACAAAGCAATAGTAACCAAAACAGCATGGTACTGGTACAAAAACAGACACACAGATCAATGGAACAGAATTGAAAGCCCAGAAATAAAACCACACATATACAGACAGCTAATTCTCGACAAAGGAGCTAAGAACATACAATGGAGAAAGGAAAGTCTCTTCAATAAATGGTGGGGAAAACTGGACAGCCACATGCCAAAGAATGAAAGTGGACCATCTGCTATCGCCATTCACAAAAATTAATTCAAAATGGATCAAAGACCTGAAGGTGAGACCTGAAACTATAAAACTCATAGAAGAAAATATAGGCAACACACTATTTGACATTGGTCATAAAGGAATCTTTTCGGATGACATGCCTACCCAGACTAGGGAAACTAAAGAAAAAATAAGCAAGTGGGACTTTATCAGATTAAAGAGCTTCTACAAGACAAATGAAACCAGAATCAAGATGAACAGACAACTCACCAGCTGGGAGAAAATATTTGCAAAACACATATCTGACAAGGGGTTAATCTCCATAATATATAAAGAACTCACACAATTGAACACCAAAAAAACAAACAAGCTGATCAAAAAATGGGCAGAGGAAATGAACAGACACTTCTCCAAAGAAGATATACAGATGGCCAATAGGCACATGAAAAGATGTTCAACATCACTAATCATCAGAGAAATGCAAATCAAAACAACACTAAGATATCACCTCACGCCGGTTAGAATGGGTATAATCACCAAGACAAAAAACAACAAATGTTGGAGAGGATGTGGAGAAACAGAAATCCTCATACACAGCTGGTGGGAATGCAAACTGGTGCAGCCTCTATGGAAAACGGTATGGAGATTCCTCAAGGAATTAAAAATAGAAATACCCTATGATCCAGCTATCCCACTACTGGGAATCTATTCAATGAACCTGAAATCAACAATCCAAAGAGGCTTATGCACCCCTATGTTCATTGCAGCATTACTCACTATAGCCAAGAAGTGGAAGCAACCCAAGTGTCCCTCGACTAATGATTGGATCAAGAAGATGTGGTATATATACACAATGGAATACTACTCAGCCATAAAAAAAGACAAAATTGTCCCATTTGCAACAACATGGATGGGCCTGGAGGGTATTATGTTAAGTGAAATAAGCCAGAAAGAGAAAGACAAACACTGTATGATCTCACTCACATGTAGAATATAAACCAACACATGGACAGAGAAAACTGTATTGTGGTTACCAGGGGCAATGGGGGTAGGGGGTGGGCACAAGGGGTGAAGGGAGACATATATATGGTGATGGACAAACAAAAATGTACAACCCAAAATTTCACAATGTTATAAACTATTAAAACATCAATAATAAAAAAAAAAGTTCAGCACTCTCACTGCTTTGGTGACCTGGGTTCATTTCCCAGTTGTGGAACCATACCACCCATCTGTCAGTGGCCAAGCTGTGGTGGCAGCTCACATAGAATAACTAGAAGGACTTACAACTAGTATATATAACCATGCACTGGGGCTGTGGTGAGGGGAAAAAAAAAGTTCTTCAGGCAGAAGTATGATAGCAGGTAGAAATTTACATCTACACAAAGAAATAAATAGCTCTAGAAATAATAAAAATGAAAGTAAATATAAAAGTTTTTATTTTAATCACTTTAAAAGATAATTGTCTAAAGCAAAAATAGTTGCAATGCATTGTGAGACTTATATGTAGAATTTAAATGAATGACAACAATACCACAAAGGATGAGAGAAAAGAAACAGAAGTATATTATCATAAGGTTCTTTCACTATACATGAAGTGATATAACAGTATTTGAAGTTAGATTATGATAAATTAAAGTTGTATATTGTAAACCTTAGAGCAACGACTAAAATCTTTTCAAAAGAAGTATAACTAATAAGCCAATAGTGGAGATAAAATGGAACAATAAAGTAATCCAAAAGAAGACAAGAATATATGAAAAAAAGAATAAAGAAAAATTGACAAATAGAAAACAACTAAAAAGATGGCAGATTTAAATCCAACCATGTCAATAATTACATTAAATATAAATGGTCTCACCATCCTAATTAAAAGGCAGACATTGTCAGATTGGATAAATAAACAACAGCTTATTTAAATGCTATCTACTAGAAATACACCTTATGTATAAAGATAAATAGATTAAAAAGAAAAAGATGGAAAAAGATATGCCACACAAACACCAAACAAAAGAAAGTCAAGTGTCCATATTAATATCAGACAAAGTAGACTCTGGAACAAGGAATATTACTAAGAATTCAGTGGTCTAGGGTCGGGCCTGAGATTCTGCATTTCTAACAAAGTCCTTGATGGTTCTGTGGACCACATTTTGAGCAGCAAATCCTCAGAACATTAGGCCCATAGATAAATTGGTAGAATGAGGTCAGATGGAAGGATTCCAAGATCAAATAGTTTAGAAAATACACCTTACTGTATTATCTCCCTTAGATGTTCACAATGAAGAATAGCATATTAAATACTTAAAAACACCTGCAGTAAAGAAATTTGCAGAAGGCAGCCTCCAGGATGGTCTCTAATGATCTCCTCTATTTCCTGTGATGCATGCTCTTGTGTAATCCCTTCCCCTTGAGTGTGGGCTGGAAATATTGACTTGTTTCTAATGAATAGCATATGGCAGAAGTGAGATATCACTTCCAAGATTAGGCTATAAAAAGACTGTGGCTTCCATCTTGGGTGCTGTCTCTCACTCTCTCTGGGATCACTCGAACTGGGGGAAGCCGGCTACTGTGTTATGAGACAGTCCTGTGGGGACCCACGTGAGTGAGCAGATCTTCCCCAATAGAATCTTGAGATGATTGCAGGGCTTGGAGGAACTCTGAGCCAGAACCACATAGTTAAGCTCTTTCTACACTCCTGACCCTCAAAAACTATGATATAGTAAATATTTATTATTTTTGCCTGTTAAGATTTAGAGTAATTCGTTATGCAGCAATAGATAGCTAATATAAAACTAGTTTGACCTTTCCTATCCAGTGTTTAGACAAAAGGATTGGTTGGTTTTTACCCTACTGATGCTGTGTTGTTTCCATAATGATCTTTCTTGGTATTGAGGAATTCTGGGTGAGAGATTTGGTTTATGCTTATGCTCCAATACTTCACCAAAATTTAAACCTGAAAATTCTTTTTCCCAAATAAAACCTTTAACATCCCATGCTTACACAGTTTAGAAAACACTACACTTAATCTTTAGTAAAGTCTTATTTCAAAGTCAAATTTCAACTATATAATGAGTGTTAGACTGCTTAGACCAGAGTGTTAAAGGTGTTAACAGGTGAGCATCACACCTAAGCTTTGTGGTGACAATGGCAATGAGGGGAAAAAAAAAAAGAAAAAGACACCAAGGAGAAGGAGAAATACAGGAAGACAGAATCTGGAGTGTGGTCAGATTTAGGAAGACTCTTAGGTCCTTTGACATCTTTGTGGAATGTTGCTTCCTTCTCCTGAGAAGCAGATGGGATTAACAAACCGTGATTATTGCAGACTACTGTTCTTCAGTTACACCAGCATTTATGTGCCTCTTTCTAGAAGATGAACTACTGACTCAACACACCAAACCAAACAAAATCCCATATAAACAGCATACCTGCAGAATCTTCCCTTCAATGCCTCCTGGGATGTTATGCAGAATTGCTTACTACCTTTCCATTAAAAAAACAGAGGAAAAGTTTGCCCATCAGTGGGTCAGTGAGGTGAGAAAGTTGTAGTTGGGGTCACCATTAAACTCCCCCAGATGATGTAAGACGATTGTAACCAGATATTAACACCAACCCATAAATTTCTACACCAAAAGAGATGATTGAAAAAGGACAAACTTCATTGCCTCTTTGAAGCAGTTGCCCAGCTGTGCCTACAGATCTTAGCTGTGGATTGCTGGTAAACACCCTACGTCCGTCTCTAAGATAGAGTGAAGCACCGCAGCTCGAGGGAGCTGGATCTCAAAGAGAGCAAAAAAGTTAGCACTCTTGCCAGAATGCTAGCGGTGTGGGTGATAAGTAAACGTTTAGCATTGTAAATGCAGATTCCCAGGACATACCCTCCAGAGATTGATTCAGTCCTTCTGGGGAAGAACCCAAAATGTGCCTTCTTAATGTGTACCCCAAGTGACCCAACAGAATTAGGACTAAATTTTGAGTTTTACAAGTTTCATGCTTCACAGTAAGTAGCATCTGGGGCAAGTTTATAATCACAGCTAAAATATGTGTATGCATTTTATGTAATTCATATTGCCATAATATGACATATTTATTGAAAAAAATTAATGCATAATTAAGAGCTTCTTAAAATTATTTTAGTGACGTGAGTTCTTTAATTCTACTGGACTATTTCCACATGATGTGAAAAAGGTTACAATTCAATTTTCAGCCTCTGCATTTTTATTTCTAGAGTTTTTGCTCTTCATAACTAATTAATTTCCCATAACAGTCATGGGGTTATAATCAGTCATTATGAATCAGAAGTAAAATTTAGCTCATGTCAGAAATTATTTAGGAGCTTTCACTTGGTTTCTAGGAAGGTAGAGCATTTAATTAAATGAATTAGAAGAAAATAGGCAAAGTTCTACTACTTTAGGTTCTTCCATAAAGAAAGATTTAGTCTATTACTGCAATGAAACTTGCCAATGCCATAAAGATTACAGAGGCTATATGTCATCATTTCTTCCTTTTAAAAATTCCCATTTTTAGAATTTTACATATCGAGAGAAAAAAACAGGCTGTTCAAGACTTCTCCATAAAGGAAAAGAATAAAAATAGAAGTTGACATGTTAGATCATGTTTTTCTTAGCATATTTAATTTTGGAAATACTTTGAAATTGACTTCCAATTCCAACTGCCATCCAACAGTTCAGTAATTTTAATAATAATTCATCTCAAAACTAAAGATAGGGCCGGCCCCACGGCTTAGCGGTTAAGTGCACGCGGGCTGCTACTGGCGGTCCGGGTTCGGATCCCCGGCACGCACCGACGCACCGCTTGTCCAGCCATGTTGAGGCTGCGTCCCACATACAGCAACTAGAAGGATGTGCAACTATGACACACAACTATGTGCTGGGGCTTTGGGGGATAAAAAGGAGGAGGATTGGCAATAGATGTAAGCTCAGAGCCCGTCTTCCTCAGCAAAAAGATGAGGATTAGCATGGATGTTAGCTCGGGGCTGATCTTCCTCATAAAAAAAAAAAAAAATTGAAAAAAAAAAACTAAAGATAACTTTTCAGTATGAATAAATGATATTGAAAGGATTAAAATAAATATAAGTTGTTAAGAAACAGATAATGTGTTCTCTAAATTTCTAAAGCCCTGGCTAAAAAATAATTGGTCAAATTCAACTCAAATCTTTCAATTCAAATTGAGAGATGTGGAATTCTATAAAGCAGTGGTTCTCAAATTTCGGTGTGGATAAAGTCCCATCCCCAAAGATTCTTAATCAGTAGGTCCAATGTATGGCCTGGGAATCTGCATTCATGACCCTGAGGCAAAGTCTTTTGACCATACTGAATTAATGGTGGGAAAAAATATTCAAAAGTGGCTGATGATTAGTTGATGATGGCTTGAAAACAGTATCTATGGGAAAAGACTGATGTACTTGGTTGATCTGAAAAAAAGAAGGTTGCTTTCTAAGAGTTAAGGAACTAGGATACAGAAAACTGGTCACCTGTTGTTTGTTAAGTTTTCAAAGAAAAGAGCAAGAAAGAAATAGGTTTAAATTGCTGTGAGTAAGCTTAGGGTTGCACTGTGAATACATTTTCCCAGCATGGGGACCCTAGTTTATCTCTTACCTGAACACCATCCAATCCTTACACTCCACTTCACTTGATTCCTAAAGAACCTCTGCCAGAGTTTTCTTTGCTGCCAACACACTCTTAGGAAGCATTTTTCTTAATTGGCCATTCTCTACAATCTAGGTACCCCCCCCATTGGAGTAATTTCTATTAAAACAATTAATAGCAAGATGATTATATTTGAAAGTCTTTTTCTCTTTCAGGGAAAGCTATAAACTGCAGCTATCCTTTTAGTTTAACTGCCTTGATTAGTCACGTATTGACAATGACAAAGATTTGTGTATGATTCAGGAGCCCTTCAATTCAGTTAAAACAGAGATTTTCTCCTCTTGTTTTCACTTCCTGATCACATATTTCAGAATGTTCCCAGTGGTCACAATCTATCCAGAAAATTCTTCAATCTATTTTCTTTCATGTGTTTTTGGAAAGAACTCAAATATTTTTTAAAAAGGGCATGTGGGGGCCGGGAGATGGAGATAAATATAACAGTCTCAGATTTTGTTCTTCCGCTTGTATGTTCTCTTTCTCTCTCTCCTTTTAAGTCAGATCTCAATAGCCTCTGCTTCCAATACTGATGTCTCTGTATTCTATGTCTGACTAGACCCAGGTGTATCATGGAGTTGTTTTCCAGACTTTTGACTCCCTTATTTTCCAGGATGTTATTGTTGATCATGGGAGTGGAAAGAAAGTATAAGCAACTCTTGGGAAGAAATTTATAATTTTGTGTGTGCATGTGTGTGTGAGGAAGATCAGCCCTGAGCTAACATCGATGCCAATCCTCCTCTTTTTGCTGAGGAAGACTGGCCCTGGGCCAACATCCGTGCCCATCTTCCTCTCCTTTATATGGGATGCCACCACAGCATGGCTTGACAAGCGGTGCATCGGTGCACGCCCGGGGTCCGAACCTTCAAACCCCGGGCCGCGGAAGCAGGGCACTGGAACTTAACCACTATGCCACTGGGCCGGCCCCATATACATATTTTTAATAATAAAAATAATATTTTATTTTAGGAGAGAATTGACACAAGAGAGTCTATCTGTTCTGAACTGTTTCTATAACAAAATCATAATTTCCAGATGAGTCACTTTTCAATGGAGATTGTGGAAAGTATAAATAATTCAACTAACATACTTTTAATTTTGGCTAATGTTATTAATCATATTTTGCTCATAAAGCTCTCTCTGTCTGAAATTAGATATATTTTTGCTTGCATAAGCAAAGTCTATAAAACTAGACGAAAAAGAACAATCATTATTTAGTACATTTCAGTAACTTCTCCCCCCACTGGATTACATCTGTTTACTGTGATTTATAGGCCCCGTCCTTGTTGACAGGGTCAAGAAGTCTACCTGTATTATCAGAGTGAGTATTAGCTAGGATGTTTCCAACTACAAGTAACAGAATTTCCAACTAAAAGTGTCTGAAACAATGAAGACATTTATGATGTCGCGTGGATGAATGTCTCTAGGCAGCTTGATTCAGCAGCTTAAGCACGCTATCAAGGTCTCGGACTGCTTTCAGCCTTCTACTCCGACACTTTCAACTTGTTGGACTTTGTCCTTAAGCTTTTCTCGTCATAACTGAAGCAGGCTGCCATTGCTGCTGATACTGGGTCCCACATAACTGAGACCAGAGTCAGGGGGCACTAACTCCACTTCCGTCTCTCAAATAGGGAAGTAAAGCCATTCTTAGAAGCTCTCCCCTTCACCTTCTCAGCAGACTCCCTCCCTGGTCCCATTAGCAAGTGACTAGCCCATGTCCTTGCTAAATGGGGTGCAGTGAGTGTCTGGCATTTTCAGCCTCCATGGTACAGGGTGGTTTCATAGAAGACAAAAACTAGAATAGCAACAGACAGCGAAAAAAATCACTATGGTAATATTTTTGACAGCTCCGCAAAGCCTTCATAGGTGTCTGAAAATGGCACTCTGAAATTTTATGCTGACTTAATAAATGAGTTTTATTCATTATTCTAAACTTTGACAAATGTGTTTTCTTTTTTGAAATTTACACGTTGACTTAAAACGGGAGTTGCTTCCATACCAAGTAAGTATTTTTCCTTCTATTGATCTTATTTAGTATATTTACCTAAGATCTTTATTCTAAAGCATTCAATTTCCTAAATGGCAAAGATTTTCTATTCTAATAATGAAAGAGAAGAAAGATTAGACAAAGCATATGGGTTATAACGGGGAAAGTAAAGAGACGATAGGAGGCGTGGTAGAAAAAGAAAAAGGCAGGGAAACAGAGAGGTTGAGTAGAACAAGCAGTGACTAATCTGGATGGTCTGATGTGAGAGAGTTCAGTTAACTAGGTCATTAGCCACTTGGAATGATGGGCAGGATAAGCCATTAAGACCCTGGAGCAAAAAAGAAAGAAAGGAGGAGGAAGTGGACTCCCTTTTCAGGCATGCATTCTGCAGGTTAGAATTCGTCCTCACCACACTGCAGGTGTGTCCCTGGAAATGCATGTTCATAGAGCTGGCACTCCTTTTTATTTTTTCACTTAAAGATAATTTCCCTAACAATGATGTCTAGAATAATCCATCTAAGTATTTAAGGCTCTTAACTTTTCTCAGCAATAACTAAAGCAAGGTAGGAATAAGCCAAGGAAATTTTTAGGCTGAGTTTCAAAGGGCCAATCTTCCAAGTGATGGGGGTTTTATAAAGATTTATTCCTTTATGTAAAACATAAACCGACTTCAGAGAAAACAGCTCCCTTAAACCCACGAGTATTTCTTGGATTTGTTTTAGGATTAAGAGGTTACTCTTCCTGCCTTCCATTTCACCATTTTACCTGGTTCTTTATTGCCTTTTCCTGGTTTTGCCTCTTTCTACTCTGCCTGATATAATAATCACTGGAAATATTATAGGTTCTTTTTAATACCTCATCAATCTTGAATAATACATATGAGAGAATCTTGTCGAAATTCTGCCTTTGTTGTGATAACTATCTTTTATGTTAAATAGGTTTTTATTACTTTTAATCCTTATATCTATTATGAAATAAAAGATTTAGAAAACAATACAAAATAAACGTACACCCTAATGAGTTATTATAAGGCAAACAGTTCTTGCAGTCAACACCCAAATCAAGGAATGGAATTTTCTGGCTATTCTAGAAGCTGTCCATGTACTTCATCCCAATTGCAAACCACCTCCCTCCCCCCAAAGTGCCCTCCATCCTGATTTTCACAGTATTTCCATGTGTTTCTTTATAGTTATATGATCCACGTGCACATACATAGACACTATATTTTTGCCCATTAAAAAATTTTTTTTTGATATGTCTTTTAAATCTTTCTCATTCTACAGGTTCACCCATCCACTGTTTCTCTTCCTTATGATTTATCTATTGAAGAACCCAAGCTGTTTACTTGTAGAGTTTCCCACGTTTGGAGTTTGCCATTTTCATAATTTCACACTGCACTCATGGCGCAGTGTGGCATGCTCCTCTGTCCTCGGTGTTTCCTGCAAACTGGCAGCTGGATTCAGAGGCTTCATTGGACTTCGGTTTTATCCTTTTAGGCAAGACTGTAGTTGTGTTGTGTTCTTTCATCAGGAGGCAAACAATTTCTGGTTGACTCTCTTTTTGTGATGTTACTGACTGTTGGTGTCTAGATCCATTAATTTCCTGGGGGTTGCAAATAGTGCTATTCAAATTCCATTATTTCTTTTCCACTTATTAATTGGAATACTTTTATAAGAAGACACATCTCATCTACTATTTGGTTACGCAGTGGGTCAGTTTATATAGAAAAGGCAGGATAAGTGCTTCGTTCTTTCCCTCTATTTACCAGTTTTCAAGAGAATAAATTGTCTCCTTATCCTCCTCTGAAGGTGACCAATTCTTTGTTTTTAAAAATATTATCATGAACTCATGACATCAACATGTTTGATAAGGTTTCAATCAATAGCAATTATTACTTCTTTCTTTTTGAAGTTCAAATTGCCTTATCTTTGGCTAGTAAGATTCTCTTCAGATTGGCTTCTGAGCCCTTTTGACATACCCTAGTAATCTTTGATAACTTCCTTGGTATTTGATATTAGATGTCCAGGTTCATCTTGTACAAATCTTGCCCCGGACATGGAATCAGTCATGTTTCCAAAAGTCCTGACTTCGTTTATGATTTCAAGACCTCAATCTGAGTGCTAATGCTTATTGCTGTTGGGTTGCTTACTGTTTCGGAGCCTTAAGTGGCAGAGCTAGGAAATGTATCTATCTATTGATAAGCATACATATAGATATAATGTTACAGATAAAATACCTAATGATTATGCTGATATTTCCAATTAAAATTCAGGACTACAAGGTTTTTTACTTACTTTCTTTATACTTTTACTACATCTGTATCTCTTTTCCTCCATAATAAGATTTGTGGTCCCCAAGGATACAGTAGATGACAGAATTAGAATGTCTCATAATTACTCATTCACATTATTCCACATTGCACACACAACAGGCTCAGAATAGCAATACACATGTTACCACCACCGATATAATTACAAAGAACAGCTTAAAAGACTTTTTCACAGACTCTCCCCACTCTCAACCTGTGTTTTATAGTTGTATCTCATCCACATTATGTGAGAATATAGTGTTTACGTATTCTACCCTCTTTTAACCCTTATTTAATATTAGTTCTTCAGGTAACTATGTTTTAATGTATATCACCAGTCCTTATATTGATGTCTCTCTAATCACTTTGATTGTCAAAAATTCATCCTCATGGCCGGCCCGGTGGCGCAAGCGGTTAAGTGCACGCGCTCTGCTGCAGAGGACCAGGGTTCCCCGGTTTGGAGCCCGGGAGTGCACCGATGCACTGCTTGTCGAGCCATGCTGTGGCAGCGTCCCATACAAAGTAGAGGAAGATGGGCACGATGTCAGCTCAGGGCCAGTCTTTCTCAGAAAAAAGAGGAGGATAGGCGTCAGATGTTAGCTCAGGGCTGATCTTCCTTCCAAAAAAAAAAAAAAAACTCATCCTCCACTAGCCTCTTCTGGAAGAGCTAATGAAAACAATATTCTGTGAGTTCCTGCATAGTGATAACTGTTGTTATGTGCCTTTTATAGTTGAAAGTTAGTTTTGCAGGATATAAAATCCTTGGCTCACATTTTATTCCTTGTGTCTCTTAAATATATTATTCCATTTTCTTCTGACGTAAAGTATAGCTGTCAAACAAAAACCCCAGATGATAGTCTGGTTTTCTTACCCTGTAAGTCACTTGCTGGTTTTGACTGGATACTCAATGGAATATTTGCTTTTTATTTAAAGTTCATTCATTTTAGTAGAAATATGTCTACTAGAAATATGTGCAGGGTGTGCACAAGGAGCGGGTGGAGAGTGTGGGGCCATGGTGGAGTGTGTGGGGCTCCCGCCGTGGAGAGACTGGGTCCGCTTCGGGAGGTCGGGGCACACAACGGGGCAGGACTGTGTTGACTGTGTGTGTGGACCTGTGGGTGGCAGGGCTTGTCAGCTGCAGAAGACTTGTGCTTCTCAAAGACCCACATAGGGGGTTTGCCCCACCTTCCAAAGCCTGAAACAATTGGGTGCTCCAGTGCCTGAGGCCAGCCCCACCCAGCTGCAATCCTCAGAGAGCTGACAAAAGACCTAAAGGCTGGAGGCTTATAGCAGTTGTAAGGCCCTGAGCCTAACAACCTGCCACGCTGGGGGCCTACTCACTTAAAAGAAATACTGCAACACAAATGTGGTATTAGAACTTGCAGCCAACTGTGCTGGGGCTCCCCACATCTGATAAAGAGACTGAAGGGCCCACAACAACTACAAGCAGCTGAGCATTACAACAGCTGGCCAGGAGCATAACTCGGCATCCCTGGGCGCATACAGGGAGAGCAAACAGGCCACAACAGAAGGACACACATAGCCCACATAGGGGTCACCCCTGGAACATTGAGAACTGAGGGAAGCAAACTGCAGGTCTCCTAAGCGATCACTTACATAAGGTCACCTATCCAAGAGCAGGAGATGTAGCTGACCTACCTAATATGTAGACACAAGCACAGGGAAAGAGGCAAAATGAAGAGGCAAAGGAATACATTCCAAGTAAGGGAACAGGACAAAACCCCAGAAAAGAAACTAAGTGAAACAGAAATGAGCAACCTACCCAACAGAGAGTTCAAACAAAGAGTGTTAAGGATGTTCACTGATGTGGGGAGAAGAATAGATGAGCTCAGTGAGAATATCAACAAAGAAATGGAAGATATAAAAAAGAACCAATCAGAAATGAAGAATACAATACTGGAAATGAAAAATTCACTAGAGGGACTCAAAAGCAGAGTAGAGGATACAGAAGAATGGATCTGTGAGCTGGACAAAAGACTAGAAGAAATTACCCAAGCTGAACAGGTAAAAGAGAAAAGAATTAAAAAGAGTGAGGACAGTCTAAGGGACCTCTGGGACAACATCAAGCGCACTAACATCCGTGTTATAGGTGTCCCGGAAGGAGAAGAGCGAGACAAAGGGGCAGAGAATCTATTTCAAGAAACAGTAGATGAAAACTTCCCTAACCTAAGGGAGGAAACAGACATCCAAGTACAGGAAGCACAGAGAGCCCCAAACCAGATAAACCCAAAGAGGCCCACACCAAGACACATCATAATCAAAATGTCCAGAATTAAGATAAAGAGAGAATCCTAAAAACCGCAAGAGAATGTCAAGTTACATACAAAGGAAACCCCATAAGGCTATCAGCTGACTTCTCAGCAGAAACCTTACAGGCTAGAAGAGAATGGCATGATATATTTAAAGTGCTAAAAGGAAAAAACTTACAACCAAGAATACTCTACACAGCAAGGTTATCATTCAAAATGGAAGGAGAGATCAAAAATTTCCCAGACAAGCAAAAATTAAAGGAGTTTGTCACCAAGAAACAAGTGCTACAAGAAATGTTAAAGGGACTGATTTAAGGGGAAAAGAGAAGACCACAAATAGGAAAAATTATCTATTTCCATGATAAGAGGGTAATGGATACAAATGCACAAAAAAGAGGTTAGATATGATATCAAAAACATAAAAGGAGGGAGGAGGGGAGTTAAAGCATAGAGCTTTCAGACAGAGGTCAAACTAAAGAGACCATCAATTCTGTATAGAAGAAGGAAGGAACAGAGAAGGACTACTAAAACACTGAGAAAAAAAAGTTAAAAAATGGCAGTAAGTACATACTTATCAATAGCTACTTTAAACGTCAATGGACTAAATGTTCCAATTAAAAGGCATAGGGTGGCTGATTGGATAAAAAAACAAGACCCATATATATGCTGCATACAAGAGACACACTTCAGACCTAAAGACACTCACAAACTGAAAGTGAAGGGATGGAAAAAGATACTCCATGCAAATGGCAATGAAAAGAAAGCTAGGGTAGCAGTACTCATATCAGACAAAATAGACTTTAAAACAAAAACTGTAAAAAGAGACAAAGAAGGGCATTACATAATGATCAAGGGAACAATCCAACAAGAGGATATAACACTTGTAAATATCTATGCACCCAATGTAGGTGCACCTAAATATATAAAGCAATTATTAACAGACATAAAAACAGAAATAGACAGTAACACAATAATAGTAGGGGACTTGAACACTCCACTTACACCAACAGATAGATCATCCAAACAGAAGATCAATAAGGAAACATTGGCCTTAAATGATACACCAGAACAGATGGACCTAGTAGATATATACAGAACATTCCATCCAAAAACCAAAAAATACATGTTCTTTTCAAATGCACATGGAACATTCTCCAGGATTGATCACATATTAGGCCACAAAACTAGTCTCCATAAATTTAAGAAGATTGAAATAATACCAAGCATCTTTTCTGACCACAACGATATGAAACTAGAAATCAACTATAGGAAGAAAATCAGAAAAGCCACAAATACCTGGAGATTAAACAAAATGCTACTGAAAAACGACTGGATCAACGAAGAAATCAAAGAAGAAATCAAAAAATACCTGGAGACAAATGAAAATGAAAATACGACATGCCAGAATTTATGGGATACAGCAAAAGCGGTTCTAAGAGGGAAGTTTATAGCACTACAGGCCTATCTCAACAAACAAGAAAAATCTCAAATAAACAATCTAACAATGCACCTAAAGGAACTGGAAAAAGAAGAACAAACCAAGCCCAAAATCAGTAGAAGAAGGGAAATAATAAAAATCAGAGCAGAAATAAATGAAATAGAGACTAAAAAAAAATAGAAAAAATTAATAAAACCAAGAGCTGGTTCTTTGAAAAGATAAACAAAATCGACAAACCTTTAGCTAGACTCACCAAGAAAAAAAGAGAGAAGGCACAAATAAGTAAAATCAGAAATGAAAGAGGAGAAATTACAACAGACACCTCAGAAATACAAAAGATTAGAAGACAATACTATGAAAAGCTATGTGCCAACCAATTGGACAATCTGGAAGAAATGGATAAATTCTTAGAATCATACAACCTTCCAAAACTGGATCAAGAAGAAGTAGAGAATTTGAATAGACCAATCACCAGTAAGGAGATTGAAACAGTAATCAAAAACCTCCCTAAAAATAAAAGTCCAGGACCAGACGGCTTCCCTGGTGAATTCTACCAAACATTCAAAGAAGACTTAATACCTGTCCTTCTCAAACTCTTCCAAAAAATTGAGGAGGGGGGGAAGCTCCCTAACTCATTCTACAAAGCTGACATTACCCTGATACCAAAACCAGACAAGAACAACACAAAAAAAAGAAAATTACAGGCCAATATCACTGATGAACATTGATGCAAAAATCCTCAACAAAATACTAGCAAATCACATACAACAATACGTTAAAAAGATTATACACCATGATCAAGTGGAATTTAGTCCAGGTATGCAGGGATGGTTTAACATTTGCAAATCAATCAACGTGACACACCACATTAATAAAATGAAGAATAAAAATCACACAATCATCTCAATAGATGCAGAGAAAGCATTTGACAAGATACAGCATCCATTTATGATAAAAACTCTGAATAAAATGGGGATAGAAGGAAAGTACCTCAACATAATAAAGACCATATATGAGAAACCCACAGCTAATATCATCCTCAATGGTGAAAAACTGAAAGCTATCCCTCTAAGAACAGGAACCAGACAAGGATGCCCACTGTCACACTCCTATTTAACATAGTACTGGAAGACCTAGCCAGAGCAATCAGGCAAGAGAAAGAAATAAAAGGGATCCAAATTGGAAAAGAAGAAGTGAAACTGTCACTATTTGCAGATGACATGGTTTTATATATAGAAAACCCTAAAGAATCCACCAGAAAACTTTTAGAAGTAATAAACGAATATGGTAAAGTTGCAGGATACAAAATCAACATACAAAAATCAGTTGCATTTCTATACACTAACAATGAAGTAGCAGAAAGAGAAATTAAGAATACCATCCCATTTACAATTGCAACAAAAAGAATAAAATACCTAGGAATAAACTTAACCAAAGAGGTGAAAGAGCTGTACACGGAAAACTATAAAACATTGCTGAAAAAAATTGAAGAAGACACAAAGAAATGGAAAGATATTCCATGCTCTTGGATTGGAAGAATTAACATAGTTAAGATGTCCATACTTCCTAAAGCCATCTATAGATTCAATGCAATCCCTATCAAAGTTCCAACAACATTTTTCACAGAAATAGAACAAAGAATCCTAAAATTTATTTGGAAAAACAAAAGACCCCGAATAAGTAAAGGAATCCTGAGAAAAAAGAACAAAGCTGGAGGTATCACACTCCCTGATTTCAAAATATACTACAAAGCTATGGTAACCAAAACAACATGGTACTGGCACAAAAACAGACACACAGATCAATGGAATAGAATCGAAAGCCCAGAAATAAACCCACACATCTATGGACAGCTAATCTTTGACAAAGGAGCCAAGAACATACAATGGAGAAAAGAAAGTCTCTTCAACAAACGGTGTTGGGAAAACTGGATAGCCACATGCAAAAAAATGAAAGTAGACCCTTACCTTACACCATACACAAAAATTAACTCCAAATGGATTAAAGACTTGAATGTAAGACCTGAAACTATGAAACTTCTAGAAGAAAACATAGGCAGTATGCTCTTCGACATCGGTCTTAGCAACATATTTTCAAGCACCATGTCTGACCAGGCAAGAGAAACAATAGAAAAAATAAACAAATGGGACTACATCAAACTAAAAAGCTTCTGCATGGCAAAGGAAACCATCAACAAAACGAAAAGACAACCTAACAATTGGGAGAAGATATTTGCAAACCATACATCTGATAAGGGCTTAATCTCCAAAATATACAAAGAACTGATGCATCTCAATAACAAAAAAACTAATAACCCAATTAAAAAATGGGCAAAAGACCTGAACAGACATTTCTCCAAAGAAGATATACAGATGGCCAACAGATACATGAAAAGATGTTCAAAATCATTAACTACCAGGGAAATGCAAATCAAAACTACAATGAGATATCACCTCCCGCCCGTCAGAATGGCTATAATTAACAAGACAGGAAACAACATGTGTTGGAGAGGATGTGGAGAGAAGGGAACTCTCATACACTGCTGGTGGGAGTGCAAACTGGTGCAGCCACTATGGAAAACAGTATGGAGATTCCTCAAAAAATCAAGGATAGAACTATCATATGATCCAGCTATTCCACTGCTGGGTATTTATCCAAAGAACTTGAAAACACCAATTTGTAAAGATACATGCACCCCTGTGTTCATTGCAGCATTATTCACAATAGCCAAGACTTGGAAGCAACCTAAGTGCCCATCAAGGGACGAATGGATAAAGAAGATGTGGTATATATACACATTGGAATACTACTCAGCCATAAGAAACGATGAAATCCAGCCATTTGTGACAACATGGATGGACATTGAGGGTATTATGCAAAGTGAAATAAGTCAGAGGGAGAAGGTCAAATACCGTATGATTTCCCTCATTAAGTAGTAGATAACAACAACAATAAACAAACACATAGAGACAGAGATTGGATTGGTTGTTACCAGAGGGGAAGGGGGGAGGGCGAAAGGGATAATTCAGCACATGTGTGTGGTGATGGGTTGTAATTAGTATTTGGGTGGTGAACATGATATAATCTATGCAGAAATAGAAGTATAATGATGTACACCTGAAATTTATACAATGTTATCAACCAATGTTACTGCAATAAACAAAAAATGAAAAAAAAAAAAAGAGGCATGTCAACCAATTGCAGAGTGTGCACCTTGTCTGGATCCTGAATCAAATAAATTGTTTAAAAAAACTAAATAAAAAAAAAATTAGGTGTTTTAGGTATTAATGGAAACCAACTTTATATAAAACTTTGTTACAATGCAGACTGTAAGTTGAATATTATAAAAATAATAATTCCCATTATTGTAAAAGAGGAGGTGTGTTTACACAGGGTTTTCACCTATATTATTTCATTTCACCCTCAAAATAACCCTCTTAGGGAGGTATCGTTATTATGAGTCCCACTCTTCAGAAGAAGAAATTGAGCTTAGAGGACTTACATGACTCGATTTAAGATTTTAGCAGCGAGGACTCTTAACGCTTCTATGTGTAAACAGTTTCCCCTTCCACTGAGGGCCCAGCTTTGGAGAGATTCCTGTGCAGCACGTGGGAGGAAGTGGAACCTGCCTAGCCAGCTCCACCAGTTACATATTTCTTTCTTTCTTTTTTTTTTTTGTGAAGAAGATCAGCCCTGAGCTAACATCCATGCCAATCCTCCTCCTTTTGCTGAGAAAGACCGGCTCTGAGCTAACATCTATTGCTAATCCTCCTCCTTTTTTTTTTTATTTCCCCAAAGCCCCAGTAGATAGTTGTATGTCACAGTTGCACATCCTTCTAATTGCTGTATGTGGGACTCGGACTCAGCATGGCCGGAGAAGCGGTGCGTCAGTGCGCGCCCGGGATCCAAACCCGGGCCACCGGTAGTGGAGCTAACCGCTAAGCCACGGCCGGCCCACATATTTCTTGAGGACCCATGGGGTGACAGGTACTGCAGGCAGATCTCTCACAGTGCAGTTAAGAGCCTTGTCTGGCACTTTAGAGTCTATAAATGACAGAGTGGCATTTGAACCTAGGTTTCCGACTCTAGACCTTGTGGTTTGCCTTTTGCTAGCTGATGCCAGCTTCTCAGTGAGCTTTGTGTGACCTGTGGCACATTGAGTAGCTCCGTGTGGTGTCACTCTACCTGTATGTTGCTGGACACGAGTAGCTTTGATTCATGGTAGATGTGAAAGGATACTGTCAGAGTATTTCCCGTGCTTGTGCCAACACTTCTCAAATGGTCACTCCCGGGAATTCTGAGCAGCAGAGGAGAACCCTGTCCCATACCTCCATGGAGTCTTCCATTACATCCTAACATTTCACCTTAAAATTCATGCAACTTTTAAATTCTACTTTGCAGCACATCTGTGCTATTTGAATACAAAAAGAATATTTTTCACACTTGCCAGCCAGTAAAATTGTTGTTATAGGGGGACCTACACTATTTCTCCAATGGCTCCTAGTACCTCCTGGCATATTACCATGTACTCCTAAAGTGTTCCCCAGTTTGAAAGCACAAGAGTGTAACCATGGACCCTCTAGCACCAGAGCATGTGCAGAGGAGAAAATCTTGACCCGATGTCCCTGGAACCAAAGATTCTCACCTCCATGGAACCAAAGGACCAGAACTTGAAAGTCAGACTCGCATGAGAAGCGAAGGGTCCGTTGTCTAGGAAGATCTGGTGTTAGAGCTCCTTCTACATCTTACCATAAATGTTTAAAACCCTCCAATCAAAACCTGCCCTGCCAGCATTTCCAGATACAAGCCTATTCTCCCTAATCTCTTAAATTTTGCCCCAAATCCTGGATAGGGGAGATAGAGCTGAGACCTTATGCCTCCTGTCTCCTTGCAGATCCAATTCTCAATAAAGCCTTTTCTTTTCTCAAAAGCTGATGCCATAATAATTGGCTTTTTAATGAACATCAGGCAAAAGAATCCCAACTTGGTGCAGAAACAAGAGGAAGTGGAGAGAAGTAGGCTGCAGCTCCATCACGGGTTTGAAGATTTTGCTGAATATTTGGACTTTACTCTGCAGACACTGAGGAGCCAATGAAGCATTTCAAGAAAGCAAGTGACCTGACCAGTTTTGTGTTTTAGAAAAATGGCTTTGAATTTCTTTGATCATCATCTTTAGTAGGAAATAAATTTTTTTTTTTTTTTTTTTTTTTTTGCTGAGAAAGATTCTCCCAGAGCTAACATCTGTTTCCAATCTTTCTCTTTTTTTGCTTGAGGAAGGTTGGCCCTGAGCTAACATCTGTGCCAGTCTTCCTCTATTTTGTATGTGGTTTGCTGCCACAGCATGGCTGATGAGTGGTGTAGGTCTGCACCCGGGATCCAAACCCATGAACCCTGGGCTGCTGAAGTGTAGAGTACCAAACTTAACCAGTATGCCATGGGGCCAGCCCAGAAATATATTTTACACAGCAATTCATACACAGATTATATATATATATATGTGAATGTATACATATGAAATGAACATCTGATGAAACTTAACTTACCCTTATATTTTCTATTCTAGTCTGTTTTATCTAGAAAAAGTTAATGCAATCCACTAAATTGGTTGCACAACCCCTAATGGATTGCTCCTTGCAATTTTTAAAAAAAATTTGGTGGCAGTATGGAGGCAGTGGATGGTGGAAGGAAGACAGCAAGACCATTCAAAGTGGATATGTTAGAATAATTAGGATATAAAGCAAGGCAGTGGCAGTGGGGATAGAGCTAGAATCAACAGGAATTGGTCACCAATTACCCATGAAAGTGATTTTGGATTTCTGGCTTGAGTGACTGTCCATTCTATTTACTGAGACTAGGAAAACAAAAAATACAAGTTTAGAAACGAAAATAATGAATTCCATTTGGAAGTGATTTTGAAGTACGTGCAAGACATCTACTGGGTAGCTGGATGGGAGAGTTGGAGTTTAGGAAGGAGATGTGAGCAAGAGAGAAAGATTTGGAACTCTTGAGCATATAGGTCCTAATTGAAGCCAAGGGGGCAATCCTGTAATGCAGATAAGATTGCCAGGATGAATGGAAAGAGTCAAATGAGAAGAGGGCCAAGGACGGAACCCTGAAGAGCACCGTCATTTAAGAGGAGCGCAGAAAAAGAAGAGCCTGCAACAGAAACTGAGAAGCAAATCAGGAGAGCAGAGTGTCATATAAGCCAAAGGAAGAGAATTTTCAAGGAGGGAGTAGTCAACGTGTCTGGTGCCAGAGGAAGGTCTAGTAAGATAAGGTTTAACAGTTAGAAAGACATTATATCTTGAGAGATAGCAACAAAAGAGTGTAGTGGTTTAGGCAAGGGGTTGGGGGGAAAGGTCATAAAAAGTGACAGGTATGTCCTGGGACATGGGTGGAGAAGGGTATCCTGACCCCTGACAGAGGGTCCTGGAGTAGGTGAGGTTCGTCTGCTCCATGGAGGTAGTTGACACCCAGGAAAGCTGTCAGCGAGTTGCAGAATTGCCTTTGTTCTGGGATTCAGGGGCAAGTCACCAGTTTCTAAAATGGAGGATGGTGAGAGTGAGGCAGGAGCTCAATCCTAAGGGGGTGGCAGTTCTCAACAGGTCTCCAAGACTGCGACTGAGGCACAGGGATGAAGGCAGCTACAAACTCTGGGGTACCTTGTGCAGGCCAGACTCAGGACATAGGGCAGAAGGTTCAGGGCAAAACGAGAAGCCGGGTGACTTAATTGCTGAGTCCTAGAGTGTTCAGACAGGAACTGCTTCCTTCTCTCCAGCCAGAAGGAGTACTGAATTAAGGTATGACCCTGCAGGTAGGAGTCAGGCAGTTCCTGCTGCTGGGACAGGAATGCACAGAGGGTTGAGAGCAGTGGGTAGAGGCAAATAACAATGCAATGGCTGAGGCTAGTTGCCACCGCTGGATCACACTTCTCCCCTCCTTTATTCAACTGTCCGGAAACACCTAGGTCATCAGATGCTCATCAAACTGGATTTAACATCTTACTGTTCTCTCATTTTCAATGTGTTGAATAAAATCTTTCTACGTATTCATTTACTATTTGCATGTGAGTCATTTTATCTTTTTGAAAATTATACTCTAACAGTGTACATAATCCAAAATAAAGAAAATATGACATTTGCCCTAACCTTTATGGGTCACCTTCTTTTATTTATTTATTTATTTATGTAAAGGGGCTCAAAATAGTTTTTAACGTTGTGAAATTTCAGTTGTGCATTGTTATTTGCCAGTCACCAAATGTGTGCCCCTTTACCCCTTATGCCTACTCCCAATCTCCTTCCACTCTGGTAACCACTCTTTGTCCGTGTGTTAGTTTATCTTCCACATGTGAGTGAAATCATATGGCTTTTGTCTTTGTCTGGCTTCGCTTAACATAATACCCTCAAGTTCCATCCATGTTGTGAATGGGACGATTTTGTCTTTTTTTATGGCTGACTACTATTTCATTGTATATATATACCACATCTTCTTTATCCATTCATCAGTTGATGGGCACTTGGGTTGCTTCCACATCTTGGCTATTGTGAATAATGCTGCAATGAACATGGGGTGCATAAGTCTCTTTGAATTGTTCATTTCAAGTTCTTTGGATAAATACCCAGTAGTGGGATAGCTGGGTCATATGATATTTCTATTTTTAATTTTTTGAGAAGTCTCCATACTGTTTTCCATAGTGGCTGCACCAGTTTGTACTCCTACCAGCAGTGTATGAGGGTTCCCTTTTCTCCACTTCCTCTCCAACATTTGTTATTTTTTGTCTTGTTAATTATAGCCATTCTGATGGGTGTGAGGTGATATCTCATTGTAGTCTGGATTTGTATTTCCCTAATAATTAGTGATGTTGAACATCTTTCATGTGCCTGTTGGCCACCTGTATATCTCCTTTGGAAAAGTGTCTGTTCAGAAGGGATCACCTTCTTTTAAAAACAAGTTGGACATCTGGATTAAATCTTTGAACTTCTAGACAAATATGCCATTTGCGGGTCATATCTTGATTTTAGGTGATATCTTCTCTTTAATTCAACAAATGTTTATTGAAAGCCTGCTCTGGGCAAGGAGTTTACATCTATTAACTTCCGACAAAAAAGATGGTTAAATTTGGCTGTTGTTTAAAAGTGTCATGGATTTATTGTAAATTTAGCTTATTCACATAGCTAATCCTCAAAGTGAGTAGGAGGTATAGCCGCTTTGACTTAATCCTGTCAACTGTAAGCTTAACAAGCTGAGTGCTGGGTAGAATTAGGAATCCAAATATCAGTTTTCATATTCCAGGCTATTTTTAAGTACTGAAATACTGTATTTGTGTTGGTCTGATATCATTACTTTAGTATTTTTTTAAAAAGCAGAAATCTGAATCATTTGTGTGAGCGGTATCCAGACAAATTATACATTGTATTAATATTTCAAATGGAACAGAGTTGTATTCATTAAGAAACAGTAAAATCCAGGAGGATAGGAGATGTTATTATTGGGCAGGGAGGTTCCCAGACCCCATTACCACCATTTTCCCAGGAGCCTGCACACCCTTTCCGTGGGGCTGGATTCTCTCTGCTCCCCTCAGTGCTATTCATTCTCTTGCAGTCTGCCCCTTCTCTATTAGGATAATTTATTTCAAACAAGACCTTCTCTAATCATCCTACTTGAGAAGACTCAAGAGGTGGGAGAGGGTAATCTCTGTCTTGAAATCTTAACCCTCATACAGATAGAGAACACCTGAGGGCCAAGTGTAGCCCATAATGAAAACCAGATGTGTTAGTTTGCTAGGCTTGCCATAACGAAGTGCCACAGACTGGGTGACTTAAACAACAGAAATTTATTTTCTCAAGTTCTGGAGGCTGAAAGTCCAAGATCAAGACGTCAACAGGGTTGATTTCCTCTGAGGCCTCTCTCCTTGGCTTGTAGATGGCCACCTTCTCCCTATGTCTTCACATGGTCTTCCTTCTGTGTGTGTCTGTGTCCTAATCTCTTCTTGTAAGGTGACTGACTGGATTGAATTACGGCCCACCCATAAGACCTCATTTTAACTTAATTACTTCTTTAAAGGCCCTATCTCCAAATACAGTCATATTTTGAGGTATTGGGGGTAGGACTTCAACATATGAATTTGAGGGAGGGGACACAACTCAGCCTGTAGCACTATATATGTCTATTTCTTAAAAGTCAATTATAGGCATCTATATATTCTGCAAAATAAATACCAAAATACCAGTATTACAAATAACATCATAGCTATTCTCATAGTAAAGTGAATTCAGTTACTTAAATGTATTATGGATAGATCTTCTATTTCAGTGGCCCTTGGAAGAGTCTCAGAGGCTACCAACTTAATTTTTTAAAATAAAGGGATCTTAGTTTTTATTTTACTATATAGTTATTACTGCCGAACTGTTTCATCTTGCCCTTGACTAGATGTCCTCAACAGATAGCAAACTTTTGCATGAAAAGCTAGATTTAAAAGGGTTATTAAAGGACTTCAGTAAAAGAGAAGAGAAAGACAAGAAGTCTTTGTTTTGGGCTTCATTAGGCTGACTGAAGAGAGAGAATCCGAACAGTTCTTTCCCTCTTTGAGAAGTTCAAGAAGAAACAAGCCCAGCGGATCTGAGTGAGCTCAAAGGGAAAACCCGGGCTAAGACGAATAGAAATGGGACCCGAACTCTTTAGCTAAGGTCGGGTCTGATAAGGCCACTTCTGGGCCAGGAAGCTCACATTGCTCCATAGTGGACTAGGTGTCCACAGTCCCTTCCCAGCTGCCCATAGATATGCACTGTAGCACCAGAGTGGTGCTTTCTATTCTGCATCCAAATGGGCCAGTCCAGTGCCTCGCTGCCTCTTGCCTCTCCACGGAGTCATGAACACTCCCCGGCTTCTGCCTCTGAGTTTCCAACTTCACATTTATTCTAGGATGTGGGTGGGGCCCGTGCCCTTGAGTCCCATCCAAGTTTGCTGATTGATTCATTCATTCATCAAACTTTATAGACTCCTCACCCCTCTCCTATGCCAAGTCTTTTTCAGTTCTCTGTCTGCTTAGTTTGCTCTGTAAATATAGTTGCCCATCAAGATTATCTCTATGATTCTTCTTCACCCTAATGTTATATGAGTCTATGGTCCAGTTTCAGACTTCAATGCAAATTTTTAAAAAGTCCCATTTATACTTACAAAAGAAACAATATAAACGCCTTTGGCTAACAGATAGGGAAAGAAGAGTACCCCCTTTCTTCCTAGGGTTTCAAGGCTTATTTTCAGTGGAAAATTTAAGCTCACCTCAACCATGAGTCTTCAGCTTGTTGCCCTGCTCTGCCTAGGTCACTCTTGTTTACAGAGGCAACTCTGACATCACTCTTAAAACTGCACACAACCTGAAACCTTCTTCAGATGATATTGGCAGTTTTACCACCAATTATCAGGGCTAAATAACACATATATAATTCTGAAAAACATAATTTTAAAAATTCAAAACCACTATCTGTAAAATGGCATTATCAGCAAAGCTTTGCTTTTTAAAGTTAGAATTGCTAATTAATCATTTTCTAATGCTCTTTTGTGTGGTCCTTTGCATATTTTCTTAAGACAGTCACATTTGCAAAATAGCTTTGTACTGTTTTCTCTCATCGCCCACTCATCCCCCACACAGACGTGGCCCCCTCCTCCTTGCTGACTCACCAGCCCTGCCCCCTCCCACACCTGCGCTCGGTGACCTGGCACCCACTCTCCATCCTCTCTTTTGTTCTCCCACAAATCTGCTCACTCGCCTTCTCTCCCTCACACAGGTAGACAGGTTCACATCTCACTGCTCAGCAGCCAAAGCACAGTACTGGCTTAGAGGGGAAAAAGAATAATCTTCCCAGTGACCATTATGGGTTTGTTTTGTTTTAAAATTAACAAGCTTTATCCACAAATAAGTAGTTGATAAACAGTCCTTTTATTCTTAGGTTATTTTTTCAAAACTCCCTCATACACAATAATTGGATTTTCTATTTTTGAAAATTCTACCAAAACGTATGTGTACTTTGAGTGTTGTAAATTTTTTTAAGGAGCTCAGATTATAAGCCACATGGTGTGAACAGAATCTATTCTGCATTATTACAAATCCAGTCTTTAACAGGAAATATGAGCGTAAGAGTGGGTTTTAAGGAGTGCACAATTGAATTTGTGTTGGTATTTTTTGTTTTGTTGTTTGGCTTTCTCAATAGTATAATTGATGTGAACTCCTCGAAGGAAGGCTGGGACCATTTCTCCTCCTCATTTGTCTCCCTAAGGTCTAGCACCATGCCTGACAAGTAATGACACTCAGTTCATGATGGGAAAAGGGCTTCCTATCTCTGGTAATTTGTCTTGCCATCACTAAGCCTTAGGGCCAATTTTATTCTACTTTATATCTATCAGTATTTTACTCTTTATTTTGAATATAACTATTCTTTCCTTTAAATTTCCACAATACTGGATCTGTTCTTGCATGTATTTATCACTTTCTCTCTTATACCATATTTAATCTTAGAGCTTTTCATGGGTCATAAGGACTTTAAGTTAGATCTCTAAATGATTTAATTTTATGTCCTAACATAAAGCAAAGCTCCTTACATAAAAAGTTCCTCACATAAAAAGATGCAAGCAAGGTGCAAAAAGCAAGAAACAAATACTTCCCAGCCCATTCCACAGCCACAGTGGTACTGTGACTGCCACCAAGTTTCTAGTTATTGGCTTCTTGCTAAAGATGGTAGAATGAACATAGGCATATATCTCCTCTCAGTAGAGACCAGAAGAAAGATTATGAGTGGATGAGAGATTTCAACAAACATTTGGTGGAAAGAGAATAGAGGAGGGTTAACTGGCCCAATGGGAGAGGAGGTCACAATCTAAAGTATGCACTGTGGGAAATACTGAAGATAAGATAAGCTACTTGAAGAATCTGAAAGAGGCTCAGGACCTGGAGTCACCAGTTTGGCAGAGAGTGGGGGTGAGATGTGGGGTGTAAAGCATGAGATAAGTTGAAAGCTTATTTATGGAACAGTCAACTCTTCTTGTACCTGCAGGCACAAAAAATCAGCAGCCAGGCTGTTCCCTCTCACCCCAGGAGGAGATGGGAGGTTTATTTCCCGGAGACACTCAGTAGGAAAGGCCTGGGCATCAGGGAAACCAGGCCTCACAGAAGACATGCATGAGGCACGGGGATTAAACAGCAAAATGATTTGGAAGTTCTGCTCTGGGAATGGTTGGATTATCTGTGCTCTCTCTCCTGCCACACAATCAAAGCACTGTTCATCAGTCAACTAACCCCTAGGCCAGTGTTTTTCAAACTGTGGGTTATGAAATCAGTTATGATTAGTGGATTATGAAATCAGTTTAATGGGTCATAACCAACATTGTCATGGGTTGGGTTCCTCAGGAAGCAGACTCTGAGATAGAGGTAAGAGTTCCAAATGTTTATTAGGGCACACCTTTGGGATCAACACCTGTACAAGGAATTGTACACCCTCTAAGCAGAATTGGATGAAGGGAGAAGTGGAGCTGTGATTCAAGGCTCAGAGACCTCTTCGGCCAACCCTACTGGGAGTATTGAAGCTGGAATGGCTCCTGAGAGTTGTCCCCACTCAGGCCAAGATGGCTAGGCCTTTATCCTCTTTATCCTTTATTTGGAGATAAGGTCTTTGAAGAGGTCATCAAGTTAAAATGAGGCCCTCAGGGTAGAGCCCTAATCTAATGTGACTGGTGTTCCTATAAGAAGAGGAAGAAACACCCGGGGCCACATGCACAGAGAAAAGACCATGTGAGGACACAGCTAGAAGGTGGCCATCTGCAAGCTAAGGAGAGAGGCCTCAGGAGAAAACAACTCTGCTAACACCTTGATCTTGGACTTCTAGCCTCCAGAACTGTGAGAAAATAAGTTTCTGTTGTTTAAGTCACCCAGTCTGTGGTATTTTGTTTGGCAGCCCTAGCAAATTAATACATCCCCTCTCATTGGATGTGGCCATCCCAGGAAGTGTGACCTGGGGCATGGCAGCTCTGCACTGAGGCAACCCTTGAAGAGGCTGACAGCTGAAGACTGACCCCCAGCAGCACTGCCAGTGACTGGGGCAACCAGTCCTTCATTGCAGGGGATCTGACTGGTACATCACAAGTTCTGTCACAAACATTAAAGAAAATAAAGTTCAATAGACTAGACAGAAAACATCAGAGTGCATTATATGTAGAAAAGGTAAATATTGTATCATGAAACTTTTTTGTCTTTACATATATGTATGTGTGTAGGGACTGAGACATGATGGAAAATCACTTCTTACTGTCAAAAATGTTTAAAAGTCACTTCCCTAGACAAAAAATTGGAGAAATGTTTTCTGAAAAAGCTAAACAGACCCAGAGAAGAAATAAAATGTTTTCTCCACCATCCAAAAGTGAAGGCTGTCATGCCATAACTCCATCCACCCACAAGAGTTCCTCATCAGTCTTTCAGCACCCTATTCTTAAATATGAATGAACAGAAAAAAAGACTACCAGGCGTGTAAGGCAAATCCTAACCTAAAAGAGAGGACTCAATATGAAAAACAGAAAATAGAATACAAGAGGACACTATGGAGAATAGAAAAAAAAATACTGTTTATATGCTAATTTATAGCCTCAAAAATTACAAGATGATTTGTATATATAAAATAAAAGCAGAATGCTATGGTACAAGAACAATTAAGAAAAAACAGGGGAGGGCTCTTGGAAATCATAAATATAATAATAATAAACTTTGGTAAAAGAATTGGAAGATAAAGTCAAGGAAAGCTGCTGAAAATAGAACCAAAAGATGAGTAGATGAAATAAGAAAGAAAAGATATGATATTTAGAGATTCAGTCCAGTAGGTATAATATCTGACTAGAAAAAGCTCCAGAAAGAGAAGAAATGGAGGAAAAATTGTATAAGAAAACTTCCCAGAACTGGAAGGCATAAGTCTCAAGATTGAAAGTGCCTATCAAGTATTCAGCATGACAAATAAAAAAGGGCACATCAATGAGAAGTGTCAGACCGCTGGCAATAAGGAAAGACTCTCAAAGGCTTCCAGAAAAAAAAAAAATAAATGAGTCTTATACTAAAAAATAGGAATCAGAATGCATCAGATTTCCTAACTACAACACTGGACTTGAGAAAGCAATGGAGCAATGCCTTAAGAATTATGAGGGGGGCCGGCCGAGTGGCACAGGTGGTTAGGTGCACGCACTCCGCTGCAGCGGCCCAGGGTTTGCCGGTTCGGATCCCAGGCGCGCACCGTCGTACAGCTTGGCAAGCCATACTGTGGCGGCGTCCCATATAAAGTGGAGGAAGATGGGCACAGATGTTAGCCCAAGGCCAGTCTTCCTCAGCAAAAAAAAAGAGGAGGATTGGCAGATGTTAGCACAGGGCTGATCTCCTCACAAAAAAAAAAAAAAGAATTATGAGGGATGAGTTTTTTTAACCTATGATGCAATACCCAGCCAAACTATCAATAAAGTATGAGGGCAGAATAAAGATATTTTCAGACATAGAAGAATTCAGAACATTTACCTCTCATGTATCTTTTGTAGGAAGCTACTGCAGGGTATAATCTAGAAAAATAAGGGAAAAAAATAAGAAAGAGGAAGACATCAAATCCAAGAAACAGGGGATCCATCACATTCGAGATGAAAAGGGAATCCATGTAATCATTGTGAAGGTGATTTGAGCACAGCAGCTCTGCAAGAAGCCTAGAGAGCAACCAGTCCAGATTGACACAAGAGGACACAGGGCTTCAGGAAGGATGTCCCCAAGAAAATAAATTTATAGAATGCTTCATGAATTTGAATGTGTTGAGAGATGTACATTTCTGAAAGAAAATAGAGAGTTAATTTTCGACAGCTATGTAGAAAAGTAAGTATACAAATAAAGTGAGATAATCATCAATTCCAGGGAAAACAAATTTGTACCAAGAAAAGCAACATAATCATAGTGTATTACATGTCTCAGTCTTAAGTAATATTTACATCATCTTATTTTGTGTGTGTGTGTGTGTGTGTGTGAGGAAGATCGGCCCTAAGCTAACATCTGCCAATCCTCCTCTTTTTGCTGAGGAAGACTGGCCCTGGGCTAGCATCCATGCCCATCTTCCTCCACTTTATGTGGGACGCCGCCACAGCATGGCTTGCCAAGCAGTGCGTCAGTGCGCACCCGGGATCTGAAGCGGCGAGCCCCGGGCAGCCGCAGCGGAGCGCGTGCACTTAACCACTTGCGCCACCAGGCCAGCCCTGCACGTCATCTTAATTATGTAAAAATTGAATAGTGATTTGAGAAAAACATTGTGATGTAACTATATTGGGAGAATAAGAGCAGGGTATAAGAGACTAAATCCGTATCTTTCATAGAAAGGAGTCCTACATAATATCTAGAACTTTGAAAAATCGAGAAAGAGCAGTTAGAAACGTGGAGATAAATACCAGAAGAAACAGCTGAAAGAGTTGAGCGTGGCTGCTTTTGGGAATGGAAGTAGCACTAGAACTCGCAAGTTGTGCAGGGAAAGGGGCTGCTCTTTTTCTTCTAGACTCTGAAGAGATATCTGTTTTCCTAAACTATACTTTTATAGCTTAGATGAAAATATAAACAATTTTACAAAGAAAAATGACAATTTGGCATATTATTATTATTTTTGGTGAGAAAGATTGGCCCTGAGCTAACATCTGTGCCAATCTTTCTCTACTTTGCATATGGGACGCCACCGAAGCATGGCTTGATGAGCAGTGTGTAGGTCCACGCCCAGGATCCAAACCTGCAAACCCAGGGCTGCCGAGGTGGAGTGCGTGAACTTAACCACTATGCCGCTGGGCCAGCCCATGGCGTATTATTTTTGAGATATGGAGGCAACCACCTTAAAAGCCAGAGGGAAAAGCTTGACAGTGGTTTCCTTTGGGGAGAAGGACTAGAGTTGATCTTCACTGTAAGCACTATTGAACCGTTTGACTTTTTAGACTTGTGAGGACATCACATTGAAGAAAAATTTTAAATAAAATATAAAAGCAATTAATTAGCAGGAATGAATCCAGGCATGTAGACACTTAGGAGGGGCTTTGGATTTTAGCTCTGCTGCTTGCAGTTTCCTAATCTTTAAAATCTTTAACATCTTCCTTTCAAAGAATAAGTAATTCATGAGAAAACACATTGGGAAACTCCTGGTATAGTGGAAATGTTCAATAAATGTTCCCTTTTTTCCTCTTACAGATAAAACCAGGGCACTAGTTTTCAGTAGTATAAACTCATTCTTTGAAACCTCTCTCTTTCCCTGAACTCGTAAGGAGCCTTCCATTACGCTTTAGATATAAAAGGAATACGCAGTGTACTCATGACTAATGAAGTCATTTAAAAATATATCCTATGTGAAATAAGAAATGCCCTTTGTGTAAGCGACTAGTCTTGCAATAAATCAATTTTTTCAGCAATAAAGTGCAATGCATAGTTTATTCACTTGACTTTCCTCAAATCTTAATGATTTTTGAATGGATTCCAGATTCAAATTTTACCTAATGGTAATTAGAACCAACTCACCCATTGTGGAACGCCATTAAAGCTGGGCTGTGGTGAATGGGTTAGAGTAGGAGATTGAGAAATTGACCCCCACATTTTTTGGGGTAGGCAGACCCTGTGGATCAGTAGCCTCTGGCCAAGAGTCACCTGTTTTATGTGGTAGTGTACGATTATAATTTTTCTTTAAATGCCGTGTCTTGAAAAAGGTCGGGAAGCACTGCCTTAAATGGGTGCCATAAAAATCCATTATAAGGACTGACGGCCACTTAGGTAGAGTCTTTTTCAGTTGCTTACTTATTAAATTTATAAGAGAAGTAGTTAAATTTGCATGTATTTAAATAACTTTTTCAGGTCCCCCAAATCTGAATGGAAATTAGGTAACATTAGGTTTATATATGAGTTTGGATTTAGTTGGCTACAAGTGACTTAATAGAGACTCCAAGATAGTTGTTTAAAGTATTAGATTATTACTCTCTCGTACAAAAAGAATTCTGGAGAAAGCTAGCCCAGGGTAGCACGGTGGCTTCATCACCATCAAAGATCTGGCTGCTGGTAGTTTTCCTCTTCATTGCTGAGGCATGAGTCTCAGTGAGGAGTGCCAGCCAGCACATCCACAGCCCAAAAGGCAAGATGGAGGAGGAGAAGAAGGGTGGGCTCGTTTCCTTTTAGGGAGACTTCCCGGAAGTCACCATCCTATTTCCATTTAGGTCTCCTTATGAGGAGCTTCGTCACATGACCACATAGCTGCAAACATGGTTACAAATTGTGGCCTTTTAGCCAGGTGGCAATATGCCCAGCTTAAAATGGGAGCTTTACTGATGGGAGAGAGGAGAATGAGTATTTGGTAGGCAAAGAGCAGTCTTCATAACGTTTTAGTAATTGTCATGTAATTCATTTCAAACAAAAACAATCTGTCACTTAGTTATTTTATATATACTGCTAGAAAGGTTGACGCAAGCATTAAGGAAGACCAATTAGCTAATTCATTATTTGTAGTCTTTGTTACATATTTTTGTTGGATTTAATAATTCATGATTAGGACAGGGTAGTTAGGGGGTAAAAACTCAGATGCTGAAGCAGACTGCCTGGCTTCCACTTGTCAGTTGTGTGACCTTGGGAAAGTAGCTTAAGTTCTTTGTGCCTTAGTTTTCTTTTTCATAAGGTGGAGATAAAAATAGTAGTACCTGTGTGATAGGATTTTGGAGGATTAAATAATACATGGAATGTACTCAGAAAAGTGTCTGGCATATAGTATGTGCTCAAGAAATGGTAGCTCTTAATATATCTTTTACTTGAATTAAAACCTTTTCCTTTGAAATCACAGGTAGCCATGACAATCTGATTCTCTATTAAGAATTTCTAGGTATGCAACATTTCCTGGTTTTACAGTTGTAGATACTGTTCTTAAAAATACTGATCCCTGGAGTCAAACCCTAGGGCTTTACTTGAGCTAATAAATGCTATGTTCCATAGTCGCATTATGAAAGGGAAAGGAGTCAGGCATTGGAAAATTGAACAATAACTGGTTTGTCTCTTTTTCCCTTCCTTTCTCCCACTTCCTCCTTTTCATAGACTGTGCTGATGATATCACCACCCAACAGTGTCTGGTTGCCTCAGGGTGTCCAGATTCCTGGTATCTCTCCCCCCAGCACTGCAGCACGCCTTGTCCATCCACAGTCTTCCCCAGTCATGCTCCTTGATAATTTCTAGCTGCTTAAAATTATAAATTGCCCAGATTGGGGCAAAAATGTCATTTACGTGTGTTTCTCTATTATTTTCTGTTTTTCTTTTTCCCAGATTTTCCTCAAACACCTTCACAAATATGAGAGGATCTATTTTCCTTTTAGAAAAGCATATGTAAGTGAAATTTTGATGATTAATTGCATTAAAACTATAGCTAAAACACTTTCTCACCTCTTTTAATAATAAAAATTGTATTAAGGAAGTCAGAAAAAATTTCAAACTCATATTTCCGTTAACACGTGGCTTTCATCTTTGGACCTACAGCAACTGCTTTGGTGGTTGCATTTCCTTTCTAGAGGGAGTCGGGAGACAAGGCCTAGAGAACATGCATCTCATCACTTTTCTGGGCAGAACTGGTAAGTTGCACACATTCCATCTGCTCATATTCTGTTGGCAAGAACCTAGTCATATGGCAATCCATGGATTCAGGGGAGGCTGGGAAATGCGGTCTGTAGCTGGGTGTGTGACCTGCTTAAACTAGAGGTGGGGGTTCTATGACCAAAAGAAGGAAGGAGAGAACAACTATGGAGTATGTCAACAGTCTTGCCACCCAAATGTATCACATAGTTGCAATATAGTAAAAACAACTTTATTTTGCTTTTTACTTAAGATTATGTCAAAAGCTTTTTTCCCCATGTTACTACATGATCTTCATAATTATAAAGCAATAGTTTTCTAATAATTTATTGAGTGTATAATCAGTAAACTCTGGAGTTTTTCATTGAGGAAGATTCACCCTGAGCTGACATCTGTGCCAATCTTTCTCTATTTTGTGTGTGGGTTGCCACCACAGCACGGCTGCTGACAAGTAGTGTAGGTCCGTGCCTGGGAACTGAACCCGGCCCGCCGAAGCAGGGTGCGCCAAACTTAACCACTAGGCCATGGGGCCAGCCCCTCATAAATTCTTTAACTTTTCCTGTTACTGAAAATGTAGATTCTTTCCAGTTCTTCACTATTATAAACAATGTCACAATAGATCTTTCCATGAGTATAATTTTTTCATCTTCTTGGGATGATTCCCTTAGGAGAAATTCCCAGATCTAGGATTACTAGGTCAAAGAGTGTGTGAACAGTTTATGATTCTTAATGTTTTTGTTCCAAATTGGTTTCTGAGAAGGCAGTACCAATTTGTTCCCAAAGGAAATGTGCTCATTTTTTCTATGAATGTGGGAAGGGAGACATATTTACATATCCTTGTTGGTAGAATATTTTCAGTTTTCAGGGTCTGGCTGGAGTGATCAGGAGACAACAGAAGACTTGGTTTTGAATCTCTTATTCTGCCACTTTCTAGCTACATGGCTGTAGGCAAGTACTTACTCTCCTGTGCCTCAGATTCCTTATTTTAAAATTGGGGATAAAAATATTTCTCTGGTAAGGTTGCGTGGTAACCATTAAGGCTGTTTACACATATTCTGTTTTACCATCTTCTATGCACATGTTAAAAATGTAATTCCCTGCTCCCTTGAAGATAGATACGGCATGTGACTTGTTTTACCCAATGAAATGGAAGCAAAAGTAACAGGTGTCATCTCCAGGCATATGTTTTAAAAATCTCTGTGTGTGATTTGCTGCATTCTTTTTTCTCTTCACCATGTGATCAGAAGTATTTTGGATCATACCAGCTCTTTAAATGAATAAGATGGTACAGAGTGGAGCCCTGAGCGAACCTGTGATGGATATGTAAATTGAATAAGAAATAAGTCTGTGGGTTTTTTTTAAGCCACTGAGACTTTGGGATTGTCTGTTATTGCAACATAACCTAACCTGTCCTGACTGCTGCAGATTTTCTCAGGATTAATAAAATAATACATGTAAGAGGTTGGGCCGATGGTAGAGCCTCAGTATATGTTCTTTACGATAATAATGACTATGTTCATTCAGTGCCCTCTAGATGCCAGGCATTTGAATACATTATCTCTAATCTTCAGAGCAACCTTGCATATTATAAAAGCTTCCATTATATAAAGGAGAAAAACAAAGCTCGGAATGGTTAGTATTTTTCCTAACATCATCCAGTTAGAAGGTTGTAGAGCTAGGATTCAAACTTGGGGTATTTCTTCCCATCTTTATATTTTTTCCTTGTCTTTGGAAATTTATGGCATTATTTTTAAATTATTATTTACACCATTGTGTGAATTTCTTTACAACACTTGTTTGTGAACTTTACATGTATTCCTGTATCAAAACCTCTATCTTAAACTTGTTGCAAAATAAACAGAAATTGAGTCAAAGGTACAGTAGCTTACTATTCAAGCCCCTGCTTGTTCCCCCGAAAAAAAACCTCATGAACTCAATCAAGTAACTTTTACATTTTTCTTGGCTCGAATATACTCGAGAGCAGTTAAAAGTTATATGCTTATGAAAGGAAAAAATAGTTTCAAAATTGGAGTGGAATGAGTCAGATTAGAATGAGTTAGATTAGATTAAGTAAATTCTCAAACCCAGCATTTACTAACTCTGTTTTTCTCTCTTTCTTTTCACAGCTTTACTAAGATGTAATTCACATACCCCACAATTCAACCATTTAAAGTTACAATTCATTGTCTTTTAGTATATTCAAGGAGTTGTGTATCCATCACCCCAATCAATTTTGGAATATTTTCATTACCTCAAAAAGAAAGCCCACACCCCTTAGCCGTCACCCCCAACCTCCTCATCCGCCCCCACTGCACCACCCAGCCCTAGGCAACTACTGATTTACTTTCTGGACTCTCTTTTTACAGTGGCTCCCAGAATGTTAGTTCCCCACCATCCCCACCAAACGGTTCTTCCTCCCTCGCACCCCAGCCCCACTCCCAACTCTGCAAAGTTTGCTCAATTATTTTTAATTCAAAGCTCAAATTCTGAAGTAGCTGGTGTAATAAACTAACTTCTTTTTTCTAAAAAAATTTTTTACTTACTCTACTAAACTTAGAAGTTCCTTACAATGTAATACTAAAGGTTAAAAAAAAAGTATGATTTTTTTTTTTAAGCTCTCATCTTTTCATGACCTGATTATCCAGTCTGTGAAGCTTTCAAAATCATTTCTTCTCTTTCACTGTTCTCTTACGAGCCATTTCACAGCTTGTTAGTACCTCTCATTCTATAAAGTGGTCAAACAGATGAGATTAAATGAAAATTGCTCTCTTATATGACTCTGGCTTTTAAAAGGTGTTGGTTAGGAGAAAGGCAGAAATTGAAATTAACAGTTAGTAGCGGTATTAAGGATCATCTGTGAATTTTAGTGACTTATATTCACAATTACTGTGGAGTTTCTGGTTTTCTTTTTATAATGCTCATTGCCATCAAAAATTATCGACAATTTATTGAACCAGGTTGTATTTGTTACCATAGACTCTTAAATTGTCCTAACTTTATGGTTGAAAACAATGATTTCTAGAACTAGCATGAGCTTCCAAGGTTTGTTGATGGGAGGTAGTCCTGATGCTAATAAATTTTACCGATATTAAATAAAACAGGAAGCAACAAAATGCAGCTAAGCATTAAGAGGATGAGAGAGATAGGAGAGAGGAACTGTTCCCTAGAAGGGAAGAAATCAGTGAAACGTGAAGGCTTATACACCCCTGAAGACGGTGTTTCTACAACATCCTGAACTGAGGGTGAATTAACTAGTTTATGAGGGGGTCTGGTTCTAGTCTCTACTTGTGCTGTGCTGACTTGTTTTCTGTGTGTTTTGGATACGTGCAGTGACAGCAACCTGTTAGTCTCTGGTAAAACCCAGTTCAAAGACATGTAAAGCCTGGACATGTGAGGTTGAATAAGCACATCCTAGAGCCACGAAACACATTAACATTGTTGGGCAGTTATGGCAACGGAAAAACAGTGTTGATGAACAAGAATGCTTAAAGGGCAATGGCTTAATGTGAAGAAAAAGTGGGCACTCTATAGGTAAAGGAGACATATACATTTTCTTTATCCCGTGAGCTTTGCAAATCCTAATTATGCCCTAAGTATAACTGCTCTGTTCTCATGAAGCTTACCTTCAGCAAATGTTTCTTCGACAACTACAAAATTATGTATAACTCACTGGGCTAGGAACTATGAGGGACAGAACGTAGGAATGACAGGACCCCCGGCCTCGAGACTGTGTGGGAAAGCACAGACTGTGGTTGGGACTCAAGGAGTCCAGTGTGTGGACTACGACGTTAGTGGGGAAGATGGAAGACAGAGCTGAAGTTGGAGTTGAAAAGGAGTATAGGACTCAAATTGGCAGGTTCTTGAATGCCAAACTTATATGTTAGGACTTCATTCTTTGGAAAGCAGCAACTCACTGATTTTTTCTTTTTAATGTGAAAACAAAGTGATCTAAGCTGTTTCTGGTTATTTATTCATATATTATTTTTTGTCCCATTGATATGATCTTTTTTAGATGGTAAATTTTCAGTGAACAAAACAATATCTATCTTGCTTGTTTAATGTCCAATGCAATGTGGTAGGCTCTGCTTAATATTTAGTTCATGTAAACAGCAGCTGTTATTAAAAATTCATGTGTTCCTAGTGCGGAAGTAATGAAGGACCCCATTGTTCTTAATATTTATTTTGCTAAACTACCACCCGCCTTACCAAGGAAAAATAAGAAACCCAGGCAAACCGTGGCAAATCATTTGCCCAAGACTGCTTTTAAATCCTAGTGAAGCTATCAGGTGCTACGGAGCATGGAAATGCTATAAACTGATACGTTCTGTATTTCATTGATTCAGCATTTTTTTCAATATTATGTCTGTAGGTAGATTCCAGTGGATTAACGCATATTTAAATTATCTAAGGTTCTGATTAAACATAATCTTATTCCCCTCCTTCATTGTCCTTTATCTCCTCTGTGGGATCTCCTGCTCTGAGTGACTTGTCATAATGGACAGGACGTGAGGGATGCCACCACAGACACAATATTGTAAGGGTGTCTGAAGAAAAGACAGAAAAACTTACGACAGAGTTAGAGGGAAGGCGGAATGAGGGTGACTATTGTAGAGCCTGCATTGGTTCCTCCAGAAATTTGCAGAGGGGAAACAAGAGTTTTGCAGTTTCCAGAAATAGGACGGACTGCCAGCTTCTTTCCATCCTCCGTCTTAGGCTAGCTGTGGGAGAACAGGCAGGCACATGCAGGCTGACTACTTTCCTGCTTATGACGGCTCCAGATTACAAATGTGCAGAACAAGATTACAGCGCCAGCATTCCCAGGCCCAGGGAGCAAAGTGGGCTGGGTTGGGATGAGGTGAAGGAAAATCATAAATTAAAATAAATAAAATAGAGGAGATAATGAGAAGAAGAGGAAGCAGGGTTGGTAGATATGGCATTAAGGCGCTCTGAGAAGCCTGAGTGGAGGAAAGGATGAGGGCATGAGATAGAAAGCCTTGTGCTGCCTGGGTGTGCGTCTGAGAGACATGTGGGTGTGTTTGCAGAGGAAGTTGTGGGGGCATGCATGTGTGCAGAATGTACATTAGGGAGGGGTTTTACTGATGTAAGAGTGGGAGGGTGTGTGCAGCAGGGTGTGGAGTCCGGGGGTGGAGAGAAAAAAGAGTGTGGAGAAAGGAGGACTTTTATGGAGTGCCAGGAACACCCATTTCACAAAGGAAAATTGCCAGCTGCCAGAGAGTCAAATCTCCTTTGTGGGAACGGATCAGCTCCCTACAGTGGATTCTGGCCGCAGATCCTACCATAGGATGTTTGCCAGATGTTTGACCCATGAAGGGAGGGACACAGTTTCTGGATTTTTACCACACCCTGATCCATGATCTTTCCCAGGGATTGATGTTTTTGCTTACGTGTTATCATAGTGTTGGCCAGAGCAGCATTTCTTGGCAGACAGTCTAGTGAATAGAATTGTAAATTAGAGAGAAATACTTTCTAGTCTTGGTTTCCTCACAGGCTTTTTGAAGGCCTTTGGAACCCCTACTATAATATTTCTGTGTCTTAATTCCCAATTTTTGTAGTAACATGAAAGAATACATCAACAAGCTAAGGAAAATATGGTGTAAAATTAATAATTTTTAATGAATAAATAATTATAAAGACCAATGGGTGACATTTTAATCCAGTATGAGAAATAATTTCTGATTAGAATGCTTCAGAACTAGAAGAGATTGATGTAGGAGGAGATATGTGTCATGTCATGAGAAGTCTTCAAACAGAGGGAAGATGACCAGTTGTTGGGTGTTTGGGGGGAATTCCAGAGCAAATAAGAGGTGTACTTAAGATACCCTGAAGAGTTATGCAAAAACTCTGAGATGTTATGGTTCTAGGACTACACAGTTCTTTAAGCACCACAGATTTATTTCAAATATTAAATTGTCTTAGATATGAAATAAGATATTAAATGATCAACAAAGACTATCTGTGTGATTAGCACTGTTATTGGACAGGTTGTATGTACAGCATATAAATGCAAAGAAAGCTTGAGGCCCAAGCCTTCCCTGAAACAGTAACCCTGAAACCAACTAAATGTAAAGAAGGCTATGCTACATACTAGGGAGAAGTAGTCATTAAAAGCAGGCTAGGACTCTTATTAGTCATTCACGAAGAGCCTTTATCTGTTTCTATGAGCGATCCAGTCCAACTTTGTGCAGTACTGAAAGAATGCTAGAAGTTTTCTCTTCAGTGATAAAAACTTTCAGATGTTTGTTGACCACCAGTTCAGATACATACTAGGTGCTTGTTTGAGAGATGGTACACAGATGGTACCTCAGAGCTTCCTTAGCTTTCCAAAGACCGTTGAGGATGGTGTCCTTAGTCCTGAGAGAAAAGATGTTGATGTGCATTTTAATCACCTGGGGACCTGTTAAAATCTGATCTTTTCTCTTGGGATTTTGAACTTAACCAACTGTCTTAATCTCCTCTAAGGAATCAAATGGTAAAGAATTTAAGGTGTGACTTTTCCCAGGGAACTCTTCAAGGTTCCAGATTTTCAAGACACAAAAGGATAAAGCTCTATCAGCAAAATGTCAGAGCCTGTGACAGGTAGAAAGTATGTTTTAATAGGAGGGCTTGCTTAAATGGCCTTTTCATTCCTCCACAGACTGACCTTACCCAGGATAAAAGAAGTGGGGAGAAGAGGCAGTGTTGGGAAGGGTCCTAAAAAGGGTCTCAGTCTTCATTCCGACTCATCATGATTGAGAAAGTTGTAGGACGGAAGTCTTGGTCCAAAGGAAAGACATTTGAGGACATGAATTAGCTGAGGTTGTTAACCATTCTCTGAATGGTGTTAAAAAACAAAATTCAACCGAGTAAATTTGAAGATCTAATTGGCTTTATTAAGCGATTCATGAATCAGGCAGCATCTCATCTAGCAAGCAGAGAGATACTCTGAGGAGCTGTACAAAATGAAAGCTTTTTACAGGAAGGAGGTGGGGGCCAAGGAAGCTATTGGCAAAAGAAAAGAAAGGCTTATTTTTAGGTCGGGACATCTTTTTTGCAGGGGTGGGGAGGGAAGGCAAGGGTTTTATCGTGCAGATTGCCTCTTCTTCCTCTGAGAGATGGAGAGGATCCACGTGACAAATGACCTCATTGTTACTCGTCAGAAAATTCCAGACTGGTTGATTAAGGTTACATTTTTGGAAGAAGTTGAAACTGCAATTAGGTTAAATATTAAATCTAAGTTTGGTATTATGGGCTTTAGCATGAGTGACGCCATTTTGGGCTTGTGGTTTTCTCTCTAACAATGGTTATGTATTTATTTTGCATCAGTGAATCAGAAATAATTAGATGCCACCCTGTTTCTCACCTCAAAATAGATAGTAACTAATATTGTACCATATATTTTAAACTATGTCAGAAATGTAAGAATTATTTGCTTCAACCATCCACAACTTAGCTCTCCAGCAGTACTGTCCATTTGGAATACAGCTACAAACCAAGAATTATGCAAACACTTCCCTGAGCAGGCAAAATAGATGTCATTAAATTCATATGCTAAAGCTTATAAGAGTTAAAGCTCTTACTATTTATATAATTGACATCTCCCACTTAATGTCAGTAATCCATTACTGAAAATCAGATGTTCTACACAAAAAAAGCTGACTGGAAGTCTATTTCCCATTATTTTAAATGGGAAAAATTATAATGTGTTACACATCAGCCCAAAACCACCAATGAATTTCTTAAAAGGTAATGAAATCATAGTATAATGTTTATATGTAAGTTAACAAACTACGTGTTATGATGTAAAATGACTAAACAATGCTTATTGATCATCAAAGAATTGACATGGTTGTTAACAGCTGCTTGGTATGCTGTGATATGTATCTTAGGACCAGTGACAGAGAAAGTTGCCTTTGCTGACAATGTACACTGTTCAAAGTATGTGCACATGATTCTGACTTTCTATCAATTATATTTCTTTTCCCACATATTGCTTTTTAAAAATGTTCTATTGAATTTTGAGTATGTAAATATACATTTTTTCTCATAAAAACATCAGCCAAAAAATGATATGTTAAGAGATATATATGTCCTATGAAGTTGGGTATCAAAAACCAAGAGATGTTCTACAAGAAAAACATTAACTGGGAAGATGTTTGTGGCATATGTCTAGTGGTATGCTGGAGTGCTTATACTGGTTCAAAAGAGCCAATTGTTAAATTTTCAGGAATTTAGCAAGCTGGTTGATGTCCCATTGGTAATTTGAAATTCGCCATGGTGGGAGTATTTACGCCACAAAAATAGGCAAATGCCACAAATCAGGGACTCCTCCCACTCCATGAAAGCTGGTTGTTAGGCACCTACCAGCACACTACTGAGTATGCCTGTACTGTATTTCATCAAATGTAAGATATCACTGGTTGTTGGAGGACTATAGCATTACAGTTAGGATATATTAGACTTATGTAGTAGTAAAAACATCAAAATGAATCATTTAGGTGTTCAAACATAGGCAAAGGCCTTGTTCTGAATTGGTGATTTTCAATCAGGGTGACTCTGAGTTGCTAAACATCTCTGTATTAGAACTCAACAACAAATGCCTCTTTTGTAATTCGCAGAATTGCATCTCTACACATTGTATTTCCCTTAGATAAATATTTACTTTCTTCAAAGAGTGAATTTAGACTACATTGTGCCTGAAAGGTATTGTGTATTTATTTGGAGATTTGTGTGCATTCTTGTTCAGAAGCAAAATCTGGAGATTGCATGAAGGATGAGTAGGCAAGATCTGCATCTCACACTAGTGGACTGACCACATAAAGGAACAGAACTGGGCTTGGTAGGGCTCCACCAGGCCTGGACTGTCAATGTCTGTAGGCTATACAAGGTTGAATAATCTAGAATGTATTGATGTTTGGACTGTTGTGTTTTGATGCATTATCCTACTGGGAACCATAGGACAAGTTCATGATTCTGCTGGTCTGTCATCTTAGGAAAAGTAATAAGATGCTGGTACCAATAAATGATGATTGGAGAAGTGGGCCTTGAGCTGGAGGGAGGAAACATCTCTTTCCAATCTCTGGAGCCTGGCAGTGGGCTTGTGCTTGGAGTTGTGGATACCTTTGACCTGCTTCAGGGTTAGATTGAGCTGAACAGGGATGGGAACTCAAGCGGCATATCTTCATGGAGGATTCAGAATGGGTCTGAGCCTCCCAGGGTTCAGGGGTAAGCACATCTGGTGGCCAAATCCAGCAACAGTATTACAATGTACTTCTGTTATTCCCCGACCTTCAGTTAAGCTTGTGAAAAGAGCAGCATGGTCTCTGAGGGCTGTAGTGAATTAAGGGAAGGTCCGTTTCACAGTTGAGATGACATGACACAGAAGAGAGTAGGGTGCTTTCCTCTTAAGTCAGAGAGGGGGGAGTGGCACATTAGAAGTGAAAGGGTTTTTCCTGCAAGCCCACTCACGATAGTGAAAACAGAAGCCTGAACAACAAAATTTTTACTTAAAGTAAGCACAAATGCTGACAGAAATGAAGAGAACAAACCATGATAATTCTGTGGGACCGGGTTATAGTCAAATAGTGCCACCCATCTTAGTTGACACCCTGGGTCCTGAGCTATCACTCACTTACAGCCCAGCACAATAATGCGTGTTCGTTATGACAACTCCAAGTTCTCAAGAAAAGGTTAAGTTTGGCAAACTCAGTTTAAGATGACATAAAAGTTCATACCACCATTGAGATAGATTTTTACGCAATTGGTGAATATAAAGAAAACGCTTGTGACATAGTAGCTTAACCCTCGGTTATTTGGAAAACTTGGGTATCGTGGATGTTGATTTCCCTGAGAAACCTGGGGAGCCACAGATTTGCCTGTTACAATTCATGGCCCTGGCACGACAGGACATTTTGAAGACAAACGTGGTGTTTTCCCTGGAAGCATTTGGAGACGTTCCCTGTGTGTTTCTAACAATGCTCTAGCAGCTCATACGAATTTAACGAGCATGAATTTATCTAAATCTTTCTTTATCCTATTTATATTTGTGGACTACGCAACATCTTGAGGATAATGAGTTCCATATGTTTACTACCCACTGTATAAAGTAATGCCATCTTTTATTTATCTTTAAACTACTTTCATAGAATTTCAATGGGTGCCCTTGAGTTTTAGCATTCCAGGATTTGAGGATGTTCTCCCTCCAGGGCTGCAGCTAGCACAGACAGGGCTTTATGCAGATAGGAAAGAAGGAACCCCTCTGGGCACTGAATTTAGGAATAGATGCTCCCTCTTTCACGCAGGTGCAGCCTCGTGCCAGGTGCATGGCTCAGTGAGCAGAGCATGGCTAGACTTCGGTACCAGCTTGATCCCCTCCCTGCTCCCTCCTCCTCACCATGCCCTTGGCAGGTGCCCTTGCAGGGTACAACGCTGTACAGCAGTCCTGGGCTTCACCACGCAGGTCCTTCAAAGATTTTACAGATTTTGATAGTATCCTCTCGCAGGTATCATCTTCCTCAGGGATCTTAGTTTTCCTATTAATTCTTAATTTGGAGCTTACTGACCCTTCTCTGCCTCTCTTGAGATATGGGGTTGGGGCAGCTACAAAACAGAAGCCAGAGGAGCAAGTCAATAATAGATTCTATTTCCAGGGTTTCAAATGATTCAAATAATTTGGAGATGATAATCTTATAATCATAGTTTAGGTTAATTTGCCCTAGACTCACTGTCTGCTTTTTGCCGATGCAGAGAGTTATTGGATACTTTTCTATCCATTTTCCAAGCTTGCTGACGTCTCTTTTCATTTTATCTTCATCAGCTCAGAACTGTACCACCTGTACCTGTCACTGTTCAGATTTCCTTCTCTATTTCCTTTCCAAAAATATGTTCAAATCCTAAATACAAGAACTGGCAATAATACAAGGATAATACAATTTTTTAAAAAATACTGAAGATCATGAGTTCACTCCCCTCTCTCTTTAAAAAAAAATCTTTAAGCCTGTTCTCTTTGTAGATACACTCCCCTAGCCTAGTGCCTGGCCCTTGGTTGCTACTCAGTGAAAGAATGAATGACTAGATGCCCCTTAAAGTCAGTTTTGTTTGGTTTCATTTGTTGTTATATAGAAGCAGCTTCTGTTGCAAACATTTGCAAGGCCCTCATTCTCCTCCGCTCAGTGAACACGGGAACTTTCACGATGTGTGGGTTATGTGTTAGATCCTTCTAGTGTGTTGGACACAGTAGTTAGTCATCCAGTAAAATTTAATTGTTCACCTTTCTTTCATTCTAGGTCTTTGTCTCCATATTTAAAACACATCAAGTATTTCTAAAACTAAAATTTCAATTTCAATAACATCTATAGATAAAATGCTTGCCTATTTTTCTTCCTTCTACTATGGTAGAAGTTTTCTGGGGAAGAAACGTTCTATGCCAACTTCAACTAATAGAGGTTTTTATCCTAAGCACTTTCTCTTCAATGGATAATTCTGCTGTTTTTTAATTGTTTAATTAAAAAATTAAAAAAATATTATAAAAATTTTTAAACATAAAAATAGGGTGAATAGGAAAAGGAATCCCCAGATATGCATCATCCTGCTTCAACAATTTTCAACAGCTCTTGATTTAATCTAGTTTTTTTTAAAACATGCCTTGACTTCTATTGTTCCTTCTATGCCTAAAATTCTCAGATTCTTCCTCCTCTTGTGGGGATTTTTATTTTGTGGCAGGTTGAAAATCTACATAATCATAAGCTCCCAGCACCTCCATGTATATTATCCACAGAATGACATGAGCTGTGGACTCAGTTCCTAGTCACTGGGTGTTTGTGTGCCATTTCCACATTGTTGCTGGTTATTTATCTATGCCAATGGAGACAGTTCTCCATGGGTCTCTCCTATTTCTGCATACCTCTGAGCAAAGCACTGACTTGCCCTTTGCTCTTTTAAAAGGATGTTTGTATAGTGAAAACCCTTGAAAGTAAGAAGTAGTGTCTCTCTCTGGAACAAAGAGCGGGCATACTGATTGACCATTATAAAAAGATTCCAGTTCCCTGAGCTCTGGGTTCTTCTGTAACACTGCCTACTGCATGGATGGATGTCACCTGATCCTATTGTCATTACCCTGTGGGAGTTGGGACTTGAGGAATTGATGTAAAAATGCTGCTGCTCTGGCTGTTGCTAGTGCTGTAATAAACTTTTTCATCTCTGACCTAGGAATCTCAGATTTTCTACTAGCAACCGTGAAGCTATGGCAGGCTAACATTGGTTAGCAAGTAAGGTAAATGTCAGACCCTTCACAGTTCTTGACAGTTTTGGCAATGGTGGTGGGACGCTGACAAAGATATGGCTTTCTGGAAGAAGAAGGATGAGTGCCTCACAGGCCAATTAACAGTATTTGAGGGAAGTCCATAGGTATCAGTAGTGAATTGACCACATTTTATGGTCAACTGGGAAATAAATGATTTTGGTTTGTTTTTTACTTTATCATCTGCTAATCAGAAGGAACTGGGAAGGCGGTTGCAGGCTGAGCATCAGGAAGTAGTTTCAGAGATAGTTGCCTGACCAGTGCCCTGCTTGTTGCTGACTCTTCCCTGGGTGTGGGACTCCCTCATCAGTTGAGAGGTCGACCTCAAATCTGCCCCATGTAACATCTGTAGGTACTAAGATTCACCCTGGGTGGGCAGAAGGTTCCACCCTCCTTCGGACAAATTACAGAGACACACATCCACACTGAGAATGAAAGGAAGGAAATTTGCTACCGCTACGGGCAAAAACTGGACGAATCATTAGAGCTTTGGCTGTTGCTTGGGAGATGAGGGGGTGGGGTGTATGTAATGCTTATTAAGGAAGAATGGCAACAGCTGGGCTTTCTACAGCTCAAACCCTCCTGCAATCTATAATGCTAACTTTAGATCCATTTGGAGATGACAGTAAAAGGTCTCAGAATTTTTTTGGCTTTCTTGGGAGATTTTTCTGAGACAGAAAAACTCCTGTGGGAAACCATATTTGAGGCATTGACTAGGATCCAGGCTCTTACTACTCTGGATTGGGTTTACAATGTTGATCAATGAGAATGAGAAAATGCTCTCTCTCTATCCTCTCTGACCTCAGCCACATTAAGGAGAAACAATTAGAGGTGGGGGCCGAGATTTCCCTGTCCCTAAGGAGGATCCAAGGCCATACACATCCATCTCAGTAAGCTGGGGAATCTTGGAGTAAATTAAAACTTTTAAGGCTCTATTGGACGTGGGAGCACAAGTCACTATCCTACCTGGACGTGTGGAAGGAAAAGGCAAGCAGAGTCAGCTCATGTGGTTTGGGCAGAGCTCATAGTGGGGAAAGGAAGCTAGCCTGACTTTGTGAGTGGGGCCCTTTGAGCCAATTCAATGTAGTTGTTGCTGCCTCTACATCTTTTTTTTTTTTTTTGAGGAAGATTGGCCCTGAGCTAACATCTGTTGCCAATCTTCCCCCTTTTTTCCCTTTTTTCTCTCCAAAGCCCCAGTAGGTAGTTGTATGTCATAGCTGCACATCCCTCTAGCTGCTCTATGTGGGAAGCTGCCTTAGCATGGCTTGATGAACAGTGAGTAGGTCCGCGTCCAGGATCCGAACCAGCAGGTGAACCCCAGATCGCCGATGTGGAGTGTGTGAACTTAACTGCTATGCCACTGGTTTGGCCCCCAGCCTGTACATCTTAATGTCAATAAGAATTGATGCTTGTACTTCCCTGTCCCATAAGTGCCAGCGGATTCTCCCCAGCTCAGAAGAGCTGCATGTAGAGAATGCTAATGGGACACATAACTGTTTTTAGTGATGCCTAGAGAATTTAGGTACCCCTGCAGGAGCACTAAAAACTGGAGGCCTTTGCCATGAGAATGAGACTGATCTTGATCTTTAAGTGCCAGTGGTATGACATGCCATCAGTCTGTAAAATGGATTCAGTTGCAGTCACAATGTCTGGCACAGTTGATGCCATGGGAGCAACAACTGAATTCAGTTGCCAGTATGTGTGTCAGCATTGAGTGAGTGCCTCTACCCTCCGATGTCCAAAGCTTTCGTTACACAGAGGATGTCTTGTCAGTTGGTGAATCAGAAGCCTCAGTTCAACTTCTCTTCCTGCAGTGTAATCATCCCCCTATTATCAGAGGAGGCTGATAAACCTGACAAAATTCAGGGGCCTGCTGACCAAGTAAAGTTTCTTGAAACTATGTGGCTGGATTCACAACACTCACCTTCTCTGGCAGTCAAGGAAAACCTGCTGTCTCTTTGACCTCCTACCACCAAAAAGGAGGCCCATATTGGGCACTTTGAATATCGGAGACGGTATGTGCCTCACTTGGGGATTCTGTTTGGTTCTTTATATGGGCTAACTTGCAAATCAGCATCCTTTGAATGGGGCCCAAACCAACAGGCTGTGTTGGAAGCTATCAGGAAAGCTATAACACACTCTCTAACACTCTCTAATTTGGGGACCCATAACTAATGACCCCTCTGAGCTACCAGTCCCCGTGACTAATGACTTTGTCGATTGGAGCCTCGAGCAAAGGGAGGCAGCCTCTGCCCAGAGATGTCCCCTTGAGGTTTTGGATTCATTGCCTCCCTGATGCCGCTACTAGGAACACTCCTTTTGAAAATTAGCTATTAGCTTACTATTGTGCGCTTATCAAAACCAAATGCCTGACCCGTGGAAGCCTTGTGACTCTGACGTGATATTCCTATTTTGGGTGAGTCAGCTCAGATTCAATGACTAACAAAGTGGGACGGTCCCAACCAGCTTCACTTGTCAAATGAAGATGGTGTATTCAAGAACACAACCAGCTTGGCCTCAGCAGCATCTAGGCTTTACATGTAAAAGTGGTACCTGTTCCTTTGGGGAAAATTCTATGCCTCACTACGCCAACTGGTACACCAGCAAACTCACTGGTTCTCCAGGACCCCTCTATTCACAGCAATGTGCCTAAATGTCTGGGCTTAATTATTCCTTTAAGCTGAAACCTGATGGTATTCACTGGGCTGCTATGGCTATTCAACCTCAGTGCTAGTGATGCAAATTCAAAAATGAATGAAGTTGCTCCACTCAGTGGTCAGAACTCAAGGCTGTTCTCATAGCTCTGGACAATATTATCCTTGAAGAACTTTGTTATATTTTTTACTGACTCTTGGGCTATTGCCAATGGTCTAGCTATTTGATCTGCCACTTAGAAACTAAAGACTGGCAAATTGAAAACACCTCTCTCTGCTGCAAATTGTGGGAATAAATTGTGGCTACTGATAGAACTGTCTAGATCAAGCCCATGCCCAGAGTCTGTTCTCTAATGAGACTGACTGGACTCAAGCTGCTGATTAAGCTGGTACCACCCAGATTTCTACCATCCCTGCCTGGATCTATCACTGTACCAGACATGGAAATACATCCACCATCATAGCCCGGGCACAAAGTAAAGGCCTCTATGTTTCCGATGCAGAGGCTACTGCTGCCTGCCTCACTTGGAACTCCTGTCAAAAGTTGACCCATTTGTCTTGCAGTAAGGGAGGACACATCACATGGCACATCAACTCCACCCACTTCTGGCAGATTGTCTCCACTTGACCTTCGATTCCCTCTCAGGGCTAGCCACAGAGCCTCACTGCTGTTGATATTTTTTCAGGTTATGTTTCTGTTCCAGTCTGATCAGCCAACGCTGGCCACGCTATTGTGGTCCTTGAAACTAATCCATGTCAAGTTTTTCACTGTTTGGACCACTTGCAGTCTGACAATGGTGTGCCTTTTATCACAAGTCACTCAACAATAGGCTGATAGTCAAGGTATTTGATGGACCTTCCATGCTTCCTGCCATGCACGGGCATATGGTATTGTTGAGCATTGGAATGGCCTCCTCGATGATTGACTCAATGATATCTCAGACTCCACCTCCCTCACCTCCTCCTGGTCCACACACCTTAGTAAGACAATTTGATCATTGAATGCAACTCTCCCCAGAAGGGGATCATTTTCTCTCAGCTGATTCCTGGGTAATGATTAGGATGCAAGGGATAGGGAGTTACATAGTCCTAATCGGAAATTTTAGGACTCTACTCTGACCATTCCCAGGTAAGATGCTTTTACTTTTTTCTTAATGGCAACCCCAGGCCAGCCTGATTGGTTCACCTACCATTGCTGTGAATAATAAACTGTGCTTTGTCTCTGATTTCTTCTTGTTTATTCTACCTGAATACACGAAACTATGGCAGACTAACTTATCAGCTTGCAAGCAGAGTACCATATCTGACTCTTCCTAGTTCTGACACTATCCCACACTGAACCACGGTCTGGACTGTAAAACAACAACCACAGCAGAGAGCTCTAAGCAATGATACTTGCTTTTCATCTTCCTGCCTAGTGCTGTCAAACTGATAGTGAAACTCTGTGACATGCTCTTATGGACTCCACAAGATTATTCTAAGAACATTTTGACAAAAAATGGAAATGAGTATGGTTCAAGCACTATTTGTTCCCTTTGTATTACCATGCAGGGGAAGAAACTGTATTTTCTTGGCCAGTTGCCATTATACTTATAGAGTCTAGGGTGTGATTACCTGTAGGACAGTGTGCCTCTTAATGACTTTTCCTCGGTGGTGACACAATGTGTACAATGTGTACAACAAAGAATCTAATTACAGCAAAGACTGTATGTAGCTCAAATCAAGGTTGCCTAATTGAATCTAATACTGTTGCTGATAGCTATGAATGTGGTTAAAGAATTTGTTGTGAAAGCTCCTCTTATGTCTACTATTGTGATTCAGCCTCCATGTGGTGAGATTACAGTTCAGGAGGTTCCTGATACTGTAGGGATAATGCTAGCTCACACTGTGTGTGCACACGTGCTGCACTTCAGATCCTTTCAACTCATGCAAACCCAAGTAGAGTGAAAGAGCTGTTTTCTCATTTACTAAGACAGGCTTCAGCAGTTACCATAAAGCACAACCTCAAAAGGTCTCAGTTCACCTTAGTCAGCGGGTGACAGTTCTGACATGTGGTGTATCACATGTCTTCACACACGTGTGACAGCGGCTGCTCATGGAAACCTCGTGAGGTTTGGGGGCCTGAAGACTGAAGGTAGCTCAAAGATAGGCCTGGACACGGTCACGGGCAACTGGACATGACACATTACTGCTGTTAGGGAGTTTGTGAGTGATTCAGTAAACATTTGCTGAGTGCCAACTATCTGCAGGCATTGAACCAGACACGAAGAGCACACAGATGCTAAACTGTTTGTCTGTGAAAAGCTGTCAGTCTAGCGGAGGCAACCATGAATAGGCCTGTAAACTGACAATTACCCTACACATGGATGTGTATACAAGATGTTGAATGGGAACACAGAGGAGGAAATGATTAATTCTGCCAGAGGTTAAAAAGAAAACTGAGAGTGGAAAGTGGTCTTGGGTCCACTACTGTGTTCAGGAGGGATGCATATAACCCTGCATTCTGTGCACCACGAGGCTTAGACCTCTCCAGAGGTGCAGGCGGAAAGGTATGTTTCGGACTCACACAGCCTTGGGTTTGAATTTCAGCTGAACCATCAACACCACTCATTAGTTATATGACTGAGTAAGGAATTTAACCTCTGTCAAACCTGGTTTCTTTATCATTAAAATAGGAGTGGTGGTATCACCACATTGAATTATGAGGATCAAAGGAAATAACCAATCTGAACTGCACACGTAGTAGCCTCCCCATAAATGTTAGTCTCCTTTCCCTCCTCCTCTCCCCTCCCATCCCTGTATTGAGTGATGTAGAAAAGCCAAATTATCAGTTAACTGGGAATGATCATTTGGTCATTTTTTCAGGGATTCATGGCAGATTTCAGCATATTTTGGAATTTGAAAGCCAAATAACTGAGTGCGTATAGAAAAAGGAGAAACTAACCACAACAACAACAACAACAACAACAATAATACTTTGTGCTGGTTGCTTTATGTACATTCTTTTTTTTTAATCCTCAAAAAAACCCTATAAGGAAGGTCATTTCCCCCACATTGAAGATTATCTTCTTACCTACTGTAATATTTAGTATGACTTCATTTTGTGTGTGTGTTACCCTTCATAACCTTGAGATAGGCTTTTTTTTTTTTTTTTTAATTAGTAAGGCTCCCAAATTAAGGTACACTGCAACCGGATGAGAAGTTGGCTGGAGCCCCCCAGTATGGACGGAGCAACAAGGCCTCATGTGTAAATGTACTCGATTGACTTAGAGCTTGGTGTATTTTCCATATATGTTTAGTATATACATACTTCTTCATTAAGAGTAATTAATTGAAAATATAAAGTATCTTAAAGAACTGGTAAAGAAAACAAATCTGTGTTACCTTTCGGTTTCTTTTTTTTATCAGCATGTTACAAACTTAATGTTATACAGAGTTCATGATTGGAATGTTCCTTTATGACTCACCCTAAATGTCAGCTGGGGGTCAGAACTCTCCCAAGGCTTGGGGACGGCCGGAGGGCTTTGGAGTAGATTACTATCAAAATAGTTTTTCTCTCAGTTGGCTATTCTATCTTCCTATCTTAGACAAGAGGGCACTAAAGAGAAGACGTTGGCTTATCTTTTTAAAATGGCTGATCAGCCCCACAGACATTGGCCATGCCCTAGCTTCTCTGTAAATGCTTCTTTTGGCTTCCTCAAAGCTCCTCATATTACTTAGAGTATGGGACAAGCAGTTCTAACCAAAAGACTGTAGAACACAGCACAGCTCTAAAAAGAAAGTTTATTTCTCTCATGTGATATAGATTGAAGGGGAGCATTGAGGCCAGCCAGAGGGCTGTCCCATGGGGTCAATCAGGGAAATATGTCCCTCCATCTTGTTGTTCCATCGTGCCCTGGGGTGATGTTCTCGTGCCTCGGGGTCAAAGCTGGGTTGATCCTTGTCTGAGTTTCAGCCCAAGGGAAGAGTGAAGAAAGTCTTACCAAGTGGCTGTGTCCTTAAGGAGATAATCTAGATGGTGCACACATTACTTTGTTTCCCAATGGTTTGAATTTAGTCACAAGGTCACTCCTATTAGCAAGATAAGCTGGGAAATGTAGTTCATAACCTACTGGCCAAGTGTATAGCTAGAATTCAGGGAGCTCTATTATAAAAATAGAAGGGAAAGGATACTGACAGATAGTTAGCAATCTCAGCCACACTCCATAACGTAAGACACAAGTTGAAAGAGAAGAGTAGCTATGTAACGGAAAAGCAGAACTTCCCCCACTGTTTTTGTCCCCAATCAGGAGGTATTCTCCCATTATAAAGTTTTTAGTACCTCTCCCCACCATCATCCCTATGCGGCAGCTTCTAGCTGCGTCCTTAACAGCATGACAACTGGCCTCTCTGCCTCTACTCTTGCCTCCCCCAAATCCACTGTTAACACTGAAGCCAGTGGGATCTTCATCAGTTGTAGGCTAGGCAACATCACTCCTCTACCTAGAGCTCACCAAAGACCTCTCCTTGCCATGAGAATCACGTGTGAACTCTGCACTGTGGCCTGAAAGGCTGCCCAGCCGGCTTCTGCTTACTTCTCTTCCTTCTCCGTGCGCTGCCACCGTCTTTTGTTGTTCCTTGAATATACCATGCTTGTTCTCACCTCAGGTCTTTCCCTCTTGCTATTCCTTCTGCTCAAGGTCCTATCTTCACAAAGTTGTTTCCTTCTAATATTCAGGCTCAAACGTGACTTCTTCAGCGAGGCCTTCCACAAACACCCCAGCTAAAGCAGCCCTACTCTCCCAGCCCCTCTCTGTGACATTGCCCAAAAATATCTCCTTCATAACATGCGTCATGACCACTGTTACTTATTATTTATTTACATGTTTACAGTATGTAAGCTCCTGGAGACTGGGCCACTGTTTTGTTCACCACTGTATCCAGAGCTCCCAGCAGGCAGCTATGAACACGACAGGCACATAACACATAATTCTGTGAATATCTGTTAGCTGACAGGCTTGATCTTTTGAAAATAATAAAACTATTTATCTAACAGCTGTTGGCACACAGCCTTGCACTTCGTAGGTATTCAATATATATTTATTGAATAGAACTAGCTGCAAATTCCAGTGAATCAGAGGGACAAGGGGTGCCGTTTGAAAAGGTCTCACTTGCATAAACATTTTGTGCTTAATATTTTTTCTGAATATTAAAGAAATTAATAAGCTTTGTAAAAAATACAGATAAGTACAAAAAAAAATCCTACCACTGAAAGAAAACCATTGTTAACATCTTGGTAAACATTCATATAGACTTTTTTACTGGTAAACATTCATATAGCACATACACAATTTTAAAAAAATTGGTATCATACCATATATGCAGTTTCAATAGAAAACTTGCCAAGTATACTGGCCAAGAAATAATGCTTATTTTAAAGTAAGAAGACAAACATTAAGATAAATTAGATTGTGTGCTTTATTTACATATTTCAGGTGGTGATTATAGAAAACAGAGACTAAGGTTTGCACGGACACATCTGCCAGCAGCCAGCCCCATGCCAGGGGCTCTCTGCAGAGCAGAGAAAAAAAGATTTGCTAAAAAAGTTTGTCAAGCCTGAGATGCTGCTTGTTTTTATTTAGATCTAACTCTTCTTCCTTTCCACAGAAAAGCATTGATTGCTTATCTTTTCTATCAAAAGATGGTGAATATCCCTGGAAGAAAACTATTAAGACATGTATTTTTACCTTTTTTTTTTTTTTTGTGAGGAAGATTAGCCCTGAGCTAACATCCGTGCTAATCCTCCTCTTTTTGCTGAGGAAGACCGGCTCTGAGCTAACATCTATTGCCAATCCTCCTCCTTTTTTTTTTTTCCCCCAAAGCCCCAGTAGATAGTTGTATGTCATAGCTGCACATCCTTCTAGTTACTGTATGTGGGACGCCGCCTCAGAACGGCAGGAGAAGCGGTGCGTCGGTGCGCGCCCGGCATCCGAACCCGGGCCACCGGTAGTGGAGCGCACGCACCTAACTGCCAAGTCACAGGGCCGGCCTCCTGTATTTTTACCTTTACCATAAACTTGCATCTAATGCAAACTCCCATGATGGCACTGTACAGTTATGGCTCTGCTATCAAAATGAGAGGGGTGCTGTCTGTCTGGGAGCTGAGGGAAAACAACTAGATTTGGAAATCTGGTATAGGAATGTATATGAATATATAAATGACATTTACAGATCCAAATATACCCATCCACCCGGGAACATATATAGTTGGCATCAAGTCACTAAGCATAAAAATGTTGTGGGTGTTTACAACTTTTTTAAAAAAGGCATTATTTGCATTAAAAATATGTTTTCTAATTTCTAAAATAGACTGCGTAAGGAGTTGGGAAATTTGGGTTAAAAGATAATGGAGAGGAGGCAGGCCTGGTGGCGTAGTGGTTAAGTTCACACGCTCTGCTTCGGCTGCCTGGGGAACCACAGGTTCAGATCCCTGGCACTGACCTACACACAGCTCATCAAGCCATGCTGTGGCAGCGTCCCACATACAAAAAATAGAGGAAGACTGGCACAGCTGTTAGCTCAGTGACAATCTTCCTCAAGCAAAAAGAGGAAGATTGGCAACAGATATTAGCTCAGGGCCAATCTTCCTCACCGGAAAAAAAGATAATGGAGAGAAAAAGAAAGCACTGGAAAAAAATTGGAAAAGTATACATACAAATATCAGAGTGTTTGTGTTTTCAGCCTTTTATATATGTGGAAGAAGATGCACATTGTGTTCCAGTCCTGACTTTGCCCAGCTCCTTGTATGAGTTTGGCCAAGTCACTTCCTCTCCCTGAGCCTTTGTTTCTTCATCACCAAAATAAAACAAGAGAGAAAAAAAGAAAGAAGCCAGCACTAGGATTCCATGTCACCCACAGTCGACAGAATGTCCCATCCAACTCTAGAATTATGACTATTTACTGTTAAAAAATATATTAATTGTGTCATTTTGTACAGATTAATTATATGGGTCATTATATGGATCTCTGACCTTTTTGTTTGTTTGAAGGATGTTGGTAGGTAGTTTTGCTAAATGGTGCTTTATCTGCTTAAAATTTCTTGTGTGGTATCTGCCAACATGACTGACATGTCTAGTTTGTCTCAGTTGTACTTCGAAAGCCTCTGATGCTGGCTGAAGTTTTAGTTGAGCCAAAACCCTCCTCAAGGGGGTTTACTGTGGATGATCACTGTTCCTAAAATGAGGCAGCAACTTGCCTGAAGAAGACTGTGGTGAAGAACACAGTCATTTCAGAGCTGTGGCCAGCGAGACAGGGGACTGGATGGGAAACAGGAGTGTGCTGTATGGTTTTCAAGAGAGACAAGGTTCTCTCCATAAGTGATCGTTGGTAGGTGAAAATAAAATTATGATGAAGTCCTCTAACTCTCGTGAATGCTAACAACTCCATTACTATCACAAAACAACTCTCTGGAAAGGAAATGCATTACCTGAAAATTTCCTGCTGTCTTCAATGAGGGCTTGTAGGGTGAGAAGTAAAAACCAACATCCAACCGAAAGGAATGACATAAAGAATGCTCATGTGTCAGTCACTGGTAAAATATACAGTGAAACCTTTCAGGACAGAAGGAAAAAACTCATGGAGGTCGAGAATCCCAGGCCAAGGCCCAGTCATAATTCTAAAACAGAATAAAATCAACAATCTCTCTGATTGTTTACCACAATGCTTCCTTTAGAACTTTTACTTGAGGAGTTGGGGCGGAGCAAAGAATAAAAAAATCCTTTCTGAACTTGCCTCATATCTAGTTTGAAAGTAGAATTTCTGTACTGGAACTGCTGATCTGTAAGGCCACCAGTTTATGTGGGTTTCAAAGGGCTTTTAGAGTTCAAGTATGGATATATTCTACTGGTTTGTGTGCCAATACTGCATGCATACACCCCGCCCCCCCCCCCCACATTTATATCTCCAAGCCAGTGTTTCTCAATCTCTGAACTACTGATATTTTGGCCCAGATCATTCTTTGCTTTGGGGACGTCCTGTGCATTGTAGGATGTTTAGCAGCATCCCTGGCCTCACTCACCAGATGCCAGTAGTACCTGCCCTCTCCCCTTACTTACCCCTGCAGATGTGACAACCAAATATGTTTCCAAACATTGCCAAATATCTCCTGGGGGACAAAATCTGCCTCGGTTGAAAACCACTTCTTTAGGCTGAGATGAGGACATTTAGTGAGGGGAGAGAGAAGACTCAGAGAGAGTGAGGAAAATGAGGCTTTTTCTAGGATTCAGATATCTGTTCTCGAAGTTATTCTATTTTGGCAAGTTATTGAAAGATGATTATACATGTTTTTAGGAAATGGATTTTATTTCAAGCAAGCCAATATTACAAATATTATTTTAAACTGTAACTTATAGTTGATTTTCTACAGAATGTCTTAACGGATTCAAGCATTTGTCTTGAAGAATGCCATTGATTCATTCATTGTTTTCATAACTTGTGGCACTGCCGGCCTTCCACTTGGAACAGCATCAAGTGGTATTTTGCTTTCTTCCCCAAAACTTTACAAACTATTTTGATACGCTGTGGAAAATACATTTTAGCAGAATAACTTATTTTTTACTATGATTCTCAAGTGAAAGAACCCACTTGGTCTACTAGCCAGCAGAGCAACTATTTTTAATCTGAATGTAATTGAGGCATAGTTACTTAGATCTGTTTTACCGTGTTGCCACACAGGCTTCAAATATTTTGCTACCAGCAAAATTTTAGTTTGCATACAACACTGGCATTACCAAATAATCTTATAACTAAACTTCACATCTTAAGAGTGACAAGGAATTAATACACCTTAATCTGAAGCTTAAGAACGTACCCTTATTCAGTGTTTACATCTTATCTTGACTTGTGTTTTGCTCCTAAAGAATAGAAAAACACTACAAATGGTGAGGGTTTTTTGGCGTGTGTTTGTTTTTGGTAGTAGCACCCCAGGCCCCCTCCTTCTACAATTTATTTCAATGTCATTTATTGAACACTGACTGTGGGCAAGGATTTGTCCCAGTTTTAAGCAGATTTTATTTTCGCAGTAAAATCAGATGTATTTCTTTTAAAACTGTGCTGAAATGAATCTTTTCTCCATTATTTTGATATTAGTGAGGATTAACTACCACAAAAGTTATCGGTTTCTCCATCTATAAATGCAGAACAGAAATCAAGGAATAGGAGAAAGGGAATCTACAAAAGGTAGGTTGGGGTTTTATAAAGCCAAACTTCTAGCATTATAAGATTACAACATGTGGTGAAAATTCTGTTTCCTATTGCTTTACTACTTGTAGACAAGTAGACAAACAAACAGATGCTCTTGGGCTAAACTTTTATTTTCAGTTGGGTAGATGGCAAGCCCAGAAGGACATCATAGGTAACACTCTTGAAATGTCTGTAATTTCAGATGAGTTCTGGAAAAAATGTATACTTTCTGGCCTATAAATTGTTCACCATACTTGCTACTGATTTATTAGTAATATGTTAAATTTCATTAAATAAGAATAGCATAAATATTGCTAATTCATTTAAGAATTTTAATTTTAACTTTAATTCTCACTTGCTTTTAGATTCTGTGCCTTTTGTGTTAGGTGCTGGGCCTCTGATCTGGTGTTGATTTACTTGGGTGTGCAGGAGTTATGTAAAATTACCTGACTGATATAAGCCAGGTGTTTACAGCTCTTTATGCATCAGGAACTATACTGGAAAGTCTCCAAGAGTAGGTGTCAGTGACCTATAGCAAGCAAGACAAAGATGGCATGTGGGCCTATTTTCAGTGTCCCTTAGGCAAATTGTCTCCACAAACTCACCAGTCTCCTTAAAGCTTCCCCACCCTCCAATCCCAGTCACATTCCCTCTCCCCGGTCACCGGGGAGAACTGTCTGTGGCAAGAGTCAGATCTATGGCCCCTTCCTGCACAAACAGAGAGAGTGGGCAGCAGCACAATGGCCCTCGTGCTCCTCCACTGCTGAGCACCATCCTCGCTGCTGCCACGTGTGTCATCTCCTACACCTCTAGTGGGTCCAAGTGGTACAAAACATTTAGAACTTTGGAAAATTACTTTTTGAATGTTTCTAACCTCAGCTCTATATGTCACAGAAAACCAGACATTTGTCATCTTTAACAAAGCGTTATTTTAAAAACATTCTCTCTTGTTCTTCCTCTCATTCTTTTCTTTTTATGTTGTTTCTAATTCTTGTTTCTTGATTATTCTTTTCAAGCAGGGAGAAGAAATAGGTTTAAACCAACTAGATTTTGAAGAAGGAAAGGAGACTCGCTAAAGGGGAGCACAAGGGAGGATTATCAGTATTAGTCTTGGAACAAGGCTGGTGCTCCCAGAACAGAAATTATTTGTTTGGTGTAGGAATGTGTTGCAGCAATCACAGAGCCACCAAGTGGCCAGAATCTTAGCAATGTGTTCCCTAGCTCTGGCAGCCAGCATTCCTGCCTTCCTGTCATTCACTGCTCTGTTGCCTGTGAAGGCTGCTGAGGAATGAATTGAAGAAGTACAAACAATTGTTATGGATTGAATTGTGTCCCCCAAATTCATATGTTGAAGTTCTAACCCTCAGTATCTCAGAATATGACCTTATTTGGAAACAGAGTCATTGCAGATGTAATACTGGAGTAGGATGCCTGTAATCCAATATAACTTGTGTCCTTATAAAAAGGGGAAATTTGGACATAGACACACACACACAGGAAGAATACCATGTGAAGATTGGAGTTATACTGCCACAAGCCCAGGAACTATCAGAAGCTAGGAGAGAGGCTTGGAATGATCCTTCCCTAGCGCCTTCACAGCGATTAAGGTCCTGCCGACATCTTGATCTTGAACTTCCAGTCTCCAGAACTGTGAGACAATAGATTTCTGTTGTTTAAGCCACTCAGTCTGTGGTGATTTGTTAAGGCAGGCCAAGCAAACTAATACAACAATGGAACAATGATGAAGTTGTCCTGGTCCTGACTAGACTCTCCCCAGGGGGGTGCTGGTTTAAGATTGCAAAGATTGCACAGTCCAATCCAAACACCTAGAATGCAACCAGCATGATTGATAATAGACATATACACGTAAGGACATAAATTAAAAATACATTTCAATTTCTAAGCAATTACATGAAAATAACAAATTTTTTTTTTTTTGGTGAGGAAGATCAGCCCTGAGCTAACATCCATGCCAATCCTCCTCTTTTTGCTGAGGAAGACTGGCCCTGGGCTAACATCTGTGCTCATCTTCCTCCACTTTATATGGGACGCTGCCACAGCATGGCCTGACAAACAGTTTGCATCAGTGTGCACCTGGGATCCGAACCCAGGCTGCCAGCAGCGGAGCGCGGGCACGTAACCGCTATACCACGGGGCCGGCCCCAAAAATAACAATTGTTGAAGCTACTTGTTATGGTACTTAACCAAATGATAAAAACCTATGGTCACTCTTGGGCTTCTTAAAGATCAAAGGATCTGTATCTGCAGCTACCAGGGCAATTCCAGGAGCTGAGCACTCCACATCAGCTCCTTCTATAATTCAGCTCAACCAACGTTTATTAACCTGACTATATGCCAAGAGTTCTAAGCAATGTCAGTAGAAGAAAGCATCAGACGTGATCCTGATCCTTAAGTAGCTTGTTGTATAGTAACAAATAATTCAGGCAGAATTCTGGAGAATCTTTCATTTATTAACCTACAATGGATTCTGTCCACTTAGACCCAGGAATGTTTAAGACCCTTAGTTAAAGGTGATGGAAACACAACTCAACTTGGCTTAAACAAACACAAACAAACAAAACCCTGAGTAATTTGAGGGTGAAAATATGACTCAGGTAGTGTATTAGTCAGGGTTCTCCAGAGGAACAGAATCAGTAGGAAAGAGAAAAGGAGGGAGAGAAGGTGGGGGGCGGGGGTCGGAAGGGAAGGAGAGAAAGAGAGAGAGAAGAGATGTATTTATTTTAAGAATTGTGGGAGCAATTTGTAGGGCAGGTCGGCAGACTGGAAATTCAGGTAAGAGTTGATATTGTGGTCTTGAGTCCGAATTCTGCAAGGCAGCAGGCTGGAAATTCAGGCAGCGTCTCTATGTTGCAGTTTTGAGGAGACTTGCTTCTTGGGAAACCTGTCTTTGCTCTTCACGCCTTCAACTGACTGGATGAGGCCACCCACATTATGGAGGGTAATCTGCTTTATCCAAAGTCTACTGATTTAAGTGTTAATCATATCTAAAAAAATACCTTTGCATGAATGTCTAGACTGGTGTTTGACCAAAAAATTGGACACCGTAGTCTAGGCAGATTGACACATGAAGTTAACCACCACAGGCAGAGTGGAATCCTGGGAGTGCCCCAAAGTCATCTGGAATCCACCCCTCCTCATCTTCCTTGGTGAAGGCTTTGACTGACCCATCTTCCAGTTCATGACCTGGTGAACCAATCACTGCGGCCAAGGGAATGCAACTCCCCGGCTGCAGGGGAGAATGGGGAGAGAGGCCGTTGCATTACAAAAGGGATGTTGAGCAGGCATCAGGAGCTGTTCAATTAGAAGGATCCCACCAACTAGGGGGATGGGGTAGGGGAGTGCAGTTTTGAAGGAAAAGAAAACATTTTGTGCAAATCTGGTCCTTCGGAACTTAAAGGTGGGAAGGAAAAGGCAGAAAGAAGAGACCCTTTGGAAGAAACGAAGGGTTCTTGCTGGAATGTCCCATATGCTCCTGCCGCTGGAAGTGGGCAGGCAGTTACATCAGTGGTCACACCAGAGACCATATGCAACTGAGGGGCTTATATCTCATTACCGTGATTTAAAGTATCTTTGAATCTCATGAAATTTTCCTTTGAGGAAAATTTATTTTTTCTCATTGATTTAAAGTCAGTAATTTCTGTTCCTCTCAGCACAGAATTGCTTTTAATTATAAATGCATGACATTTAAAATTATTTAAATACAAATATTTTTACACCAAGGGGTGTGGAATGTGGGGTGTGGGATGTGGGGATGGAAGCACTGAATTTTTTCCTGTGCAGAAACCCTGCTGGAAAAATATTTTCCCTTAGTCATGGTTCCGAAAATCATCCCTCTCAGGGATGCTTGTTATTTAAAATTAAATGGAATTGGCATTTGGAGATTTTCGAATAATTTAGCTGGACTTGTTTCAGTGATTATATAATGGTTGCAAATGGGTCAAGGCCCCAGTCACGTGGGGGAATTAATCAATGTATTTGTTTATGTGGCCATTGTTCATCTGCCTCCCCCACCCTCTTCTGCTCCACTCCCATGGCTGCTGCCCACCTTCTCTCCACACTGGAAGCTCCATGAGGACAGAGACTACTCTGTATGCACCTTACTCTCCTGTATGGTCTCTGACATGTAGTGTACATGCGTTAGTGTGCGTTGAGTAGCAGTGAACATTGATATCTGGGGAGTCAGAGCACTCAGGAAGGTAGAAAGTGATATGATAGTCCTGTGAATTCTCAGCAAACAAAGGTCCTTTAGAACAAAGTCAACAACATTATAACAACAACAGCTTTACAAATTTCTAGATGCACAGCTGCATTGTTGGCAGCTGCATACAACAAAAATCTTACATGCAGCTAATGTCTGTCAAGTGTTGGAAACCAACTCTAGGCAAAGTCTGACGTGTGCTTTCTATATTCCCACTCTTTACCTTTTTTTTTTTTAACTTTCCTTTTTTAACAACTCTCCCAACTGTCCTTCCCTTTTCCATGTTCAAATCTCCCCAACTCTTTCCATTCCTTCCTCTTATCAAAATAGGAAAGGATCTCAATTTTAATCATTTTATTTGTAAATTAATCAACTGATTATAATTTGGAATTAATAAATTTAATTTGACTTTTTTCCTATTACAAAATGAAAGAATATGTTATGCTCTGAAAGGAAATCCAGGTATGAATGAGCAGGTGGGGATGGGCCTTCCATCCATCTATAGGTGCCGCCTTCATTTTCTCCTTCCCTTTCTGTTTTCCTTTTTGTGGAGTGGGCAGGAAAGGGGCATAGAGAGGGTCACCCTGAAGACCAACTCTAACAGCACAATGATTTTAATCCTTTAACTAGAGGCGATCAAATGGAAAACGTAGTCATAGACTTTTTCCCAAACAACTACTTCTTGGACCTGAATGGGGCTATACATCTTGACAATCCATTTCTCCACCTTGCCTTACTCTAGGCACTTTAGGCAAATAGTCTCTTCCTTGGCCTCTTTTTCTTTCTTTTGAATACAGGCCACTCCCCTCTCCCAACTTCAACCAAACTCTTTCCATCCATGAGCTTTAACAAAACTACCATGTGTCAACCCAGTGCATTGTTAGGAGTTCGCAAACATTATTGCTAATCTGAACACAACCCTGCAAGACAGGTTAACATTGTTTCTGTTTTACATGAGCGATTCAGAGAGGTTAGTTAACATCCTTCAGGTCACAGCAGTAAGTGGCCAAGTCAGAAAGCTTGGGTCTCTTCAGCTCCAAAGCCCAGGTCTACTCCTGGATGTGTTTTAATGTTGTCTGGCAGTCTCGCATTCATTTTTTTAAAAATTTATAATATTTTTCTTCTGCTGCCTCCCTAACCTGACGTCTTGGGTCACATCCTCATGCCTCCTACATTATTTCTGCCACCATCTGAATGTCTCTTGGATACTTCACATTCCACGGGATCAAAACTGAGTGCAAAACCGCTCCTATTTCCCAGTCTTTCATTCAATCAAGTCAGTTGCTTAAACTAGAAACCTGGGACCCTTGACTTGTCCCTATTTCTCACTCTCTTTTTAAAAAATTGGCCACCAAGTCCTACAGATCCTTTCTCTCACATACACATACATATACACATACACACATACATACATAGTGCAGAGCTATCCCTGGACTCTCATTTTTCTTTTTGTAAGAATTCTAACTGTTCTCTCATTCAACCTCCATGTTGCCACCAAAATATTTTTTTCTAAAATACACATTTAATTATGTCACTCTCTTGCTTATAAATGCACAGGATAAGGTCAGAATTCCCTAGCATGGCATAGATGACCCCTCACAATCTGTCTCTATTCCCATCCCAATATTCCCTACCACAACTCTGACTCCCCGGCCCAAGCCCAATCTACTAAGTCCTTTCAGTCTATGCTTTCGCACCTGCTGAACTTTCATTTTCTTTTTCCACGTGGCCATCCCTTATTCACATACCAAATCCAAGTTCAAACATCAGTTCCACTGTAAAACTCTCCCTAGCTTCCCTGAAAAACTTGGTCGCTCTGCACTGTTGATGCGTGCCTTGGAGATAAGAACATGCACTGTTGAACTTGGAGTGTCTGTTGATAGCGTCCCTCTCGTCCCCACTAGAGAGAGAACTCTACGTGGGCAAAGATCTAGTGTCTTCTGCGCTCGGAACTCAGACATCTTGCACTGTTTCTGGCACAGAACAGATCCTCCATAAATATCGTTGTGCTGAATTGAATTGAGTGTATCAGAGGAACAAGGGTCTCACTGTGCCCACCTTCCAACCTTGTGCTTGTGACTTGAATACCTACTCACAGTTAAGCTGAGGCCTGGGCAAAATAGGCAAGATTTCAAAGTTTGTCTTTTCTCTCTGTGACCTCTTGTTTTTTTAGTTCCTTTTTCCTACCAGTCACAGTTCCTCTCCTCCTTTTAGATTCCCAGTGACCTCCTACATTTTTGCTCTGTCCTTTTCCTCAAATCAGAAAGGATCTAGAATCATCAGTTGTATCCCAAAGGAAACTCCCAGCTCTGCTGCTGGGATCCTGGGCAGATTCTTAATCTGTGTGAAACTGTTTCCTCATTTATAACATGGAGATGACAATACCTGCCTCCTAGGGTTGCCATGGAGATTCAATAAGAAACTCTACATAGGGCCGGCCCCGTGGCTTGGTGGTTAAGTGCGTGTGCTCCGCTGCTGGCGGCCCAGGTTCGGATCCCCGGCGTGCACCGATGCATCGCTTCTCCCGCCATGCTGAGGCCACGTCCCACGTACAGCAGCTAGATGGATGTGCATCTATGACATACAACTATCTACTGGGGCTTTGGGGGGAAAAAATAAATAAAAAAATAAAATTATTAAAGAAACTCTACATAAAGCATTAGCACAATCCCAGGCACATAATAATGGCCCAATTAATGTTAAAAGAAAACTGCCTTATTTATACCGAGATGCTAATTCTTCCCAATGCATTTACTTAAAAATTGGCTACTTAATTATGGAATGAATTATCTCTTATTAAAGAAACCTATTTGTTCAACTAACATCTATTGACAACTTCCTTGGTGCCTTGCTTCACACCTGGGAACGCAGGAAGAAAGACTGGACCCAGCCCTGGGCAGCGGGATTTCCCACCTCTGGGATAAGGTCAGCACTATAGGGCCTTACACGTGAAGCGTTTCCAGAGTGCAGAGGAAGGCACCTGGCACAGCCTAGTGAGGGACGCTGAGGTCAAGTTTCCCAAAGAAAGGGTCTACTAGGGCTGGAGTCAGTCAGTGGAGGGCCGTCTTGTCAAAGGAAACATGAGCAAAGGGACAGAAGGCAGACAGGGTTTGACAGGAGAGGATAAATAACAAGTCCCTTGGTTCAGCTGTAGCTTGGGTGTGTGTAGGAGAGGGTGAGTCAGAAGGTGAGGCTATAAAGATAAGCAGGTGGCCAAATCCTCAGGGGCAATAGCAAGTGGAAGGGGAAGGTGTAGGCTGGGGTCCTTCTAGTCCAGGAAATCTCTACTGTGTTTGCATACTGGAATCACCAGGAGCTTTAAAAAATACTACCGAAGGCAGGTCCCTAGACAATTAGATATAAATCACTATGGGTGGAACGGAAGCACCATTTTTTTTAAAGCTCCCAAAGTGATTCTAATATGCAGCTGAAATTAAGAACTGCTATAATCTAGCCCCTGAAATCACAGCAACCCTAATTTGGCTGTGAAGGTAACTTAATGTAATCACGGACCTTTAGAATGGGGGATACTGAAAGCACATCTGATCCCATCCCTGTATTTTCTTAATTAATTTCTTATTTTGATAAAATATATACAACATAAAATTGGTTATTTTAAACATTTTCAAGTGTACATTTCATTGGCATTAAGTACACTCACGTTGTTGTGATCATCACCACCACCCATCTCCAGAACTTTTTCATTATCCCAAAATGAAACTCCATACCCATTAAACACTAACTCCCCCATCCTCCCTCCCCCCAGCCTCTGGCAACCACCACTCTACTTTCTGTCTCTATGAATTTGACTACTCTAGGTCCCTCATGTAAGCAGCACTATATAGGACTTGTCCTTTGGTGACTGGCTTATTTCAACTAGCATAACGTCCTCTAGGTTCATCCGTGTTGTAGCATGTGTCAGAATTTCCTTCCCTTTTAAGGTTGAATAATATTCCATTGTATGTATAAACCACATTTTGATCCATTCATCTGTTGGTGGACATTTGGGTTGTTTCTACCTTTTGGCTGTTGTGAATAATTCTGCTATGAACATGTGTGTACAAATATCCATTTGAGTCCCGGTTTACAATCTTTTGGGTATATACTCAGAAGTAGAATTGCTGGATAGTATGCTAATTCTATTTTAACTTCTTGAGGAACTTCCATACTATTTTCCACAGTGGCTGCACCATTTTACACTCCCACCAGTAACGCACAAGGGTTCCAATTTCTCCACATCCTCACCAATACTTGCTATTTTTTGTTTTTGTTTTCTTTTGTAATAGCCATCCCAATGAGTGTGAAGTGGTATCTCACCGTGGTTTTGATTTTCATTTCCCTAACAATCAGTGATGTTGAGCATCTTCTTATATACTTATTGGCCATCTGTATATCTTCTTTGGAGAAATGTCTATTTAAGTCATTTGCCCATTTTTTAATTGGGTTGTTTGTTGTTGAGTTGTGGAAGTTCTTTATATATTCTGGATATTAATCCTTTATCAGATATATGATTTGCAAACATTTTCTCCCAGCCCATGGATTACCTTTTCACTCTGTTGATAGCGTCCTTTGATGCACAAAAGTTTTTAATTTTGATGAAGTCCAATTCATCATTTTTTCTTTTGTTGCCTATGCTTTTGGGTCATAACCCCTGTGTTTTATACATGTGCACACTCAGCCCCGCAGGTTGGGCTTCCCAGGGAGCAGACTGAGATGGAGACTGGTGCATAGAGTGTACTAGGTAGTGCTCTTGTAGCACCACCTGTGGAAGGGAAGGGAAAGAAGCATGGGCAGAGGGAGAAGTTGGGCTGTGATGAAGTCTCAAGAAAAGCCTCAACTGACCCCTGCAGTGAACTCTGAAACTGAGATGGACCTTCAGAGATGTCTTTTGTCAGGGTGAAGGGTGGCCTTTATATTTGACCAGTCATTGGATACTGAGTGCTACAAGAAAGAGCTGTGGCTGAGGGCAAGGCAGCTCTCTTCAGCCCAGGCAATTCTAAAGAAGGCTGACAGCTGAGGGCTGTTGGCCACCAGCACGGCTGGCATCTGGGGGAATAAGGCCTTCATTCCTGGAAGGGGATCTGGGTGACATATTGCATCATTCACTACAGCCCCAAAAAAGTCTCCTGTTGCTTGCTTTGGTCTCCTGGTGCTGGGGTGCCACTGGCACTTGACTGTAATTTAGAGAGGAATCTAAGGTCTCCAGGAATCCCCAGACTATTCTTGCTGGGCCTACCCCTCCCTTCCCTTCTTCACCCTCCAATTTGCCATCCTTGTCTCCCTCTTCACCCTCGACAACATGGTAATATTACTGTTGCCCTTCTGTTGAAGACTGTAGTTTAATGTCACGGCCCAGATTTCCTGCCACCTCAAGCCTTTCATCACCCAAGACACAGTGAGTGGGAATGGGAGGAGAAGGCAGTTTCCCAGATCCTGGAGTATGCGTGGATGGGATGAAGGAACAGCAGGGGGACGCTGGGATAGGTACAGAGAACCCCAGGCCAGGAGCATGGGCTCAGGTACTGAGGGGCAGATACTGAACCAAATAAGCATGTACATGATGAGAAAGTTAAGAAGAAAAAGGATGATGTTTAAATAGTACTTGGCATTATAAACTAGTAAACACTGGCCTTAGTTTTAGATGTTGAAGAAATGGCAAAATGAGAAGAAAAAAATACAAAGTTAATATTTACGTCTAATTATTATGCAGCACAATAATTCAGTATATAATAAAATGTGTTAAGACTTAAATATGTTAAAATTAAATCCTATCTCAAGTTGTAATTGATTAGAACAGTAAACTCTTATATACAAATACGGGGCTTCATAAATGTGGTTCATGTAGCATGGCGATCTTCTCACAACCCCAAACCGTCAGAGGGAATGCTCACCGTGGGTCCCTCCGGCAGCCCCCTTGGCTCTCACAGATACAGAACCCATGTGCTGAGTTCCCAATCCTAATGCTGAGACTTGCTTCTCATAAACATTTCTCCTTAATAATCTTATCTGTGTACTGTAACTACGTTCTGTGACATTTTTCCTAAAAATAATTTTTAGAATATTTGAATAATTGGATTTACGAATACTTCAATTCCTAGCCCTTAGGTAACCCACTCCCCTTCAGTTTTAATTAAAGTCCAAGGCCTTTATGTCATCTGAAGTCAGGCATCTATTTGGAGGCTCAGTAATCTTTTTTTCTGAGAAGTATTCCTGAGAAAGTACTATGTATTTGGAAATGGTTTAGGACAATCCAGAGGGAGGAACAAAAGTAGATTTTATGTTCTTCCTTTCCCTTTCTAGTCCTGTGGTTTTAAGGATACCAGAATTTACCCCCACTCCCACCCTACAGCATCCTACCCCACACTTGCCCAAAACTAACTTACCCCTATCAGTGAGACTAGGAACATACACTGATTGGAAAGCATTTCACCTGCACAGAATTCCATTTGACCCTGATTTAATTTATGAGTGTCATTTCCATTTCTTGCTCTAACCCTATTTGTACTCTCTACATCCTCAGACTAAGAGAACATAATGTTTCTCTGGGGAAATTTACTCAGAATAAACACCCAAATGCAAATTCTCTGGAAAATAACAAGATTATACATTTTTAAAAAACAAGTTTTGATATTTCCTTTAGGCTAGTCTCATTTCTCTTAGGACAGCCATGTGGGAATCATACAATTTCTTTGGTTGCAATACAGTCTTCCTTGTCCTTATCACCATGATTATCGCTCTTAAGTTTTCAGCCTACATTTTTATGATTCAATCTTGGAAATGGTTTTTAGTGTTTCATGATCATTTCTTTAATTGTTTCAGTTTCTCAGGCTTTTACTATGACATTAGCTATTGTCCTTTCTTTAAACTGCCTGAAAATCAGGACTTAAATTTTATTGTCAAGTAGCTAAAAGGAAAATCCCTTTCCTGGGATTCTTGGAGGCCACAGGAGAAGCCTCTGAGGATATGCTCTCTCATCATAGAGCCAGGTCAGAAGCCCGAGATCATAGAGCTAGGTCAGAAGCCCGAGATCATAGAGCTAGGTCAGAAGCCCGAGACCACAGAGCTAGGTCAGAAGCCCGAGATCATAGAGCTAGATCAGAAGCTCAAGACCACAGTACTAGGTTAGAAGCCTCAGATCATAGAGCTAGATCAGAAGCCCAAGACCACAGTGCTAGGTCAGAAGCCTAAGACCACAGAGCTAGGTCAGAAGCCCAAGACCTGAGCAGGTTCTCCACTTTGCTCACAACTTCTCAGTGTGATAACTCACCAAAGCTTTAGCAAAATCATCCTACCTTTCCACTGCTTTGCCTCACTGTTTGCTTAGTGTGGCCCAAATTACAAACCGAGCCTCATCTCCATTTGTCTATCAGTTCTTCACCCTTTGCCAGGTGTTCTAGGCACTTCCTTGGTTCTTACCATCAGTTTCTAGCAGTTCTTGGACTCTCCAGGCCAGCATGGAGCACTACAAATATATCTCTCGTAGAGATTAATGGCACTTCATGAGAAACACCCAAACTCCCACGGTGAGACCCAAAAAAGGTGTAGTACCGTTGAGAGTTTTCATGTGTCCCAATCCCTTCTTCTTCCACCATTCCTTCTTTCCTCCCTTCCACCAAGCAGAAGTTATCAAGAGGGGTAAATGACATCATCTTTAGACAAAGGAGGTAATGCCCACTTACCAACTTCTAACTTACTCTGTGATTGGCTTATATTTTCATCTGAAAGTAGAGGAAGATTCTTTGTTCTTTTTAAAGTTTTTTTATCCCTACAATTCTTGCCTAAAATGTTAGGAGCTGGAGGAATGGAAATAAGCAAAGAATCATCTCTCTTCTATCAGAGGGAGCAAAGCTGGTTCTCAATTCAAAGGGCAGAATTGGTCTTGCTATTAAGACTCATAGCAACCCATTTGTTACTTGGCTCTGAAAGCACATGAGGTGAACTTTAAAGATTTTTTTAATGTATGGTTTGCTTTTTAGATTATAATTGTCATACATAAATAATGCAAGGCCGAGCAGAGTCAAACATGGGGTGTGTGCAGGGTCAGTTCCAGAAACAGGAGACATGCGGTACTTCTATTCTGCCATCTAAGGGAGACGTTCATGGGGCAGCCCAGGGAAGCGCTTATTGGTCCCCAGACATTACACAGAGCTAAAGGCAAAGTGCAAAAATTTGAGAGTGAGAGATGAATACTGGCCACAGGGGAAAATGGCTAGCTAAGAGGCAATAGGAAGGTGGAGAATAGTTGGAGAATAGAACCAAAGCCCTTCAATTAATTCTGCCATTCTGTGTCTTCCCTGGCTGGGACTGTTTTTATCTGGGTGGCCGGTGCTGCACTGGCTCTTGGGCCTCAGCTTCTTAAAGGTACCACTTAGCACCTGGCAGCTCTTACACTCTAAACTGATGATGTTGCATCATCATCATCATCATCATCATGACCATCAAATCAGCAATTCATTTTCCAGAAAGCAGAGCAAATCATAATTTAGCAGATCCCCTGAGAACCAAACTCTCAGCTGGATTTGACAATGTCTTTTCTTCTTAGAAGTTTATTGAGATGGTTTTCTGGAGTTGACACCTTTACTAACTTCCTGCAGCTTATTTTATATAATATGCCATGCATATGTGCTATTGAAGTTTGTGCACAAATGTGCTGCATCCTACAAGCTTAAGGCTAGTATGGAAAGAAGCTATTATATTTACCTACCACAATCAGCTGATTGCTCTCCTGTAGTGAGAGATAAGGAAGAATGCTTGGTGGATAGGAAAAGAGAGATACAGAAAATTCCTTCTGCAACATGCAGCCTTTTGCAGAAAAAATAGACAACCTGTCTCTAGTGGATATTGTTTCCACAGCTTATTACAACATTGAAAAGGACATGAAGTCCCAAAAGAACTTTCAGATCTCATTAGTTTTAACAATTCAGCCCTGCCTATCAATGGCTTTTAAAGAGAGCTATACAGGGAACTTCTGAACCTGATACAGGTCATCTACAAAAAACCCACACCTAACATCATAAATGATGGTGAAAGACTGAATGCTTTCCTCCTAAGATTAGGAAAAAGACAAGGATATCCACTCTTGCCACTTCTGTTCAACACTGTACTGGAGGCTCTCGACAGGGCAATTAAGCAAGAAAAAGAAATAGAAGGCATCCAGATTGGAAAGAAAAAAGTAAAACTATCTCTATTTGTAGATGACATGACCCTGTATATAGAAAATCCTAAAGAATCTAAAAAAACATTAGAACTAATAAACAACATTGACGATTGCAGGATACAAGATCAATATACAAATGTCAATATATTTCTACACACTAGCAATAAACAACGTGAAAGTGAAATGAAGAAAACAATTCACTTACAGTAGCATCAAAAACAATGAAATAGGAATAAATTTAACAAAATAAGTAAAAGATTTGTACACTGAAAATTCTAAAACATCATTGAAAGAAATTAAAGAAGATCTAAACAAATGGAGAGACACCCCAGGTTCATAGATTAGAAGACTTAATATTGTTAAAATGGTGGTACTCCCCAAATTGATCTACAGATTTGATGTGATACATAGCAAAATTTCAGCTGGCTTTTTTACAGAAATTGTCTCACACTTCCTTATTTCAAAACTCACTACAAAGCTATGGTAATCAAGACAGTGTGGCAGTGGCATAAGGATAGACAGGTAGATCAATGGAATAGAATTGACAGTCCAGAAACAAACCCTCACATTTATGGTCCACTGATTTTCTGCAAGGGAGCCAATCAAGACAACTCAAGGGGACAATTAGATATCTACATGCAGAAGAATAAGGTTGGATCCTGACTTTGCATCATACAGAATAACTACCTCAAAATGGACCAAAGGCCTAAATGTAAGAATTAAACTTACAAAACTCTTAGAAGAAAACAGGAATAAATCTTTGTGACCTTGGATTAGGCAATGGTTTCTTAGATATGACACCAAAAGCACAAGTAACAACAACAAAAGAAGATAAATTGGACATTATCAAAATTAAAAACCTTTGTGCTTCACTTCAAGAAAGGGAAAAGACAATTTATGGGATGAAACAAAATATTTGTAAATCACATGTGTGATAAGGGACTGATACCAGAATACATATAGAATTCTTAAAATTCAACAATAAAAAGAGAAATAACTCAAAAAATAGGCAAAGGACTTGAACAGATATTTCTTCAAGGAAGACGTATAAATGACCAACAATCACATGAAAAGAGGCTCAACATCATTAGTCACTAGGGAAATGCAAATCAAAACCATAATGACATACTGCTTCACACCCACTAGAATGGCTATTATGAAAAATTTGGACAATTTCTCCACCAGGATGTGGAGAAATTTGAACCCTTATTCTTTGTTGGTGGGAATGTAAAATGATGCAGTCACTTTGGAAGACAGTTTCAGTTCCTCAAAAAGATAAACACAGAGTTAAAAAAAGTTAACATAAAAGTTATACATATGACCTAGCAATTCTAGTCATATATCTAAGAGAATTGAAAACATATGTCCACATAAAAACTTGTACACTAATATTCATAACAGCATAATTCATAACAGCTAAAAAGCAGAAACAACCCAAATGTCCATCAACTGATGAATGGACAAACAAAATGTGGTATGTCCATACAATGGAATATTATTTGGCTATAAAAAGGAATGAAGATGGATGAATCTTGAAAGCATTATTCTGAGTGAAAGAAGCCAGACACTAAAGGCCACATATTGTATAATTCCATTTATATAAAATGTCCAGAATAGGCAAATCCACAGAGCCAGAAAGTAGATCAGTAGTTTCCAGGGGCTTGGGGGAGGGGGAATGGGAAGTGACTGTTAATGGGTACAGGGCTTCTTTTTGGAGTGAGGAAAATGTTGTGGAATTTGTGCTGATGGTTGTACAATATACTAAATACTAAATATACTAAAAATACTGAATTGCACACTTTGGAAGGGTAAATTTTTTGGTATGTGGATTACATCCCAATAAACCTGTTATTTAAAAAAAACAAAAAAAGAAAAATAAAGGGATCTGTACAGAAACTAATCTGTGGTAGGTCAGGTCACCGTCATCCCTGACAGTTTCAATGCTGTCAAGTATTTGCATTTATTAGCTTGTGTTTAGTTGTGCTTTTTTCTTTTTCTTTTTTTTTTTTTTTTAATTTTGAGGCTTCAATCCAAATCATCCAGCCAAATAGATTTCCAAACATGTGTTTTGAACATATCTGAGTCCATGGCCAAATGATCCGGATTCAGATAGGAAATCATGACCAAATTCATTTTAGTCATAGATTAACAGACAGAGGCCCTCTAGAAACCCAAATACTTCTCTTTTTCAAACATGGTGACATATAATTATTATATAGATGATAGGTTCCCTTAGTGCTAGGTTAATATCCTGAAAATAATAATCAATTTAAAAGTTAGAATGAATAACAAATGGAATGAAGCACACACAGACATTCAAATGTACCCTGAGGAGTGCCCTTTTATATTACCATATTAAGAGTATATATATACATATAAAAAAGAGCTGTACCTGTGGGTGTATAATAATTTCAGGTAGTTATGCATCACCCTTCTTTTGAATTGCTCAGAATGCTTTATAGCATTTACTTCAGCAATTGTCACAACATCCTTGTGGGTGGCAGGCATTGTGCTAACAGTTGTACTGCAGGTCAGACACCCAAGGGACACACAGTTATCACACAGAGTCTAGAGCACAGGTAGGCGTGAAACCCAGACGGTCCATCTAATAAAGTTCTCATCCACAGCTGATCTAAGTGGCATCTTCTTGGACTGATAACCTCTCTAACCAATGATGGTTTCGAGTTCCCATTATTCTGGATTTTCCAAGTGTGTCTGCCATACTCTAAACAGATGGTCAGTATCACACAATACGACTGTTTGTGACAGTAATAGGAATCACATGGCTAACACTTCCTGAAAAAAACTGGATTAGATATTGAAAATTGGACCTTGGTTTTTCTTTTTCATTTGATTTCCTGTTTCATTTCCAGAAAAGCATAGGAATATTGAAAGCTTACAAAGAGTATTTTAAAATGCGTTAATATCTATATTTGTTAGATGGCATGCAATTTGAGAATTTTAGAAGAACCTATAAGACAAAGAATGCTTCTTTTAGATGGCAAAAATAGAGAGGCCCAAAGCACAGCCAGTCTCACCTACACCACGTTTAGGCCTCAGTTTCCTCATTTATAAAATAAAAGTTTGGACTGACTGATCTCTTAGGTCTCATGCAGCTATTGATTTGGTGATTATGAAATTTTCCCTGATCAATTCGAAACTTGGGTGGGGACAGGTATGCAGGGACAACATCTATCTTATTTACCAGTATATTCCCCATGCTTAGCACAGTGCCTGGCACATAGTGTGTGCTCAAAGATAGTCTTTGAATAAATAAAAGTCTACAGCATTTTGTTTTATAAGATTTTCTTTGACTGTGAGGCACTACAGTTGAAGTTAAATTGATGGTAATAACCCCTCCCAGGAATATATCTGTTGTATTGGCAATGTGTGTTTTTTTTTTTCCCGGATTTCTTTCATTCCTAATTTACTCTGACCATTCACAAAAGGATATTCAGCTTTGGAGATTTCTGAACGCTTCTGGCGAGGGAATTTCTGCAAGCATTCATAGGTTTCTCGGTAAATTTTAAAAGGTTATTTATATCCGCAGTATTTTTGGCATTTAACAAATAATAACATTCATATTACATCAACACTTACATCATTGTTTTTCCTTTAAAAAAAAAAATTCAACATCTCCCCTAGTTTTATTTCCCTCATCTCCATTAGTTACCAGTGCTGACTCTCCTTTTCATTGCCAATATTCCTCCAAAAAACTTAGAGGAGATGACTTATTTGTCCTTGATTCTTGCCTCCAAAGCTGCACCACTGAATAGGAGCTCTTTATAGAATGCATCCACTTTAGGGGCATCTGTCTCTGCCTTTAACTCGACAAAAATATGATAATAAAATTATGTGTTTCCTTCACACATTTAAAAGCCAGAAATAGATTTAGACGTACATTTTTCAATCCGTGTGCCAACCTAATAAGCGGAGCGAAACAGACTGCGGCGAGGAGGCCACCGCTACCGCCCTCGCTCCGGTCCTGCCTCCCCCCTGGGCCCAGCCGCCCGCGGCCCCGCCGGGAGCCCCACCAGCTGCTCCCCCGGCAGCTGCACGCTCGCCTTTGGGGCTCGGCCGCCTCGTGTCCCTGGGTGTCATTGAAATCATGGAATCACCGCGTGACTTTGGACTCCTTTGACATCACTGAATTTCTGCGGATTATTTACTCCGGTTTAGACTCCTTCACGCTACACCATCCGGAAGGGCCTGGAGAAGGCACTGGGACCTTCGCAGCAGACCGCTGCGATGTCCTGGGCACGCTCAGTCTCCTCTTAAGGCAGAGGTCAAGAGAAGTGTTCTAGGGGGATGGGCCTGATGGAGGAGGTCCATCTGTTACTGCTCTTCACCCTTCAAGGAAGGAAACCTCCAGACTGCTGAGAATATAGAGCCCAACAGTATAACTGGGTTTTAACTAGCGATGTATACTGTGCACAATTTTCCTTAGAAAATATAAAAATCAGTTCTGTTACCCCAGTCTCTGTTATGACACCAAATATTGAGTGAAGAGTATCCCCCAGCCTGAGTGGGGCGGATCAGAGTCTCTCTCACCAGAGTCTGGAACTGAGACAGAAATGCTCACCTCAGTCTGTCCTGGTTACTCCAACAGAAAAGATGTGCACTGGGCGCTGTGGATCAGCAGTGTTTGGGGCTATGTGCCCTGCAGCAGCGAAAACATCTGCAGAAAGAGAGAGGGAAAGAAAAATAAATCTGCAGAGAGAAGAGCAGAGAGAAGAGAGAGAGAGAGCGTGTTTCCTGGCTTCCCGCAGGTCTCCTGGCTCTTGGTTTTAGTCCCTCAGGAGACTGGGCTGCCTCCACCCTTGGCCTGAGGTTCACTTCTCTTACATGCAAAGAAAAGTCTTTCCTAAAGCGCGACTTCACAAGTTTTCTGACAACAAAGCACAATCACAGTTCTTTTGTCAAGTTCAGTTATCCAAACTGTCAAGAATCTGAACTACAGTTAAGAACCCAGAAGTAATCATATGACATATTCAAGTAGTAGAAGGTAAGTTTTGGTCCAGAGTGATGCAGAGCATCACACCCAGCTGTGCCTGACCCTGCCAAGCTACCTTCCTCAAAAAACAGTAAGTCACCAGACATCTATTGGGCAGCTGCTATATGCTCTGTACCAGGTCAAATGCTGAAGGTTGGAAAGTCGTCAAGACACAGCCCCTGCCTCCTCGGAGCTTTCAGTCTAGTGGGGAAGTTAGATAAGCAGTGATGTGCACTCATGTACACTGGTGAAAGAATGCAGTCTTCTTTAATTTCACTCTCAAGGAAAACCTCAGTGTGGATTAAGAAATAATACTACTTTGCGGATTTTAGTATTTTAATATTTCAAGAGGCCAAGCATGAGCTTCAGTTACAAAAATCTCAGGAATTTGTAAAGTATGACTAACTTAAATTCCCTTGAAGATGTTGGATGAGTTTTGCAGAGTTTTAGATGAGGAAGAAACGGTATCTTCCAAGACACTTATCTACCCAACCAGATGAAGCAGATTACACACAATTTAACTTCCCTCCACTGGTTGTGTGGAATGGGTCATACAGTACACCACCAACTTTGATATGATCATGTTGAATTTTTGACCAAGATGTCTATGTTCACAGGATAGCAAAAATCCTTTTTGTCAAAGAAACAAACCTTATTTAGACATTGCCAGAGACCAGTTATAATATCAAGTGATTTTCTAAGATTAATATGTAGAAATCTTCATATTAACAGTTTTTACTGCTTTTACATTGATTATGCTTCAAAGATCATATGCTGTGTTTTCAAGTTAATTTGGTATTTGGAATAGGACTTGTAAAAGTAACTTCTATCTGATTATAAAATAACATATATTTATTGCAGAATATTTGGATAATATAGACCAATATTGTATGACCTAATCCACAAAACCATTTTATTGCTATAGTCATAACTTTTATTTTTATAATTTCTTAGATCCTTACTTGCTCCATCAGCAGAAAGTCTAATATATACTTTCCTCAAATTATCTAAAGACTCCAGAGGCTTAGTCCAGAGGAGGGCAAGGGTTAGTTGTATTTCCAGTGCCAGGTCTAGAAGGAACTGGTCTAGAGGGAAAGGCCTAGACCCCTTCACTAGTGCACAGTCCATCCTGTGACAATGCCCATGCTGGTTCTGGTCCCTGCCCAGACACGGTGTGGCCTGACCTCAGGCTTTGCAGTGACAGCTTTCTTGGAGTCCCTCACATACTCAGCCGTTTACCCCTAATGCACAGCACTAAGCCAGGGGGGCTGGTCCCAAGGAGCTTCCAACTTAGCTGTGTGCTGTGCTTCCTCCACGAATGCCTAGACCCTTATGTTTATGCCAGGACACCAACTTAGGTTTGCCCATTCCTAAAGATAATTTTATTTCAGGACCTCATTACTCTTCTCTGATAATGGGCTTTGGCCAGGCTACCCTGATAAGTCTCAAAAAGGGCAGGGTAGAGTATTTGTCCCCACTTTCCAGACGGTCAGAGCTCCATACTCAAGTTGTCCAGCTATTTCATCAGGGATCAATTTTGTGGTCACTGTGATATGTGGTCACTGTAGAATATGTTGACTATATATAATATTACAAAAAAAAATCAAAATTATCCACAATCCCAACCATATTAGCCACTGCTAATGTTGTATAGAAGGATTCTTGTCCTAACTTACCTGCCCGACCCCCTCCTGCACCTCTCTCCCATACCCCTCCTAGATACAATTAGGACAAGTTACTGCTCTCTGAACACACCTACTTTACTTCTCTGTCCCTTGTATTTCCTTTTCCTGGAATGCTTTCCTCACTATTCATATCTACTTCTTTCAAGGCCCAGATCGAATGTCACTTCTCTCTTAAAGGTGTTCTGATCTCATCCTCTGCTGGAAGCGCCACTACTCTGACCCACCACAATCTGTACATCTCTAAAGGCACTTGTATTGTTCTTATTTTTGCAGCAGTCTCAACTCCCTGACTAAATTGCAAGCTTGAGAGTTAATTCTTACTTGAGAGTAAGAATTTTGTTTTACTCAGCTTTTCATTCTTCATGTCAACTGGTGCAATGCCTTCCTTGCAAGTAGTACGTACTCAGAAAATATTTGGTGAAAAATATATGTATGTACCAGCAATAGAAAGACGACATATCAGTTTAGTTATCCCAAATTCTTTAACTTTATTAGGATCGAAATGGTATGCAGCAAGTGTCTGTTACATGCAAGACACTAGATATTTACTATTTGAAACTTTTCTTAAATTTATTTCAAAAAAGTTCACATGTGAAAAGTTATAAAGAATGATATAATAAATATCCATACACCTACCATCCATATTAATAAATAAAACATTACCAATATAATTCAAGCCCTGTGAACCCCATCCTGCACACATCTTTTTCCCTCTCCACCATCATGAGCCAAAATCCTGTAGTTGGGGATTACTCTTTCCAAGTATTTATTTATATTTTTACCGTACTTCACATGTATTTATAATGTATGTTTGCTGAATTATTTAAGAATATTCAATTTGTCTATAGAAAATACGAGCAATTAATACATAGGGAGAAAAATGAAACTAAGAATTGAAGCAAATAGCTATAAGATAGGCAAAATTTGTAAAATATGTTAAATAAGAATAAGTAAGTTAGTAACCTCTGAGACATGTTAGACATACATAAAGTAAGTAGAGGATTCGTGTAAGTAATATAATTAGAAAGGGATGGAAAGAGTAAGAGACACCTAATGCACTAATTTATATACTATATGTATATAGAGTCCTAATACACTAAATATATATGAGGCCATGAATCATCAAATATGCATGGCACACTGAAGATACATGAGGCATGCAAGGCATTCATCATTTACAAGTTCTTAATTTGGCCAACCATTGGCTCCTCACATCCTCTGCACAAGGAATGCAAAATAAAGTCCATAGCTGCTCACCAGGCTAACTGGTAAGCTACAGATATCAGCCAGATGCATTGCAGAGCCTGCAGAGCAAGTGTGTGTTCTCACCCTGGGCACCTTCTACGTGTTGGGAAACTTTGCTCAAATCTCGACTCTGGTCCTTGCAAGAGAGAGAGACAAAGAAGAGAGAGACAGAACTGAGGATTCAGGTAGTGGCACCTTTCCAGACTGCCTACACCATATCTTAAATGTGTTAACCTACCCCATCTCTTTCACCTTGCTTCTTGCTGTGTGTTTTCAATCGATTTAATAAACCATGTGATTTAAGCATCTCGTTTTGGTCTGTAAGCCCTTCTGCTCTGTGATCTCTTGGATAGCTTGCATGTTATTATACTTTCAGGCTTCTGCTGTAGCAAGGTAGTTTCTCACATGACAATCGTATTTACAAGTTTTTAACCTGGATGTAAATAGCATCATATTGTACATACTCATCTGCAACTTGGTTTTTTACTCAACATCATATTTGTGAGATTTTTCCATGGAAGATGTGTAGATCTATTTCATTTATTTTCACAGCTATATCCACTGTATGAATATATCACAATTTATTCATGAATTCTTTTGTTGATCTAATGTAGGTTGTTTCCAGTTTTTTACTATTGCAATCAATGCTGTGGTGAATATTCTTGTACATATCTCCTTGGGCACAGGTAAGACAGTTGCCCTGAGAATATATCTAGGAGTGCAGTTTCTGGGTCAGAGTATGCACACCTTTAACTCGACTAAATGTTGCCAAATTGCTCTGCAAAGTGACTGCACCAATTTAATCTCTTACCAGAAGTACATGAGTCCTTATGTTCTTAATTCTAGCCAACACTTTGTGTTGTTGGACTTTAAAATTTTTGATGATCTGATGAATGGATGCACTCTGGTTACAAAGAAGTAATAATTGTGGCAATTAAAAAACCGTATGGTGTTTTCTCAGAACTTCAATTATGAGGGGAAAAAAATCTATGCAAATTTGGGGTCAGATTTTTGGACTTTTCCATTCTCTGTTTAAGGCCAAGAAAATGTTCCCCTTTCTTTTTCCAACTCTGTGAACACCAAAGGAAAAAAATCTTTGCAACAAAATTTGTCATTTTTTTCCCATAGGAATTAGGGTTTGGAAGAATACCATGTGGTTGCTTTATGTCACAAAAATATCCCTCTGATTATAAGGGACACAAGGAAAAGAATTTAGCTGCATCCATGCAGATCACTCATCACTAAGCACATGCCATCATGATAGTAGGTCAGTAGCTAAACAACTATTACTCATAGGCTGAGAATGCACTCATTTAAAAAACTCTAGAAAGTTGCTTCTTGCCCCAGAATATCTATCCCATTGTCTTGTTCCATGCCTTAAATTTTACCGTCAGAAATTAACGTACTGGGGTCAAAATTTTTCATACTTAAGAAACCTCCCAAAGAAAACATATCTCAAAAATACATTTAGGGCCAGCCCCGTGGCTTGGTGGTTGAGTGCGCGTGCTCCGCTACTGGCGGCCCGGGTTTGGATCCCGGCACACACCGACGCACTGCTTCTTCGGCCATGCTGAGGCTGCGTCCCACATATAGCAACTAGAAGGATGCGCAGCTATGACATACAACTATCTACTGGGGCTTTGGGGAGAAAAAGGAGGAGGATTGGCAATAGATGTTAGCTCAGAGGCGGTCTTCCTCAGCAAAAAGAGGAGGATTAGCATGGATGTTAGCTCAGGGCTGATCTTCCTCACACACACACACACAAAATACATTTAGTACTGATAAATCATTAGCACCTCATCTGTCCCATCTCTTTAAAGGCACAAAGGGAATAGGACACAGGACCTGCAAGTGTAAGATGGAGGCCATCCTCAACTGCCTCCTCTCCCTAATCCAGCACCTTCAGACAGGCAAATCTTTGTTCTTAATTTCTTGCTTAAACCTTTTGGGTACCTCCCTGGCAGTGTTCTCCAAGTGTGGTCTAGGGGTCCCTTTGGGCTTCAGATCCTATAAGGCAACTGTTTAAAAAATGCAGATTCCTGAGTCCTAGCCCAGGCTGACTCCATCAGAATGTCTGAGTGTGAGGCCCTGGAATTGTGTTTTCAACAAATTACCCAGCTTGATTTTTAAAAAATTCTCTTTTGTACAATTGAGAAGTATAACACACATTAAGAAAAGCACTGAAAACATAAATATGCAGTTCAATAAATTATTACAAAGTGAACGTCCACATAATCATGGCATAGAACAAGAGAGAGCCCTGCCAGCACTTCAGAAGCCCCCCTGGTCCCCACCCAATCACTTCCCCCTCCCCATGTGTAATCACTCTTCTGATGTCTGACACTACCAGCCTGAGTCTTGCACTTACTCAAGATGAGAACTACAGCAATAGGATAAAATCCACACTGCTTAGTGTGTCATATGAGGACACTGCACAATTTGGTCTTTGTGGCCTCATCTTCTGCCTTTGCCCTCTTCACATTTCATTCTCAAGTCCTTTGGAACCAGTTATGTTTCATTTTACAATTATTGCCCTAATTCACTGCTCATGCTTCATGCTGTTTCACTGCATCTGTGCCTCTGTACTTGCTGGGGAGTGCCCATACTTCCTGAGTCTTTCTATTAAATTCTCCCTTCAAGACCTGTCCAGTTGTCACTTTCTTAGAAGCCTCATGACTTTCACCTCTGTGCCCTCTCTAAGGCAGAACCATCACTCTTTCCATGGTGTGACTAAGAACATTATACTGTGGAGCAACCACTCTTTTACATGTCTAGTCCCCTTTTTAGGGAAGGAATTAGGGCAAAACAATTTTTTTTTAAAAATTTTCCTGAGCATATATGCTTAGTGTGTGTCTTTCACTAGGTGCTTAGTTGTTGAACAAACCAATCTCCAGGTATGAACATCTTTGGAAAAGCAGCACACTGCAACATCACACACCTCAGGTATATTTGGATCAGACCATGTTCTTCCCTGTTAGGAAACAGACTCAGACATCAGGAGAACACTGGGTGCCTGAGAGGAAGGTGAAAGCAAGTGAAGGAAGCGGGATGAAATGCACAGGGGTGGGTGGGAGCTAGGGGGATGTTGCCTCCATGTCTGCCAAGCCCTGCAGAGAAAGGAGCAATTGGACTGCTCCAGGCGGCACTGGGGGACCTGCCTTGCCTGAGTTCTCCTTTTTCAGACAGGACCCCTAATTGTCAGACCATTGTGCTGTGTGGGAAGCCTAGACTGTTCCGACTTCTTTACAACATCTTTTCATGCCTCTAATTGTCCTCAGGCTGTCCATCTGATTCTGAGTGTCCATTCTGGCTTGCAAAACGCCACCTTATACGTAACCTGCCTAATGTCTTGACCTTGGCATACAAGGAAGGTGGATCGTCCAGTTCTTCAAAACTCCTACCCATCCACAGTATGTGTGAGTAGGAGTGGAGGGCGACAACGAGACACACAGAGGGGCCTTGTGTAAGTGCCCTGGTGCTTAGAGGATCTGGATCGTAAGCATCTGGGCAGCCTGCCACGGGAACCTTCACAGCAGTGTAAATAGTCCTTACCCAAATGAACCTCAACTGTTCGGCAAACTGAGAGGCGGGAAGAACAGGAATGAGAAAAATGACTCAAAATTTATATAATCCAGAAAAGACACTGTAAAACAAAATTAAAATCTATCAAAAAGTAGTCTGAAAGAGCCATTGCCAGCGGTTTGATCCCTGGGATAGGGGTAGGGCGGCTCCGAGTCTGGAGATGATCAAGGCCGGCACGCAGCCAGCACTCTTGGGCGATGGTTGTGTTTGTGAAATGAAGGAAGAGCGAAGCCCTGCAAGCTGCAATCTCGGAGAGAGTGGGCTCCTCTGTCCTCCCTTAAAGAACCACAGCAGCCTGCAGAAGGGTCTCAGGCAGCACTGGACCAGCACTGCCTCTGGTGGGCCCAGTCTTCAGCAGCAACACAGAGGCAGTGAGAAACAGTGACATCAGAGGCTGTCCAGAAGCCAATTCTGTCACTGTTTGGATTTGGAAGCCTAAGGAATGAATGCCACTCTTTGAATTACAAAAGCCCTGAGACTGCGTAAGTCCCAGGAGTAGGGGCATCCTCAAGAAGATACAAGTGGATACATGCTTGAATGTTTAATCAGAAAAACAAGAGATATGACTGTATTGGTAACATCAGATTAAAGCAGTTCAAGCAAGCTCTATCTACATCTCTATCTCTATCTCTATCTGACACGTGGTAGACTCTCACGACAAGCAGGACTATACAAGACTGATTACGTAGGAAGGGCTCAATACACACTTGTTAGATAAGTTTCTGTTTTTGTTGCCCTCTTCAAACAAGTCGATAAACACAGTACAATTTTGTTTTAATTTTTATTTCATTGTAAACTGCTTTTGAAGCAAGATCTTTATTAAAAATAACATTTAGGGGCCGGCCTGGTGGCATAGTGATTAAGTTCACGTGCTCCACTTCAGTGGCCGGGGTTTGCAGGTTCGGATCCCAGGCGTGGACCTATGCACCGCTCATCAAGCCATGCTGTAGTGGGGTCCCACATACAAAGTAGAGGAAGATGGGCAGAGATGTTTTGCTCTTCCTCAGCAAAAAGAGGAGGATTGGCAATAGATGTTAGCTCAGGCCAATCTTCTTCACCAAAAAATAAATAAATAAATAAATAAAAATTTCCCCTAATTTTCAAAGTAATGCATGTTTGTTGTTGAAATTTTTGAAAATTTAAAAAATCATAATGAAAATAAAAATTATCTATAACACGATGGTCTATACTACCCAAAGATAACTACTGCTAACATTTGGTAAATTTCCTGCCATATTTATTTAGGTAGAGAGATTACAGATTGTTCTGCTCTGTTCTATTTTGACTTGTAATATTATATCATGGGCATTTCCCAATAATATTAAATATTAATTGAATATATTCCATCACATAGATGTGATATAACAACCAATTCATTATTTTGGATGTTTTGGTTTTTCAATTTTATAAATAAAGATGTGATAAATATCTTCTTCTTAAATGTTTATACATTTAGGAGACTATCTTAGAAGTGAATATGTTGGATCAAATCGTATGAAAACTTTGAAACTCTTTGTTCAGTTTGCCAAATTGCCCTTCTAAAGGTTGTTTACCTTTTTTTTTACCAGCAATTTGCATAAGAGCCCCTAACCGTACCAACACCAGGATGATTTAGGAAATTTTATTTAAGGAATATATTTTATAGTTAGCAAAAACTCTCACTCTGTCACTATTAGAGATTGTTCTGATGGTAGGAAACAAAAAAATATAGCAATAGGTAGAAAATGAAGAAATAAAGGTCCTTAAAATTTTGACTACCGTATATCATTGCCAGTCCTGGCCCAGCTTATGAGTCATGATGTATAAATCTGGGGAAGCACAACAACATAATTCAAATTGCAGAGATGTAATTCGGCAATTATATGTGAACAGAACCATGTTTGATTTACCTTTATTTCAATAGTTTTAAATCTCTTATTGTACAATACAAGCATTGTCCTTTCAAAGTGTCTCTCCTAGAGGCAGTCAGTGTTGAGTAATGTGTTGTGACAATTAGCCCAACTCATTAATATTAACATACTCCATTTCTTTATGTCTGAACCAGCATGGTGAAAGCACTTGGTATAGTGGGTGTTTTTAGAACCCGTTCTGCTTTTCTTTCCTTTTCCTGATACATACCTGTACCTGATACATACCTGTCCATACACTACCTTTCCCAATCCAACTCAAAGATATATACAGGCTCTCTGCAAGTGAAGAGCAGGCTGACCGCTGTTTCTCTGTCCCTTCTTCCTGCAGATCTGTTCCAAATACTCTGCGCCATCATTGCCCTCTGTCCCAGGTCAACAGCACACTTTTGTGGATAGCTTAGAGGAATTTATGTTTGCATGAGCTCTTCTCTGTCTTTTCTCTTTTTATTTTCAGAGGAGTCATGTATTTGGGAGGTTTTCTTCAGTTTTTCATTTCTCCCAGAATAGACGTGTCCACTTGAGTCAGCTTCTCACAAGTGCAGAGTTCACTTCTTTTTGTCCCTTCCTCTCTCCCCACTTTCTTTCAATTCTTGCCCATTTACTTCAAGAAAGTAAATCTCTTCTTTACATGCTCTCTTCCTATTTCCTTGCCCTTTTAGGAGCTAGAAAAAGCCCCACATCTTGGCTGACACACCTTTGTCAAGGAAACAAACAAAATCTTCCATCCACTCTTATGTGGAATGCTTAAAAGGGGTACTTTAGCTGGTGGGTCCTTTGCCTGCAGAGTGTAGACCTGGAGAAAGACACAAGCCAGGAGAGAGAGCACAGACTTACCAATAATCTCAGCAAACTGGGCGGAGAAGAGCAAAAGCCAAACATGGGATCGTGAGGAACAAGAAAGCCTGGAATGAAGTGTGCAAATGGAAGATGGTTTGGATAAATTCCAGAGACTGTGAACAGAATATTTTTTATCTACTCTCCACCCTTCCTTACGTAGTTAGCTGAGAATTATTAATGGCCAGTGTCTTAGTTGCCCAGGCTGCTATAACAAAAATACCACAGACTGGGTGGCTTAAACAACAAATGTTTATTTCTCACAGTCTGGAAGCTGGGAAGTCCAAGATCAAGGCACTAGCAGATGATTCGGTGTCTGGGGAGAGGCCACTTCCTGGTTCATAGATGGCCATCTTCTCCCTATGCCCCACATGGTGGGAGGTGCAAGAGAGCTCTCCAGGGTCTCTTTTACAAGGACACTAATCCCATACATGGGGGCTTCACTCTCACGACCTAATCAGCTCCCAAAGGCCCACATCCCAATACCATCACATTGAGGATTAGGATTTCAACATATGAATTTTGGGGGCACACAAACATTCAGTCCGTAACAGCCAGGAATGAGTGGCCAATAGTCAGCGTTGTTGAGACCTGAAACAGTGTTACAGAACAGTTAACACAAGTCCTACACAGTGGATGTCCGAGAAAAGGGAAAAGGGGGAAGAGAAGAGAAGGAGTAGCTGAGCTATAACCACTGCCGCCGGAGAGAGGATGGAGGAGGAAGAAAAACAAGGATCTAATCCTTAAAAAATGTCCGGAAATTCTCTTTAGAAAAAGTCTTTTCAAAAGTTTCTGTTTACATTCTCTTCCGTCTTAAACACAAACTTTAAAAATAAAACCCAAATTATTCTTCATTCAATTAAATGTTTGGTTGCATTTACTGCCTAATATTATATGAACATGTTTCTGCTCTATTAGCAACGTATAGTATAAATTTCCTTATTTGTAAGTCAATTGGATTAGATGACTTCTAAGATCCTACCTAGTCCCCCCAAAGTCTATAATTCTGTATTTCCACACGCATTTGATAAGCATTTGTAGCCCGTCCTAGGAATCTAACTATCTCACTTCTTTTTCCAACAGGGATTGCATTACAAGTTCAAAATAACCAACTTATAAATAAATAAACTATTGGAAAATAAACTAGTTGTATGTTGAATTTCTGCTAAGTATTTGAACATACTTTGAATATACAAAGGAGGTTGAACTAGGTGAAGTTCATAATCCTTTACATCTTAAAATTCTACGGTATCTTGTAATAAAATGCAATGTATGAAAATCTGCTTATTTTTTAGAAGAGCAGGTATTTTTAAAGTCTTGGCTCTTGAAATGATCAGTTATTATATATATTCCTATTAGCTTACCTTTAAGAAAGTTGTTTACAATCTCCATCTATTTTAAAATATTCAAATCTCCATACATTTAAAAATCTATTTAATCTACAATACACATCCAAAGCTTTACATTTCATATTGTAAAATAAAGGAAATTTTAATTATATTTCTGGCAATATGAATATTGCAATGACTCAGTTAATTGTAGGTCCAACACCACATAGAGTGGAAAATTTAAGTATAGAATTGTTCTGAGGCAATAATAGGAGATCACAAGGATAAAATTATATTGTATTTTAGATCTTGTAGGTCATAAACCATAATGTTATTCTTTCTCTCCTCTAAAAACATTTTAAATCTATTATGCATTCTTTTGTTTTAAATCATTGAAGCATTTTAAAGTAAGAAATCTTTCAGAAAGTAATAAATTAATACTCTTTCAGTGAAATTTTCACTCAAATGTCAGAAACACTACCAACTTTCTACAATGCTTTTTTTTTTTACTGAAAACTTTCTTTTAGTCCCACAATGTGGAAATGGTTTTTTTGTCCAAAGGATTCCTTATTTTTGCAAATGCACTTATCATTGAAGTATTTGTAATCATTTTTTAAAGAATCCTGTTAAACATATATTTACTGAATTCAAGAGAATCATAAGACATACAGGATGAAATGGAATATGTAACCTTTAGACACCATAATGCTTATCTTACAGGATGGAATGCTTTCCCTTCTCAAACCAGACGGCCTGGGAGTGGGAGAAGACTGTGTATGTTGAGGGGGTAGTGTTTAGGATGGCATGAGGGACAAAAGTGGTAAGGAGGTATAGAAGAATCAGTGTTTCTTTTTCTGAGTTGTCTCAGATACAAATGAACGCCTCAATTCTCTTTTTGAGCAGCCATATTGACTACAGTGTTGTCAGACAGACATACAGAATTGGATGCCTAAAAGCTTAAAATTTCATCTTTCCTTCATTTTCCTTCCTTCCACCACCTCCCCCAGCACCAGAGGGTGTTTAATTAAGCAAAGCAAAGTGGGCCCCAAATCCCACTCTTAATGTGGAAGAATATACTATCTAAATGTGCCCAGAAAACAAACAAGGAGAGATTTCAGCGTTTAACTGTAGAAATAACCAGTTACAAGTCAGAAGAAAATGTATCTGCCCTGACACATTTCCTTTTCAGCATCATGTTCAGCGCTGGCCAGACATATACAAGTTTGGGAACAGGATTTAATGTCGCTTCTTCCAACTCTGGAAACAATTCCACTGGAAGGCTCCACAGTCCAGGTAAGACTACTCATTTCATGACTCATGAATCACTGTGCATCCTGATGGAAGACAGTTATTTTTCTCTAGCTGTTCAGAACCAACAATGTTTGCAAAGCCTCAGGATCCCAGACAGGAATTGTAAGAGAAGAATTTTGCAGACATCACTGCCTGAAAATTTATTAACCTATATCTTTCCAAGAAATTATCTTTATTTTATTATAATAACCTGAGTTAACTTTCTCTGGCACAACAGAGTCCACTGCTGCAAACCCGTGACAATCAGGCTAAGACAAACTTCCAGGAGTGATTTCTTCAGTTGAGAAAGAATTCAAGGAAGTAAGCATGCTTCTTCATTTGAAATATCAACACAACTACTCCAGACAGAATCTTTCACTAACACTGGAGAAAGAGGTTTAATTATATATATTCCACTGTGGCATTACTCATTCCTATAACATGTTCTTGCAAAAAGAAAAAAAAAGGTTCAGTACTTTAATAAGGTCTTGTTCTTCCCATGTTATCATCCCATCCACTGGTGCTACATAAAAATGTGGTATGAGGAATTTCCCATCTCAAAGAATGCCTTGTATCCCCAATCAGCAAAGTAGGGACGCTCTGGGAGGCCAGCCAAGATGTGGGAATGGCCTCCTGTAATTGGATTTTTATACGTATGTTAAAAGGGGATTCTACCTGTATTTGCAGTAGTTTTATATTTACTAAATGCTCTCTACCCTTCAAGAACACAACGCTAAAATTCGGGGAATTCTTTCATTTCTCCATTTTTGCAAAGAAAGGAAAAACAGATTCTAAAACAAATTTCCAATTTTTTGGCAATAGGTTAAGTACATTTTTGGAGGTATTTTAATACCTTCTTTGGTTAGAAAAGTTCATGCAAGCCAAACTCAAACATTCTATAGCGTGCCTCGAGAACTCTTATGTTAACACACCCCAGGACAGTACTGGCGCCGTCGGATTTCTACACCATGGAAATAGAAAATATTAAGCAGTGAAATAGCAGGCAGGTTTTCAGGAGGGCTGAGAAGGTTGGAATTAAGTTACCCGGCAAGCAAGACATTTGTCAAAGCTGCACTTCGGGTTTGTGGGTTCCCATTCCTCCCCTCCTCCCCCACTCCAAACGCCAGGGCGGCAGTGGGGAGGGGGCCAGATGCGCGAGGCGAAGGATCTCTCTGAACCGCCAGTTTTTCCTCCAGCGCCGCGCACCTGCCGCCCCACCTCCGAGCCGCTAGAGCCCACTTCCCGCAGGGCGCCCGGGCCCGCTGGGGGGTGGTGGGGCCGCACCTGGCCCCCCAGCCTGGAGCCCGCGGGGGCGGGGGCGAGCCCGGCGCCCAGATTCGTGGGCCGAGCGCGCGCTCTCTTTTTCACAGGCAGCCTCCGGGGGATGGCGGATTTGGCGGGGTGTGCTCTTTGAAATACTATATTGGGAACCTCACACATTAAAATAAAAAAATTTCTTTTTTTTTAAATTGCAAACCTTCCCGGTTCACGCGGCAGCTGGAGAGCAGGCCCGAGGCGACGTCCCCTCCCCCGCCGCCGCCGCTGCCCTCCTTCCCGCCCCCTCCGCCGCCCGGAGCGGGACTCGCGGGAGCCGCCCCCTCCCGGCGCCCACTTGGTTCCTCCCAGCTGCCGTGTGAATGGGCCGCCCTCCGGCTCCCGCGGAGGGGGCGGCGGGAAGAGGCCGAGCCCGGGCCCAGGCGGCCGCCACCCCCGCCCCCGCCCCGCGGCGGCCCACGCCGGGATCTGCGTCACTCGGCCGCGCGTGGGCGGGAGCCGGAGCGGCGAATGTAGCAAGAGCGGAATCTCCCAATGTGACAGCACGCGGGGGGTGGGGGCGGCGGAGGCGGGCGGGGGAGGGGGAGGGTGCAGCGCGCGGGGAGGGAGGGGAGGAGGGGGGAGGACGCGGCGGAGGAGGTGCCGCCGCCGCCGCCCGCGCGCCCGAGCCGGGAGGAGCCGCCGCCGCCACCGCGGCCGAGCGAGCGCCGTCGGGGCTGGCGGGCAGGAAGGAGCGGCGAGCCCGAGCTGGTGGGGGGGAGTCGGGAGAGCGCGCCCACCACCTTCCCTTCCCCCCTCGATGGGAGCGGGGGCGTCCCGGCCGCCGCAGCCGCCTGAGGAGGGAGAGCCGGGGGCCGTCGCTTCGGAGTCGGGGCTGAGCCGTCCTCGGGGGAGCGCGCGCCCAGCCCGCTGCAGCCGCTGGCCGAGTACGTACCCACTCGCCGTCCGCCGGTGCGGGCGCGCTCGAGCGGCCGCGGGCGAACTTGGAGCGCGGCGTCGCCGGCAGCGTGGGCCCTCGGGGTGGGCGTCCGGGGGAGCGGGCCCCGCGCGGCCGCGGCCGGAAGGAGAGGGCAGCTTCGGGCTCGTGTGGGCGATTCCCAGAGAATTCGGTGCGCAGGGCAGCGAGAGAATGGCGAGCGAGGCGGCGGGCCTGGCTTGTGCGTCTCTGCCCGGGAGATCCGGGGTGCCGAGGCCACTCTCCGCGCGGGGCTGGGGTCGGGGCGCGGCGGTCGGGGGGGCGCTTGGTGTGCTGCGCGGGAGGGGGGGTGCGCGTCGGCCCCAGAGTTTTGCAGCCGCCTTTCCCGGGGGCAGAGTCTTTTTCTTGGTTTGTTTACTTTGTGTTGCACTTAGAGTCTTGATTTTCGTCCTGGATATCCTCTCCTTGCGAATGTAGTTTTCTTTTTAAAAGCAGGAGAGTTTTGCTTGGAAGTGGCTTAGAGAAACTTGGCACCGAGGTGCAGGGAAGCGGGAGACTCGTGTTCGCTGAGGCCGAGTGTGGAATTTGCAGACACATGTGGGACGTACACGCCTTGGATGCAGAAATGTGTGACCTTATTCATGGAGAAACGTTGCAAGTGCTATCATATGTTTATGGCCTGCAACCTCAGGGTTCACAAGGCTTAAGATACGAAACGACACTTCCAGGAAGCCTAAATGTTGTAAGATCTTAGGCTAAGGGGAACAGGATGATTGACTTGCAATATGCATTAGTAGGTTCCGCAGACCAAATTTTGCAGCAGGTGATCAGGAGGAATCCTTGACTTGCATATAGTACTTATTTCTCACACCGTGAGATCTGGGAAGCATGGGAAATTTTTGAGTAGCTGTCAATTTAAAATTTCATCCGAAAGAGTTGATTTGGAGTAACCTGTCACTACCACTTGGTTTGCCAGTGACGTGTCTGCAAACTTAAGGAGTGCAAAGATCAGAAGCTGAGAGGGAAATTCTCAGATCTTGTTTAAAAATATTTTGGCAGTTTTAATGGATAATATTAGATTGCATAGGAACAGAGGAACAGAATTTAAAATAGATTAGTCACGTAGGGAATGCTAGGCTGTTTTGTTAGAAAAGTGTGCACCCAGCGAATTACATTCTTAGATTTTCACTTTTTAAAAAATTTCTCCCTGTAAAACATACCAAATTATAAGATATAACTTATGTGTGGGTTTTCAGAAATGTTAGAAGAGAGGATGCATAGGGTTTACTTTGTCTATTTTGGGGGGAGGCTGATATTTTCCTGAAAACCTAAAAGAGCTGCTTCTAGCCAGTAAAAGTGGCTCTTAGATTCAAGGGTATCCTTTTTTCCTCCATTTTTCGGTATTATTTGAGACATTTGATATTATCCTTTCATGAAATTTTAAAAATTGTTGTCCTGACAGGTATTAAGATGCATGGAAGGGTTCTCTTGAGAATTCATAGATGTCTGGCAAGGTCAGACTTCTTCCTGTTTGGGTATTAGAAACTGGAAAATTAGATTTTGACAGAAAATAATTTCAAGGAACCATTGGAAGGTTTCTTGTTTCATCATTTTTAGCATCTTGCACCAAAGTGAATATGCCATCCTGGTATTAGAAAAATTTCATTTTCCTTGGCTCTGGTGATTTCCTGTTATATGTGAATGTATGAATAATAATAATAATAAAAGCATTGAGGCATTGTAAATTTTTCTTTTATTTCATTCTGTCTGCTAATTATGGATGTAATTAAAATGACAAAAGTCCTTAGGAATACTATAGCTGATACAGGGAAATTTAGTGAGTTTATATGCCTAGTAAATAATTTGATATCTAATAAAGACATCTTTCTTATTTCAGAATTATTAATAAAATTGAATAATCTGAGCTAAATTAATTTAAAATTTGCCTTTTTTGTGACTAGTAAATAATATCCAATGCCCTATAGGAAAGTTAATAGATTTTCATTTCTCTCGTTATTTAGAGAATCAGTTAAGGCGTTGGATATTTTCTTTTAATCACACTTTAAGAACGTATTGGTTTATTATTAAAGATTTTGGGAGTTTGCACTGTGGATGCTTTGAAAGAAAAAATTATATATATTACAAAGTGGGGGAGACCTTTGAAGAATTTATTGAAGTGGGGGAAATCTTTGAAGAATTTAAGTATTTGAACTTTAAATATTTGAAGTAAAAGATGGTTGGATGGAAACAGAAGTATGGCAGTTTTTTGTGTGTGTTGATCTGGACTCTGTCCTAAGACTTGGGCCTCATCTGTTCCATTATATTAAGTCTGACTGTTTTTGTTGGTGCTATGCGTGTGCTTTATTGGAAATGAAAGCTTTACCTTTAAATTTACCTTAAATTTGAAGCTGTATTCTGGATACCACAGAACCATGATATATTTTATGTTTCTTTCACGGAAATGACCGTTTTGTAATATGGGTTTGAAACAGTTCAAGATCCTGTTAATGTATAATCAACTTGGGTATGCATATTTTGTTGTGGAATTTATTAAGTATATTAGGGAATAAATAATACTCAAGTGTAATATAAGGTTCCTAGCCCCTTTGCTTTGGATTTAGTTTTATCTTACCTGCTTCTTACATTCTTTTTAGTAGAGTGAAAAATAGCACAGTTATTATATTAAATGCAAATTTCCTTTCTGATCGGACATGTTCAATAACTAGTACAATAGTAGAATATACTCTCTTAAACTTGATAATGGAACAAGGGGGAAATTAGAGAAGTTGATGTTGGGAAAAAATAGTAATCCTCATCTTGTCAGAATCCTCACAGCTAAAACATACCATTAAGCTTTCAAGTAGTTTGTTATTTCTCAGTACGTTGTGTTTAGGCCACTACATGTTAATTTGCATGTTAGTTTGTTAATTTAATAATATTTAAAGAGAAATTTCTGAAAAATGATAAAATTTATGTATACTGCATGCATACTACATGCTCACAGGGCAGTTACTGTTTGTTGGATGACTTGACTGTTAATTGATTGAAGAATTTCCAGCCATATTATATGAAATACTAGTATTGGTATTGTAGTTAGTGCGTAGTTGTTGTTTAGTAGCATAATAAATCTGATTTACTTTTTTCTAATTTTGTTAAATAAATTTAAACTGACACATTGAATATTTTCATTAAAATTTTAAGGAGTCTGTAAGAAGTTTTTTTCTGGCTTCATTCAGAATTCAGAAAAGAATCAATAGGGGAGAACATTTTAACCCAAATTACTATTAATTCATTAGAAGCTAATGTTTAATTCATAGCTGTGACAGTAATAAGATTCAAAAATATCTTGACTTAAGATCTATCACTGAATGTTTACTAATAAATCTGCCTAGGTAAATTGTTTGGTACTTGAAACACACACACAGGAGTTGGTACCTAGGCCAACCCTGCAATCTGAAGTAACCCATGATGTAACTGAACTACGTTATTTTAGCTTGAGTTCTAGGACTAGGACAAAAGTGAGAAGAATTCATTTCCTAGGTTTAAGGCCCATCCTTCCCTAAGCCAAATTCTGGCTTTTCATAAACCTTTTCTTTTTCAACCTTTAGTGTACCTATCGCTCCCGTCTCCCCAGCCAGGCCTGTACACCTTCAAGCTATACTCTCCCAAAGTTGGTGGTGCTTCAGAGGCTGTAAATGTAGTCTCTGCCCTCAGATTTCCCACTTCCTTCCTTGCCTTTCCCTTCCCTGTCTTTCATTCCCTTAGTGTGCACCGGATCTCATCTAGATGTTAAGGGGAAAACAATCTGATGAAACTAATTCATCTTAATCTGTAAATGACTCATGAGCTCTTAACCTTTCCCGAGTTTTTTCACATTTTTTATAGGTCTATAAGAGGCTGCTGTTAGCTCAGATAATTTCAAAATAAAAATTTCAGGCTCTGTTGGGAAGAAGGACTTTATAGTCCTCTGCACAAATAAGTCAGATCTTACTGGAATTTTGCCCTTGGTTTCTCCCACTCCTGAAAGAGTCTCTCTCCTTTGGAATGCCATAGACTTCATAAAAGTGTGTGTATGTACATATACAATATATATGTGTGTACATATTTATATATATTTCCTACATCATGAAGAGGAGGATTCAAGAGTAGTGATTGTGAATCCATTTGAATATAATGATCATTTATAAGATAGATACTTATTATTTGAGGATAACTTATACTGCATTTTAATTTATAGGAACAGAGAGGGAAAAGACCTAGGATTTCTCATGACTGAAATTGACTTCTTAAAATGCTGGTGTTGGGGCTGGACTAACACATGATGTCTGTTATAACACTAAGCATGTGTAGTGCCTATATTTGGGAGAGCACCCTTTGATCTCTTGGGAAAATAGCTGTGTTATGGGAATCCACCACACAGCCTTATAAGAAAGAGGAAGTATTGAGGATGAGAGAATGAAAAGGATTGTAGGTAAAGTAGCAGGATGTGCTGTTATTAGATTGTAATTCTCTGGGACACCAATTTACTCAGAGGGTGTCCCTTTTCAATAGGAAAGGAGGCTACTGATCAGAATCTGACTCAAACGCTGGCTTTCATTCAACAGCAGCCTTAGATGTTATTCTACATTGAACACTTTGCTATGAATAAAGAGGGGGACATAAGATGAATAAAACCTAGTCCTTACCCTCAGGGAGCTTATAACGTACTGGTAACCTGTTCTGCAGAGCCTGGTAAGGCTTCTCTGTTCAGTGGCTCCTTATGTATAACACTTTGTGTAGCATTTATCACGGTGCTGACATGTCTGCTTACTTGTCTGTCTCCTCCTTCTTAACTGATTCTCCATGAAGGACCATCTTTCTTCTGTATCCCCAGGACTGGCTCAGTAACTGGCATATTGGAATAAGTGGGGGGAAAAATGAGAGAAAAAGAGAAAGTATTGTGGGGTTTAGAGAAGGGAGTAGACACCTATAGCTGGGGAGTGTGGGAGAGGCTTTATGGAAAAGGCCGTGGAGGTAGAAGGGAGAATGATGTCTGGCACAGGGGCAGGGAAGTGGGAGACGCATTTGAGGAGTGCCCAGTATATCTGTTTGGCAGGAGCATGGGGCATGTTAGGGACCAGAGAGAAGGCTGGAAGGATAGGTTTGGGTCTGGGTTGCCTATATGAGTAATTTGGATTTCTTTTTCTCTGCAGTGGGGAAATTTGCCCAGGTAAGTAAAGAGCCACACCTGTACTTTAGGAAAATGAAGTTGGCAGTGTGGGATGTGTTGAATGAAGGTGAGGAAGCTGTTTTCATAGTTGGAGCAAGAAGCAAGGAAAACTAGAATTAGGTGCTTTGGAGGCAGAGAAAGAAAAAATGTGGTGGTGTAGCCTGGCCTAAGGACATGTAGATTTGAGGAAGGAAGAGGAAAACACAAAGATGGAATCCCTGCTTTTATGAATCCAGGAAACTGGAAGAAATAAGAGAGTTGGGGAGAATAGATTTGGGAGTCTGGAAGAAGGGAGGAACATGAGATAACATACTTGCTTTTGGACTTATCAAATTTGAGATTTTGAAATCTCCCAGTGGTAGTGGAAATGCTGAATTATCAGAAAAATGATTGGTGTGATGCCTCCCAAACTTTTCAGGTATAAAGATTGCTTTTTAAGTAAAAGAATTGCAAATATTCATTGATAATTTTACTTTTAGTATTTGTTGATTGAGAATACGTATAATGACAAAAACTACTATGAATTCAGTTAACACCTTTTTTTTTTTGGTGAGAAGGATTGGCCCTGAGCTAACACCTGTTGCCGGTCTTCCTCTTTTTGCTTGAGGAAGATTGGCACTGAGCTAACGTCTTTGCCCATCTTCCCCTATTTTGTATGTGGGTCACCGCCACAGCATGGCTGATGAGTGGTGTAGGTGCGTGCCTGGGATCCAAACCAGCGAACCCTGGGCTGCTGAAGCAGAGCACGCCAAACTCAACCAGTACGCCAGTAGGCTGGCCCCCGGTTACGCTTTTAAATGACTTTATATTTTATTGAATCACAAAGTGTATATTTACTTTCATTTGCAAAGTAGACCTGTGTGTGAGAGGCATCTTTTTTACCAGCAGTAAAAGTGCTTGGTGTGCATTTGGATTTACAGTGCTTGGTGTGCATTTGGATTTAAGAACAGTTTGCAGTAACTCCGTGGCCTCTGGGCAGTGAACACTGATCAGGCTACAGATAACAATTTGGAGGTCAGTCTACTTTAGGTGTTAATTGAAGCCTGGGAGTAGATGAGATCATCAAGGGAGAATATGGAAAGACAATAGAAAAGAGATCTAATATAAACCTTTGGGGGAATTCTTACACTTAGAATATAATAAGGGAAAGTGAAGAGAAGAGCATTTCAAGGAGTGATGTCAAGCTGGGGGAGGTTAGAGAGAGAGGCCGGTGATACCTTTAGGGTTTTGTGAGGGTCTCACCAGAAGGCAGGGTGTAGCTTCTTGGAACAGCTTGAGGCAGGTTTGAAGGAATGGTTCTTGTCCCAGTGACCATTAAAGGCCTTTGTCCTACCCTAAGTCCCCACATCCCAGCTTGGAGAATGCCAGGGAAGTGGTGTTTCCCACATCCATATTAAGTGCTTCCTGGTGGTTCAAGGACGAAGCAGGAGTTGACCAGTGAAGTTTTCTGGACCAAACTAGTTCCTTATTTGACTTTGCATAGTTTGAATCTGGCAGATGACTGATCCTACCCCTTGAGGAGCCAAAGTGAGTTTGTTTTTTTAAGGTTCTGGAACAAATCATTACCATTTAAAACAAATCAGTGAATAACAAACAACAACAAATGGCCTTAAATCCATTGTTGTGGAATTCCTCTTCCTCTTGAACCACCGACCGGCTGAGGAACATTCATGCTGGTGCAAGTGGAGGTTTGCTGCATGCAGGCTGCACGCCGGCCGTTGCTGTAGCTTCTGAATGCAGTGAGAATGAGTAACTGGTTTCTCTTACCTGTGGAATTCATAAAAAGGTCAGACTCAGCATGGTTGTTCCAGCGTATCTTGAAAAGGCCAGGTAACTGGTTTTCAGCTGAGTAGATTTACTGTACTGTTAGCTACCTGGGTATACTGTTGGGTTAGGATCCTTTTTATATTGACTTCAGTTTGGAGAGATGCAGATAGAAGCTTTCTCTTATTTGACCTTCATGTTGAAGCATGAACAGATACATAGTTCGTAAAAACAGAAAATCTCATCTTATAAAAATTTTCTTTTAAATCAAATCAAGTTAATGTATGAAGTAGTGGGTGTTTAAATTATCACAACAGGCTTTTGTAGGAAACTGAAACATTCTCCTAAAGCAAAAGCTTAGGGAGACAACTCCTTTCCCAGCAGTGAATGTGGGCCTTCAGAAAGCCTGCTGGGACTCTGAATGGCTCACTTATTTGTCTTTCATCTGGTGTCTTGACTTTGGAAATGTACACTTGGTCCTATCAGTCCTGACAGAGCGAGTATATTCACAACTACTTCTTTCTTACTGGTTCATAAGGGCTTTCTCTTAGGAACGAAGGGGTTTCCTTTCTTTCTGGGTAAAGATGAGAAAGAATAAAAGTTGAAAATTAATATTTTTAAAATCATTGCCTTATCTCAGAAGAATAAAACTTAAGTTTGTGTCTTTAGCTCTCCTTTTCTTAAGTTTCTCTTTTATATGTCTTAATAGGTATTCTTTTCTTATTGCTCATAAAAAGATTCAAAAACTATTCATCTAGATTTTCTCTTGTAATCTTTTTCTATAATTTGGGGAGTACATTTGGTGAGATAATTGATGACACCATAATCCTTGAAAGGTTACAGTCCTCCTATAAAAAAGATTGTGTGTGTGTACACATATATTTGTATGTGTGTATATGTATTTCTTTGTATGCTCTTGAGTTGAAAGCCTGTGGAGCTATTGAATTAGGTGTATGATGGGAAAGTAAGTTTCGTTTCTTCCACCTCAGACACTTTCTAGAAGCCCTTCTATTTGGTATAATGTAGTTCAGTACAGACTTTCCCTTGTGTCAGTAACTCCAGAGAGCTATGTTTTTGTGGCTTAGTGTCCAGCTGGATGATAGACTCCCTGGAGAGTCTCTCCTGGAGTGGGAGAACAAGCAGATCCTCCTGTGGGTGATTTTGAAGAAGCGAGAATGTTTTTATCCGGAGGACTGCAGTGTCATGAAGATGAAAGTGAACTTAAAGAGCCTAGATGATCACAGAACACGTAGGAGTTTGTGGTGCCCAAAGGATGTACTAAATAGGGATCTTCTAGTGTCATTTGCCAAATTTGCCCAATCATGGGAATCTTCTGGGATGCAACTGAGGGACCTGGGAAACTATTTTTCAGAAGCATCCCAGCTGATTTCCTGCATGTCAACAGAAGTTACTAGGCCCCAATTCAATCTTTTATGTGTCTCTTGGAAGTCACCTGGCATTGCCCTTGTAAAATAAAGAGCCATAAAATTTGAGGAGGTCACTAGTTGATCAAAGCGGATAGTGGATAACACAGAGGTTCCAGGAGCTGGGCTTCCCAGGAGTCAGTCCTTAGGGTGGTAGGGAGATGCCTTCTCCTTAGATGGGATGAATGAGACTAGAATTTTGTGTAGCATTCTGATTGATGGCAAAAAGTGAAAGTCCCAGATTTGGTGACCTCCTGGCCTTCAGGGATGTTCCTAATAATCCCCTGCTTGCATCATCTCCCGGTTAATAATTGCTCCGTACTATTTTGAGTTGAGAGTGGAGCTTCCGTTTTCCTCTGATGTATGTATGCTTTGGGCCTTCTGTAATTTTTCTCCATAAAGGGCTGCAGGGTCCTTTTAGTCTTAAGAGTGCATTGATTACAAGTTTGTTTCTCTTAAACAGAAGTACTTGGCCAGCTCCTCTTTGTATGTGGGAGGTCTCCAGGCAACTGTGTAATAACTTTTAAAGGCTGCTAAGGGGTCAAGAAGTACTTTGCTGGGTCTTGTTCTATCTCTTTAAAGGCAGGCTTCTCTGTTGTGCTTGGCTCCTGAAACTGTTTCTTCCTTACTCTGTCTTAGGCTCTCTTGCTGCTTCTTTGGAGGGCTCTCCCACCCTCTCTGGTTTCATGCTGTATCTCTAACCTGTATACACACTTAGACTCCAGGCTGTTATCTTGAATGCAGGGCAGTTCTTCTTAAGCATTCTACCTTGTACCATGTTCAAGTGCCATGTGTTTCAAAGGGAATCCCATCATCCTGAATTTTCTGTATCCCCAATGCCTGTCACAGTTATAGACTCTGACATGGGTAATCCCATAGTCATCTCTAACTCTTCTCTTCCTGGAACCACAGAAAGTGTCAATAAATGGTAACTCTTGCCTCTTCTTAGTCACTTACACATTAAGTGATCACCAAGTCTTGTCATTTATTTGTTTGAATTTTTCCTGCCTCTTTTTTTCTCGGTTCCTAAATATACCACCTTCTATCTTCTCACCTCCAATTCATACTGAAATCCATCTTCCTCTGCCTGCCAAACTAATCTTGCTAATTTTTCTGTATAAAATGGGAAGAACTGTACCTATGTTGCAGGGCTGTCATGAGGATTAGACATAACGTAATGCAAAGTGTTTATCATACTGTCTTACACAAAATCAGTGTTCAGCAAATGGTAACCTCATATGCTTCTTACCTCCTCCTGACTTTGCTTATCCTTCACTTCACCTCTGTGCATACTATGGAGGCAGCAAAGTGAATAGTCAAAAACATGGAACATAGAGCCTTGGTTTGAGTCCCCAGACTCCTCCTTAACTAGTTGTGAGATCTCAGGCAGATTACTTATCTTCCTTGAGCCTTTATATTTTTCTCTTTAAAATGAAAACAATTATACTGACCGTTAGGCTTCTTGGGAGTGTAAAATGAGATAACATGTGGAGAGAATGCTTCCTTAATAGTATGTTCCTGTGCAAATGCTCTTTTGTTCTTCCCGTACTGCGTTCTTAAATCCTGTCCTGTCTAACCAACAGGTTTAAGAAGTTTGGAGCAGGTGTGATGAGTATTTCCTCTCTTCTTTTTGCAGGTTAAGCCCATCCACAGTAATGGCCGCAGCCTTACCCAGGACCCTGGGGGAGTTGCAGCTGTATAGAATATTACAAAAAGCCAATCTACTTTCTTATTTTGATGCCTTTATCCAACAAGGTGGCGATGATGTACAGCAGCTCTGTGAAGCTGGAGAAGAGGAATTCTTGGAAATCATGGCACTCGTAGGCATGGCCAGCAAGCCCCTTCATGTTAGAAGGCTCCAGAAGGCTTTGAGAGACTGGGTTACAAACCCTGGCCTTTTCAATCAGCCGCTGACTTCCCTGCCTGTCAGTAGCATACCCATCTATAAATTACCGGAGGGATCGCCCACGTGGCTGGGAATAACCTGCAGCAGTTATGAAAGGAATAGCAGTGCCCGGGAACCTCACTTGAAACTCCCCAAGTGTGCCGCCACCACCTGTGTGCAGAGCTTGGGACAGGGGAAGTCGGATGTGGGGAGCTTAGCGCTGCAGGGCGTCGGTGAGTCCAGACTCTGGCAGAGCCACCATGCCACCGAGAGCGAGCATAGCCTCTCCCCAGCCGACCTGGGCTCCCCCGCCTCCCCGAAGGAGAGCAGCGAGGCGCTGGACGCTGCCGCTGCACTCTCCGTGGCCGAGTGCGTGGAGCGAATGGCCCCCACGCTGCCAAAAAGTGACTTGACCGAAGTGAAAGAGCTGCTAAAAACCAACAAGAAGTTGGCCAAAATGATTGGTCACATCTTTGAGATGAGTGATGACGATCCACACAAAGAGGAGGAGATTCGAAAATACAGTGCAATTTATGGCAGGTTTGACTCGAAGAGAAAGGATGGGAAACACCTCACGCTTCATGAGGTAGAAGCCCACCTTGTTCTTTGTGTATACGTGGCGTGTTGTGTTCCTAAGAGAGAAGTTGGCAGCAAAGGGGAGATACGCTGCCTGAAAGCAGTAGTAAAAAGATTTAGGTGTCAGCAAAATATAACTCTTGTGATTAGACCGTATTCATTGTGTTAGGGTGTTTTTATGTTGAACTCAAACACGTTGAGCTTTGGAACTACGGGGTAGGATGGCGTTTAGAAAAATACCAGAATTTAAACAGTGAAAGCATGAAGTCTTTCCATTTACAAGGCAGTTTGTTTTTTAATGAAGAAATAAAAGGATTTTAAATATAACTATTTATTTAAAAAACATTTTGTAGACTTTTTTTAGAAAAAAACATTTTGTAGAAATAACCAGAACTTAAAGTAATTTTCAGCGAGCATAGAAAACAAAATTATATTAGATGAATATTGGAAGAATTATAGCTTTGGTTTCATTTATCTGGAATTATTTATATTGTTTTGGTTTGACTTTTGGCATGAAAAATTCTCATTGTTTTATCTTCGTAGCACTGTATGCACAAATATTCTGCTTAAGTATAAGAGTGCGTATATAGCGCCTGCATTTACTCCCTTGCTCTTTGTGTCCATCTGGCCAACACATCAGCTTTAAGATTTAGCTCAAGCACAAGCTTAAATCTTTTTTAGTATGTTTTCTCCCAAGTAGAGTGCCTTTCCTTTCCTTTCTATTTTTATCCGTACATACAGCACTGTCAAGGTGACTTTGACACTTTATTGTGCTTATTTGTATACTAGTCTGTCCTTCCCAGTATACTTTGGGTTTCTTCAAGGCAGAGATAATGCCCCATTCTTATATCCTCAGAGTCTAACGCACCCAATAAATTCTTGGAAGATAAATGCATTTCCAAAAGTTAAAAAGGCTATTTCATAGCTAAATTTTTTGTAGCTATTATCCTTTAGAAGAAAGAAAGAAATCCTCTTTAAAAAAATGTTCTGTTGAAGGCACTATTTCATATTTCATGTTGGAAACATTAAATCTTTCCCCCCGGACTTGTACTTTAACATGAAAAAGAATATATACATATTGTAAAAGTATTCAATCATTAAAAAATGATGTAAAGTAATTGAATCTATAAACTTTCAGATACTTTTCTTTACATGTACAAATATGGAATCATATTTTGTACACTGTTTTCCAAATTCCTTTTTTTTTAAACTAAATGTAACAATATACGATTAGATATCTATGTGTAGTCACTACACATAGAGCTACCTTATTTGTTTATGGGTTGCATTGTGTTTCATAGTATGAATGTACTGTTTATCTTAACCATTCACTTTTTGATGTCATTTAGGTTGTTTCCATTTTTTTGATGTTACACATGGTGGTACATGAACATTATACACACACACTTCCAGACTTGTGCATGTTTTTTCTATAGAGTAGATTCCAACATGTAAAATTATGGGATCAAAGAATATGTAGATTTAATATTTTAGTAGATACTGCTATATTGCCTTCTGAAAAAGCTGCAACAATTTACACTTCCACTATCATTATGTGCAAGTGTGCATTTCTCCACACTCTTGCTAATATTGCATTTGTCATTAATCTTTGCCAGTCTAACAGATGAAAAATTTTCATTGCCCAAATTTACTTTCTTACTTACTAGAGGATGAGTATCTTTGCAGATGTTTAATAGGTATCCAATTTTATGTTCATATACTTTGTTTTAATATTGGGACTGTTTGTCTTTAAAAAATTGATTGGTAAGAACTGTTTATATTTTAAGGATATTAACCTTTTGTCTTATGTTGTAAACATTTTCCCAGATTATCATTTGTCCTTTGACCTTTCAGACTGTTTTGCCATGTGGAAGTTTAGTATGGAAGTAGTAATATTTGTTGATCTTGTCCTGTATGGTTTCATTAGTCTGATTGTCTATTCCTTCACCAGTATAGAGTTATTTTTTTTTTTATTTAGTCTTCCCCCAACTTTTTTTTTTTAAACAAAAATGGATATGTGTTTAATCAAGCATCTCATGCATTATACAGCAAAACTTCATACAGTATGACCATAAAATATAACATCAACTTCTATATTATATGGTCCATTAGCTATCACATTAGTTGTGCTCTATGTTCTAAAATGTGTTACTTATAACTAGTAGATCAGTAAGTCCTAGAAATCTAATACACAGTGCAGTGATTACAGACAACAAAACTATATTGTAAACATTAAACTTGCTAAGAGAGTAGATCTTAATTGTTCCCAGCACTGGAAGAAATGATAATTATGTGATATAATAGAGGTGTTAGCTAACACCACAATGGCAATCATATTTCAATGTAAATGTATCAAATCAATATGTTGTACACCTTTAATTTACACAATGTTATATGGCAATTATAACTCAACAAAAGAATAAAATAAAATGTGTTAATGTTATTAGCTTAGTTTGAGACCACAGACTTAATCCTGAATTCTAATAATTCTTCTCTCAACTCTTCACTGTTCATGACACAAGGCGAGGGCAACAATGTGCACTTGTTTAGTAAAAATGTTTCATGCTTTTAAAATCTTTGTCATAATGTTTTCATTATTGAATAATCAAAAAGCCACCAACTTTCTTCTCTCACTTTTCTTCAACCATAATTTTCCTTGACTTTTTGAAGCAGAATATCCTCTATCTATGGTACTTGCTCCATTTATGCTTCCTTTGTTATTGTTACAGAACCAAGTGGGCTCGACTCCTGGTGAGTTAAATAAGACTCTACACCAGTGGAAGTTGTCTCGCAAAGTAAAGTGTATTTGCAGCAAATAGCAGGCCATGAGGAATCATTTCCAAAGTCATGGTGTCCCCGAACAAAGGGAAGCAGGAACTTTTATTTCAGTTGGGGAATGAATATTCAAAAGGGAGAGGCAGGTATTCACTTGCACAGGCTCAGTTGGAAAACATGCTTCCACATAATGCGGCCTAAGCTCCTCCTGGAGAGATCTTTGCATTAAAAGTAAGGCAAAGGTCATGGGCATAGCTCTTGTGGTGAGGCTTGGTCAGTTTTAGGATGGTTGGTGGTTGCATCTCCATTGAGTTTCTCGCTTGGTCAGTTGCAGGATGGCTGGTGGTTACATCTCCTTAACACACAAAAGCAAAGAAACAACTTGGACAAACAGTTAACTGCTTCCAAACTCACCTTTGAGTTTCTCGAGGCACCTAGTTGGTGACATTATCACCACACCCAAGGCAGCTTTCAGCCATCTGACCTCCTCTTTTTTTATTTTTTTTAATTTTCAATCAATGTTTTATTTATTTTTTTTAATTTTTTGTTTATTGCAGTAACATTGGTTTATAACATTGTAAAAATTTCAGGTGTACATCATTGTACTTCTATTTCTGCATGGACTACATCATGTTCACCACAAAAATACTAATTACAACCCATTACCACACAGATGTTTAATAGGCATCCAATTTTATGTTCATATACTTTGTTTTAATATTGGGACTGTTTGTCTTTAAAAAATTGATTGGTAAGAACTGTTTATATTTTAAGGATATTAACCTTTTGTCTTATGTTGTAAACATTTTCCCAGATTATCATTTGTCCTTTGACCTTTCAGACTGTTTTGCCATGTGGAAGTTTAGTATGGAAGTAGTAATATTTGTTGATCTTGTCCTGTATGATTTCATTAGTCTAATTGTCTATTCCTTCACCAGTATAGAATTATTTTAATTACCATAGCTAAATAATATATTTTGATATCTGGAAAGGCAAGTGCCCCTTCAATAGTCTTGTTTTGCAGCTTCTGTTTTTTAGGTAATCTTATGCATTTCTCCTTCCAAATGAAATTTTTAATGCATTTGTTAAATTTCCCCCAAATTTTTGTTGGAATTTGATTAGAAATGCCTTAAAGGTGTAGATTGATTTGGAAAAAATTGACATGTTTACAATAATGAAAAATCCCATACAGTAATATAGTCTATGTATTTACTTATTTAGATCTTTTCTATTCCTCAGTAATTTTATAGTTCTTTGTTCACGTAGGTTTTGCACATTTCTTGTTAAGTCAAATACTGTATATAATATATTACAGTGATGCATTGCTTAATGACCAGGATACGTCCTAAAAATGCATCATTAGCTGATTTTGTCATTGTACAAACTCATAGAGTGTACTTACATAAACCTAGATGGTTTATATAGCCTACTGCACACCTAGGCTACATGGTACTTATCTTATGGGACCGCCATCATATATGCGGTCCACCGTTGACCAAAACGTCGTTATGTGATGCATGACTGTATGTTTAGTGTCTATATTATATATATATTTATAAAATTTAATTATTTACTAAATTTGTTTATATAGGATATGCAAATATATAAGAGATAAAAGAGATGTAAATGAAATTTTTTTCTTAATTGTTATCACTGGCTGATTTTTGTATATTAATCTTGTTTTCAGCAATTTCACTGTCTGATCTTTTTAAATAAATGATTTTAGATATGAGTGGATACTGGAGCTTAAGATCAGAGAATTGGTCAGCAGAATTACTTAATCACAGTGAATCTGATTTTATCTATTTTGGGCATATCTTTTTGCAGTTAGGTATTGTTGCCATACAATAACTGACTCACAACAACTTGTGAGTAGATCTAGAAAATGCACTTAGCATTATAATTCAGATACACTTTGGCACTTTTATTACCTGTGAACTAACAGAGGAGTCTACTAAAAGGCTATTATGGTTATCATTAATAGAAAACAGAGGGCAAAACCTGTTGGTAATTTTAGTTTCATGCTTTAATCCAGTTTACATATAATTTTTAAAATGTAGTAGATGAAACACAAAGTTGAGTCAGAAGACCTGTATTTTTATCAAAGCAAAAGTATGTTAAAGAGATGACTTTAGTAAACCCAATCAACTTCACTTTTGTTTTTTTTTTAAATCCTACCTTACTTTAGAAAAAATCTGAAACGAATTATTTCATGCTTTGCTTTTGCTAAGGGGCTCTTTCCTTCTTTGCATAAATAGGTACAGGTGGTATTTAAGTAATGAGACCGTTGTAGGTTTCCCAAAATAAGAGAACACTCAAAATGAATGCCGGTAGGTTGAGGTGTCGGAGTGAGGGCTTTGGAAAATATGGCTTATGTATTTGAAACTTAGACCACTTGTTACTTGTAACTCAAGAATGTGAATCTGGTCCAATAATATAGTTTAGGATAGTAGTTTATGAATCAGGAAGCTTTCTTCAAACTAGTAACCATCCAAGAGCTTGGTAGAAATTATGAAATCCTGAGGGAATTGAAAGAAGGTACTATTAAGAGTGCCTTTTAGGTATTATGATAATTTTGCATTTTTTCACTTGACTATTTAAACTGGGAGAAACATTTTTGAGATTTTCTAAATTCCTAAGATTAAAGAATGTTACTAGTTTGTCCTCAATTTCCAATAAGGAAATATATGACTTATTCTTAATTTGCTGTTGGTAGTGTTTCTGAGAATTTTCTTCATGTAAACGGTATGGACACTGTTCTTTTCATCTTTCAAGACATGGAGCTAGCTGTATGTCGGTCACTAGTGGATGAAAATCAGGAAGTATCTACACCTGAAAAAAAATTTTCAACTCTCACAAGTACCTCAAATTCTCTTTCTTATGTGCATTTTTATACTTGTTTTCAAATGTATTGTACGGCATACAGTGAAGAATTATGGAATGAATCATTGTTAGAAACACTTTTTTTTTAATCTAAAGCATCACTGATGGTCTTAGGACCTGGCTAGGTATGGCCTGGTTTGTAGGAAGTGGAGGAAGTAAGTAAACCAATCTGGGAGAAAATCGTATTTTATACTTTTAACAGAATTGGAAACTTAGAATTTTTAAAAAGCTAGCATGGTGCTGCAGTGAGCGACTACTGTTTTGGAGTATTTGTATCATTTTTCTTTTTTAAATATATCATAGTAGTTATTTAATTATTAGCAACTGGGAACATGAAATCTAGAAAACACTGACAGAAAATGCTCTTTGAGGGGGAAGCTTGATGAGTCGGCTTCTTATTACAACCTGGGCTGAACTGTGGTTATTTCTCCAGCCTCAGCTTTTCTACCAGAAGGTTCCTTGTGGGCCTGGAGAGTTCAATCTACTTTTTTGGTCTGTTGGAGCCTGAATTCAGTAACAAAGAATGTGTTATGTTTGTTTTTCTTGGTTTCTGGTAGGATGATGGAAGAAATACTAGAACGTTGTTTTCAGTTTATGTTGAAAAGTTATTTTCTGTGGTTGTGCATAAATTGGTACCTCTGAAATGTCAATTAAAATATCTTACTGACAATCAGAAGTTCTCCAAACTGATTTAGATTTATGAATACAAAAAAGAAACAGCTACATAAAAAGCAACTTGAGAAGGGTCTTCAAGGTCATGGTAGCTACTGCTAAGCTGAAATTGAAGTTAATTTATTTAGGAAATCATTCTTTAAAGTATATTTTACTTTTAGCTCCAGTAACATTGTGTCTTTCAAAAGCACTAAGGGAAGAAATTTATCTATTGATGATTCTTTAGCAGGAGGGGAGAAGACTGAAAATAAATTCCTCCTATTATGCTTTCATGTTCAGCTATGGGTTTAAAATAGGAAGCCTGGGCTTATTATAATCTTGTTGTCGGTAGCCACGTTCTCTGAGAATAAGCCAGTGTAAATTACAGTCAGAAATCTGGGGAGAAGGATGTTAAATAGCTAATCTATATCACACCATATACTGTAAACCATAACACATTCTAGATGGATTAAATACTTAAGTAGAAAAAAAAACTGTTAGACTAAATTATAGGAGAATGTTTACGTATTATTAGGGTGAGAAGGGAATTTCTGTGCATGGCACCCAAGACAAAAACTATAAGACTAGTGACAGACTATTAAAAAAAAACCAAACCACTACATATGATGAAGAGTTAATGCTCTTAAAACATAAAGAATTCCTGAAGTCTGTGGGAAACAAAGTAGTGCAGTAACAGAAACAGGTGACTGCCATGAGCAAGTAGATTTTAAAATAAGTCAAAAACATAAGAAAATGGTTCAATTTTCTAGTTAAAGAAATGTACATTATAACCAAATATCATTGAAAGCATATCAAGTTGGTAAAGCTTTTAAAAGGTAATAACTAGTGTTGGTCAAGATTCTGGGAAAAGGACTCTCCATATAATTGTTGGTAGTGTTACGATTTGGAGCAACTTTTCTGGAGAGTAATTTGATGAAACATATAAATCTCTTAAAATTTATTCTGTGACCTAACAAGTCTATTTGTGGGAATTTATTCCAAGGAAATAATTGAATATGCATGCAAAGATGCACATTTAAGAATGTTCTTTCCAGCCTCCTTTGTAGTACATGAAAAATGGGGGTAGTTTAATGTCCAGAGTGAAGTTGAGGTAAATAATGTATTGCCCTTTCCTGCAGTGGAACATTAAATGTCTAGGTAGTAAAAATGATATTGTAAAGAATATTTAAAGTCAAATCAGTCAACGGATATTTATTGGCATTCAACTCATGCCAGATGCTGATGTAAACAAACCAAGTCTCTTCCTTAATACCTGATAAAAGTAAAAAATACAGCGTACATAAGTGAAAGAAAGGAGATTACAAATCTGTATTCACATATACGTTTATATGTGATATATACACAGTGAAATATTGGAATAGTCTACATAGAAATATTAATAGTCATTCTGGATGGAAGGATTATATGCTGCATTTATTTTCCTCCTTTGCTTTTCTGTATTTTGAAAAATTTTAAATAAGAAAAATTATTGTGAATAAAGTGGGATGCCTGGGTTGGGAGAAAGAGTAAATGCCTGACTTCTTATGAGAGGAAAACAAGAACTCACACTAACAACAGCTTTGTGCCGCATTTGTCTCGTCATTCCCCTCGTTTGAGTCCTTTGAGGTGGTGATGTTACCCGCTTTGCCTCTGAGAAAGCTGAGGCTCTAAGAGGTTTTTACCTGTCCAGAGTCACACAGCTGGTAAGTGTGGAACGAGCTCCTCTCGGGTCTGTCTGCCATCAAATCACGTCCTCTTCTGGCCATCAGTCATGCCTTGAATGAGTATGTTTCTTGCTTTTTAAAAAAGTTTGTTTGATATACCTCTTGGCAGTTTCTTACATCTATTTAAATTGACAAAATTATGTGAAAAAAACATTTTCTAGTTTATTGAACAACTATAGGTTTTGAGTTTAGGATAACGATTACTATTTTAAGTTTTAGTACAAGGTGTTTGGTCAGCTAGCAACTTGGTATTGGCAGTATTTAACACTTAGGTGAAAGAGTAGAATTAGATGAATCTTAGAGATTTAGTGACTCCAAGACCTTGATTTTCCATTATAACCCTAGTTTGTGATAACTCTATTTTTTACTAAGTGATTTGATAAATATTTAAATAAAATAATTTGATTTTTATTCCTGTCTAAGAATTTTCATGTCAGTTCACATTGAAAAAAAAATATCTGTCAGACAGTGTATGCTCACTGTTAGGTAGGGGAATATTATCACCGTAGATCATATAATCAAATCCCTTGGTTTTTCATTAGAAAAATGAGATGCAGAACATTTTTTACTTTTTGTTTTTATTTTGCTTATTTTCCATAACCTCTCATACCTAAACAAAAATAGATAAAACATGTAAATAAATAAAACCAAGGTACTATGTTGATCAGTTTGAGTTCTGAGAGATGGTAGATGAACTTGGTTTTCTTCTGAAATTAGGCATTAGAACCAATTAGGAATAAAGACCATCCTGATTTTTATAAATTATGATTTCATTGTATAATTCTGTGACATTTTCATATCTTTAAGTGAAACATTTTGCCTATTAATGAAATAAAAATGTTTGTAATTTTTACAACTTTATTTTGGATATGCAGCTCACTGTTAATGAAGCGGCCGCTCAGCTCTGTGTGAAGGATAATGCCCTGCTGACGAGAAGAGATGAACTTTTTGCCCTGGCTAGGCAGATTTCTCGAGAAGTCACCTATAAATATACTTACAGAACCACCAAGTAAGTGTTTAACTAATTGGCAGTATTTTTTGTATTGCTTGATAGAAGTAGAGTGTGAAACACCGTCCATTGATAGAATATAAGCATTTCTCAAAAAGTAGGAGTATGATTATAGTTCTGTAAAATTAAACAGCGAAGTGACTTTTCAAAACATTATCGCCGAAGTGCTTTTTGTTGTTTTGTTTAATTCTCTGTTGTCTTCTGTCTTTTGAAAGACAGCTCCCTAGCACTGCAGCATTGTTCTGCGGGTGGTTTTAGACATTCGTCTCTCACTCAGATGCTTTGGTTTTGAGTGTGGTGATGGGATTTAGTTAGTCAGCGTTTATAGACTTACTTGTACGCCCACTAACTACATGAACTTGTTGAACTCGCAGAGGAAGCAGAGTGGTTCCTTTTGCAAGGTGTTTGTAATCTAATGAGATTAGCTGAATAGAGAAAGACTCCATTGACCAGCATTTAAGGGAAAATTGGAAGATAATTTTATTACTAGCAAGTAGAATATGGAACATGCATTTGAAATAAAAAACTTAATGTTGAAAGGCAATTGCGGTTTTAAAATTTAATGTAAACGCGCCGTATTTTTCTTGGTCTTATCTTCACTTGAACCCTAAGCATTGTCTGCAGGTGTGGGTCCATTTTGCTTTTGCTCCCTGGGTTCCACGTGGACCCTGATTTCCAGCGCTCCATCAGTCGCGCATGCCCCGCCTCTGAGTAGATGCTCATGGCCTCTTGCATTAGAGTAACTGAGAGGTGTGGAAAAACCACGTCCTGAGCACCCTCCCCAGCCCTCATAAATCATGGTCTCTGGGGGTGGAGCCTTCGAATCCAAGCTTTCATAAGCATCCCAGATAATTCTTGTGCATATTCAAGTTTGAAAACTACCGTTACAGGCATTTGCTGTCACCACCGTTATTTTCCCTAACTCATAGCAGCTTCCTTTTCTACCCTGTCTCGAGAACCCGCATATTCACAAACTGACAAGTAAAATTATGAAGACTAAAGGGAAGAGAGTAGGAATATGCAGCAGTATTGCAGGATTATTTACAGAGTTTTTTTTTTTTTTTGGCTAATCAGGAGCTGATTTAGTGATTTTTCATTTTCCTAACTGTATTATACAAAATTTACTTTTTGAGTGCTTTATTTAAATGTTTTCTTTAATCAAAGTAATACACGTACATGATTTAAGAAGTCATGTAGTACACAGGGCTTATAATGAAACTCAGCAGGTCCCTGCTCCCACCTCCCACCCCTCCTGAATACACACCCTAGTGGCAACTGCTTCCAACCATTTTTGGCTGTTTTTTGTAGTATTTACTTGTATATTTCTTTTTTAAGTTAAACATATTTTTAAATACATAACACTTTTACATAATATAGAAGCCAAAACTATGTAAATAGGTCGTACAAAAAAGTTGCACTCCCATTCCTCCCTTTTTACCCTGTTCCTCTTCTCAATGTAGGTAGTTTTATTAGGATCTTTTTCATCCTTCCAGTGTTTGTTTATGTACATGCAAACAAATATAAATATATTTTCATGTTTTTCAAAAAGCAATAGGTAGCATGGGTCTCCATTATTCTATATTTTGTTTTTAACGTGTCTAGGAGATCTCACTATATTAGTACATATATATGTTCCTCATTATTTTTTAGAGCTGCATGGTATTGCATTGTGTGGATATACCATGATTCATTTAGTCAACCCCCCATTGATGGGTACTTGAGTTGTTTTAGTCTTTTGTCATTAGAAATAATACCACAATAAATAACATCATACATATCATATTTTGTTGATTCTGAGATGTAGGTTTTTTTTTTTTTTTTTTTGCTGAGGAAGATTGGCCCGGAGCTTACATCTGTGGCCAGTCTTCCTCTTTTTTTGCTGAGGAAGATTGGCCCTGAGCTAACATCTCTTGCCAATCTTCCTTTGTTTTTGTATGTGAGCTGCCACCACAGCATGGCCACTGGCAGACGAGTGATGTAGGTCCACGCCTGGGAACCAAACCCGGGCCGCCAAAGCGTAGTGTGCTGAACTTAACCACTAGCCCCCACCAGGGCTGGCCCGACTTTTTTTGCATTTTAACGTCTTTTATATTGAAATATAACTTAAAATTGATGGCTTGTCATAGTTCAGTTGGCAATAGTATTTCATATATGTGTAGGTAGCTCTGTGGGATAGATTCCCAGCAGAGGTTATCTCTAGGTCAAGGGAAAATGCATCTGTAGTGTCCATAGATAGACAAAATACATTTTAATGTCATGTAGCCTTAGGCATTCATCTTAAATGGCCATTTTTGTCATTTTATCCAAAATTGTTCCTACTGATCCATAAAGGTATCCTCCTTGATTGTTTTTCTTTTTTCATTATATGATAATCATTACATACTTTTTGAGTACTTTCTGTGTGGGGAGTTCTTAGGTAGTGGCCTTTTAAAATCTATAATATAATTGTGTCTGCATATTTTCCTAATGTTAATTTAGAAATGATGAAAAGGCTCTTTTTCATTATTTCAGTGTTCATTATGAATGTCTTATTTCGAGTATCAGGGTTTCAGGGTTATATGTTTTGGTAGAAGTGTATAGATTGAGATGCCTTTAGAATAAGATTTGTTACCTTCTCAAATTTTTCTCTCTCTCCCATTCCCCTCAGGTCAAAATGTGGAGAAAGAGATGAATTATCCCCAAAGAGAATTAAAGTGGAGGTATGATTACATGTTATAGTTTCTTATGCTGATAATGTTTGCTTACTAGTTCAAACTAAATAAAAGGATGGTCCCATAAATGAGTGAAAAATGTGAATTGTAGAATCTTAAAAACAATACAGAATTTTGTTGCTTTGAAGTATCTATAGTAATTTGAACTATGATACTAAGGAAGTTCTTAGAAGGAAACAATAATGATGAGATTGATGTCCAGTCAATTTGTCAAAGGTTGATTTGTAAATAGGTATTTCTTACAGATTTAAAACTCTTTACTAGTTAAAATATTCCTTTTATAATCTTGTTTACATCATTAGTCATCTTATCAAATACATTCAGAGGAGCTAAGGTTTAATTTCTTTATGTTAACTGAGAGAAACGACAATTTATAGCTGCAGGTTACAGCGACTTTAATGTTATTAAAGGCTCTTTTAGAGGATCATGTTGAGGGTGTCCTTCTGATTTTAGACCTGTAAGTGGCAAGGTGGGAGCTGAGTAAGAAAAATGTGCTTTTCATAGGGCTCTCAGAACAGTAGAATGGTTTCAGAACTACTGTTCCTTAATTTGGAGTGAATACTGTTTTAAAGGCCAGTCTGCAGCAGAGTAGAAATTTGAAGTCAGGTGGTTCCTTCCTTTTTTTCTTGGGCAGGGGACGGGGGTCGGTACTCTCTTAGTCATCCATTATTTAATTGCAAGTTAAAGCAAATGAGCTATGTTTGACTACCCTAAATTTCCATCATCAAGTTCATCTTACTAAGCATCTGTTTGTATGGAATAATCTTTCATTTGTAGCAAAGCCAGAGTTATCTTTTAAAAACGTAAATCCCTTTCTTGCTTAAATCTTTCCAGTGGCTTTCTACTGTACCTAGAATAAAATCTACACCTTTTCCTGAGGCATCTAGTACCCTCTGTGATCTGACTCTGGCTTCCATCTCTGACCTCATCTGCTACCACACTTCCCCATTCTTACCGTGTCCCATCTGCAATGACCGCTTTCTGTTCCCGGAACACGCCAAACTCCTCTGTGCTGCAGCAACCAGTGTTTATTCCCCCACCTAGATGTTTCTCTAGACCTTCATGTGGCTCCAGCTCTTAGCTGAGAGGTTCCACTGACTTCCCTGCCTCCCTTTCTAAAGGGGCACCCTTGCCCCGAAATCCCATGTAGGCTTATTCTCCTGGTTTATTTTGTTTATTTCCATAGACCTGAAACTATTACGTATTTGTTTTTAATTTATTATCAGTCTGCCCCATTAGATGAGAATAGAGCTCTTATCTGTCAGTCTTACTACTTTACATTCAGCGTTATACTAGTACCTTGCGCTTAATAGGCACTTAATAAAATCTGTTAGATGAAATAATGAATGGCTATGGATAAGCATCTTTACTTCTAAAAACTTTAGCCTAAAACAGTAGTTCTCAAAGAAAGAAGAATTTTGTCTAAAAAAGGGCACATTAAAAAAAATTGTGCTTATATTTGTAATCTACCTCACTATTAGCTCTGGAGCAATGTTTAAAATGGGTTAGTCTCAGATACCACTCAAAAAATTTGTTGAAATTATCTGAAAGGCCATTGTAAGATGATCTAACTAGTGAAATAGTTTTATCCTATTGTACCCCAAGATGATGAGTGAGAGAGGATCCCTGTGGGTTTAGCTGTTAGTGACTCTGCCACTGAAAGGGAAGGCAGGTAAACAAACTGCTAAGAAGGCTTGTGCCATCGAAGGATTTACAGGAAAGAAGGTACAAAACCCACCCAGTGGCCAGGAAAAGTAGTCAGCTGCTAGGCTAAAAATTATGTCCACCTCTGTTTCTCACCATTGGCCCCCATGTGATGATGATTCAAGCTGCTGTCACATTTAAGCCCCACTTTCCTTTTATCTGTCTTCAGCGATCACTGCTGAACATTGAAGTTTGAGATCCTGACTCTCATGGCCTGTTTGAGCTGTAGTTTTTTCTCATTAGGCTATATTGGTAAGTCTTTCTGACCATCTCAGTGGCCCTGATCTGAAATTTAAGCAAACTGTTTCTTGTCTCCAGTTACAGTGTTTGAGTTTCTTTTTAGTAGCTCAGAGTTGAGTTAAAGCATTAGATGGGGCCCTTCTGTTTCTTTAAGTATATTCCCGTAGAGATAATTGAATTTTAGTTCTGTAGGGTTAGTTTATTGTTTTATTAGAATTCACAAAGCCATTTGAACAGTTCTGGATTTAGAATTAAGATAATCTGTGTTTCCTTTTTCTGTGAAGAACAATTCTAACCCTTCCTAAATAAGACAAGAGACTAATCAACCCCAAGCTTCTTTAAATGCTCTAATAGACGCTAAACTCTTGATTTTGTCTCCCAGAAATAAGTAGGGACTTTAGCTTTGAATTTAGGACAATGGTTTACTTTTTTGTTGGTTTGTTTGTTTTTAATTTTGTTTTGTTTTTGCTTAGGTTTTTAAAACCACTCATGTATTGCAGGGCATCAGTATCTCTTCAAAGTGTGTGTGTGTTATGCATGTGTGTGTACCTGCACGTCTCCAGTGTTCTCCTTTGCAAAATATGCAGTGTTGGCATAAATCCTTGTGTAAATTCTCTTGTGGTGTACTCTGAGTCAAATTTGAGATACTAGAGCTGTTCGTTTCGTTCTGAAAGCTGATACTGAGGTAGTTACTATTGGCTGTATAAGGTTACTTTTGCCTTAAGAAGCCTTTTCAGCAAGTATTAGTGCTTTGTTTATGTCTCCCTTCTGTGTGGCTGCTGGGGAGGGGAGAATTTCTCCTCTTGAGAGGAGATTAGGGGAGGCTTTATTGAGGAGCTCTCATTTGAGCTGAGTTTTAAAAGAAGGGTAGAATTTCAAAAGGTAGGGCTGCTGGGTGGAAGGGTGTTACAAAGATAGACTAGCATGGGTGAAGACACAGAGGTAAGAAAATACTGTGCATGTTTAGGGAACAATGAGACCAGTTTGTCCAGGAGATGTGACTGACACAAAGGACTTCATAAGTAGAACTAGAGAGATTTTAGAATTCTTTGAGCATACTATTTCTCTTATTTCATTTGAATGTTTCTTTTGTGATTCTTAGCTTACTAATTCTCTATTAAAAGAAAGTAATATAAACTTAAACTTAGCTCATTGTAAAGTATAAGATTCCTAATTACTAAGCCCAAATTAATGAGACAATGTTTTCTCTGCCTTTTCCTCTTTATTTTTCCAGAATCCTTTACAACAACCAGTGAGCATACATGCCATGTTGCTGACTCTCTTTCCATCTTAAAGATAATTTTTACAGTGAACAAAAAGAAATGTAAAGTCTAGGAGATGAAATAGAAGTGACATCAAATAGACATGTAAGGGGAAGAGAAACATTTCCTCACGTGCCATTGTCAGAGTCTTAAGACACACTAATCAATCTAGTGCTTTGTTCAAGCTCAGGGAGATGTTTTCTTGTTGCTAAAGGCTGTGTTTTCCTGATCTATTTGTGATGGGTTGGGTGGAATGAAGTTGTAAAATCCTTGTCTGATTTTCTCCTCATATTATGTACTCGATTGTTCCCCCTTAAGGGTGGTTAGTGATTTATTTGTTTTTACTTTTTTTATTTTATTGATTTATTTTTATCTTATTTTTTTCTTCCCAAAGCCTCCAGTGCATAGTTGTATATCCTAGTTGTAGGTCCTTCTAGTTCTTCTATGTGGGACGCCGCCTCAGCATGGCCTGATGAGCAGTGAGTAGGTCCATGCCCAGGATCTGAACTGGCGAGCCCCGGGCCACCAAAGCGGAATGCTCGAACTTAACTGCTGCACCACCAGGCCGGCCCCTGATTGTTTTTATTTTTGTTGTTGTTGTTTAATATCAGTATATGTGTTGTAGTGAAGTACTCGGGTTAATCTGTCATCCTTAAATAGCGCTCCTTCCTCCAGGGCATGTTAGATGTTAAAAAACAGAGATTTTAAACTTTTATTTCTGTACTTCCTAGAAAATATGAGATAGACATGGAGGCAAAAGCTGTAGTTTTGGGTGGAGGCCTTAGGGTACCATCATTCGGAATGAAGTCTCTAGGGAGAGCACTTCGTTAGCCTCTGTGTTAGTAAGCGAGGTTTGGGAATACTTCTCCTGCCCAGGCTAGATGAGTAGCTTGTCCATCTGCACTACAACCCTCCGTGTGAATCCACTTGCAGCTAAAATGAAAATAAATTATGTTTATTCTTTTATTTCTCATCAGAGACCCCAAGACTAGCTCTGGGGCAGATGTAAAAATAACTACTTTTTATTGACTCTGTTGCATGCCTGTCCCTGCTGGGCATTTGAAGTTCCTTATCACAAACCTTCTTGTCTGCCCTGTATGGAGGCTTTGTGGTTTCCATTTCCAGCCAAGGAGAGACCCAGAGAGGCTCAGTGACTTGACCAGGTTGCCACGTTGGTATCTAGTGGCAGAGCCATGGCTTCAAATCTAGATCTGACTCCTAAACTTCAAAGCAGTCCCACCTTCCTGGGTGCTAATGCTCATTCGCAAAGCACTTAAGTATGAAAAACACTACTGGGTTTATACCTTTCCTCCTACTAGTGTGATGTGAAGGGCGAAGTGTACACAGGACAGGGAGTCTTCGAAGACGGGGAGAGAGTGACGGTTATCATTTTCTAATGCAAGGAAGCTTATCCAAAAAAATTTTTAGTTTTGAGTAGAAAATTTAACAGTATAAATTACAAAATGTATTTCAGTGTAAGTCATTACCATTTGACAAACTAATTGTTTAGAATGAGGAAAAACAGTGTGTTGGGGAGATGGAGTAAATCAAGAAAAAATAGTTTATTATACTGTACCTGTGACAGAATGTATCTAAGACAGCTTGACAACCAGTTAAAGGAGATGAAAAACCAAGAGCCAAAGTCCCTGGCACTCTTGTCCTCCCCTCATTTTTTTAAACATTAGTTAAAAGTGGATTCAGTTGATAGCCTTTCCTTTTCATTAAGAACTTATCATGTTCCATGAACAAACACTGTCATTACCTCCAGTGTTATAAGTAATATCTTAGAGGAGAGGAAGGATATGTACAACAAGCAGTCAGGACCAGCTGTGTAGCTGACTGAATGGGCTCTTACTGTTCTGATCTCATCTGCAAGTTTTCTTCCTTCACTGAAATCCTGGAGACTCAGCAAAGAGATGGGAGGTGACAGTGTTCTTGATCCTGTGTGGGCTGGGAGTGCAAAGCAATCAGAGATAACTGGATGAGAGAAATGAAATTTGTTAATAGAGACCAGAAAGTCAGAGAAGTGGGGCTTGAAGAAGAAAGACTTAGAGGAAACATCTGTTAGCAGTTCCAGAGGGTGGTTGGGGGTAGTGAGGAAGCGGGAGGGAAGAGGGTCAGAATATCCACCTACGCTGTTACTAAGCTTTTTGAAAAGAAAGCTGGTCTAATTTGATGTAGAGTGTTCACCTCTGGACCAGAAAAACAGAAGCATTACAGTCTGCTATTCATATAGAAAGTGTGAGTAGAGAAAAGGAAAATGCACGTGTGAGGCTGAGAACATCTGCTGCAACAAGTCATTTTAAAGACACCCAAGCAGTGGCTTTAAAGCAACTTGCTAGTATTTGGTGAGAAGGTTGAGGAGGAATGGGGGTGGAGACCAATGGGATGAGAGTAATTAGGTCATGAACAGCATCCCACCCTATATCCTTTATTTTGTCAGTGCTCAGACTCTCGCCAGTAAGGGAACACAGTGATTAATGGCAGCAGCCAAGAATGTGACATGAAGATAAATTGCTCATAGCATGGTACAGCTGGTTCCTGGGAAAAAAGCTTGAGAGACGCATAACAAAAGTCCTCCACCAAATATAATGTGCAAGGGACCAGTTTCTTGGGAATGTTCTCACTTCTGTTTCTAAGTCATATATTTTGGGTACTTAAAACCTGCTTTATATGTCATGAAGTGATAGCTGCTCAGTCCTGTAGTTTTCCTGTTCATGATGAGCTGTCAAAGACTGGTGGGGAAAATCAGGATGACTAACATACTCAGTTATAGAGAGACCACTAATTACTTCGATATTGTTATTTACTGCTTATTGCATGCTTTTATTTCTCTTTATTAATGATGGAGCAGTGTCCATTTTCCAAAACCTTTCACATGTAGAGTTTGAAGTTCCCCCTTCCAGCTTTTCCATATTCTCATGGTTGAGTGATCCTGACGGTGGTGCCACCCTGTATTTGTATAGCAGTATGTACTTTTCCAAGATTTACCATTTGCATTACTTCATTTAATCCCCACAGATCTCCATTTGGCACATAAAGCAGATGGTTTAATCTCCGTTTAAAAATTGGGAACTCTGGAAATAATGAGGCTGACTTTCTTGCCTGAGAGCGCACATCTAGTTCCTAACATGAGAAGACCAGATCACTGTGTTCTCCTTCTGCAAGCTCCTGAACACTTTTGAGATTTGGAGCTCCCGGGGGTTCTGGTCTGGGCACAGTCCACTCAGGCCCTGTTAATGACTCTCTAGTCTGGTTCTCCAGCCCTGATCTTGCCCCAGGCTCCAAAGTCAGTGTACCTGCCTACTGACCTGATGACATACACGGAGGTCTCACCAGCAGATCAGACTTGACATGTCTCCAACTGAATCATCAACTTTCTGCTCCTCAAACTTCCTGGTCCTCAGTTCCGTATTCTAGTGAATGTTACCACCAAACCCTTGGGTGCCAAAGCCACATCTCAGGAATTCTTGTATTTCTCTGTTGCATCTGCCACCATCTGGGGCTAGGCCACTATTCTGTGGCCCTCTATTCACCATAGCCCTCTAATCAGTCTCCCTACCACCATCCTGTCCCCGTTGCATTCAGGTTGGGCTTTCTAGTGTGGATCTGATTAGCCTCTTCCTTGAGACCTGCAATGGCTTCTCTTTGCATTCAAGATAAAATCTAAAATTCCGTACGTGGCTTACCAGGCCTCACAGAATTTGGCCCTGCGTCAGCAGCTTCTCTCACCACTCCCTCTTTCTCGGGGTATTCCCTGTGTTAAATATTTTCCAGCTTCGCAGGAGTATCCTGTTCTTTTTGCCTCCAGGCCTTTATATAAACTGCTCCCTTTCCCTAGAGAACTCTCTTCTTTCAAGTCTCAGCCAAGACGGAATGCCCTCTGGGAAGCGTCAGGTCCTCCGCTGTGCACTGGATCTTTGTCCGTTTCCCTGTCTAGACTGTATTTGTCAGAAGGGCAGGACTCATTGTCTCTCTAGCACTGAGTAGAGTATAGAACCTGTTAGGCAAACAAGATCTTTTTGTTGAATGAATAAACAAGTGTTTCCAGATTTCCATTGTTTTTCCACTAAAACAGTTCCTCACCAGTATAGTCAATATTGTCTTGCTGGTTTTAGTGTTAAATGCCTAGTTCCTGCTCATTTGTACTGTGTAAATATCCCTAAAGTTTATTTTATTCCCCTGTATCACAGAGATGTAGTAAGTCACTCATAGTATGCTGTTTTTTACTCAGATTAAATCTGATGGCTTTTTGAGTGAACTTAATAAATATCAGTAACAAACACTTATTGGGCAATTTCTGTGTGCCAAGTACTGTGGTACTCTTGTTATCCCCATTTTACAGATGAGGAAACAGACACAGAAAGATGAAACAATCATTCCAGTATCACAGCAAATAAGCAGTAGAATTGGATTTTTAACTCAGTGCAAATCATAGAGTTAAACCAGTTCAGCTTATGACATAGAGCTGTAGGAGAAATGCCTCTGTTTACTGTTGTGAGTTTCATAAAGGTGGTGACTCTGGGATTTTATGGTTCGAGCATAGGTTTGGAAGCCATTGTCTGTAGCTGTAAAATGAGGGAAACCCAGGGTTGTTTGTGTGAGGATTAAATGAGATAAAAATGTAAAATACAGAACATAGGCAGGAGCCAGGTCATAGTAGGCACTGAAAAATGGTAGCTGCTCTCACTGATGTTGTTTTCTAAGTCTTCTATCTAGCCTACCGCATTGAACTTAGAACTTAAAGGAGAGTTGGCTAAAGAGAAAGTTGGATTTTTAGGTCTACATAAGTTCTTAGGAGAACAATGGAATGACTAAGAAAAAGTGCACTTTTCATTTAGATTTAGAGTATGTACACCTGTATAAAGTTCCTTCTAGCTCAGCTAATGATTATATTCTATACATTCCTCTAAGCCAAAGGTCATTGGTCTTGTTGGGGCCTAGAAAGGTGGCTATTTTCAATACTTTAAAAATGCTGATTATACTAGACCCAGCATAAAGCTACATAAGACTATCTCAAGATGTAAAGATGTAACATTTATTTGCTATTGACTCTATTTTATTTCATGTCTTTGAACTTTAAGAAATGGCAGATTATCGGGGCCAGCCCCGTGGCATAATGGTTACGTTTGGCATGTTTTGCTTTGGCAGCCTGGGTTTGTGGGTTTGGATCCCAGGTGCTGACCTATACCACTTGTTAGCCATGCTGTGGTGGTCACCCACATACAAAGTGGAGGAAGATTGGCACAGATATTAGCTCAGGGCTAATCTTCCTTAAGCAAAAAGAGAGGAAGATTGGCAGCAGATGTTAGCTCAGGGAGAATCTTCCTCAGCAAAAAAAAAAAAAAAAAAGGGGCAAATTAATTATTACTTAGGAAATGAATTTTGGTAGATGAAGTATTTGAAAACATGAGATCTGCAGTGGAAAAATAATTTTTTGAAAAGACCCTGGTGGGGAAAAATCCCCATCATGATATTTGTAGTTTATAAGTTTTGTGTGAAGCTATAAACAGGCAGAAAGAAGAAACTTGAAAAAAGTGGTAGATGGATTGGCACTAATGTATATAAGGTATGAAACAGAAATAATTTAAGTTGAAGTGTTGTCCAGGTGTAGAGTTCCCCAAATGGGCTCTATTGAAATAAGAATTTAGTAATATTGATAAATTTATTCAGCAGTTATTTCATGCTAAAGGTAATATCTCGTTTGCTCTATCTCACTTGGTCCCCACAACAACCCTAATAGATAGGTTCTCTTATCCTTATTTTTGATATGAGGAAACTAAAGTTCAGAAAGGTTAAGTTACTCATCCAGCGTCACATAGCTCAAAAGTGGTGGAGTTGGCACGTGTATACAGATCTTTCTGATTCCAAAGCCCCGTTGCCTGTCCCATGATACAGCAGAGGAGAAACCACAAGTCAACATGGAAGAATTCTTCAGAAATTCAGATTAGGGTTATTGAATAGCACTTTAAAGAAAATTTACTTTGAATCTTTACCACATTATATATAACAGAATAAATCCAGATGAATTAGAGAGTTAAATTAAAAAAACAAACAACAAAATAAAGGTTTAGAAAAAGTGGAGGGTAGATTTGAGTACTTATCAAATCTCTAAAGCAGAATGCCTTTCTAAGCTTTATAGCTTTATAGCAAAAGAAAAATCACAAAATAAATTATAAGTATATCCAACTACAATATATAAAATTACAAAGTTTTTTGAATATCAAAACTAAAATATAAATTGGCAAAAATTAAGAAAACACCACCACCCAGTGCTGGCAAAAAAACTGTCATATAGTGCTGATGGTATGATAAACCAGTAAAGGCCCTTGGGGAAAGTATGTGCAAGACATAAAAATGTTCATCCCTCTGCAATATTTCTACTTCTGGGAATCTATTGTATTGGATAATCTAAACTATGGAAAATGCTATTTCCATGAAAATATTTTTGCAGTGTTTTTCATAAAACCAAAATTAAGGAAAAGAATCTACATGTCCAGTATGAGGTTAGTGATTAAATATCAAACTGCTAAATGAAACGTTATATGAAATGTTTATAACCATTATTATCAGTGATCGTGTGGTTTGCATTCCGATGAAAACAATATGGCTGTATAAATTTTTTTATCTTTTTCATTTGTGTTTTTACTGAGGTTACAACTGTAGAAATAAGGTAATTGTACCATAGAAGACTGAAATTAAATATTATACGTTAAATTCTTAATCACGATTACTTTGGTAGTAGGATTATGGTAGTTTGCTTTATTTTCTGAGTTTTTGATAATATGGTTGTTTTAGGTACAAACACTAAGTAAAAAGGACTTATTCTTTGATCCACAGGATGGGTTTCCAGATTTCCAGGACTCCATGCAGACACTCTTCCAGCAGGCTAAAGCCAAGAGTGAAGAACTCGCTGCTCTTAGTTCACAGGTAACAGGAACCACCAGTTAATATTTCATAATAATATCTATAGGTTGAAAATAAATGGCTGCTTCAACTAGCTACAGTTCTAAGCATCCAAGGACTGAATTTATTTCTGGTGGTTTTTAAAATGTCACCTGACCCACAGCTGTATAAACAAGATAGCAGTAATAGCTTGGTTTGATTTGGGTGATGAGCAGAATCTGATACAGTGATACTTATTTATTCTTTGTACTTTTGTAGGAAGTAAGACAGATTCCCTTCTCAAGAAAACTCAAAAGAAGCAATTTGGTACAGGAAACAGCCGTGTTGATTATAGCTGTGTGTAATACAATTCTGAGATAAAGTAAAATAGTACTTGTTCTCAATAAAGTATCAATAGTGAACATTGTAGCTATAGTTATGATTTATTTCACATATAATGATTTAACATATTAATTGTTAAATGAAAATAATTAACATTAATTGTTAAATTAATATGTAGCTTCAGGTGCTTTTGCTATTAAGTTATTTAATTGTGTATGCTGAAATTAATGTTTTAAAAAGTCCTTTCTGGGGCCGGCCCGGTGGTGCAAGCAGTTAGGTGCGCGCGCTCCGCTGCTGTGGCCCGGGGTTCGCCGGTTCGGATCCCGGGCACGCACTGACGCACCGCTTGTTAAACCATGCTGTGGCGGCGTCCCATATAAAGTGGAGGAAGATGGGCACGGATATTAGCCAAGGGCCAGTCTTCCTCAGCAAAAAGAGGATTGGCATCAGATGTTAGCTCAGGGCTGGTCTTCCTCACAAAAAAATAAAAAATAAAATAAAATAAAATGTCCTTTCTGCAAGCATCACCTTTTAGAAAGCGCTGTAAGTTTTATTCCTGTTGCTCTTTTCCCTAGTGACTGCTTTTGGTCAAATTTAGTGGTGCCAAGTTTTGTTTTTTCGCCTTAAGAGGATAAAAAATACATTTCCCCCTTGGAAATCTTATTGAAATTTTATCAATTAATAAGTAACAAGTTCAAATGAATTGAAGTTATGGTTGCTTTTGATCTGGTTTATGTGTGTTCAAAAAAATAGTATAAGCTTTTATTCTATTCTGTGAATTAATATATTTTACCTATTGGTTTTTACTATTGTGAATAGGGATTTTTTTCTAACTAATTTTATATAGCAGCTTCCTTGTACTACTCTTTTATATAGCATGGTAGTGATTCATATCTGCATTTTGACTATTACCTCCTTGGCAAAGTATCACAAGTGCGCTGCTTTGAATATCACGTATAAGTAATTTAGAGCCATGCATAGGGAAGGAACTTATAAAACACATGCAGAGATAAATTTATATGTCAGCCAACTAATTGTGGATTTTAAAACATGTTTTTTTATGATTGGTTGGAAAATACTGCACTTTCATTCCATGATGAAGGTGAAGATCCTCATTGGCACTGATGTTTTTCTGCATAATTTGCATTGTTTAATTTTAGTGGGAGGTGTGTTTGTCTTGTTCTTCTAGACAACCGTTTTACACCTTTTCTCCCCCAAACATACTGTCATCATATCAGAATCTGTGTAGTGCCAAATCCTAAAATAAAAATGCCAAGATCTCACCTTATGCGTTAGAAGCAGTTTATAGCAGATGTTGCTGTTGCTCTGAGGGTCCTTTCTAAAAAAATCTTTTAAAGGACTCAGTACCTTGAAAAACAAAGCTAAGGTTATTTTGCTTTGAGCTGAAATGGAATTCTCTTTATAGGATTGAGCAGAAAGATTTTTTTTTGTACAAAATCCAACATTTTATGTTTTAACATGATATAGACATCTGTGCATATTTATGGAACATGTATCCTACATGAACTGCAAACTAATTTTAATGAATACTAAATATATTTGCTGGAGTCTGAAATTGGCGTCTTTAAACCATTAAAAAATCTAGAATGTTTTATTTACTGATTTTATTTTTGCTTTACTTATAGCAGCCTGAAAAGGTGATGGAAAAGCAGATGGAGTTCCTTTGCACCCAAGCTGGCTATGAGAGACTGCAGCATGCTGAAAGGAGACTATCTGCAGGGCTTTACAGGCAAAGCTCAGAAGAGCACAGCCCTAATGGCTTGACTTCTGATAACCCTGAGGGACAAGGTACCTCTCTGGAAAATCCTACACCTTTAGAGCCAGTTACTATGTGCACTTCAAAGAGAAACAAGAATTTGCTGATTTTTAAATCTTGATATTTTATAGAGATTGTTTTATAGATTCTCTATCAAAATTAATTTTTAAATTGTTCCTTTTTCAAAAAATGAAAGAATTCATCCTACAAATTTAATTTGTAAAGTTTTTTTTTTTTTTTTTACCTTATTATCCCTAAACAGTAGCTGGCACGTGCAGTTGACATGTATTTTGTAAAGGGTGAGTGGGAATGAGAGATGTGTAAAGAGTAGAGATCGTTTTTCCCAAAGAAACAGATTCTGTGAGAGATGTTTATCACTTTTGTCTGTTTGTTTGATGGGGAAGATTCACCCTGAGCTAACATCTGTTGCCAATCCTCTTCTTTTTTGCTTGAGGAAGATTAGCCCTGAGCAAACATCTGTGCCAGTCTCCCTCTATTTTGTATGTGGGTCGCCGCCACAGCATGGCTGACGAGTGGTGTAGGTCTGCACCTGGGCTCCGAACCTGTAAAACTGGGCCGCTGAAGTGGAGCACGCCAAACTTAACCACTATGCCACGGGGCCGGCCCCTATCATTTTTTAAAAGATCAAAACTTTGTGTTTTTTTAGACTTCTAAAACAGATTTGTCTGTGAAATGTATAACATTTGGTTCCTAAGAGAATATGGTAACTGCTTCTAAAGTATTGTGACAAGAATACAGAGATTTGGGTTTTAAAGGAATCTTTTCGGATGACATGCCTACCCAGACTAGGGAAACTAAAGAAAAAATAAACAAGTGGGACTTTATCAGATTAAAGAGCTTTTATAAGACAAATGAAACCAGAATCAAGATGAACAAACAACCAACCAGCTGGGAGAGAATATTTGCAAAACATACATCTGACAAGGGGTTGATCTCCATAATATATAAAGAACTCACACAATTGAACAACAAAAAAACAAACAACCCGATCAAAAAATGGGCAGAGGAAATGAAGAGACACTTCTCCAAGGAAGATATACAGACGGCCAATAGGCACATGAAAAGATGCTCAACATCACTAATCATCAGGGAAATGCAAATCAAAACAACACTAAGATACCACCTCATGCCCGTTAGAATGGCTATAATCACCAAGACAAAGAACAACAAACGTTGGAGAGGATATGGAGAAACAGGAACCCTCATACACAGCTGGTGGGAATGCAAATTGGTGCAGCCTCTATGGAAAACAGTATGGAGATTCCTCAAAGAATTAAAAATAGAGATGCCCTATGATCCAGCCATCCCACTACTGGGAATCTATCCAACGCACCTGAAATCAACAATCCAAAGAGGCTTATGCACCCCTATGTTCATTGCAGCATTATTCACCATAGCCAAGAAGTGGAAGCAACCTAAGTGTCCCTCGACTGACGATTGGATTAAGAAAATGTGGTATATATATACAATGGAATACTACTCAGCCATAAAAAAAGACAAAATCGTCCCATTTGCAACAACATGGATGGGCCTGGAGCGTGTTATGTTAAGTGAAATAAGCCAGAAAGAGAAAGCCAAACACTGTATGATCTCACTCATATGTGGAATATAAACCAACACATGGACAGAGAAAACTGGACTGTGGTTACCCGGGAAGTGGGGGTGGGGGGTGGGCACAAGGGGTGAAGGGAGTCATATATGGGGTGATGGACAAACAAAAATGTACAACCCAAAATTTCACAATGTTAGAAACCATTAAAACATCAATAAAAACAAAACAAAACAAAACAAAAAACAAAAAAAAAATAAAAAGAATGGAGAGTTTTCATTTCTTAAAAAGAATACAGAGATTTGAAGAGATGGTATACGAATGGAGAGACTTGATGAAATTTTGTCTTCTTCCAGGTTTCACATTGGCCTGCAGACCCTATGAAAATATTTCATGTGGTGTATACTAAACTCTTAGGTTTAGAAAACTAGGATTCATGGATATTTTTACGATTTAAAAAATTATTTCATTTTTTTGTATTTGCACATGAATAAAATCTCCAGTCATTGTCATTCACTCATTCAACGCATTTTTTTAGTGTCTCCTATGTGCCAGGCACAGTTGTAGTAGCACTGAAGATGCAGCAGTGAATGAGACATAGACCCTTCTCACTTGCTGCTTATACTCTAGTGGAGGAAGATGTACAGTATATAAGTGCAGAAATATATCCTCTGGTTTCAAAGAGTGATAAGTGAAGAAAAACAATAATTTTGTAGAACGTTCTTTTTTTTATATATTATTGTTATACTTTTCTAGAGAGTGGTTATTATTGTCAAAAAAATAAGATTTCTTTCTAAGTAAGAATACCATCCTAGCCAGCATTCTCCAGCTCTAGAGTGAAATATTACGTGTCAGCAGATCAGAGTATTGGAGAACATTCTTCCTTTTTTAAATATTACAGAAGCTTTTTAGTTGAGGTCTTGTTTAACTTCCCCAGTCATCCTTGACAGGTAAGACTTAAGAGTTAAGAAGCAAAGGCATTAGTGAAAGATTTGATGACTCTGATTTGTGACACCAGGATAATTCGGTGTGGGGTGGCAATTTGCTAAGTGTGATAGATTTAGGTTTATGACAAAGAATATGATGTGGTGTATAAAGCATTTTTTACTGTATCTGTGCTAATTCTGTTTTTTCATGGATTTGCCATAGGTTTTGTTGTTATTTTTATTAATAGGCAGTTGGCTCGAAGCCATCTCTGTCTCTCTAGTATTTGTTATTATGTGGTTAATGACATGCTTTGGTAAAATGGTTCCACTGGTAAGAAACTGCCTTCCAGGGGGGAATGTATTACATGCCAAAGTTGGAGTGCTTACTGGAAATATCAGTCTTTTGTTTAGTTCATGTTTAGCGTTTAAAAATGTCCAGGCAGAACTGTAAACCTTGGGACTAGCACAAATTGCCATTTTCCTCCTCAATTATTATTTAAAATATTTCTCCAACTATTATTTAAATTCTTCAGTGCCTATTGACTGTCCTTACTTCTTTCCTAAGGAGTGTTTAGGCAGTTTGTGAAAACTTGTTTTTAAGAAAAACCATGGTGTGTTTTTAATGTTATTCATGTTGGGTTTTTTTTTCTCTCGTTTTCATTAGGAGAAAGACCTTTGAATCTCCGAATGCCTAATTTACAGAACAGACAGCCCCATCATTTTGTGGTGGATGGGGAGCTGAGTAGACTTTACCCCAGTGAGGCAAAGTCCCACTCGTCAGGTGAGAATGTGCTATATGATTAGAGAGAGTAACACTCGAATAAAGCATCTTTAAATTCTGTTCTCCTACCTCCCACTGTCTCCCCCACAAAAAAGGTCATTACTAACCATGTTACTAGTCAGTTTTTCTTGCCTTGGAAATAATAGATTGCCATAATAATAGCCAGTCTTTATGAACATGGTATCCAAAGAATTGACAGGGAAAAACTCATGAAGGTTGAGATTATTTTGATTAGCTATTACATGAATAGTGACTTTTATACAGAATTTTAAGCCAAATAATAAATGGCTGGTTTGAGTTATGTAATTGCCTTTTTCTGGCCTTTCATAATATGAAATTGGTGGGTTACATGTTTGCTCTCATGGTAAGAAAACCTTGTGTACCAAAATCTAAACTTTTCATGCAGATGCATTTTGGGGATGATATTCATATCTCAAAAGTAAACTGAACTCCTCCATAAAAGGATAAGCTGTTCCTTATTATAGATAGATGTTTACATATTTTTACCCAAGTAAAGTAAGTTAGACAAAGTTAAAGTGTTAGAGACCAACACCATTTGAAAGAATCTAGTATCATTCAATCTTGGAGTTAAAGGAACTTTAGGAGTCACTTCAAGTCAGTTGCTCCATCTGTAAAATAGAAATAATTTCTAACTCATAGAGTAGTTATGAGGATTAAACAAGATAGCATGTATGAATTGCCTGGCTGATAGGAATTCAATAAGTGGTAGCTACTATTTTTATTATTATTATTATGCGGAATTTAAAATCCACTTCATATAGAGAGGGTAAATTCATAAATTGAATTGCCTAGTTTCAGATAAGCTATTGGTATTGCTTACTTTTCTAGAATCCTTTTCAGAGTGTGTGTGTATATGTAAGCACACGTGTGTGTGTATGTGTGTGTATATGTAACCCCCAGTATTAGTACTTCACGGGAATATTACATTTTATTGTCATTCTGTAGTGTTTGTGTGAGATTGAACTAACAATACACACGTAACTTCAAGGATTGACTCCTCATGAAAGGAGAGTCTTCATTCTTTTGTCCCTGTTTCTCCCACTGTAATGTTCCATGGCTAGAGAAACTTTTAAAAATAGTTCCTTGTTTAAACATGGAAGATGTTTTTCTGTCTCATTTCTTCATTGATAGTAAATATTTTAGCCAGTAATTTTGTTGTATATGAGTGACCGGTTTTATGTATTTTATTTGTCATATTGGGCCAAGCATTAAATAAAAATTGATATGTTCTTTTTTTTTTTTTTGTGAGGGAGATCGGCCCTGAGCTAACATCCATGCTAATCCTCTTTTTTGCTCAGGAAGACCGGCGCTGAGCTAACATCTATTGCCCATCCTCCTCCTTTTTTTCTTCCCCAAAGCCCCAGTATATAGTTGTATGTCATAGTTGCACATCCTTCTAGTTGCTGTTTGTGGGACGCCGCCTCAGCATGGCCGGACAAGTGGTGCGTCAGTGCGCGCCCGGGATCCAAACCCGGGCTGCCAGTAACAGAACGCACGCACTTAAGCGCTAAACCATGGGGCCGGCCCCAAAAATTGATATGTTCTATATGCTAAGTGCTTTATTTGCATTTCATGATTTGACTCTCACACCACCCTATATGGATACTCTTTCCATTTTGTAGATGAAGACAGTAAGGCTTAGAGAGGCTGTAACTTGCCCAGAGGTGTATACAGCTAGTAATTGGCAGAGATGGAATTTAAATCCAGAATCCAAGCTCTTAACTGCAATTCTATAAACATAAAATTTTTTATATGGAATTGCAGAATCATGAATAGTTGGTACTGTTTGCTTTGGAATTTGGGGGTTTGTTTTATCAGTTTGTTTGAGTTGGTTTTTTGTGATCCGTTGATTTAAAGTATCAACAGACTTTTTGTTTCTATTTTTATGCAGAGAGCCTTGGGATTTTAAAAGACTACCCTCACTCAGCTTTTACGTTAGAAAAGAAAGTCATCAAAACAGAGCCTGAAGATTCAAGATAGCTGTGATTCTCCCACTGTTCTCTGGAAATGGCATCAGATTTAAGGATAATGCTCCATCATAGAAATAAGCCTTAATAACCAATGTTGCCTCATTCAGCTCAAACAGATTTCATAGCCAAAGCATCAGGACAGATACAGTGGTCTGTGGAAACCAAGAAGACAGAACAGCCACAAAAGAGAAAATTGAGAGAATGTTGCAATCTGTAACAGAAATATTGATCTATTCACATTCCTGTGTAAATCGTTTTATGTGGAAAGGCTTACAAATTAATATTGTAAGCATTCGTTATTTAAGAATGTACAATGTATTTGTGTAATTTATAGAAGTAAAATCTAGATGTTGGGACCTGTTCGGTCGAATAGATGTGGATATAGTTTATTTTACTTGAAATTTCGTTGTCTACTTTAAGTGTATTTAGCATAAATATTATTATGTGTCAGAGTTTAGAATCTTTTCAGTCATAAAAAAGAAAGTTTAAGTGATGTAGTTATTGGCAAGGTTGCAGTGACTTTGGAAAAATGGAAAGCAAATACTCAAACGAAGGACGATATTGTGGATTTAATATTTGATAACACTGATTTTGTTTAATAAGAAATATGTCATTTTTAGTAGTAAAATGTCATTTTTACTGGCTTAATCAGGCACGTTTACACAATTAATAAATATTGGAGTAAAGTTAAAAAGATGAGCATCAGAGAAAATCTCTTTTACCTAGTTGACCCAGATTGCATTATATGATAGCTACTTAAGATGTCACAAAAATAGGAAGTAAAACAAAAAATATTACTTAGAGAACTTGAAACAAGTAGACTGATGTGTAAAAGCTTGACTTAAATGTTGCTGTTTCAGAATGTGTTCAATAGATTAAGATTTAGGAGGTTAACGCTAAATGTGATCAGGATGGTGACTGTTAGCAAGGCTATAATATGTAATGGAGTTGGTACCATTTTATATCCAGAAATTCTTCTCTACGTACCAGAGTCAGAGGAACTAGGTGGCTCTCCCTGGGGAATGTCTTCCCACCCAGACCATCACAAGTGTGGGCAATCACTGCATCCACATGTGCAGGCGTATTTCTGTCACGGTTTAGTTGACACCTATATTCTTTATTTATTTTACAGTTTCATTTTTGTACACCTTTCAGATTTGTGAATGCAATTTTTTCTAAAAATTCCCATTTTAACTTGAAAGTATGTATTGATTCCCCCTATTTAATTAATGGGCTGTGTGCATATATATGGGGGTGTGCTTAAATGTTAATAACGTACTTGTATACTTATGTGAATTTCACATTGTAATCCGTAGTAAAAAAAAAAAAAAAACAAATACCACTTGTACCAATTTAATTTTTTCTGTTGGTTTAAGAGGAAAAGATATTTGACAGTTTTACCTACTTCCTTCCAGATTCATCTAAACCCAGATATTGCCAAGAAGAGCGTATTGACTTGGAATATGTGTTTTTTTGTTTTCAGTTCTGCTTTAGGTCATAACTGTGTAAAAAATATTGTCATAATCTGTTATACTAAAATTCATCAGCCAAATGTTAGATGAAATGTCTGCACTGTAGTCTCTGATCACTGTCACATATATAATTGCTTTTCATTTCGATTTGTAGAAAAGCTTTACAGTAGAAACACCAGTAAACAACTTTTATACTATTAAAAGGCTTTTTCCCTTCCTAAATGTTTTAATTGTACCATAGTGTTTTGCCCACTGAAGAAGCTTTCTATGGACCTTGCAACTTTGTTGCTAGCTTGAGGTTGATTATTGTGGTTGTATCGTTCCCTGTGTGTAGAAATAGTATGAGTACGATTTAAATAGATTGTTGAGTTTTTAATATTAGCCATAGAACTGGTTAGTATCTCAGTAGTTTCATGAAACGTTTCCTGTATTCTAATCTATTTTGAGAAATTTTGTGGGTTTTTTTAATTGTCTTCGAGTTCGAGTTTATGGATTTTAATAAGCAACAATTTTTAAAGATGCAGTAATCTTCCAACTAATATTTATCCATCTTTCATAGCCCCACAAACTGCATCTTTAAATCCATGAATAAGTTTCCTTAAATATCATACTTTTCTGGTCTTTCGAGCGTAGTGATAAAGCGGAAGCACAAGAAAATTTTCAGTAGAATATAGTTTTTATTTTGTAAACACTAATGTATTAAACTTGCTATACATTGAAACAAATAATATATATTTTTATTTGAATTGTATATATGAATTGGATGTTATAACTAGTTGATTTTTTTCGTTGTATTAGAGGTATTTTCACTGAATAAGGTCAATTGGTTACCTCAGTATTACAGCCAATATAGTCCAAGGGACCATTTCTCCCCAAGTCTGTGTTGTACTTTATTATGTGAAGTCTGTGTTTCTGTGACTCTTAGAGCTGTTGGTGAGGTGGGACGAGTACACTTGCTTCCTGTGGCAATAAAGATTTTCTGTGCCTCACACGTTGACGTTTATAGAACTTTCTGCCTAGCACTTTCCGCAGTAGGTAATATTAGCCTACTCTGCCTCCCCTCCTGATTATTTGGGCTGGGCCTGGGTGTTAGGGGCCAGGGGCTTATGTCTTAAGACTAAATATTATTGTCAGCTATCTTTATTTCCAGAAAGTTATTTGGCAAATAGGTATTCAGTTGACTCTGGCAGAGAAAGTTTGGTTTACATTGTTCTCACTTATGGGAAGCTTACAAAGACATTTAAAAAACTACCCACCATATCTAACCAACTAAATTAAAAAGAGGAACGTTAAGATTTAGCACTTATACTAATATTTGTAAAAGTGTTAATGTGATTTGGCCTCAGTATTACAGGCTAATTATATGAAATTGAGCTAACCTGTGGTAGAGAACTAGCAAAAAGCCTTGCAGCGAAGTTGTAATTGACGAGTGTTGTAGATGAATGCAGAGTTTCAATGCGTCTGCACTGTGCTAGGTGCTGGGGTGAGGGTGGAGGCCACGGGAGAAATGTAAGACCTGCTCCCTGCCCTTGGGGACCCCAAGGCCTAGTTGAATGGAAACTAATCCCACTCAGATAAAATACAAAGCTGAGTGTGTTACAGACTTGGGATGAATAAGGAGCTAACATTTAGGTGTGTTCTGTGTTCAGAAGGTGTTATGGGAGTAGGCACCTTACAGGTGAGAGAAAGCAGAGTTAGTGAGTGAGACTTAGATTAGCCAGGGTCTCTTAACAGAAAGAAGTGAGATGTGACATAAAGCCATAGTGGTAGTGCATTTCACTCTGAGGCCACTTCAAGTTATAACAGTTTTATTTTGAATATCGGTTACATCTGCTTGCCGGGATGATAATTCTTTTCACAGTCCCACCACTGAACCTGTCAAAAGACGGAAAAATGTGCTTTTACCTGTCTTTAATTAGTAAAACCACTTGGGTAAAAGCTTTAGGATTTGGTGATTATGAGGCTACTAGCATCTAGTGTACCTTTACAATTACAGTTGATGGTATTTAAGACTTAAAACCTAATAAGCAGGCAAGGAATTTCCTAACATATGGTCTGCTCAGTTGGCTGCTCAAATGTTGAAGTATTACTGACACAATACCCATTTTGCTGTGACTTCGCCTAAGACAGCAGAGTCTTCAAAAGAAAGTCAACCAAAGTATTAACCTAATGAAACTAGGAGGTCTGTCTCTTATAGGAAATGAATTCAGTTAGTAAAGAGCTGAAGTTAGAATCAAACAAATGTGTTGTGTTTCTAACAGCTTGAAGCATATGACCAAATATGGTAGCTGCTGTTTAACTAAAAACCACCTTATGGTCCAGCTGTGTGCATGGGTAGTGGGTGTTTCAGGGAATCCAAGCTTATTTATTCATTATTATCTGTGGGTGTCCTCCTAAGTGAGAGTCTCAAGTGGGCCTCCAGAGTTAAAAGAATGATCCAATGTCCAGAAATTTATTTTTATTGTAAATATGTTTAATCTCAAAAACCTTACTGTTAACTATTTCCTTAGTGACCCTGTAAGATGATTTGTATTTTACGCAGAAGTGATCAAAAGCTAAATGCTAGGGCTAGCGTTTTACTTTTTGAGTATGCAAGGTTAAAGCTTTAAAACCTCTTCTCTGGCTTTGTTTCTACTGACGTATGAAAATTAAAAAAAAATAATAATCATCATCTTGAAGGTGTTTTTATTTTTTGTGTGCAAAGCTAATCAAATTTATTTTTTAAGGTTATAACCAACTTATTCAAGTTAGAATCCAAAAACTTTAAGTTTTTAAATTCAACTTACAAATCTTTTTCTATCCATAAGGTTAGCAAATTTTCACAATCACTTTTAAAGGAACCATGAATAATGATTGGTTCCACTTACGAAATTGGTTAATTTAGCTCCATTATTTCTTTATTCTTTCATATTCTTCCTGTCTTTTAAGGGCCACAAAATTTTTAGGTATTAAAGCAACATCGTGTTCAGTTCTGTGTCTCCTGGTTGTGTCTATTTGGTCACAATTTCCAAGGTTATTCTTCTGACAGCTAAATAATCTGCCTCCAAATTGTCACTCCAATAATGTTAAAGGTCTAGTCTTTACCAGTTTACCTTCAATTAAAGGAAATCTTCATGACATTTTTGTAGCAATTGGATAAAACTCTCAGAAACAAGGAACATTGGAAATGAATCCAATAAAATACCAATCTTAGTTTTATTTCAACATCCATATGAACTATTTAGTTATGATCCTTTTTCCGTCGTCTTATTGCCTGATTCCAGACACTTAAGTGAGAAATTACCTGTATTTAATTTTTTTTACTTTTTTATGCAATTGCTGTCTAAGTTTTCTAATGTAACGTCTCAAGAGAATTGAGTTCTTCACAATCTCAGAGAAATAGAGTTAAGTGAATGCTGTCATCAAACATAGTGTTGTAAAATGCAGATCAAGTACATATAACCCTGGTTCAAGATGGTAGTGCACACAAATGTTAAAATCAAGCCAAGAATTTTTCTCGTCAACTTATTAAGAGTGGCAAATTTTCTGAATTTCCTGGTAGTCCAAACAACTTGGTAATCACCTAGGCTAGTTTTGCTGTGGGTGAGCACCGATGACGGTATAAGTTAGATTGTGCTTCATATTTACACATTCTGAAACCTTATGAGTCATCTTTGCATTAAAAGTTTGCACCTCATAAATTTATGTTTAAAGTGCCATGTTCAGCACCCACACACAATCCTAAGCAAGCAAGGCCATTCTCTTATTGTCACAGACACGCTCTGCTGACAGATTACTTAGGCTCAAGTATGTAGGCCGATAGTTAAGTAGTGCATACGTAGGTGGAATCTTACCGGTAACTGGCTCAGCAGAGGCATTTTATAATTTTCTGAGACTATCTACCATGCTCAATTGTGAACTGTTAAACCAAACATCTGGGGTCTAGCCCCATACCCTGCCAGTTATTATCCTTCCCAGAAGACAGTGATTTCATTGGTAGCATATTCTCACACTGTAGGCCCTCCAGAGTCTCATTTTAGTTATGTTTCAAAAAAAAAAAAAAAAAAATTAGACTCTTTCCACTCTCAAGTCACTGACAACATAGTGTAAGGATGTTGTCCATCAACAGTTAAAATATTACATCCTTTTCCTTTCTGACTTCAGCCAGTGATTCTATCATCAGAACATGCCCATATATTGATTGAGTGAATTTCTTTTGCATGCATTGGCCAACTCTCAAGGTGGACATATCTCTCTGATTTTTATCAATGAGAAGACAGCTTGTATAATGAGACAGACATCACAGATATAGCTAGGTACTTAACTCCAATTCTTAGGGTATTAAACGGCAATTTACACTTTTTTAAAAAAAATTAACATTTCAAGGTGAAATCAATTCAAGTTCACCTAATTTAAGCAAAAAAGAAAAAAATTAACATACTGTAATATTTAAAAGTGAGAAGAGATAAGGATCTCATTTCCCAAGACTTTAAGCATGTATATGATAGTTTGCAGGAGAAATAAGTCACTTTCTTCTATGCTCCCTCATTAAAAAGACAGGAACTAGTTCTGCTCTGTAAAGCAAATGGTCTAAAACTCAGGCTTATACTTGTAGTCCAGTGGTAATTCTAGTACGTGGTGCCATATATCATATTTACCATTTCCTAGCCACTGGGCCAACTGCTGTACATTTAATTCTCTGCAACTCCAGGAGGTCATGATTATCACCCCCATTTTGCAGATGAGAAAAAACGGAGGTCTTGAGATTAGGTACATTGCAACTTGGGCCAGTCCACTTGTTTGATGCCAAAGTCCGGGTGCACTCTATCCCGTCAAATTTCCTTTGAACTGAGTGGCCTGCACTGTGTAAACATTTTACATTCTAACACAGTAAACACTTTAAAATGCAGATAAAGCTTAACTTTATACATATATAGAAATAACTAGGCTACATGTGAGTCTTAATCAGCTGGTTAGTTGTCAGTAGTGTCTAGATTCCAGCAGAAGCTTCCTAAAGGAAGTAAATATCAAGCCATTCTGAAGGCAGGTATTTAAGCAGAGAAGTGAAAGGACGGCACATTGCTTTGGGACCAGCACATGTGAAAGGCCCAGATGGGGGATCAGAAAAGTCACATTCAGATACCATTGGGAAATCTAATGGCCTAGAGCAGAGAATTCAAATAAAAATTAGAGATGAATCATCTAGAAAAAAGAATGCCCACTGAATGGAATTTTTTGAAACTCATGCAAAGTTCTCATTTAATTTGGGAAGGAATATGAAGCTTTTGAGGAGGAAAGTGAAACAGTCTAAAAATGTTTGGACCATAAGGACAAAGTAATACAAATTGGATCTTTAATATGAGATGATCCAAGGAGCCCCCAAAGAGCTTGATTCTGGCTCTGACGCGTGGAAGGAGTGACCAGGATGCTGTTGCAGTGTCCAGCGTTCAGATGGTCAAAGTGAACTCCAGCAGTGAGAATAAGAACCAAGGAAAACAAGAACGAAGGCTATACAGTCATTCAATAATTCACTCATTCAGCAAACATTTGGTAAGCCACCTGCTTAAAAATATCCAGGCACAATGTTAGGAACTGGGGATACACAGATCATAAGACATCATCCCTGCTTTTGAGGGACACTTGCTGTCTAGTAGAGGAAGACAACAATTGTTGATGATGAAGTGGCAAGACTTGATAACTGACTAAAGTAAATGTCTGGCTCATGAGAAAGAAACATATTGACCAATTGGATGAAAACTATCCACGCTTGTGACCCTGGGAAAAGGAGGGAGTAGTAGCACCACTTTCCAAAACAGAATTTAGGAAGCAAAGAGAGTCTGGTGTTCAATAATATTTTGCTTCAGACACATCCAGTGTTGGGGTTGTTGGTATATGTGAGTCGGGCTGCCATAGAGGCAGCAAGAGATATCGAACCAAAGATAATGTAAAAGGTCCAAGCTGGAATTAAGGATTTTTGAGAATTTGAAGTCATTTTCCAAGAGAGACTCCACCAAGAGCAAAGTTATTTCCAGATAAACTGATAATCCATTAATAACCTTAAATAATCCCATGATAAAAGGTTAAGGTGTGCTTTGTAGACGTATGTTGTTTTGAGGGAGGAGAGGAAGGAAGGATTCAGTGAAGAAAATAAATTAGCTAGATTTCGAACCACGGTTCACTCAACTTCATTTGCATCTTCAAATTTCACCCACAAATTGTTTATTAATTACAAAGGGAAAAAGCTAATTGTGAAATCTAGTCTATTCTCTTTTCCTGAACTGAGTGGAAAAATTCTAGAAATAACACCTTTACTTAAAGCTTGCAAAGCTATCTTCATCATTACAGTTGTGAGCCAGTTAATCCTTTTCACAAACCAGCAAATTTGGCATTATTTTCCTCATTTTATGAAAAGAGGAAAATTGCACAAAAGATTTAGGAACTCATTGATACCTAGAGAAGGAATTAGTTTGCAGGCGATAATTGGCTTCTGTTTTTGTTTCTGCCCTTAATGAGGAAGGAAAATCAGACTGTGCATTTAAAAAATATAGGTTGCCTCCAGCTCCTTAATGTGGGCCGATGTGAGGGCTCCAGTGAGACCATTAAGGAAGGGTTGAGGAAGAAGCAGCATAGGCACTGATGGTTGGGATAAATTCAAAATGAAATATATATATATATATATAGTACTTTTTTTCTTAAGTTGAGGGTCTTTTTTTAAGACAGAGAAATCATGTGTTGTTTTGTTAAAACATTTTTTAAAAACTCAAGGATTTTTCTAAATACAACAAAAATGATCATCATTAACATTTTTTAGGCACGCCTAAGGACAAGGTGACTATAAGAACAAATTAAGGTACGATTCCTGAACTTGAAACATTTATGACATAAAATAACATTATTCTGAACGAATGCAAAGAATAAGAGAAAGAATCACAAACTGTGCCCATCTCCCAGACCCACTCTCTGCCTTCACTCAAGGGCGTGAACACCAGGAAATGGGTATCATTTCGGCCTCTCTTGGAGGCTGCCTTCTACAGCGAGGTGGGCAAGAGCTCTGTTTGACATGTCGAGTTTGTGAGGCCTTCAGTTTATCTTAGAGGAGCTATTTACGATTTACTTGGAAACAAAAGTCTGGAGCTTAGGAAAGTCTGGAGCTCGTGTCAAGACTAGGGTCATAGATTAGGGAGTAATTGATGCCTCATAAATGGTAGTTGAAGCCATAGGAGTGAATGAGAGAGGATAAAAATAGAAGACAGTTAAAGATAGACTCCTGGGAAATATTAACTCATATGGAGCAGGTGGAACAACGAGAGCCACCAAAGATACTAGGAAAGAGCAGTCAGAGAGAGAGGAACTGAGAAAGAGAGTGACATTCTGGAAGCCACGGAGTAGAGGTCATCAGGAATGTCAAATTAGACAAGAGTCAACTAGGATGAGGACAGGCTGCTGGATTTGATTATTAAGTAGGTCATTGTTAACCTTTAACAGAGTGCTACCAAATGGGCAATTGGGAAGAATAATTGATGCTATTGTTTAGTGCAATTTGCTAAAGTAAAACACAACATACTTATAAAAGTAAACAGAAAGTATAGAAATTAGTAACAGACTTGAAATAAGGCATCTTTTATTCAAATCTAAGGGTTGCCTATTCCTTGATAAACACCACATCCCTCCTTCATCACAGAAGGTGAGACAGATTTACTTAAGGCTATTTGACACATCCAAGCTCACTATGCAAGCCAGTGTTCAGTGCACCTAGAACCCGTCCCATCCCGTCACAGTCGACATCTCAAAAGGCGGAAGTAGAATCCCGTACAACTGATTGGGACACCAAACTTTACAGCAGAACAGATCTGTGTAAAAGAAAACATTCGGTCTGTGTTTTTCTTTGTTTGTTGGTTTTGTTTTTCTTTGTTTTCTTTGTTTTTCTATATATTTCAGTAAAATGACCTTTTAACTGTAAAATAGTAATGATTCTTGACCCACGATAACAGGCCACTATCACAAACATCTGGCTGTTTATAATAATCTTGTGTTTCTTTGTTTAAAACACTGCATTTATTTTATTACTGCTTATTTGCAGTTTTTATAGCTTCAAAAATAGGTAGTAAAAATCAAGAATGAAGAGAATGTTTAGAAGAAAACAGTAACAATTCACCAATAAATATATTTTTTAAAAGATTTGAAATATGTTTTAGCCTCTAGAATGTACTTGTTTTCCTCATGCTAAGGGCAGCTTTGAGTTATGAATAGAACACTCTAATAGCTGTAATTCAGCCTAAACATTTCCTCCCTGATCTCACAGGAATGATGAATTTTGATGACTTTGATTTTGTGAAAGCAAACTTGATACATCTGCTCTTTGCTTCTGCCACCGAAGGGAGTGAATGTATTAATAACAGAGCCTGAAAAGGAGTATGTGCCCAACTGCATCCTGGGGGTTTGGGAAGATAGGACCCACCCAAACTCAACCTTGGAATGGGAAGTAAAGAGCTACAAAAATTAAAATTTTAGTAGCCTACCATCCACTATTCTTGAGCTAAAGTACATTGTAATTAACTTTTATGAAAACCTCTGAGTTAAGGAAATTAGACTAATTGGCCTCATTCTTTGTAATTTGCTGTTTTCAACTAATAAAAGCAGCTTTTAAATTCACTTCATTCTCTCAAAATCTCTCCCACGGTGTCCATTTTATATTTGTTTGACTGCAGATGGGGCAGCAGAATTCTAATGAGGTCGATGTTATCGCGTGGGCGGTGATACACACATGCTGATGGAAGAATCGAAGGAAGCTTTTCTACTGAAAGTGTTGAATGTGGGGATCACATGCCAATTCCCCCGGGCCCCGCTGTTAAGTGACTTATTAAAGGTCTCACAGCCCACAAGTAGCAGAGCCAGGGCAAGACCCCGACCCTGTCTCTAGTCCAGTGCTCTTTCTCCTTCACCCCACCTCTCCATCAGGTGAGATGTTTATTACTTCTCCAGACAAACAGATAAACAAACAAACAAAAACCTTTTTACTATTCGTGGGTAGAGAAAATTCAGGAAACATGAATTTGAGTCCTGGCTCATCTACCATTTATTTGACTGCCACCACCAAGTCACTTTATATCTCCGTATCTATAGCTGCATTTCCCTTACCCAGAGAAGTCCACTTTGGCAGCTCAAAGCCATGCACCTCAGATCAAAGGACTGGGGGTCCACAAGTGTCCATTTTATAACTTATTTTATCTTCAGGTGACGAGTCTTTTAGGCAAGTCTTTAAAGCTTTTTGACCTTCAGTTTTCTCATTTGTAAGATAGGAATCATAAGAGATGCTCTCCAAATCCAGGATCGTGATGGGATTACGGCCTATAAAAGACAAACGGTGCTCTAAAATAGAGTCTTTGAGGAGGTACAGATACCGTCTTACCTATTTGAGCACTCAGGAGGTGCAGTCATGCAGCAAAGGAAACTTGACTAAGGTTCAGGAACCTGGGTTCCAGTCCCTGGTTCTGCCATTGTCTTTGTGTGTGACTTATCAGGTCACATCTTTGCTGTGCCTTAATTTCCACAAATGTAAAAAGAGGTTGGGCTTTCACTGGTTGTTAACTTTTTGTGTCACGTGCCCTTTTTTTTTTGGTGAGAAAGATCAGCCCTGGACTAACATCCGTGCCCATCCTCTTCTACTTTGCATATGAGATGCCACCACAGCATGGTTTGACGAGTGGTGGTAGGTCTGTGCCCGGGATCCCAACCTGCGAACACTGGGCCACAGCAGTGGAGCGCACAAACCAACCACTACGCCACCGGGCCAGCTGCTCACATGCCCTTTTGATAACCTGATGAAGCATATTGATCCTGTCTTCATAATGCACACCAGCCTCAACCTTTGCATACATTTCAGTGGACTCGCAGCCTCACTCAATATGTAATGGACTCCAGGTTAAAAAGCCCTAACCTCATTGATCTCTTCTAGATTAAATCATCTAACAAAGCTACAACCAAGCTGTCTGTATCTATTTTGGATGAAGATGGCATTCCATATTCAGTCAGTTTTTCAGTCCTTAGAGTTCAACTTGAATCCTACAGATGGTAGCAGATTTCTGGCACAAGGTCATCACACAGTTGAAATTTGTGAGGAAAAGGATCTTACAGCCTCAGTACTGTTTGAAATGGGAACTCTTAAATCTATCATCTCATATTTTAAGCATAGATAAATTTTGTCTCTTACATCTAGGCCTACAACTAAAATAAAATGGCCCTTTGTAAAACAAGTTCTTAAATCTCTGTTCATACTAAAAAGCAAATTCAAGAAATTGAAATATCTCTTTGCTTGAAAAGATACATGGAAAGAGAAGAAATAAACTTGGATTTTGTTCTTTTTCTTTGATATTACCTATTTTGAGAATCAGGTGAACAGGTGACAGGCTACATACTGTATCAACTATGTAATGACTGACCCCTACAGTGAGCCTTTGGTTGACTACAATAGAGTCCATTCAAGTCAGTTTAAGCACACAGGGAAGTTTTCTGAAAGAATACAAGGACCTCTCAAGGAATCCCAGGTAGGAAGTCAGCGCAGTCTCAGGAAGAACCAGAGCCCAAGAAGTTGGGAATTCAGAAGGGAAGGTTATTCTCTCCCGCTTCTCAGAGAAGCTGAATGCTTCCTGGTTTCCTCTTCCCTCTGCCGGTCGGCTTTATCTGTCAGACAGCAGTGTCTACTTCAGGATGCTCATGGCCGCCCGGTGCAGCCCAACAATGACTTTCTGTCCAGACCCCAACCAAGACTGACTAGAGTCTCGAAAGCCCAGTTCCAAATTCCCTGGGAGAATTTGATTGCTCCAGCCTAAGGCAGGAATACATTCCAGTGAGCTGTGAGAAGTTGAGTCACATCACTGTCTGCTTAGTAGGAGCTTTGGGAGCAAAATTCCTGAGAAGGGTGCTTGCACAGGTTCCCTAAAAGGAGAATGTTCGGCAGAGGTCAAATAATAGGGAAAGGAAATGACTTGCATCCCCAGCATACGGCAGACCTCAAATCAAGGCAAGGGAGTCAACATCAGGAGCGTCTGGTAGCGAGTGAGGATGGAGCACTGACGCTTGCTCCCAAGGACCAGTCTGTTCCTGCTACTCCTCCACACTCAGAGGGAGAGCCTTTATCTGGAGAAGAGGTCCATAGCCTAGCAACTACCAGTTAGTGTGGGGGAGCTAGTCTGTTATCTTGTCCATATCTCTTTCCAGATGGGTACCAACACTTAAGATTTTATGTTGCAACCACATCCTGAAATCTTCCTCAAGAAAGTGTAATCTACAGAGTTGCAATAAATCATACAGATTTTCATAATAAAAGTTATAGGACCATTTAACCGCCTATTAACGCTAATCTCTATAGTGTTTTTTTAAAGACAGTTGAAAAAATGTAGATTAGCTTTGAAACTATAAAACTGTATTCATTAGCACTGTTTTGATTGCTAAATATATAAGTTCACTTGAGCTAGCTTAAGAAAAATTAGAAATTTATTTTAGAAATATGGTGATGTTTAAGGATATGAGGAAAAAAAGGCAGCTCTAGTTGGGCAAAAACTGGGAACCTAAAAAGTATCAGGAACCCACACAGTCCTCTCTCCAGTGTCTCCTTTGCTTCTCTTTGTGAGTCCACTTCATTATTATCCCAACCGACTGGCTTTTACCTGTTCCCAAATTCATAAGGTGGAATATGACAGCCAACGATAGTGAGTTTACCCACTTAGCGAGGTGATTTCTTGAAATATGAATTTGTATGTGTGTTTCTGTTTTGTACTTCCTTCTGCTCCCCCAGAGCCATTCACACTGACTAAAAGAGAATTAAGAAGGTTCCAAGGTTCCAGTAGGTAGGCAAAAATGAAGAAACGGTCAATGCTTGCTTTTTTTTGATTTACAAAGTCGGCTCTTTTGTAGGAGTCTATCAGAAACAATAGTTCTGGAAGCCAAAGCTTTTTTTTTTAGTAAGATTCATTTACTTTATTTATTTATTTTTGCTGAGGAACATCGGCCCTGGGTTAACATCTGTGCCCATCTTCCTCTGCTTTTTATGTGGGACACCTGCCACAGCGTGGCTTGATAAGTGGTGCGTAGGTCCTCGTCCAGGATCCAAACCTGTGAACCCTCAGCTGCCTAAGCGGAGTGCGCAAACTTAACCACTACACCACCCAAGACTTTATTTTTTTAACTTTTTTATTTTTTTTGTGAGGAAGATCAGCCCTGAGCTAACATCCATGCCAATCCTCCTCTTTTTGCTGAGGAAGACTGGCCCTGGACTAATATCCATGCCCATCTTCCTCCACTTTTTATGTGGGATGCTGCCACAGCATGGCTTGACAAGCAGTGCATTGGTGCACGTCTAGGATCCGAGCCCAGGCCGCCAGCAGTGCAGTGCGCGCACTTAACCGCTACGCCACCAGGCTGGCCCCTCCAAGACTTTATTTTTTTAGAGCAGTTTAAGATTCACAGGAAAATTGATGGGAAGGTACAGAGATTTCCTGATATTCCCTACCCCTACTCATGCATAGAAGCCAAGGCCTTTGACCTGAATGAAGTGGGTTTTGTCGAGAGAAAAAAAAAGATTGTGAGAATTGAAAGGACAGGCCTTGAAGGAAGCAGGGCACAGAATTTATGTCCTAACAATAATACATTGGAAAGAGGCTGGAAGAAAACCCTGACTATAACTACCTCCTCCCCAGAGAGAAGGGAGAGGAGGTCAGTAGAGCCTGAGATAAGGGACCAGGACCTTGGGGGAGCCATGTGGATGGAGACAGAGTAGGCCTAGAGAGACCATGAGCACCTTACTCACCAGGGCTGGGAGCCAAATGGGGAGCCCAAGCAGGTCTGCAGATCATAGGTCACCACTGGAGTGAGCTCACACTGGCCTTGGTCCTTTGTACCAAGGAGCCACAATTAGCTGGGCTTTGTTGTTTTGCTACCTGTAGAGGCCCTTTCACTGACAGCAGCCAGAACATCACCTCACCTTGGCCCATCCAGCAGAAGCAGGTCGCCTGGACTCAGGAATTAGAAGATCCCCATCCAATCTGCCCATGTGGACAATCAAGCTTTTCAACAGAGCAAGACATTCCTAAGCCTTCCACCACCGAGGGTGGGCCCTGACCCCAGAGGGGGCTAGTGGTAGCGGGGAAACGATGCCACTGCACCCGTACTTGGATACTACTGGACAGTGGGGAAACTGACCTTGTCGCAGGGTCACGCAGATTGCTGCTCTCTATCTCCCAGTCCAATTCCAAATTCCCAGGGAAGGGACTCTGCTTGGCTTAGCCTGGGTCAGGCGTCCACTCCAGTCCAACCAACTGTGGAAAGGGACGTGGAGATTTAGCCAGCTTAGGTGGGGGGTATATTTTAGGGAGATGTTGTGAACTGGGCTTACACTCCAAAGCGCTTTCACATGAAACTCTTTACACAGTTATAATTCGTTGTATCAGATCATTATGCATGTTAGCTTTCAGACTTATAAAATTTAATCTTTTATGAACTATTATGTGACCTTGGTCACTTAGTATTTCTGTGCCCCAGTTTTTTCACTTAAACTATAAAGAGCCTACAAAAAGTATCTCTAAGATTTCTTATAACTCTTTATTTAAGATCTATGACTCTATCTTACCATATCTGTAGATGGCTACAGGCTGATCATTCAGAAAGCTGATATAAAAAAATCAAATTCTGTGCTAGAATAACCAATACCTTCTATACATACAAACACACTACATACCTCCTCATCACCCACACAGCACATCATCACCCACCTGCCCACACTGCCCAACCTCACCATGTAGTTCATATTCCAGAGTTGGTTGTTTCCATTCTTCAGGATTAAAGTTCCTATGTTGGAAATGTGATTGGAGAAAGGACATTTTGTAGGATGGACAGGCTGAGGTGGAGGGAAGACAAGGCTGGAAAAGGCAGAGGGAAATCTCTCCTCCAAATCCCGTGGACTGGTTTGGTGTCCTCTGTGCAGTGAGGGGTTGGAGGCTGGAGCTGAGTGAGTTAGTCAAGAAGACTCTGTGAGATTTTAAGTACAAGCAGAGCTGCCTCAGGACTCCAGATGACAATGTGGTTGGGAGCACGGCTGAGACACAGCAAGGACTGGCAGCTGTGGGAGCAGACCCTGCACCCTGGACAAAGACTCTGGAGATCCCATAGGCTGGTGGCCCCAGTGAGCCTTCTCCTAGCAGCCTTGTGAGGAGCAGATGTGAGAAAGCTGGAGCTGAAGTAAAAGAAGTAGAAGAAAGAGCCCAGGGCGCATGTCAGGCAGTGCTAGTGTGGTCTTGGGGACACATTTGGGACTTACTTTGCCTGAAAGCCAGTAGCCTGCACTGATTCAAATAGGGGCTAAAGATTTAAGATCCATAAAACCTCATCTCCAGATGTTATGGGGTGAATTGTGTCCCCCTAAAAATTTATATGTTAAAGTTTTAACCCCCCCTAGTACTTTGGAATGTAACCATATTTGGAGATAGGGCCTTTAAAGAGGTAATTAAATTAAAATGAGGTCCTATGGATGGGCCCTAATCCAATATGAGTGGTGTCCTTAGAAGAGGAGGAAATTTAGACACAGAGATACATACAGAGGGAAGATGATGTAAAGACGCGGGGAGAAGATGCCTGTCTTCAAGCCAAAGAGAGAGGCCTGGAACGGATCCTTCCTTCACAACCCGCAGAAGGCATCAACCCTGCTGACACTTTGATTTCGAACTTCTGGCCTCTGGAATTTTGAGAAAATAAACTTCTGTTGTTTAAGCCACTAAGTCTGGCACTTTGTTACAGCTCTAGAGAACTAATGCACTAGAACATTGTTTTCCAAGTGAAATTTCTTAATGTCTGCATTTTATGGATTTCCTAATATCACGGACTATAAGATTCATTGAATTATAACTGCGGTTTCTTAGGAACAGGGAGAAGACATTGGTATTATCCATGTAAAGCTAAGCATGTCATTATAGAACAGAAAAAAAGGTACACCTTCAGCCCAGCTAGTGACTGAAGGCCTCACAGGTAGCGAAATGGCCACATTTTCAAATGAGTTCATAACAACATTCTCTGAAACAAACCAAATAACTGTTTAGTTATTGAATCCTACAGGATTTCCCACAAAAGGAATTATTTTAAACTCAGAGCTGGTTTAAAAGGTAATTAGCTTGTTGACTATCTTGGGACTCTAGGCTATAAGAGTTCACGTGGATGCACTGGAACAAATGGGGAATATCATGCTGATTAATTAAATAACTCCTTGTATAATAGGCTAAATGTAAATTGTCCTACTCCTTTGGTGTTCTTAAGTAGAAATATCAAACAATCACCGGTGAGTATCTTGCAACATATAAGTGCACGTGGCACACTGCAATCGTAAGTTGGATGCCAACCGTGAGATCAACCGATGGTCTCTTGAAGTCTCAACCAGCTAAAATTATGACACCAAATATGGTAAGGCATGGTGCTGTTTACTGGCAACAAGTGATCTGTTTCATTGTCTAAATTTTGAACCCTTAATAGGACACCCAAGAAGTCTCCTACTTCAAAAAACTGCAAAACAGAACTGAAGAGAGAGAGAGAAAGAGAGAGAGAAATATAGAAAAACGAGATCTTTTGACCAATTTTTTTTAGTCTTGACTTTAGGCTATAGGACAAAATCCCTAAATGAATGTGTCTTTCTCTTGCTTCTGAAAAAGTTTCTTGTGCAGAATATTGTGATATGGAAAAATCAAATAGAACAGTGTTGGATATCTTCTGGGCCAGTTAAGATTCTGTAACTGAAAGCTGATTGAAATTGGAACAGTGTTATTTTCCAAACTAAGCAAATTCCAATGGGTTCAGCAAAACAAAATTTGATTGATGTTATTGACAGGGTGGTGGAAAACTGTGAAAAGTGAAAATGTTATGCTACATTCAGGTCATGTAATAAATCAATTCTTTTGAACATAAAGAAGTATATAACTTTTGTTAATAAAAAATCTGTTTATCCCCAACCCTCTTAAACACATGTAGAACAATATTTAAAGAATATTTGGCTTGAATTTATGATATCTTTGTTGGGTTCTGCTTATATTATCTTCCCTATCTAGTTGGAAGAATTTTGTAATCGGGAAAAAGTTTTATTCTTTCTCTTTCTCTGCTCACATTATTTCTCTGCTTCAAATATTTTTAGTTTATCAACTTCCACAAAATGAGCTATTTCCACCAAAATATGCTTAGGGAAAACTTGAAGGAGAGATAATAGAAGGTCCAAGTACTCTTACTCCTGATCGGTGCCAACATATTTCTCTTCACTTAGATTTGAAACCTGAGTCATCTTTGGAACTTATCTTTCTCTAGTCTTCACATTCAGTCAGATACCAAGTCCTGCTGATTCTTCGTTCGTATTTTCTCACACATATGTCCATTTCTTTCTAGTCTCATTGTCACCATATCATCTCATGCAATTTCAATCTCAATTTCTTCTATCCTCCAATCCATTCTGTATATTGTTTCCCGAATGATTCCCCTCAAATTAATTTTCTCATTCATTGCCCTGCTAAAGAAAAGCAAAACACAACACAATCATTGCAATGACTCTCCATTGCTAATAAGTAAAATCCAAATTCCCCAGGCAAGTATTTTTTTTTAGGCTAAGTCAATACTATTAAGAGTTTTCTCCCTAACTGATGCCAGCGCCCCGGGCTCACTAGAAAAAGCCAAGTATGTGCTTTGGTTCAGAGGATCCTCCTACCTGGCACTTCAAACCTTCTGTCCCGTGTCTCATCACCAGATTTCTTGTTGTCTGGCCCCTTCAGACTGATAGTGAGTTTGGATACCTGCTTGGCTTTGGATTGAGCTTCTTCCCAAAAGACACTTCTGGAATTCACCTCCATACAGTGCAGCCAATGATGTCCTCTGACAAATTTGACTCAACTGGGGAGCAATACCCTGACATTCGCCATCTGGGAAAGGGAGATCAGATAGCCTTTAATGCTTTCTTCAATATGGCCTCTGTCTATATTTTTTTGCTTTCTCTCCCTATGCAAATGATTTATTTCAGCAAAGAGTCCACCTATGGTACCCTAAATCTCTACTAAACCCACCCTAAGCCCCCAACCATGAGAGTCCAAAGGAAAATTTCCCTTATCAGAGTCCCTATTACTCATTACCAGAGAATGATGAGGCCACTCCTATTTGTTTTTTGGATATTCTCTGCTAACATGGGTACAGTCTGGCAATCCAGTGTGACCATCTCTATGCTTCATCATATTCTTTGTTTCTGTAGATGGTGGGTCTCCTCATCATTGCCATTAACCAGGTATGGCCACTCCTAGTAAAGTAAATCCTTCAGCTCTGTCTCTGCCTGACCGCTTGGACTGCCAGTCTCTATGTGACCAAACAGAGCCTCAATGAAAGTATGTGAAGTGTTTTGTTGTTGTTATTGTTTTTTTCCCACGGGAGTGTCAGATCTTGGGATGGTAGGGCAGTGTGAGAGAGACACTGGGTCTGGCTCTATGCAAGATATTCCCTTATCCCATCTAAGGAAAAGCCCTTCCCAACTTGAGCTTTCAAGGGAAGATATCTTCTGTAGATCAAACCTTCTGTCTTATCTTCCCTCTGTCTTTCCCTGCCCCATTAAAGGGCCCATCCTCTCTCTGGGGAAAATTCCTTCCACATGAGAAAGAGGGGAAATTACTTCCACATGAGAAAGAGGAGGCTCTGTTCCGAGAAACCTTTTTGGATCTTGCAAACTTGAGGTCCTCAGGCTCTGACAAGGTGTTCTTTGGGGCAGGGGATGGACAGGCTCCAGGACCCTGAATGAGGGTGAAAGTAGCTATTCGAATCAGTTTCCCCACAGAGAGAATGGCAATCAATTTCCCCGATGGTTGCCTAGCAAGTAATCACACTTCACCAGTGCAGGCACTGCTTCTTGTCTAGGACAGCAGTCCAAACTCACATCGAAGAAAAGATATTTCTCCTGTTATTTTTTTCTTACTTTTTTCAGAAAAATGGAACCCGCTGTTTTTTTGTGCCAAGAAACATTTGTTTCTTCACTGGGCCTGGCTGGAAGACTTGAACCACCACACCAGCTGTCCGAGAGGTGGCTCAGCCTTCGATCAGATTCTTTGGATTCCAAGTTTCCCCTTGATAGGATTGGAACTACGAGGAGGATATTCTAGTTTATCCTATCTCTCAGTATTGTGCTCATATAGCAACTACATAACTTCTTTATAACTTATGTGTAGGAGATACATGTAGACCTTGTGGGATACACACAGATAAATGAGACAATCTGAATTCCAGGAGTGTCGAAGCTAATGGGCAATATAAGTATGCCAGCAACTAGTCACGACATACAAAATGAAATAACTACTTTAATAGGTTGCAAATGAGGAAGGAGGGATGTTGATTTTAATTGGGGATGGTCCATTTTGATCAGAAAAGGTTTCTTGGAAGTGATGTCATTTAATATCCTTCAGTGTGAGTAGAGTTTTGATAAGTGGACAATGGCATTAGGGTCAGGTGAAATAAGATATAAAGGCCTAGAGTATCAGAGAATATGGCATTGTTGGGGGAACAGTGTAGGTAAAGCAACAAAAATGCATCTCCAGTTTTGAGAAGAAGATTCTCATCCAAATTTTGGATGAGAAATATAACTCTACGCCAATGAGAGCGCTGGATTGGAAAGATACACATCAAATATTTGATCGGGCTGGTGAGCTTTGCTTGGACATATTGTGCTTCCTTAAGGCCATCTGCAGCTAGCAGAAATTCAGTCCTACTATTTCTTATGCCTTGGAGGGTCTCCTCTGTTGCTTGTATCTCCCCATCAGTGCCATTAACCGCTCATGATTACTTCTAGTAATCCATAGAGAGGGTCAAAGTCCCTTTTTGTATTATATTGCACTAGAAATACCCTTGAAAGTACATAGTAGAAACATAGGTCACTGTTTACAGACAGAAAAGAAAAACCATTACAGCAAACGTATAATGTGCCAATACCACTTTAATATTTACTTTATTATACACGATGGTTATTATGTATGTTTGAAGATCCATAAAATTGATTTTCTGCCCACTGGGGAATAAATGGGCTATTTAAAACCATAGGCCCACAAACAAATCCCCTGAGGTGCATGGGAGCACATTTCCCTCCTGATGATCACCCACAATTAGAGCAGTTCTTTCAGATACATAAATTAAAGCAGTAAAATGAGATAACTATAAATAGCACTGCTTGTTCTCACTGAAGGAATTGAGCCGTAAACTACAAATCCTTGCTCAAAATAAGTTTGTTCTGTAGTTGCAAGCACTGATAAGAATAGGTTATGGAATCACCAGATGGGAAGAAATCCTAGTCTTTTTTCCCAAATTAGATTGGCTCAAACCTCCCACAGAGATAAGAATCTGTCTTGCTCTGATCATCCATATCAATGAGTCTCCACAGATTAGACTGAAAAAGAATTGAGAGCACTTGTGGGTGCTCCTCACATACTGGCACACCTATACAGCATTCCTCCCTTACGAGGTAAGAACTGGGCAAAGGCTGGCAGCTCTCACATGCCGTGGCCAGTGCTCAGAGAGAGAGCATCTCTTCTTAATCACGGTTGGGATGGTTGATGCCAGGTGGCAGTACCTGAGAACTCTGTCCCGAAGAGGCTTCTGAGATACAAAGTCTGAAATTCGGATACCGATCTGGAGGCCCGTTGGGAGACCAAGGGCCAAGGTATGGAACCAAAATAGGGCAAAGAATCAAAATCAAGGATTCTGAAGGGCTTGGATGGATCGGCTGGGTCCCTTTAAAAGATCTGGAGTGAGGTGGACCACATCTCCATTCATGTGTGTTGAGTACAGGCACTTCTTCCTCAAAGTGGGTTTTCTTAACATGAATTTCTTGAAAGACAATTGACTAATTAGAGAACGCGATTTGCATAACACAGATTTCTTTTGATTATAACAATTACAATCAAGAACTAGCACCAAAATAAGAAAAATGAAAACGCTATGGTTCATACTGGCTAGGAATACATTGCTGCTTTTGTGGCTGGCTGCTCATTTAACTGCTTTCTTTTGTTTATCTCATACCAATTTTGTATTTTGTTTGTAATAACAATGAAGGTGATAAGAATTGTGCATAAGAAACTCGCTAGATCCTAACCCCATCTCCCATGGAAATAATTATGTTTATAACAAATTTTTTGATAACTTTGAGCTTTCCGTAGGAGTATAATTTATGCACTATTGCAGAATAGACATTTTCATTTACATTTCTTTGCTTTAAATTTAATACTGTTCATTTCAAAAATGTGGAAAATGGCAAGAAGTGTATCTGGAAGAATACACTCTCAAAGACTTTATAATCCAGTTTAGATGAGACCTGCCCGTCTGTTCAGCTACTCAATCAGCCACAGTTTTCTGAAAAAAGAAAAATTTTTAAAGTTAACTTTTTTTTGTCATGTTTTAGAATGATCAAGTCTTAGAGGTGAAAACAAACTCAGAAACCACCTGGTTCCAACTATCCTCTAGTGTACCTTTAGAAACTGGTGTATGAAATATGAGAAGTCACGAGTAAAGGGAATGCTGAGGCCACTGAAAGCTTGGGCATGTATTGCCAATATTGGGCAAGATTTGGGCAAGGAGATCCCCCAGGGTATTTCAGAGGTGGAGTTAGAATGGGGAAGAGTCTCCTTGCTGGTTCCATCTGGTGCTATAGAGAAGCCAATCTTTATTACACTAAAAATTTAATTGTACTGAAGTTAGGATTCTCGGAAGAAATGTTTTCACCAACTTCACGTATAAATGCCATTTCCTTCAATAACGTGTTTTTACAACCTAAATTATTGTATGTTCCTTTGAGAAATGTGTCAATACAATTCTGATGGTTTAAATATTTGATGAGGAAGTACAGCATACAACTCTGCATAGTACCTGCTAAAAGAGTTTCACATCAGTAAACTGTGCTAGAAAATTAGAAGAACATTAGATTTTGATCTCAGAATCTCAACTGTAATGAACTATATTCAGGCATGTTTTTATATGAAACAGTGGTGCTCTCATATATATTTCTTTCCATCAGGTGCAACAGGGTTGCAAGATAGAGATTATTTTAGAGATGAAGACATGGATGTCCAGAGTGGATATAACCCGTCTGTGGTGAAGTATAGCAGATATTGGCTGAACAAGTATTTAAACTGGGTCTGATCTACTAGATAAAAATGGATCTTGATCAAAGTCTGGAAAAAATTATCAGAGAAATAGTTGTTTCTTCAACTTTTATACTCATCCTATTTTAAGAGAAAGTCTTTTTACTTATTTTTTAAGCTTTTCAGCAGACTGTTCAGGATCTTCAAAATGAAACCCTGGAAAACTAACCTAATCATTCCTTGTGAATTGAAATTCAGTATTCCTATTGTCTCACTATCACCCAGAGAATATTTTATATAAAACCCTATAAAGATAGAACATCTACAAAAAAGTAATTTAATCTGTCTTCTTTTAAAAGGTAATACTAATTTTATTTAATTTTTATGACATTTCAAAACATGAATCACTAATTTTTTCACTATAAAATAATATACCCACATTATATTTTAAAAATATAGACACTAGAGATGAAGGAAATCAATTCTAACCCCACCAGCCTAAAAAGGCAATTGCTTGTATTTTGGTCTGACTTTTAAATGTCGTAGTTTGTTTCTTATGCATATTTTTACAAAGCTGAATATATTATGAATATGGAATGTCCCCTTTTCACCTCTTAAACTTAATATATAAGAGTTGGGAATTTAATCTTGACTCTTCTGTTAAAGATAACAAGACTAGAAAGAGATGAGTAGAAAGGAAAAGAACAAAAAGGATGGATAAAATCCTCCTTCAGCCCTTAATTTGTTAAATGCTAATTTTTCCTGAAGTCCTTATCTGACTCTCAAGTATTGTATAAGTGGGTATAAATATCTTAGTTAGCTCGGGGAGCTATAACAAAATACCAAAGACTGAGTGGCTTAAACAACAGACATTTATTTCTCAGTTCTGGAGGCTGGAAGTCCAAGATCAGGGAGCCAGCAGATTCTGTGTCTGGTGAGAGCCCACTTCTTGGGTTGCAGACTGACACCTTCTGCTGTGTGCTCACATGGCTTTACTTTGGTGAATGTGCACAGAGAGAGAGTTCTTACTCTTCTTCTTCTAAGGGCACTAATCTCATCGTGGGAGCCACACCCTCATAATCCCATGAAAATCTAATTACCTCCCAAAGGTAATTACCTCCCATCTCCAAATACCACCACTTGGGGGGTTAAGGCTTCAACATATGAATTTGGTGGGGGGACACAAACATTCAGCCCCAAACAACAGGCAAACCGTAGTTTAACACAGAGTCAAACCTCACCATTATGCTATAAGCAGAGTCCAAAAAGTACAGTCAAGTAAAATGAGGACCAGTGTTATTGCAAGGTTAGTGAATGACTTGGGTAATGGGACACAGTCACTAGTGGCATCACATCTAAACTCGAGTTATCGCAGGGCAGGTTATCTCTCTGTTTGAAGACTCCTTTTTAAGGACGGTGTAAAAATAGGATCTGAGCTGGTGAGAATGATGCCCCTTATCTTCACTTGTTGGATATTATTACAGCCATTTTCATTGCGAGTTTAAGGCTAATAAGTTTCATTTTCAGTGTCAGTTCTAATTGGTTAGTAGCGGCCACCTGGAGTGCTGCATTGAGGAGAATGCCAAGGCCATGTCAGAGGAATCTAGAGCCTAATTGGTTAGTCCTGCCTAGAATGATTGTGGGAAGGAAGTATATAGGTGTGAATAATACAAATTGGACTTCCTGGGTTTTAGGCATGTTAGTTTTATTACTAATGAGGGTATTCACAGAGATCCTTCCAGAGAGGCAGAGGCAGGGGGTAAAGCTGCCTGAAAGAGAATCTGAGAGAGCCAACAAAGCTGGTGACCTGAGTCAGGAAGAACTTGATTATTCTATGGACTAGAGTAAGCCAATCACTAATGCCCTGAAAATTACTGGAGAACTAGGATCTCTCTCCAGTTGGAAAATAGTGGGCAGTTCAAGAGGGGGCTGAAACAGAAAATGCTTGAGGTCCACTGTGGTGATTCGTAGGAGCAGACAAGCTTGTGGAATAGATAAGCATCTTCAGTGCAACACAGCCGAGGGCGGGACAAGGCTGAGAAGCTGGACTTCACCTAAAGCAATTGTTCTCAATGCTGGTTGCATCTTAGATTCACTTGGGGAGCTTTACAACCCTATCTACACCTGGGGACCACCCCAGACAAATTAAATCATTATCTTCTGGGGGTGAGCCCAGGTATTTTAGTTTGTTTCCCATGAGATTGTGGGCCTGGGAAGGAAGAAGGAAGAAGAACCAGTACAGTGGTATTCCCAGTTAGTGAGGAGGATCAGCAGGCCTATTCTGAAAGAAAAGGATCAGAAATGGATCATGGTGGAAATCTGAGAAGCTCTCCACCCTCACCTCCACCTAGTAGCCCACTGACCTCCTTCACGGGCTACATCTGACAGCTTTGAGGCCTAAAGGGAGGACTTCATTCAATACTTCTCCACCAAGTCTGCAATTGAGTGGAGAGGGTGGACAGAAAGTAGGAACTGGAGGTAGGAGAGGGAGAAGGGAAAAGGAAACACGGAGAAATAGCAAGGAAGGCAAGAGCTCTCCTAGTCTTTGAATACGTATGTTCATAAAATACTACTCAGAGTTTGATGCATGAGAGAACCAGGGCAAGGAGATGGAGATGCCTAGCTTGGAGAAAAGAAGCCATAAGGACCATGATAACTGTCTTCAAATGTTTAAATGGAAAGCCACAATCGCCCGACCTCCTAATAAAGCCAGCCATATGCCAAATTCTAGAACAATCAACATCCAAAACTCTTAGAATGTAGAAGGGATTATACTTCTTTAGTGTGGCTCCAAAGGCAGAATTAGGACTGGGGAATTTAAAGTTCCAAGGATGCAGAATTCAGATCAACCACAAGAAGAACTCTCTATGACAGAGAGTTTACAAGGGTGGAAGGGCTTTAGAGTCTGATGCACTGGGTCTAAGTCCTGGATCAACCATTATTAGCTGCGTGATCTTGAGAAATGTACTTAAACTCCCGGAGTTACTATGTCCTCACCAACAAAATATAAGTAATAATATAGGGTTTTGAGGCTCACATCAGATTATACATACAAAGGCCCTGATGCAATGTCTAGTATCGGGTAGTGACAACACAATGTTCGTGGGAAGTGTTCCTGTTGCTTCAGAATTAACAACTGGAATCCAAAGCTGAGGGCAAAGAAGTGTCGGGGACCAAACAATAAATAATAAAAGAACAGGGATGAGACATTCCTTTCAGGGCTTATCAAGAAGTGGCTGAACTTGCTCTGCTTCCCCAACCTTCCTCTCTGCTACCTGCTCCCAGTCCACATAGGCAGGCAAGAGTCGGGAGTGAACTCTGGGAAGTCGTCTGCATCCTTGGAAGGCTGTATTATGATAAGATGCCTTTCCTTCTCCCTCTTCATTCATCAGTTGGGTGTCTGCTTATAGCACAGCTGGGCTGGGCTACCTCTGTCCAATTTGAAGAGTAGAAAAGAGAATGGGAAGGAGAAGGCAGAGCGGAGGGAAGGAGTGCAGCGCTGCTTCCACGCCCAACATTTAGCATTGGTTGATGGATACGTGGTTTTACCATGGATCAAAGGGATGCTGTTGAGGCCGTCTCACCAGTATCCCACCCAAGAGAACTGGCTGCCCGGAAAGTGGATGCTGGTAACGAGAAACAGTGGGATGAATCACCAAGGGAAGGAGCAGATGGTGGAGGTGGTGAAGTGGGAGGCCCTGTATGGGGCCTCTGGAAAATTCACATAAGCACCAATGAAGGAGCCAGATTTGGAGGTCTGCCACAGAGAGGGGAGCCAACAGCCAGCCAGCAATGGCCAGAGAGTCCTTCAACATGCCAGGCAGGTAAAAAACACTTGTTTGTCTCTCCTGTCCCTCTTTCCTGTCTCCACACAGAGAGGAGGAGTACAGACAGTAGAGGAAGGTGCCCAAGAGCAGGTAAGCCCCTCTGTACTTTAAGTCCCTCTGGTAGGGGGACAGGCCAGGGCTGAGAGAGGGGGCATGGTCATTGTATTGAAGTGAGATTGAAATTTAAACTGGACTAGACTGGGTTGGGCTTTTTATCGCTGAAAATGAAGGGAACCCTACAGATCTGCTGGAGATGATGTCAGGGGACACAACGAGGGGATCGTGAACGTTGCAGAGTTGAAGGCAATGACTGTAGAAAAATAAAATCATTTTATGTTTGACCCTCTTATGAACTAGAATTGTTTGATAAACCAGATGCGGTAGCTACTATTTTCATTAACAACAAAATGGCAACAAGCAAGACTGAATGATACGGCTTTGGGGAAATGCACTGGTGATGAATCACTGTGTGATTATGCGGGTGGGGCTTCCCCTGAAGGGACTGGAACAGCTCACGGCCAGCTGTCCTCAGAAGAGGTCGGCGCTGGGGCAGGGAATCAGAACTCTGGGACCCGGATCTCCCAGGAAGGGCACCTTCTGAGGCCAGAGGTGTGCCCCGTAGCACGTGGGTTGCTGGGAAAGACAGAAGGCTTCCTCTGGGAGGGGAAGGAGCCCAGGCTCCGGCACTGACTCATTCTGTGTTCTCTCTCCCATTCATTGTCCCTGAAACTTTGTTAAGGTTTGATCAGTGTCTAACATATTTTGATTTCCGATGTCCTGAGGGAAATTAAGGACAAAGGTCTACAACCACGCTTGGGGCAAAACGGAGGAGGGTTGTGACTCCTGTCCTGAGGTTGCAGTGGTGGTGGCAGCAGCTGGCCTTGGGCACCAGCTGAGAAGAGTGACCATCTCACAGGAGCCGATTACGTTAGAGGTAGTGGCCAAAATAGGGGTACTTGAGGCACTGGTTCCTGGATACGCACTGCAGGGGACTCTGAGAGTTTAAAGATTCTTAAGCGTAGCAGGGGACACTGGGCTTGGGGGGCTAATTTATGTCAATACCACTTGTGTGAGTTAAGCCATATCGTTTGAATTACACTATAATTAGAGTTATCCAACAATGGAATGAGCTTTGTCACTACAAGCATTTAAAGGATAAATATTTTCCTTTTAGGGAGTCTTCTAAGGGTGTTCCTGTGACATTTATCTATCCAACATGTATTTATTTTTGCATTTACTGTATATCAAGCATTGTGCAAAGTGCTTTATATACAATCCCTCTTAGTAACCCAGTGTTATAGATGAGGAAACAGGCTTAGAAGTTAAATAAGTTGCCTAAGATCTTAATAGCTAATAAGCAGTAGAGATAGGGTGTGACAACAGGCTGTCTAACTCTACCCATTACCTTGTACTCATTCCAAAGGTGAGTAGGCTAGTCTAGTGGAGGAGGTTGAAACAAACAATTATAGACTGATTCATTGATGCAGATATGCACAAATTGTTACGGGGCACATGACAGCATAATGGAAGGCGAACAGTGGAATGGAAGGGATGTGACTTCTTAGAGGATGTATCTCCACGATTGTGTCTTAAATGATGTGTAGGAGTTATAAGAAGGAGGGAGCACCATGGGGGTGGGTGAGAGGAGACTGACATTCCAGACAGAGGGGCCAGCGAAGTGATTCTCACAGAGGGGTAGTTCAATAAACATTTGTTGGGTAGTTGAATGATAGCGTGGGCAAAGTCACCTGGTCAAGACACACATAGCTTTAGGGGGACAGGAGTGGGGAGATCCCCAAGCATATCAGTATGGAATGCAAAGGGCAAGGGAAGGAATGTCAATGAGGCTGCAGTTATCATGAGCCAGATGGTAAAAAAAAAAAAGCAGCTATGGGGACAGCAGAAATGTTTGGAGGTTGCTTTCCAAGAGCAGATTTTGGAATCTAAGATTTCTGAGGTGGAGCACTTCCAGATGATGAGAAGATGCATGGGGTCACCCTGGGAGTGTTGGCTGAAATGAACAGGTGGGGAAGATCATTGGAGTTAGAAGAACATCCCAACATTTTGATGCTAAGTAGATCCCTTACAACTCTAAGCATTTATAATTCTATTAAGTACCTGGATTTTCTTGAAATGAATGAGATTGTAAAATGCTTTAGTATCATTATACAAAAGCTGGTTGCCTAACTAAAAGTTGTTATTTTACTCAGCTTTCGCAAATACACTGCCAGGGTGTTACCATCAAAGCTTGTGATTTTTGTAATAGTACCCAATTAAGTGTTTCAGTTTTGTTATGTGTGGACAGAGTGTTTATTTGTGACTCTAACACCCCATAACCTAGTGCAATGAAAACATACAGGTCCAGTTCATTGGTTTGCATGCAACTGATCAAGCTGAGGTAGGTATTACCATAAGAACAAAATGGTTTACCTAGGTTTAAGGATTCAGGCAAGCAGTTTAGCTAGAAGGCTCGGAACGCCTTCACCACTACAGGCATCTTTGATGTTTGTAGATATCTTGAGAAACTTCCACGTGTCCTGTACATCCTCTCCTTAGATATCTTTCTGGTGTGAGAAGCAAAGGCGACAACTATCAATATAAAAAGACACATCTGAACACAGTTGTGTAAACAGCACATCCAAGCACTTTAGTTCATTTTTACCTTTGAACAACTGACCTCGTGGAGGTCACTACTTCTTGCTGCATGAGCCCCTATTACACCCTGCTAGTTTTTTGTTCGAAAAAGCAAGAAAGATCCCCAAAATGTCTAAGAAACTTGTTTAAAAAGGTTCACTGCCAAATGTAATCATTACAGCTTGAACTTTTGCCTTCTCCCCAGTAAGAAGATAACAGAGAAATACAAATAGATCGTTTGAGTCAAACTGAGAAGGCTGATTTTGATCATCAGCAAAGGCAATGTGACAGAAATTGGCGATTCTTTGACAACTAAATTGGGGACTATCAGTGTCAACTGCTACCTGCTTCTCCACAGCTCCAAGGCTTCTGAGGAAAGGATTGTTCTGGGCTCTACAAATCCCCATAATTTTCTATATCTTCCTGCTGATACTAAGAAAGATGGTCCCTATGGGACACAATCCCCACTCAATTTCAGTCTTGGAGACAGAACCCTTCATCGTGTTGTATGTCTCCCAGCCACTCTCCTTCCCTGATGCTCCCTGGGAAAGATCACATTGATCTCAACTCTATCATTTGAGAAAAACTGTTCCCAGCCTTAAAAAAAAAATGGCCTCAAGTTGCAACTTGTGGTGAATTTCTATGGTTGACTTACGAAGGGCTAAAGACTGAAGGGGAACGTGAGAGGTTTAGAATGGAAATATTGACTGCTTTCTGACTTTACCAGTGCTGACAAGCATCTACTCTACTTAAATCTCACAGATGTAAACACGAATCTTGCATTTCTGAGTTTCTTGTGGGGTTATCGATGAGGGAGGCAGCAGATGTGCTGACTTCACTGGAAATTCCCTAGTAAAAAGACCCTTACTAACATTTTGAAAATTGGGTCTTCAGGCTCTGATACCTTTCATTGACCACCAAAGTAATGCATTCCTGACCCATGTGATCTGTGAGAACGAAGAGAAACGAATCTTCTCCTTTAACTGCCTAGCCACCTGGGAGGAAGAAGCCCCCGCCAGTGCATAGGAGCTTCTCAAATGGTTGCCCAGTGTTTAAGAGGAAGGGTCTAGCCCTGACCAGGGCACAGCACAGGCCTCTACACATGGCCTAGTGTTCCCAAGTGTCTTCTGCTGTTAGACAACATTTCTTGGAAACTTGGAATGAAAAGCTTCCATTATTTCGCTTTTTCAGGAAATGATTCATGGTATTTCCAAAACCAACAGAATCTTTCTCATACAGCAGAATATTTGAATTCCCAGAGCAGGAATTGTTCTTTGCAGACCTCCACAATCTCCTTGTTCATTAAGTGTATGTCTGTTAGTCTCTCATTTGCCAGTGATTCTGGCTCTTTGGTCCCAAATAAAACAAAGTCAAATTTTTTTTAATGTTAATTTTTTTCAGTTAAAACAAAAATTTCCCATCTCCCTGAAGCACATCCAGGGCTCTGGTTCCATCTTCTAGGAGAGGGATTTGACAACGATGCAGAGGAGGCGTGTGTGGGGCAGTGGAAAGAATGCCAGAGAGCAGATTTATCAAATCTCAGATCCGTAGCTGTTATTTACTGGCAGCGGAACTCTGGCCTTATCCTGTAACCCGTAAGCCTCAATTTCCTCAGTTATCAGAATTGTAACACCGCCTGCTGAAGTCTACGTGAGATCGGAAGACCTGATATCTGTAAAGAGATGTGAAAACCAAGATGTCAAGCAAAATGATGTTTGAAAATCATTGTGAGTGTCATTACTCGGAAACTGGGCACTTTCATTCTCCTTTAAAGGATCGGATGCTACCTCTATCTGCCAGTGGGCAGATTCCTTGGTCCTGGGCAAGGCATTCCAGTGCAGAATTCCTCTAACAGCTGGTGGGGTTGGTAATAGGATCTAGGCAGATATCAATGCCTGTTCCGTCAAGTTCCCCATATAGTCTTCTGGAGAAAAGTCAGGGCTGTTCCGGGGGCCCTTAGGTGCCAAGATGCTTTAAAAATATTCTGTCCTATATATCCTATATACCTGTATAGCTTGTCTTATATACCTATACACCCTTATTGCTTGAATTTAGACCCTCTGGAACTCAAATTTCTGCTATTAGAATTCCAACATCCTCAAAGTGGTTAGATCCCTTGGTGAAGAAGCAATGGTGCCATTTATACAACCCACAGCACTCAATTCATTATGCCCTGTGAGGTGGATGCTGGGGTGTGCCAACCACAGCACTGAAACACTCATTGACCCAAATTTCTGAGAGATTGCCTAGAGGGCTTAATTCCTTCCTTCCTTCCCTAGGAAATGCTCTCAGCTGAAGGGGGCTCAGGGTAGGGGTAGGAAAGTCTGACCCCTTGTGCTTGATTTAGGACATCTTCAAAGGGGCATCCAGCTCCAGAGCTTTCTGTGGGATTGGCTAAGGCCTTTGTTGCAACTGCTTCATGATTCTACTTTTCCCTCTGCCTAGTTCTGCTTCCTTTCCTTCTGTACAGGTGATGGTCCACCTATGCAGAAAAGAGTTAGCATAGCACCCAGAGACTGCTATCCTTCAAAACACTTGCTTAGAAGTTTGGCCTGGTGGCTGGTATCTGGGAACTTGGGTTTCAGCAGGGTTTATACCACTCGCAGAGCTGTTAAGAGCAGCTTGCTGTGCCTAAACTGCTTGTAAAAACAATGTGGTTTATGCTAAACACCTGCTTTCCTTCTGGGAGTCTGGAATTTTGGTATGTACTAGGCTGAGGATACCTATGTGATCAGCCTCCTATGTGACTCAGCTGGGCACTGAGTCTCTAATGAGCTTCCCTGGTAGACAACATTTTGTGTGTGTTGCCACACAAGTCCTGTGTGACTCCACTGGGAGAGGACTCTTGGAAGCTCACATCTGATTTCCTCCATGCTTTGTCACACACACCTTGTTACCTTTGCTGATTTTTCTTTACATCCGTTTGCTGTAATAAATTCTATCTCTGAGTACAACTACATGTTGAGTCCTGTTAGTCCTTCTAGCAAATCACCCAACTCCTCAGCAAGCTTCCGGCATGCAAATCTCCATCATCTCAGAAAACCTGACCTAAGTCACCCCTCTCCTCACTGCTAATCCAAGACCCAGTCTTCCCTGCAGCTCTATTTCAGTTAATTGTACCACTATCCTTCCAGTCCCCCAATTTTATAATCTCAGAATCAGAACTCTCCCACCCAACTGGCTGATAGTCTTTCCAAACATTTCTCTATAATGTCTCCTGAATGTGTTGTCTGCGTTCTCAGCCCCGTCATCGCTGTAACTTAGGCCCTCATACTTTCCATCTGGACAATTGCATCAGTTCCCTAGTTGTTCTCTTCCCAGTCACACTGATACACAGTGCTGCCAAGATAATCTTCCTAATGTAAATCTTGGAATAAGTGAGTTTCTAGCTTTAAAACCAAACCAGACCAAAACAACTTCAGTTTTTTCTCACTGATTTCCGAATAATGTTAAACTTCTTAGCAAGGCATTCAAGGCCTCCACGAACCTCCTCAGCCACTAGGCCAATCTTTTTCTCTTCTACTCATTGTATTATACCTTTTAGCCATTTGGAACCTCACACTGCTCACTGAACAAGCCTTGTATTTTTGCCTCCTTTTTCCTTTGTTTACGCTATCAATTCCTTCTCAAAAGGTCTCTTATCCATCTTCTCTTATCAAGATTCTATCACCATTTTCAATGTGAAACTTCTTTTGAGAAGCCTCTTCCATAAAACCTTCCCATTTTGCCTCCTCAAGGCAGAATTAAAGTCTCGTCCTCTGCTCTTGGACAGCAAAAATAGATTACTGTGTCTCCTACCCCCTTCGATGTATGTCTCTGAAAATAATACCAAGCCTTTCCCTCCTTTTTCCTTTGAGCCGGATCAATAGATTTGGTTAAACAAGAGCAAGAGGAGGGCCAGCTCTGTGGCTTAGTGGTTATAGTGCACGCGCTCCGCTACTGGCGGCCTGGGTTTGGATCCTGGGCACGCACCAATGCACCGCTTCTCCGGCCATGCTGAGGCCACGTCCCACATACAGAAAATGGAGGGATGTGCAGCTATGACATATAGCTATCTACTGGCTATCTACTGTGGCTTTGGGGAAAAAAAGGAGGAGGACTGGCAATAGATGTTAGCTCAGGGCCAGTCTTCCTCAGCAAAAAAAAAAAAAAAGAGGAGGATTAGCACGGGTGTTAGCTCAGGGCTGATATTCCTCACAAAAAAAAAAGAGCAAGAGGAAATTCTTGAGCAAGAGTTTTTATTCCTCATGGGACTGAGAACCATCCATCCTTTATAAACTGTGTGCTCTGGGCCAGTGGTCTCCAAAATTTCTGGATTATGTACCCCAAAACAAATTTGGACATGTATATTTAACTTTATATGTACTTATGTATATATTATATATATGTACATTATACTGATATTTTCTGTACATCATAGAACATACATATAAACAATAATGTTGAAAGAATGAGATAAAAGATAGATGTAGAGCATTCTAATATTTTCATCCCACACGCCAGTGAATCCCCTCACATTGAGGTGTGTACACTCCTTTCTGGGGATCCCTGCTGGCCACTCCCAGGACTGTGCCCCTAGTTTCCCCTTTGTGACCTCCCTACCTCGAATCGAAGTCACGCTATGAGCAAAGCTAGGAAATGTTAACTTCTTCATTTGTGGCCAGAGAGCAACCAAGATCACCTTTCCCAAGGGAAAGGTAAATTTCATGAACAGTGCAAGGTCCTGGTGGTTAGGCTGCCCCTCTGCAGCCAGAGATTGTCCAAAGGGAACCAGTCTTATTTTTATGAAAGAAAGCAGCATATGCAGACAGTCTCTGAAGACTTTTGTTGCTGTTGGGTGGTTGTGTGTTCAAACCGCACCTTCTGATAGGCTCTATGGTTAGAAAGACTTTTGAAAGTCTGGGCTGGGCTCCAGGCAGGTTGAGGGAAAATATTTTTCCCTAGTAATGACAGATCCAACTTGATAATGCAGAACTTTAAGTTGCAGTGACCTTAAAAATGTGAAGCTCTCAGCTCACTTCTGCTGTCACAACAGACTCTTGAGCAACCCGAGCAGAAGAACAGGAGTATAAGAAATACGTAAAGGGGGGAGGTGGTGGCATAAAAATAACTATAGGAATGTTTTTGGGAAATAGGGTCAAATGCATACTAGCATCAAGCATAAACTTGAGAATATGACACTGAGCGAAGTTCAAAAAGAAAGCATATTACAAAAGAACATTTACACAACTTTGGATTAAATAAGGTCTTTGAACTTGAGTTATTAATAAAGAGAGCCCAGAAAGACAGAAAATTGCTACTGTACATTAAATCTTTGGGCTAATATTCTGGAACACTTTCCCCACATAACTTTAATGTGATTGCATTAAGATTAACAATTGAGACCTTCGTATTTATGGACCCCCTTTCTACTTCCGCAAATAAGTCTTACTGGAAACCACTACATGGAAAGTCATTAAAAACATATAGCTACCACAATGACTCCAAAAGGCAAGCTGAGCATCATTAATTGCCATTTCACACACATCCCACACACCCCACACTGCAGAGGTAAGATGGGCTGCAGTTCACATTCTGGCTCTGAGTATAGTGTTTCAAATCCAATCACCAGCCCACTACTAGGAATGGACAGTTTGGGGTTTAAAGCAAAATGCACCTTTCTTTCCCCAGGGAAATTTCATTTCAATTAAGGTCAAAATAAATGGGGCAGAAAAGGATATAATTAATTCCTTTCTTCTCCTCAGTCATGCTGATATATTCTATGCCTGCTCGGGTTCTCCAGGCATCAGCCTTTGCCTTGTACACTACTCCATTCTCACAAGGCTTCAGGAGAGGTAGAGGCAGAGAGAAAGTAGAGAAAAGCTGTCATGCTCTCTAACAATCAGTACATTATGAGGCAGACGCAGACCATGAGGCTGCAGTTTGAGGCTGTTGTGTTGTGGTGTTCTTGCACAGCAGTGTGGGTGCACATAAGCAAATGCACATCAAGTTGCACAGGTAATCAGCATAGGTGTATTTGCCTTTTCTGCAAGTATTTGAGGAATTTAAGAGTGAAATATAATTTACATGATATTTTATTCAATAGCTGACATTTCTGGAAATGCAAGATATCTTGGAATGCAACTAGTCGGTTAACACAGAAAGAGGCTAAAAAAGAAGTGATTTTTATTTTTCTCTAGAGTAGAGTTATAGTGTATATTTTAAGATCTTTTATTCCATTGATCTTAGAGCAAATAATGAAGAAAAAAGCACCTCACTTACTCAATAGCTGGTGAGTCAAGAAAAGGGACACATAAAAATTTATAAGTTTTTCTCTAATTCTAGGGAAATAGTAATGTTTGATATTTGTAATTCAAGCTGGATAAAGGGATTCAACATGCTGTTCAGATGTAGTAATTTTCTAATGGAATGCAAAGCCACTAATAATATCAAGTAAGGAAATACCAAAGAGAAGTATAGATTTTAACTAAGAGATGAGATTGCAACTAAGAGAGATCAGCAATATAGGAATATTTTTTCTGACACCAAGGTAAATTTTGACGCAGGAGTCCTTATCCAGCCAATCAAGATTTGCCGGTGGCTTTTAAGGGCCCACTCAGTAGATCTGTAAGCCGTTTTTTTTGTTTGTTTTGTTTTTTTTAATTAATTTATTTTTTTCAATTTATTTTTCCCCCAAAGCCCCAGTAGACAGTTGTGTGTTATAGCTGCATGTCCTTCTAGTTGCTGTATGTGGGACGCGGCCTCAGCATGGCCGGAGGAGTGGTGCGTCGGTGCGTGCCCGGGATCCGCACCCGGGCCGCCAGTAGCAGAGCACGCGCACTTAACCACTAAGCCATGGGGCCGGCCCTCTGTAAGCCGTTTGCTGCGACTGTGCTTCTTTCTTCATCCACTGTCCATCCTCAATGCCCTCTCTCCAAGCTTTAGGAAAGAGGATAACCTGCAGCGACACCTCTTCAAATACTCCCCGCAGACCTAGATTCACGGAACCCAAGCATCATGTCTTCTTTCCCAGGGGCTGTCAGGGCCTTCCAGAATAGAAAAGTAACTCCTTCTCACATAAAACTCAATATCCTATTCTGGATTCCGTTAGGAAAACAGAAACAATGGTAGGTGTTTCAAACATGAAGGATTTAATACAGGATATTGTTGACAAAGTATTGGAAGGGCTGAAGGAACAAAAAGAAGGGATGATACACAGAGACCTGAAAGCTCCTGATACTTCTAGGTTGCCACCCAGGAGCCTGTTCCTGCCACTGGGCAGCAATAGATGCTGCCACTTCAAGGACTGGAATTGTCAAAATTGTCCCTCCGTGGCTAGGGCTGTAATCAACAAAGAGACTCTGCGGCTGCCTGGCTGCTGGAGCCTGCCGCCACACCACCCCTCTGTGCCACAGTAGCTGCTGCTGACTTCAGAAGTGGAATGCCTCTCCCTTCCTCCAACCTTGTGATCTTTCCCAGTGCCCACCACTGGCACATATAACAGGAAGCCACTGGCGAGCAGTCTGAGAAATATAATTTGCAGACTCCCAGCCCTAAGTAATATAGAGTAGATTACGAAAGGTTATGTACAAAGCTGAGAAACAGCAGATAAATAATCAGCACAGTCAGGCAACTTGCTCTAACGCAAAGCTTCCTAAACTTTTTTTTAGGTATAGCATATATAGAAATTGGGATAAACTGTGACCTGGAGGGTATCATGTTAAGTGAAATAAGCCAGAAAGAGAAAGACAAACAGTGCATGATTTCACTCATATGTGGAAGATAAACCGACACACAGAGAGATAGAACTGTTTAGTGGTTACCAGGGGCTAGGGGGTGGGGGGTGGACAGGAGGGGTGGAGGGATGCACTTATGTGGTGACTGATAAACAATAACATACAATAAAAATTTCACAATAAAAAAAAAAAAATCTTAGGGCCGGCCCGGTGGCATAGCTGTTAAGTTCGTGCGCTCCACTTCAGCAGCCCAGGAGTTCGCAGGTTCGGATCCTGGGTGCGGACCTACGCACCGCTTATCAAGCCGTGCTGTGGCGGCATCCTGCAAACAAAATGGAGGAAGATGGGCACAGATGTTAGCTCAGGGCCAGTCTTCCTCAGCAAAAAGAAGAGGATTGGCATCAGATGTTAGCTCAGGGTCAATCTTCCTCACCAAAAAAATATAATAAAATAAAATCTTATGTAGAACCTCAAAAAAAAAAAAGAAATTGGGATAAACTGGAGAAGATTTGGGGATCTCTATGTGGGTCTTGGTAAAACTATCTATTAAATTTTACTTGTATTATAGTTATGATGAATAATTACAATACAAAGTGTAAGGAAAAATATTAGATATTGAATTTGTCTGAAACTTCCAAATAAAATATTTTGAAATTTTAATGACAAACTTGTGCTTACTTCCATAAACATGACATTTTATGTTGTGATTTATGCTTGAAATGGCTTCATGTACTTCCAATCAATGCTCTACAGTGAAGAGCTCTTCAAATTCTTGATAGTCACTATTGATGAGAAACTATTCACAAATGAGTGATAGAAAAAGTAAAAATTTTTTAATAGCAATTCAAAAATTCACTGCTATTGAAAACATATATAAAGACTAACAGCTCTTCCTTTTCTTCACTGACAAACATAATGTTGACATTTCTTGTGATAATATAAATGGTTTCTGAATTCTATCAAAAACTTTCAAATCCACTTAACGTGTTCCTATCGTGAATGCATTAACCGTGTAGTTACCCTGCAGCTACCTTAGATGTCCCTAAGAGGACATATTGGCTGCAAATAGGTGGGAGACTTGAATAAACGTGAAAATAGAGATTTAGGGCTAACACTGGGTCAGGAACTACACCGGTCAGAAGCCCCTGTCCAAGCCCTGCAATCCCACTCTTTTTGCGCCTGGGGCACCCAGAACACAAACTCCCCCAGCAGGAGGACAGTCTCTTCATTCATGTTGGGTCCATGTTGGCGTTCGCTAAGTGGCCTGTTGAAGGAGGTGCCAGGTGGTAAAGGACCTTGTTGGCTGCAATCCTTGCCTCTTGGCAGAGTAGGGATAAAGAACGTTGTTCTACTTGCCATCTGCAGGAATCTTGGGACGCAATGTCGCGCCCCACTCCACTAAGGAATCAGTATCTAGAGTACCATAACATCCACTTGTGGCGCACAAATTGGGCAGCTATACCCTCAAGACCAGGAAGAACCACATAGTTTTGCCTGCTGTGGGTTTCAAAAGTTTATTTGAGTCTATTTCTTCTTGGAACTCCTGTCACTGATTTGTAAAAGCCTACACCTATCCCTGCTATATGGAGACATACGTTGACAAAGATTTTGAACAGATTTCTGTATCTCTGTAGCAGAACTTTGCATTGCAGCTTTGAAATAAGAATGCTGGAAAACTATCCTTTAGTTAGTGTGGTTGGCAGCTCGCGGTTCCTGATGATCCTTGCTCCTGGTATTCATACCCATGAGTGTGGGTTGGACTTAGCGGTTTGCTTCTAACGAATAGAACACAACAAACAGTGATGGGATGCTACCACTAAGATTAGACAACATAAGGACGCTAGCTTGCATCTTGCTTATCTTCTCTTGGTCTCTCACTTGCTCACTCTGGTTGCCATGTTATGAACTGTCCTATGGGACGCCTTCATGGCAAGAAACTAAGAGAGGTCTCCAGCCAACAGCCGGAGAAGAAGTGAGGCCCTTAGTCAAACAGGTTGGAGGAAATAAATTCTGCCAACAATCCTGTGAATTTGGAAGCAGATCTTCCCCAGCTGAACCTTGAAATGACTCTTATTTGTTACATTGCAGTCTCAGTCAACACCTTGATCTAAGCATTGTGAGAAACCTTGAGCCAGAGGACCCTAGTTAAGCTCTACCCAGATTCCTGACCGCAGACATTGTGAGATAGTTTGTTGCTTTAATTTGCCAAGTTTGGGGCCAATTTGTCCCTCAGTGATAGATAACTAGTATAGTTACTTATCTTCAATGGGCAGAATGAAATTCATAAAGCATTTGATAGCCTTTCGTAGTATACCGGGAGCTTACTAATTGCGTAAATAATGAGATCATTTGAAGAATACCAAATTTTTGAAAGTTAAGAAGGAAACCAGCAGTAACTCTTACAGCATGATTCTTCTATTTCATTCATAGATTTAGGATTGTGTTTGATAGTTCATAAATATAAATGCGTTGCGATAGATTTGGTGACAAATAACCAAACAAATGTAGTCTCAAAAAAATACTCAGACACTTCATATTGGTTTGCAAAAAAGATAGCTAGATTTTATCTTAGAATATTCTCTTATTTAAAGGGAGCTAATGGGGCTGGCCCAGTGGCGCATGCGGTTAAGTGCGCGCACTCCGCTGCGGGGGCCCAGGGTTCGCTGGTTCCGATCCCAGGGTTCGCTGGTTCGATCCCGGGCGCACACCGACGCACTGCTTGGCAAGCCATGCTGTGGCAGCGTCCCATATAAAGTGGAGGAAGATGGGCACTGATGTTAGCCCAGGGCCAGTCTTCCTCAGCAAAAAAAGAGGAGGATTGGCAGATGTTAGCACAGGGCTGATCTCCTCACACAAAAAAAATAAATAAATAAATAAAGGGAGCTAATAATTTTAAAATACAGTTTAAGACATTTGCTTACTCAAGACAAAAGTAATCCATTTATTATTAAAACACTGGAAAATACAGAAGACTGCAAAAAAGAAAACTAAAGTTTCCTATTATCCCACCCCCCCCAAAGATAATTGCTATCAAGATTTTCGTGTATAGTTTCAGTCTTCTTTTTTCCTATGTGTATATGTGTGTGTATAAAACACCTTTGTAACACATATAATATACATTTATAAGCCATTTTTTTGGAAAATAGGATTATATTGCACATTTTATTTTGGAAGCTGATTTTTTTCACTTCATATAAGATTAATATTTTATTTGTCATTAAATATATTTCTCCAAATTTCTATGGCTAAGTGATATTCCATTGTATGGATGCACTATGATTTATTTCATTGCTTTTATTGTTTATTACATTCTACTCACTTTTGTATGTTATGAAAGTGAGAAAGAGAGTGCATAGTTCTTTTTTTCCTTATTGCTCATGGGTCAAAAGCAAATATAGGGATGACTAAGTTGTAGTTAACTGTGAGAATAAACAAAAGTGGTTCATGAGAGAGACTGATTTTTACTCACTATCCCTTCCTATATTCTTTATTTCTCCCAGAACTCTGATTTTATTGGGGTAGCAATGTTCCCAGCTTAAAAAACAAAACAAAACAAAACAAAAACCCCAGCAAAACCCCCTTGATTTCCCGTATAGGTACGTGATGTGATCCAGTTCTAGGCAGTGAGAAGTAAGAAGAGTGGTTGGGAGGGACATCTAGAAGACACCTTTTTGGGGGGAAAGGGTAAAACCAGTTGGTAGGTGTACCTTTTCTCTTTGTCTTTCCCCTTGTTACTGGCTGAAGAGTATGCAGACCTGATGGCTAGAGCTCCAGTAACTATCTAAGAGCATAAGATGAGGGTCTCACTGTGAGGATGTCATGAAAGCTATTTGCCGTATTGTGATCACTCCACTGCCCAAGCATATGGACTAGCATGAAGAGCAGAATCATTCTCACTGTGTAAACCGTTCTCTCTCTCTCTCTCTCTCTCTCTCATGTATAGCTAAATTTATATAAGTTAAATGAGCACATTATATACCCACTCTGTATTTATATCTGCCCTAATCTATCCAACACCACTTCAGAAAGCCAACAGTTGATATTGTATGCCTAGATGACCAAAGATTTCTTTAAAAGAGTTAAAAATTTCCAAAAGCCAATGGTAATTTGCATGGTGGACCTACTGAGTTAAGGCTATTTTTTGCATTTTATGTAGTATATGTGCTCATGTGTACTGGGTGGTGAAAGATAGGAGGAGGGGAGAGGGGTTGCCTTATTGCCAGTGGCTCCATCCATCTTTGAACTTCTTAACTATCAGCTTAGATCCATTGAGTTTGTCAGGTCAGTTCAACTGTGATAACGTGACCCAGCCGCTAGGTGAGCCAGATTGCCCAGGTACATTCTGACACCTAGAATGCATTTAGGAGGTACAGAAAGTTATTTAAGGATACAGAAGACTGTTTAGGTGGAGAAAGCAATAGCTCCTGAAGCAGTCTTGGGTCAAAGTTGGGATAGAGCTGAACAATATTAGAACTCAAAGGCATCATAGAGAAAGAACATCCAGTCCAGAGGTGAGCAAACTTCACTTGCCATTCAAGGTAACAAAAGAGTTTACAGGTTCCGGTTTTCCCCCTTCCAAATTGAAAATAGGTTTTTTAGGTCTCACAGAGAAATGTAGTCTTAGAACTTACATTACCCAATTCATTGAATTGAAAAACATCAATGAGAGAGTGACACTGCTTTTTAGCCACTAAAATGATAATATATGGGCATATTTATGAAGCAGTTCACTAAGGGCAGCTTTATAATTTTTCATCATGAAATTATTTTTCAAGCTGTATTGCAAAGTTAGGTGATGGCTCCTGGATTGGGACTGATTATCATTGATCATTGTCATTTGACAAATAGGAAAGCCAAGGGAGTGAAGGGTACAGAGATTGACGCAAAGTCATGGTGCTGATGATGTCTCTAGGTATGGAACCCAAGTCTCTTTACTCCTAATTCAAGGTTTCCCTGAACCATTTTAGGAAATTCAGGAGGGGTAGAGGGTGGAAGGTAGAATGGTTTGATACTTGAGTGACTATTATTTGTGTATAAAATGTTATATATTGGACAACTGTTTTTACTTAATTGTTACAGCAACTACTGTTAATTCCCTTTTTAAAAATTAAGTTAAAGGGGCCGGCCCGGTGGCGCAAGCGGTTAAGTGCGCGCGCTCCGCTGCGGCGGCCCGGGGTTCGCTGGTTCGGATCCCGGGCGCGCACTGACGCACTGCTTGGTAAGCCATGCTGTGGCGGCGTCCCATATAAAGTGGAGGAAGATAGGCACAGATGTTAGCCCAGGGCCGTCTTCCTCAGCAAAAAAAGAGGAGAATTGGCGGATGTTAGCTCAGGGCTGATCTCCTCACAAAAAAAAAAAAAAAAAAAAATTAAGTTAAAATTAATGAAGTTGGTTTGGATTTGTTACATTTTAATCTTTATAGTGAGTTACTTTTTAAATAACCATTAGTTCTGGATATTTTGAGGAACATACCATTCCAATACTGTACTATCAAAATAACATCATTTTGTACTGTTTTTGTCCCTTTCAGTCCAAGCTGGCAGTGTCTTAGCAGATAAAATTCTCTCAAAAAAACTTTGTGGGTCTCTTGTGAATCTCATTGCAGTTCACTCCATTACACAAACTCCACACCTGCAAAATCCCTCCTCTACCTTTTGTTCCTGCAGAGACTGCTCAAGGACAAGTTCTTAAGCTTTTTGGAGGCCCTAATGTTTGATTAAAAGCATCTGTAAGGCGCACTCTAAATCTTTTTAAATGGCCCATTGTGTCACTGAATTGTACTCTGAGGAACCACTTTTGATCTTTGATGATCTTAACAAAAGGTTACATGTCACACTCTTTTCTCCTGGCAGTGCCTTGGATTTGAACTTTACTCAAAGCCATTTCTTTCTTTTTTTTTTTTCTGAGGAAGATTGACCCTGAGCTAACATCTGTTGCCAATCCTCCTCCTTTTTTTTTTTTCCTTTGTTCTCCCAAAAGATAGTTGTATGTCATAGTTGTACATCCTTCTGGTTGCTCTATGTGGGACGCTGACTCAGCATGGCTTGATGAGCAGTGTGTATGTCCGTGCCCAGGATCCGAACCAGTGAACCCCGGGCCACTGAAGCTGAGCATGCGAAATTAACCGCTATGCCACTGGGCTGACCCCAAAGCCATTTCTTAATTTATCAACTTTTGCTGTCTAGAGGGGCTGAGAATTTAGCTTAATAGTCCTCTCAATCTATCTCTTTCCTTTCACATTTTACTATAAGCAGGCTGTACCTTCAATACTTTGCTTGGAAAGCTCCTTAGCTAGATGGTCAAGTTCATTAGGCATATTCTCTGCTTTCTACATAACTGAAGACATAGCATTGCTAAGATTTCTGCCACTGCATAACAAGGATCTCCCTTCTTCCAGTGTTCCTCACTTCCTTTTGAGTCTTCACCACTAGCATCCTCAAAGTCCAGATTTCTGTTACCAGTCTATTCAAAGAAATTTAGGTTTTCTCTAACATGCTTCTCAAGCTCCTTCCAGCTGTCACCCAATGCTTGATTCCAAAGTCACATTTTTAGGCATTTGTTATGGCAGCACTCCACTCTCAGCACGGGGTTCAATCAGAGAAGAACCACTAGGATGGGTATATGTATGTATATATACACAGAGTTTTCATTTTCCTGAACTGTGGGAGCTAGTTAAGCAGTCACTGTAAGGCTGTTGTCTTCACATCTGAACCTGGAGCTTGAAGTCCACCAGGCAGGCAGAGTCTGAAAGGGATGATGGAGATCAAGAACACACCAAACCCACAAGCATGAGCTTAGAGCCGCATGAGGATTGACTGAAACCCACGCCAATTCTTATTGCCTCTAACTTCTTTGGTGGTGAGAGTATCCCACAGAAGCCAAGGCTCATTGTCATCACAGAGCTAAGCACACATACTTGGCTCAGGAATCAGACGCTGAAGGACAACCCAGGGGAAGATGGAGCAGTTGCTGCCTCACACCCAGCTGCTTCCTCACACCAGTGAAGTGAGTCAGTAGCTTAGCAACCACTTGTGAGAGCTACAAAATGGCTGAAGCTGTCTAGATCTCCCACAAGACTCTCCCTGTGGCCTGCCCTAAATGGAAACATACAGGAAAGGAAATTCTGGGGAAAGTAGTTCAGACCGGCTAAACTGAAGCATTCTAAATCACTATAATCTATCATATCTGTGGTCCAGCCAGCAGAGAGGAGGAAGGAAATGAAGAAGAGCTCTCCCTCCTCCATTTAAGGACACTGTATCAAAGGGATACCTAACCCCATGGGCTAAAACCTAGTCCGTTGACTACACTTAGTTACAAGGGAGGTGCAAAATGTAGTCTTCATTCCAGTGGTCATGGGCCCAGGAATTCTGATCCTGGGGAAGGAAGAAGGAAGGATATTGAAGACAACTCAGTTTTTGCCACAACACACTTGGCTCTGCTTGGAATGTCTTTTCTCCTTCTGTGCTTAGGCTTAGCTCAGTTATCATCCTTCCTGCAAAGCCTTTGCTCTGTTTTCCCATTGGGTTTTATAAATCCCTCCATTTTGGCACTTTATTATTTATTCATTTAGCAAGTTTCAAGCCCCTCCATATGTCAGACATTGTTCTGGGAACTGGGGATTTAGCAGTGACCAAAATAAAGTCCTTTTCTTTGCAAAGCTTATTGCATCAGAATGATTTTAGTATCTTTTATACTCTAAGGCTGTCTCAAATTGAGAAAAGAAGGGTAAGATTCATGGATAACTTCAAGCATTTTTATTCCCAACTAAATGTATGAATCTGTTATCCAGGATTAAGATTAAATAATTGGATAAGGCTTCAAAAGTACTTCATATTCTTTCCTATTAATCACAAAAGTAATATTTGTGATTTATAAATCATGTCTCTTTCAGGGAGTCATGGACCTTGAAAGGATCTTGGAGATTGTCTAATGAAACCACCTCAGTTTAGCTAAGTCTGAGTCTTGCATCATGAGAATATTTTCTCAGGATTATGTGCCAAAGTAGTGTCAGGTCTGTAAGTAGAATCCAAGAATATTGATTCTTATATAGGTGCCCTGATGTATTGCATTTTTGTGAAAAAAAATCACAGTAAAAAATATACTTCAGTTATGTTTATAATATCAGTGTTGCCAAAAATTATAGCATCAAAATTTAGGTTAAAAAAAAGCCTGTTACAAGAATAGGGGTGTGTTGGTATGTGTGTGTGTGATAGTTAAGGACATTTTCTAGTTCCAATATGTGACAAAAATAGCTATAAATAATTTGAATATAAACATATTAGAGAGTGGTAATATCGAATTATAAAATGTCAAGTTACATTTTAAGGGTGACAGATAACACTTCACATCAAGGTCCATGCAGCCCCTTCCTAAAATTTCATGGATTCTATTAGAGATTTGTTTTATGTTAATTTGAGATCTGTAACAGTGAGCACACACATGCTGAAAAACCAAATATCAGAGTTTTAATTGAAAACTGATATAAGAAATAAAGCCATTAAGCACAGTTTTGAGCAGCCACTGAATTTTTGCTCTTTGAACTTTTGCTCCCACACAGCAACAGATGCAGTCTAAAACACACGCCCCCTACATTCACACCTACACATCCAGCCACTCACGCACCCCTCGCACATTGTTCTGACACATTTGTTCCATCTTCTTCGTCTCTGGGAGATAGCGTGAAGGAGAAATGAAAGTCAGGAGCACAGATGTGTGACATATAAATGTGTGTACTACACAGACGCTGTGGAAAAAAGGTTTCAGTGAAAGAAACAGTATTAATTTATTTCAGAAAAATTAACTTTCAGTAGATCAATGAAACTATAGCCAGCCCCTCTAGGCCAAATTCACAAGACTAGAAGGGAAGATTGTGATTCAGAGTTTAATCCAATCCATTTTTGATAACAATATATCTGAACATATATAATAAATTAATGGTTTCCTGAGAACAGGGTTTAAAACAGTACTATTAAATTAGCTCTAATAGTCCTAAAAAGAAGAAAATAGTAGTTATATATATTTTTTGATGGTGTAGGAAGACTTTAAACTTAACTCACTAGGGGTTTTGCCCTGAAGCCTAAAGTCTTTCTGATTCTGCACTATATTTAGATTTAGGAGGATGCAATTAGATCTAATATCAGATTTTTAAAGTACATGAATATAAAGTACTTTTGGTTACAAGTACATGAACACATCAATGCTACTGCTAAAAATACACAATCCAGGAACTGTGGCAAACCCCAAATTACCAAGTAAGATAGAGGTTATAAAGTCTCTCTGAAAGCGACAGCCATTGACTGTGTATTACTGTTGCTGACAAAGCATCTTGTATTTTACATAATAAATTTTTGTTTATTGCGAATCTTGGAGGTTTTGGCAAGCAATAAAATAATAAAAAACAGGATAGAAAAATGCACACTTTCTCCACTAATGAGTAGAAAGAGCTCACCTTGGGCACAGGCTAAGACTCTAGGGAATGAGTGGGATTCTTTTGATTACAAGTGGCAGAAAGTCTGACCCAAATTGGTTTAAAAGGAAATTTATTTTTCATGTAACTGAAAAGCCCAAGTGTAGGTTCCAGGCTTCAAGCACAGCTGGCTTCAGGCTAAACAATTCACCAGTGCTTGGTTGCTCTCCGTCCTTTAGCCCTGCCTTCTGCGTGGCTTCAGTACCAAGTTCCACATGGTAGTCTTCCGTCTTGTTCTCCCACCTTCCCTTGTTTTCCTCGTGGGCATGGCTAAAGCTGGCTGACCACCATCACAACTGTGTTCCAGCGCATGGCAACAAGGAAGACGATACGAAGGGCAAACTGCTTCCTTTTAAGGATATGACACAGATGTTGTGCACATGCTTCTACTCACATCCCCACAGGCAAAACTTAGTCACGTGGCTACAACGAGCTACACGGGATGTTGAGGAAGATAGCCTCTAGCAAGGCAGTCATATGCCAGCTAAAATTAAGGGGTCCATTACAAACAAACAAGAAAAGATGTGGAGAATAGAGATAGGAGATCAATTAGCGGTCTGTGTCACAAGCAGCCATGTGGACGTCAGAGACACTGGAGCGGTGGCTACCAGTCTTCGCAGAGTGTCGCTGCCAGTGAAAAAGCAAAGGAAAGGGAAGGAACTGTGGATCACGGTTTCAGAGTGTTGTGTGTAGGTGTGTGTTTACATATACAGCTTTTCTGTGTTAAGGATAAAGATGGAAGATAGACTCATGGGAGTTGATGCTTAGCAGATTGACTATGTGTAATCTTAAATGCATTCTAGAAAGCATCAATTTCTTTTAACTCAGTTCACCCAATTTTATGAAGTCGGAACCATGAACTTGGATTTTATTCTTAAAGGGTTACTTTTCCAGAAATGATTCACTCTCATTAGGTCATTTCTCCATATGAAAGTTCTAAGGAATGTAGGAAGCATTACTTGAGCTAAGAATTATATTTTCAACTAAAGATATATAAAAGAATCTTAATTAATGAATGTACTTACAGTCTGTTCCATGTTGAAGGGAGTTGTCTTAATCAAATACGACATATTCAAGGCAATTAGATAACCCAGAGAATCTGAGGCTGTCTAATTTTAGATATCTGACATTGTCATCAATTCTATAAAACATTTTTGAGCATGCACTGCCAACACATGTATACTTATTTATTTATATATGTATGTACTAACATATATATGAACTGATATGTCATGTACATTATAAAACATAGACCAAAATAGAAATTTTTAAAAGATAAGCTAAAATAATTGTAAATAGAAGTTCTAATATTCACTTCTCAACATTCTCGTGGGGCTCACACAACATGAAAATCAGTGCACTAGTCAATAACAGAATCTGGACCAGAATGCAGGTCTCCTGACTTCTAGTTCAGTGGTCTTTCCTCTTAACCTCACTGCTTGTTATCTTTCTAATATCTAATGGAACTCAAGTATAAGGCAGGCTTTTGTTCCAGGCAAGATGGAGTAAGCGCATCCCATTTTACATCTCCTGCTAACGACAATAACAGTAACGAAAAACGCTGAACAAAATACACAAGTCACTTACCAGAACATCTGAAAAGTGGAAAAAAGAAGGTGAAGTGGCTAGAAATCTTGAGACTTGAGGAATGACCTGGCAGTGAGTTTCCTGAGTTTTTTTCTTGCCGTCTATATATCCAGGCTTGTGAACTAGAAAAGTTTGCGACCTGGAAACACCAGTGGGCAGAAACAAAAAAAGCCCCCAGAAAATCCTGCTGTCTCTAACCAAAGGGCCAGGAAAGGGGCAGCCCAAGAGAACAGAAAACTTTTCACTGTATGTGGCAGGTAGAATTCTAAGATGTCTCTCCAAATTTCCTGCCACTGATGTACATGCCCTGACCTGAAACTGTGAATCTGACGGACTTTACCTCTGTGATGAGGCTATGTTATATGGCACGGTTGACCTTAAGATAGGGAGATTATCCAGGTCGTCCTGGCCTAGTCATACGAGCCCTTTAAATGTCAAGCATTTTCTCTGGCTGCTAGTAGAAAGGGAAGTCAGAGAGATTCAAAGCATGAGAGGGATTTGACATGAGGGAAGTTTTCTGTTGCTTAGAGGGAGGGATCTGACAGCTAGCAAGACACAGGGATCTCAGTCTTAGAACTGCAAGGAAATGAATTCTACCAACAATGTGAAGGAGTTGGAAGTGGATCTTTCCCTAGTTGAACCCTCAGGTGGGGATGCAGCTGGCCCACATCTTGATTTTAGCTTCATGAGACCTTGAGCTATGGGACTCTTGACTCAGGGAAACGATGAGATAACAAATTTGTGTTGTTTAAGCCACTAAGTTATTGGTAATTTGCTTGTTCTTGAGACAAACACTATGAAAAAGCCACGCCCTCTCTCTCACCAATGACGCAGCAGTAGTGGAGCTGGTTGGCAGAATTCTGATTTCCACCCCTGTTGCTGCTGTAACAAACTGCCACAAAATCAGTGCTTAAAATAACAGAAATTTGTCATCTTCTGGAGATCAGAAGGCCAAAATGGTTCCTATGGGGCTAAAATCAAGGTGTCCACAGAGCTGCATTCTTTTTGGAGGCTCTGGAGAGAATCTGTTTCCTTGTCTTTTCCAGCTTCTAGAGGCTACCTGCATGCCTTGGCTCATGGCCGCTTACTCCATCTTTAAAGCACATTATTCCAACCTCTAGTTCTGTGATCACATCTCCCCTCTTTTTTTGACTCTTTTACCTTCCTCTTATATAGACACTTGTGATTACTTTGAGCCCACCTGGATAATCCAAGATAATCTTCCCATATCAAGATCCTTAACTTAATCGCATTTGCAAAGTCTCTTTTACCGTGTAGGGTAACGTACTCATAGGTTCTGAGGATTAGGATGTGGACATCTTGTGGGGGGGGCATTATTCTGTCTACCACAACCCCCTACAGAATAGCACTGTAGAGGCTTTATAAACCAAATTGACATTTGAACCACAGCCCACAAAAATGAGCTAGGACATACATTCTGAAAATAAACAGGTTAATTACATGCTAAATTAGGAGATCTAAATAGGAAACAGAGTCTTATAACATAATATCCAAATGTTTAGGATACAGTCCAGAATTACTCATCATATCAGGAAAATTTCAACTCAAATGAGAAAAGACAATCAACAGATGCCAACACCAAGCTTATGCAAATGTTGGAATTGTCAGGGATTTTAAAGCAGCTATTATAAAAATGTTCCAATAAGCAATTATAAATACTCTTCAATCAAATGAAAAAATTGAAAATCTTAGCAAAGATTTACAGAAGATATAAAGAAGATCCAAACGAAAATTTTAGAATTTAAAAATATAATAACTGAAATGAAAAACTCATTAGATGGGGTTTTCTTAATTGTACCTAGGATTTAATTTATAGAGGTGACTGAGTGAGGACACTGAGAGGTCAATGCCATTGTAAAAAGAGTCTATTAAGGGGCAAGCCATGCTGTGCAGGGCTACATGTGGAAGTATCAGGTCAGTCAGGAGGCAGGAGGAGTGAGGGGAAAGCATGGGCACAAGCCTTTCTTGTGGTTTCCAAAAGAAGGAATGGGCAAGGCAGGGTAGGCAAGTTTGAGCAAGTCTAGGATTGGATAGTTTGAATAATTTCAGCAGGCACGGGGCTATAGTGGTGGTCTGTACTTGTCCAGTACCTGGCCATGGGGTGATTTAGGGCAGAGGAAATACTGGCTTGGTGTGTGAAAGTTAGATAAAGGAGGTGGTTGGCGGTATGACCTTTGGATTGGTTGGTGTGCATATGAAAAGCATGTAGTGAGAGGAGTCATTTGCTATCTCTAGGAATTAGCCTTGGAGAGGCAGTCTCTCTCTGGCCAGCAAGGCCTCCAAGATGTCAAAGCATCATAAAATATAGAAAATGAAAAGCAATTAAAATAATGAGATCAATAGCAAAATAGGGATACCAGAAGAATCAGTGAACTTGAGGATAGAGCAATAGAAATTAGCAAGATGAACAAGAGAGAGACAAAAAATTTTTTAAAAATGAATGGGACTATCCTAGAGACTTGTGGGATAGTAACAGAAGATCTAACATTCATGCTATCAAAGATTCAGAAGAAGAAAAAGAATGCTGAGCTGAAAATTATTTGAAGATATAATGGCTCAAACTTCTCAGATTTAGTTAAAGACATAAACCTACAGATTCAAGAAACTAAATGTACCCCAAACAGAATAAGCTTTAAGGAATTCACATCCAGACACATCATAATCAAACTTTTGAAAATGAAAGACAAAGAAAAACTTTTGAAAGCAGTCAGAGCCCGAGGGAAACAACGTGTCACTGATTAGGGCACAATGATTTAAATGACAGCAGATTTCCCCTAAGAAACTTGAAGGACAGAAGGAAGAGGCAAACATTTTCCAAGTCCTGAAAAAAAAATCATTGTCAACCCAGAATTCTTTCTCTAGTAAAAAATATCCTTCAGGAAAGAAGGTGACGAAACGCTGAGAGAATTTGTCACCAGCAGACTTGCTCTAAAAGAATGGCTAAATGAAGTTCTTCAGACAGAAAGGAAATAATGAAAGGATACCTGGAACATCACGAGTGAAAAAACGAGCAGTGAGATCATATGGACTGCATTCTCAAAGTGACAGAATTATAGTGTTGGAGAACAGATCAGTGTTTGCAAGGAGTTAGGGTTGGAAGAGAGTGTGACTATTGAAGTGTAACACAAAGAAGTTTCTTTCTGGTGATGGAACAGTTCTGGATTCCGACTGTGGTGATGGTTACAGGAATCCACACACGTGACAAGATTTCAAATTTCACCCCCTAAAAGGAGTGTATGCACAGAAAGACTGGTGAAATTCAAATAAGATCTGCATCTGAGAAAGCAACACTGTACCACTGTGAATTTCCTGGTTTTGACATTTTATATGGTTTTAGAAGACATTATCATTGGGGCAATATTGAGTACACAGAAACTCTGTGTAACATTTTTTGTGGCGTCTCATCTTAAACAATTTCAAAGTAAAATGTTATAATAAACATATAGAAGATATTTTAGGTTTTTAAAAATTTAATAATTTATAAAGGTAGGACAAGAGCAGGTGAAGCAGAGTTTGAAGAAAATCAGCTGAATTGGCAATTGGTGTAGGAAGGATTTTGGTTGGTTCAGTGAGATTATTCTGTGCACACCCGCCTCCAATCTATATACGCAAATGTGTGCATATGCACACTCACACACACACAGTTATACTTGCCTAGGTGTCAGTATTTCCCTGTTGTTTTCTAGTATTCTCTTTCTAGCCATCTATCTTAGATTTTTCTGTGCTTAGCACTAGGAAAGATCTCTCAGGAGATCATCCCTCTTTTCCTATTGGTGGTCTGACCCATTTAACTCCTCTCCCCCTCGGTCTCCTGCTTCATCTCCTAACCCTTTTTGAAAACCCCTATAGTTCTTGCTGTCATAAAATTCTAGCCTCCATTTATAACAATTATATTGCCAGCAGCCTATTTAACATCCCAGGATTTACTGCAGCCTTATTAGATATGACGGGGTGAAAGGGCACAGGCTGAAGCCTGACTCAGCACTAAGTGATGTCAGACAAAGGAGTCACCCTACTGGTGCCCACAATCTCACTGTCACATTCCTGAGGCCCATATGTCCTCTGAAGGATGGTGGGGGGAGAACAGCTCCAGAAAAGTCTGAGGAAACCATGGCAGGTAAGTAGGTAGTTGGAAGAGAGGAAAGGAGTGGTGAGAGGTTACTCCATTTATGAGAATATTATCCAGCTCGAATCCTGTGATGATCATCAGGCTGAGACTGAGAAAGGATAAGAGAAGTCAAGAGAACAGAAGGAACAGAAAACTTCTTACAGCCAAAGACTCTATTCCCATTTGTTCTGAGGCTGGAGGGAAAGGCAGGGTCAAGGATGGTAGACCCAGTTCTGAGGCCACTGGGAAAGGGAAGAGAGAATTCAGTTGGTATGGATGACTTTGAGGATCCAGTCTGTATAGCGGGAAACCTTGGTGTAGTAGCCAATATCACCTCTCAGAATGCACCCTTCTGTCCAGGATAGGATCCCATGGAGCTGATTTTGGCACAGGATTGGGGCAGCAGCTATTTCCTGTTAGAAAGACGAGAGATGGTTCAGGCAGGGTAGTCAAAACAAAGATGATCTAGTACTAAGGTCCTACCTGAAGGGCAAAGAATAGAAATGTTCAGGTAATAAGGGCTGGGAGAAATGTCTGATGGCCATCTTGGGCCCATCCCACCACTCACCCTAGGCCGCATCAGAGGAAGCCATAGAGAAATGAGAACACTGACGTGTTTCCAGCTTGACATCTAAATTCATTCACGATTGGAAGGAAGACACTTATTCCTTCCTGGACCCTATTTACCTTGATCTCTTCTTGGATGTAGAGACAAGAAATTGGATTGAGAGGAGGGAGAAATGTGGACCCCGAAACAACGCCCCAGACCAAAGTTAGGAGGAGCAGAGGGAAAAGAGTTACCTTACACGAGTGTGTGCTCTTCAGAGATGATCCCGCACAGAGCATGTTCTCTGTGATTTTCACAGGAATTTGTCTTATAGAGGACTCTTGGCAATATTTATTAGAGAACCAAAAGACAGTCTGGTTTATGTGGACATCAGGGGCTGTGTCTGAGGGCACGCACACACACACACACACACACACACACACACACAGAGACAGAGACAGAGAGAGGCTTTGTTTCTCTTTGATCCTTCATATATCCATCTCCCTTTCTTCTCTCCTTCCCTCCCTCTTTTCTGTTATTAACCTCTCCATCATTCAATGAAAGAAAAAACCAAAATGCAAAGGAACCGAACAAGGAGAAAGAAGATGAGGAAATGAGAAAACCAAAGTCTGGTTCCAGGGTTGTAAACTGCATGTCTTGGGCTTGTGCGTGCATGCTTTTATTTGTGGATGCTTGTCTGTAAGTTTCTAATGAATGAGCCGCACTCAGCATCACCAGTGGGATTACCCTCCAACCCATTCCTTACCCAGACACCCTTTCACCTTCACCTGGGTGAGGAATGAGGCAAGAACACTAGATTCCAGAGACCTCCAGCCATAAATAGCCATGTCACCCCTGGGTACATCGTGTCATCAGTTTGGGCCTCAATTTTCACATGAATAAAATTAGAGGCTAAGTTATGTAAGTTTTCAGGTCCCTTCCAGCTCGCATGATCTATAACAACAGTTATATGATAATCGTCTTTGAGTGGGTAGTCAAGGAGCACTAAGGGTCTATCTTGAGGCTCACTCACTGGAATTCTTCCATGCCCAGCCCCAGCCAGAGACAGTGCACTTGTCCCCTCTTCTGTCATCTGTGGTATTGGGCAGAACCGCCAGCTTCACCTGATCATTGAGCTTTAGGGGATGGTTCAGCTTGCTGAGCATGAAGTCATGCTCAGCAGAAACCCGGGTGAAATTTGGGTGTTGGACGGTAAGCATGGGTCTTAAGTTCCCTGTCATGTTTTGGAAACTCTCTTCTTTTGAAGCAGCAATGTCTATCTTAAGAAATCTGGAACAGACCATAAAGAATTAGTAGAAGAAGGAGATATTCTTTTATTAATCTTGCACTCTTTCTCTCCCTAACTTGCTTTGTGACTTTGCATGAGTTCCTTCCATAACTTGCCAAGACCTCTATCACCTTGTCTGGCAAATGAGCAATTTCCGTTGCAGTTCCATAATTCTTGGATGGTTACCGCATTGTATGGAGGCTTTCCTTCCCTACTGGTTCATCCCCTGGTCCTCTTCTTCACTAATTCTCTCTGTCTACATCATCCCACCAAGGAATCTAACTCAGGGATCTAACCCAGGAATAACTGCCTACGTCTATTTCCTGTCTCCTTCCCACCACTTCTCAGGTTTGAGAGCCCCTGTGCAAGTCTCTTTAGGGCTGAGCCTCAGGCCCCGCCCCAAGCAATCCTAGTGACTAAGGGGAAACACCTCTCCTTCCAGGACCCCCATCACTCACGGTAAGAAGCAGTGGGCTGCGGTGAGAACCCATTGCTTGTGGATCATGGTCCCCAAACAAGGCTCATATTTTGAGTTCAGGAAAACCAAAAAGGTTGGTATAGTTTTGATGTTCATGTGATTGAATTGCGGGACTGATTTTGCTTGTGCTGGTGTTGCTGTTACGATTATCGTTGTTGTTGCTGCCAGACAGGGGAAAGGAAGGCAGGATCTTAGAGACAAGGGCAGATGTTCCAGAGGATGGAAGTCTGAAACGTTTTATGTGGCAGTGCTTTGAAATGGTCAAAGTGTTATTGATATTTATGAACGATTTCAGGATCTTTCTGTTAATTTTCCCTTAGACTTCCCTCTGTATTTGTATCCTTCCCTTACTCATGCCTCCTCTCCTTCCTTCCTCTTGATTCTTTTCCCTTTTCTTCAATCTCCCTTCCTAGCTATAGAGAAAAATCACATTTTTTTGCCAACTATCCACTATCCATTCTGTCAAGTCTCATTTTCTCAGTCTGAATCTTCTCTCGTGCCCACGGAGCCAGAGGAAAATCAGTGGGCTCTAGATATCTCTGAGTGTTCTAGATGCCAATCCCTGGGGTCCTCGATTCTTATCTTTCTAACAGATGATCTCTCCACTCCTCTTATCTACACCCATTTCTTACACTTTCCTCCAATATGACCTTTTCAAAATTTTAAGCCAAAACAGGAACCTGAACTCACCAGTCACTGTCAGAATGGTGAGGACTAGAAGGAGGCAGTTCATATCTGCTGTCTCCACACCCTTTTCCACGGAGAAGACCTGGGAAGGAAGTGAACTGCCAACCAGCCTGATCTCCTGGAAGCTTTGCAAAGGGAGAAATCACAAGGAGGGGTGGGGAGGGTCAAGGGAGCAAGGTGTTCTGAACTAAGGGAGGATGGCATCGAGGAAGGAAAGACATCCAGACCCCATCTCTCTAGAGTGTCTGCTCTCCCACTGTAGTCTGGGAAATTTCTCTAAAGTGAGATGACTGACCCCAAGAGGGATGTAGGTGTAAACCAAGAGTTTTGCTCTCCTTTATTAGAAAAGAGAAATCTCACCTGGCCAATCCTGCCTGCCTTAATCCACTGTCTCCAGTAATACTTCAGCCCCCAGTTCCCTTAGGTTTACTCACTTGTCCTCACTTAATGTGGTTGATCTCCACCTTTCTGCCTGACGTTTACCAGCCCTCAACTTAAAAATAAACTCCCTCCTCTATGAGCTACAGAGCCCCCTCACCTAACACGCTGAGCCCTCCCCTATGTCACATTGACATTTGCCCTCATGTCACACTTGCTCCACCCCCTTGTCATCCTCTCCTCATGTCACACTGTTCCCATCCCATGTCATCCACCCCCTACCCCCAGATACCACTGACCTCTCCCTGAGAATTTTCAGATCCAGTCAAAGACAGACAGGGTATCCTCAGCATAGAGCTCCCTTGGAATGGAGTCAAAGGGACACTGAGTAGAATGTATGCTTTTGCTGCATAGCAAATTTCCTCAAAACTTAGTGGCTTAAAACAGCAGTCAATTATTTGCTCACAATTCTGTGGGTTACCAATTTGGGATGGGCTCAACTGGGCAGTTTTGCTCTCAGCAGTGTCGGTCATGCCTCTGTGATCAGCTGGCAGTCAATGGTTCCACGAATGTGTCCTGTGGTTGGCTGGTTGTTGGATGAAGTGATGGGGGTAACTGGGCCATGTGTCTATCATCATCCAACAGGCTAGCCCAAGATCATTTATATGATGGTAGTTGCAGGGTTCCCAAGATCAGAAAAATGATAAGTTCCAATTCCCAAGCACTTTTCAAGCCTCTGTATATGTCATATTTGCTAATGTCCCATTGGCCAAATCAAGTTGCATGGCCAACCCAGATTCACAGGTTGGAAAAGAGTCCACTTCTTGATGGGAGAATGTGTAAAATCATATTGCAAGGGCACAGATAGAAGAAGGGGAATAATTTTTGGCCATTTTTTCTTGCCATTTTATTGTGTAAATTTTCAAACATACAAAAAATTTAAAAGCATTGTACAGTGAACACTGCCATACCCACCACCTATTTTCTTCAACTAACATTTTACTATATTTGCCTTATCACATGGCTATCCAGCTATAGTTGTGGCTGTTGTTACAATCTACCAAATAGAGGAAATGAGCTCATCCCCTTCCTAATCTCCTGCAATCTGACTTCCTCTCCTAACTCTTTGACAGCTCCTCCTTTTTCTCTATTTGTGGTGCTCTTCACAGCTGCCGCCTTCACCATATAACTCCTGAGTGGCTGCAGTAGCCTCCAAGCTGGCCTTCCTTGACAAGCTGTCTTGTCCTCTGTCCAATTTGACAGATTGATCCTTTTCATTTGTTGTGCTCTTGCTTCAAAGCTTGCAGTGGTTCCTAGTGCCCATCTTTCACGTCTAAATTCCTATGCCTACCTGCCAAGGCCCTCAATAATTTGGTAGTAATGACGTCTGACTCTGTAGGGATATGACTTAACGGGCAGAGTCAGAGTTCCTGAGCAATCTCAAGGGCAGCCTGTGTCCTTGGGAGATCTGTTGGTGCACTTCTTGTTTCTCTCTGACCAACTCTAGTCCCTGTGTTTCCTAATCGCTTTTCTAAAGTTGTCTCTAATCTTTGGCTTTTAGCTCTCCTAACTTGGCCCCCACAACACGCACCTGAGCATCTCCCATCAACATCCCATAGGCACCAATTTCTGCCCTGACCTGGATACCTTCTTCTCCTAGGCTCCTTGTCAAAAGCCCCTTGATTTTCAATCCTCTAAGGTCGTCTGTCTCCCTGCTGGTAAGCAAGGACTGGCTCTTCACCCCGGCATTTAATCAAACAGTGGCCCTGACTATTTTGAATCTATTCCTCTGATTGGCTTTGAGTCCCTGGCTATGCATCCTGGGTTCATAGCCACCAAAAAGGATTCTCATCCATCTTCTGATCTGGCTGCACTCCTCACTACACTGAGGAAGACCCTTTTCTGTTCCTCATCTGTGCCCACTGCCTGACATGCACTGAGCTCCACTTGTTCAGACTGGGTTTTAAGAGCTCCTCAGATTTCAATCTGAATCCACTCCTCCCACACTGTTCCCTGGCACAGCATTTTTCTCTCTTCTCTACTATGGACTTTCCATTCTAAGCCAGCCAGTTTCTTCAGTATTCTGCATGTTGACCATTTCCATCCATGCTTCCTATCATTCTTTGGCTCACTGTACAGATATATTTGGGGGCAACTACCCTACCCACCCCTTGTCAGAGAGTCTGCCCCTGCCTATGACCCTTGCTGAATGGCTCAAGCTTGGATGTCAATGGGCCAGAACCTGGATCCTCAGAGATACCTCCCAGATGTAGCTCTACCTCAGTGCCCAACCGCTGTTCTGCCTGATTTGGGTCTGACCTTACCACACGCATAGCTCATCCTATCAGACCGTCACATGCTTCTGTGTGGTTTCAGACTTAAAAAGCTCCATTTACCTGGTTCATGATCTTGACTTCCTTAAGGGCAGGATTTATATCTGATTCAACCCTGTGTCTCCAGATCCTGGCATAATACCTGGCACCACACAGTAGATTTTACACACACATACACACACACACACAAAATTTTTTTTTTTTTTTGATGAATGAGTGAATACTACCTGTTTATCTCTTGACTTAAAACTCTCAACAACCAGCCACACTGGCCTGACCTCCAGGTAATCTAAGCTCCCTGGATTGATTTAGGTCACTTCCTTGTGAGTTACAGTGAGAATACCATTCCCAGATTATGGTCTTTGATCCTGAGGGTCAGGTATTGGACGTCTTTGGCATGAGATTTAATCTTTTTTTCTTTTAACAGCTTAATTGAAGTATAAGGACATTCACTAAACTATACATATTTAAAGTGTACAATTTGGTAAATTAGTGAGTATATTCCCAAAAGATTCCTTTATGCACCTTTGTAATTCCTCCTTCTTTCCCTCCCACCCACCACTCTGTCACCAGGCAACCACTAATCTGCTTTCTGTCCCTATAGCTTAATTTACATTTTCTAGAATTTTAAATAAATAGAATCACACAGTATGTCCTCTTTTTTGGTCTGGCTACTTTACTCAGCATAATTAATTTGAGATTCATACATGTTGTTGTGTGACTCTAGAGTTCATTTATTTTGACTGCTGAGTAGTGTTCCATTAGATTGATAAACCAAAATTTGTTTATTTATTTATCTGTGATTGACATTTGGGTTGTTTCCAGTTTGGGGTTGTTACAAATAAAGCTTCTATAAGACTCTATATATGTGGGTCTTTACATAGACATATACATATATAAATGTCTTTATGTAGACATATGCTTCCTTTTCTCTTGGATAAACTAGAGGTGAAATGGCTGGATCATATACAGTGAGTGTATGTTTAACTTTTAAAGAAACTGCCAAATTGTTTCCCAAGTATTTTACATTCTCAACAGAAGTGTATGAGAGTTCCAGTTCCTCCGCACCTTCACCAACACTTGATGTGCTCAGTCTTTTTTTTTAAATTTTTTAAAATTGAGATATCATTGATATATAACATTGTACTAGTTTTAGGTGTACAGCGTGCTCAGTCTTTCTCATTTCAGCTATCCTTATAACTGTGAAATAGTGTTTCATTTTAGTTTTAATTTGTGTTTCCCTAATGACTAATGATGTTGAAAATCTTTTCATGTGGTTATTTGTCACCTGTATATCTTTTTTGATAAAGCGTCTGTTCAAATCTTTTACCCATTTTAAAGTTGGGTTGTTTCTTTCCTTATAATTGAGATGTGAAGGGTTTTTTATATATTCTGGAGGGGAGTCCTGCAATATTTCCAGCAGCTGGAGGAATGGACTCCCATAGGTCCATCCACGTGCCTCTTCCCTAAACCTGCTTGTTCCCAATTTTCCAGTCTTTCTCCTTCCAAAGCCCTAATGAAGCAGGCACACTATTCATCACTGACATGAGTCCTATATATCTTTATTTCAGGCTACTATTCTTTCCACACAAAGTAGATGACCAGGTGTACCACCAAAGCTCTTCGCCTTGGGAGAGTTTCCCTTCACTGTTGTCTTCTAGGGTCATCTTTGAATGGGGCTATAGTGTAGTGGTCCATTTCTGGCTTCAACACACACCGAACTGACCCATTTGTGTACTAATCACAGATTTTTTTCTTTTCCATGAACTGATCATAAGGGAACCTCACTGTCCCCGCTCCCCTTCCTCCAAAACAACCATAAGTGTAAGCTGAGGGAGAGGCAATGGTGCCATAGTGATGGATGACACAGGAGTCTGAGCTACCTACTCATGCAGCTTACTTGTCCCCTGGCCCTGCTCAGGCTCAATCCTAGATGTATCACTTCCATCTTACTCTGGACTTCTGCTTGGCTCACATAACCTTACGACTTAGTGGATCTGACAGAACATATCTCATGGTGAACAGTTCTGGCTGCATGGTCACTGGATGTCCCAAGATCAGGTGATCTGTCTCTACCAGGGCCCAGTAGAACACTAGGAACTATTTTTTGAATGGTCTCTGCTACAGATGGCATAGCATTGTACCAGAACTTTATAGTCTACATGGTGATTCTCTTACTAGGGCTTGCTGTAAACTTCACAAAATGCCTTTTCCTACCACAGATACCTACAGATACCTGGCATATGTCTGCCAGGCAGTATGGCCTAAGTAGCAGGGCTGCTTGTGCCATAGCCTGAGACTTCTTCAGAGCTTTTTCCTGCTCTGAACCACACTCCAAACTGGCATCCTTCCATGTCATTCAACAAATGGTTCAGTGCAGTATTTTTCCAAGTGTTGAATATGCTGACTCCAGAACCCAAAAAGCCCACTAGCGTTATGTTGCTTCTTAATAGTAGGATGCCCGGCGTGTCCCAGACCACTAGACACTGATGTGGAGAACCTCTGAATCTTCTTAGAATTTATCTTTTACCTTCTAGAGCATATGTGTCTTACCAAGGCCTCCAACATTCTTGCCACTTCTTAATCGTCTGTTCTGATTAACCTGATGTAATAGTTATCTGTTGTTCTGTTACAAATTATCCCCAAACACAGCAGCTTAAAACAGTAAATGTTTATTATCTCACAGTTTCTGTAGGTCAGGAATTCATGAGTGGCTTAGCTGGGTGATTCTGGCTCAAGGTCTCCCATGAGGCTATAGGCAAGATGCTGTCCAGGGTTGCAGTCATCTCAAGGCTTGATTGAGGCTAGAGCATCTGCTTCCAAGATGGCTCATTTTAATGGCTTTTGGCAGGAGGCCTCAGTTCCTTTCCACATGAATCTCTCTGTAGGGTTGCTTCAGTGTCCTTATCACATGGTACCCGTATTCCCTCATAGCAAGTGATCCAAGAGAGAGTGAGGAATGAAGCTGTAATGTCTTAGAAGTCATACGTCATCACTTTGGCAATATTCTACCTGTTAGAAGCAAGTCACTAAGTCCAGCCCACACTCAAGGAGATAGGAATTAAGCTCTACCTCTTGAAGGAAGAAATATCAAAGAATTTGTGGGCATACTTGAAAACCACCACACATGATATCATTAATATAGTGAATCATTGTGATGATATGCAGAATGTCCAGGCAGTCCAGGTTCCTTTGGGTTATATTATGACAAAGGGCAAAAGAATTAACTCTGGTCAAGATTGTAAATGTTTGTGTCATTCACATGTGTCTGTTTCCTTTCCTTAATAGGAATGGAAATGAATGCATTTGCTAATCAACGCAAGGTACCTGAGGCTATATGAATCTGTTCCAGCAGAGATATTACGTCTGGCATAGCAACTGCAAGAAGGGCAACTGTTTGGTTGAGTTTCTTATTCCCCAGCATAAGACACTTTTGTAAGGGCTAGACTAGTGAATTAAATGGGGATAATTGAGGACTACCGCCCTGCATTACTTAGGTCTTAAAGAGTAACACTAATCTCTGTCATTTCCCTCAAGATGTGAGATTATATGTGTGTGTGTATATATATATGTATGTATATATATATACATACATATATATATTTTTTTTAATTCACTATCTTGGTGAGGGAGCAAATCAGTTTCACATATTCCACTTGGTCTCCCCCACTAATATAGCTTTTATCCCACAGTACAAGGAATCAATGTGGAGGTTCTGCCAGTTGCCAAGTATATCCATTTCACATTGGGGAACCAGAGAAATGACCTACTTTAGTTTTCTCTGTAGCGTTTATCCCTATCTAACTTAACATATATTATACTTATTCATTTTATTTATTATCTGTCTCCCAATGAATATAATTTCTACAAGAGTAGGCATTTTTGTCTTTTTTTAAACTGATTTATTTCCATTGCCTAAAAAGTGCCTAACACATCACAGAAACATTATAGTTCTAGCACAAAGCAGGCATTCAGCAAATATTTGTTGTGTGAAAGAGTAAATATTGACTGAGTCTCAACATAAGTTCATTATTGTTATTGTTATAATTGCCCCTAAGATTTTTCCATCTCTCCCAGCAAGTATGAATTCAAGTGTGAAGCATTCACTCTGGAGCAAATTAGGGAAAGGTTTCCACAAGAGGATCAGAGTGACCACTGGTACCTCAAGTGTCCATGGAACAGTGTCTGTTGTTGGTGGGCTGAGAGGTGGAAGGCAGACCATGGGGACACCACTCCAAGGTTCTCAGCCCCGTCTTCATCTCTCTCCTCCCTAAATGTGGGTTGAAGTGCATATATTTAATCTCCGACATTTTCCAGTGGTAATTATTGGTGTTTTTGGTCTCTGAGAATGGAATTGCGTGTTTTTAAAGCATTGAATTAGTCATAAAATATTTAAATTCTTTCAGGCTTTCTCTTGAAAAATTGAAAGATCTGGCTATTGCAATTTTTACTGGTGCTTAGAAGTGAATGCTCATTTCAGATCAGGCATGTGCTCTTCTACTTTATTACAGTCCTCACCACTCCTTATTGTCTCTTTCACACTAAGGCTAAGTGACAATTGCCATTCATCAATGTATAAATAGGACCATTTTTCTTAAAGTAAAGTTAAGAAGCAAGTGGTACAGTTTTTACATGCAAGTCCATATAAAATTGGAAAGAATGAAATGTAGACAGAGAGCAGTATACATTTCAAGAAAAATGGGAATAGTGTTTTTGGGAGGTAAGAGAGAACAAAAATCATTTCTAAGCATTTAATATGTAATATGCAACAGAGTATGATGGGGTGCATAGAGTGCAGTTCAACGTATAAGGACCCTGAGTTTGCAATTCTTCCTCTAATCCATTAAAGAGGAATAAATAGTATATTCTACCTACCATATAATTTGCAAGCTAGGTATTTTTTTTTAAATCTGTAGTTCACATTATTATGCACAACAATTTTAGCTTCTTTTTTTTCATATTGACATCTTCCCCTCAAGATACATACTGTCCCACTTCAACTTCCAAATTTTGCCCTTTGGAAATGGAAGTACAGAGGGATTAATTGCTAGCTAGTATGCTTCATAACTGTTGCTTCCTTATTTGCATAAAGAAAAGTTTTGAGATTCTAGCTCAGGAAAGACAAAATCTTAGCTAAGGACCCTCATTCTCTTCAATTTCAATATGGCAGAAGGGTGATTTATTATTCCAGTTGCTTTTAATGGATAGTTTTGGGATCCCGTGACTGTAATTACAACAGTAAAAGTAAAATTTCATATCAGGAATTTGAATTCTGGGATGTCCTACTATTTAGCTAGTAAATACACATGATGACTAGAAAAATATAACAACATCAGGTAATACTCCAGATGTTTTTTAAAAGGCCAAATACAAATCCAGTATAATCCTGGCATTAAGCTAAGCTTAAATGGTAGTTAGGGTATTGGTGTGTATTTGTCAAACTCTTGTAGGGAAATAAGGGTGTTCTTATATTTGTCTGAATATGTCTTTCTCCCTCTGCCACATTTTCTATCTTCATTCAAGCCAGTTAGAGAAATAAGGTGGTTATTGAGCCCAATATTCACTGATAGCCAAGCAGGAAACTTTTGGGTGTGAACCAGACTGGGATGACTCATTGGAAGCCAAATGTTTGTATGGAAAGCTCCCCCTAAAATGGCACAAAAGCAAATGTTTATAAACGTGTTAAAAAAACATTGTGGAACTCTTGGGAGGAGGGGTTAATGTATTGCCACCCATTCCAAATTACACCATTTTGATAAAACATTGCTTTGCTACCGTGGAGGCTGACCCAGGCTCTAAGCCTTTCAGAAACGGGGTTGCTATAATTGATAGGATTATTCTGACTCACAGTCCTTCTTATTTTGAAATGTGACTCGATTTTGGTAACCTCAGCCCAATCTGTATTTTGAATGCATCAAAAATTCATGTGTTACTCGTGAAAATTCTAAGTTTCCTATAGATATGTTTCAATTGAAATCTACACAAATAGAGGTTACAAGAAAAGAGTAGATAAAAATGGAAATTTGCTTCTTGCTGAGAAAACTTTTACCTCAATGGGATAAGCATATATTTAAATTCTGTACCTCAATGTTGCCTATTGTTTTAAACATCCTTCTTTATCCCTCAAGCAAATGAAAAACAGTTGTTTCATTCTGACAGATTTTCTTTCTTTTTTTTTTTTTTGGTGAGGAAGATCAGCCCTGAGCTAACATCCATTGCCAATCTTCCTCTTTTTACTGAGGAAGATTAGCCCTGAGCTAACATCTGTGCCCATCTTTCTCTATTTTGTATATGAGATGCCGCCACAGGATGGCTTGATGAGCGGTGCGTAGTTCCATGCCAGTGATCTGAACCTGTGAACCCCGGGCCGCAGGAGCAAGCACACATGTGAACTTAACCACTAGGGCACCGGGCCAGCCCCCCTGACAGATATTTTTGGCACACATCAGATTCCTGCTTAGACTTATCAGGGCCTCATTTGGGACCCTAGAGCCCATGACTCAGACTGATTTGGGGCCTATGGGAAATCAGCTCCTGTTAGAAGCTGCGTCTGAAGGTGAGGTGACGGTAGTGGTGGAAGGTTGGTGTTTTTCCATCTGATCTCAATTTGAAAAGGAACCAGGGGGTTAGGGGGTGATCGGGCCAAGATGCCAGCCCTCCTGCTAAACCAAGCTGCCTGCCCTTTTTCTGTGACCCGCTACAGGGTTCTTAGGTTTGTTTGCATGTTTTAAAAAGGACATTGGAGCCACCCAGGCATCAACTCATTATTGAACAAAGCAGCAACACTCTTTTAGAATTTTGTCTTTTGTCCAAGAAACCAATGGGAAGTACTTAGGAGAGTGGCTATAACGAGATGTAGTTCAGAGGCTAGTATCAAGGAGAGATAATATCATCTTTGATCTCCATATTTGAGGCTGATGTTATTTATTTCTGTAGTAAAAACATCCAGACCAGATGAGTGTATGGGCACCATGGTTATAGATATAGCCCTGCTTTCTTTAGCCAAGATCATGAGAAAACGAGTTCTTCAAATTACTGAATTTCCTAGATTTCTGGAGTTTCCTCTATTACGTACCAAAATGTTAAATGAAAAAATTAACCATAGACAATAAAAGGACCTCTGTGGAGTGTGACTGAAGGCGGAGGGGCGGGTAAGTGGAATTTTTAACTTGTCTCTTTATGCTCTTCTATAAAAAAATGAATTTTTAAATAACTAATATGTATTACTTTTAAAAATTTACTTAAAACTATTTCTCTATAAACAAATGGGTTACATACCACTGACCTCTCAAACAGAACCAAATTGAGCTTTCTTTGAATGATTCATTATCATCATTATGAAACTCAATTCCCTGTGCCACAAAGCAATGATATTCTCAAGCAGTCCTGGAGTGTACTGAATGGCTTATTCCTACACTGAATGTCCTCAGACTTTTCATTTACCCATCACAAATTTTCTGCTGCCTGCTTTGCTATGAGATTGTCAGCTGTCATTTCACACTGACAGAATTCTGCCTATCTTTAGCAGCCTCTCTTTTGAATTTGTTGTTTTAACTTGATGCTCCTAAGCAGCTGACTGGTTGGTAAGTCACATAAATAAACTTGTTAATAGTCTATGTAAAATAAAATTAAATAGGCATAGAGTGAATGCTCAAGGGTCACTCCTACAAGCAATGTTACCAAAAAAACAAAACAAAACAAAACCTTCAGTGCATTTATTTGGAGGCTTCAGTCTTATCCTTTCTATCTGGATCCCACCTATGTTTCAGATATAGATGCCACTGGTGAAAAGAGAAATGAAATGTTGCTCTGGTGTCATTTAATAAAATGAGTTGCATCATTTCTTCCTTCCCTCATGAAATTGCTCAATGGTTGTCCAGGCAGATGCATGCGATATTGAATTGGAGTTAGTCGCATTCTTCAGGCTAATTAGAATGATAGCCCTGGACATGTTGCCAGTTCTAAAATTACATTTTAAATTAGAAACAACTGCTAGCATTTGGATAACCAAAGAGTCATTTATAGTAAATGTTCCTAGGTGTGATAAGTATATATTTGGTCTTTGTCTCTGGTTGCTGACACAGATCTTCTAAAACGCTTAAAATTTCCTGGTAAAATGAATAACATCTTTTGTTATTCATAATATGCCCCTTTCAACCATACCTGAGTTGTATATGTTAATGAGATGACTCTTAGTGGACCCCTAGATAGCATCAGGATGAAGGCTGGTTGCCAGAGCAACCAACCTTGTGATTAGAGAGTTACAACTTTAAGCCCCACCCCACTGGAGATTGAGTTAATCGCCTATAATTAATGATTTGATCAATCACCTCTATGTAATGGAACCTCCATAAAAACCCCTAAACAATGAAGTTCAGGGAGCTTCCTGGTTGGTGAACAGATCAAAGTGTTGGGAGGGTGATATACCTGGAGAGAGCATGGAAGCTCTGCGCCCTTTCACCCTACCCTATATCTTGCCCAATGCATCTCTTCCATTTGGCTCTTCCTGAATTGTATCCTTTGTAATAAACTGGTGATAGCAAGTAAACTGTTTCTGAGGTCTGTGGGCCATTCTAACAAATTATGGAACCTGAAAAGGGGGTCATGGGAACGCCCAATTTATAGGTTTGTTGATGCAAATAACCCATAACCAATCTATAAATCAAAATTGGGGTGAGTTTATTATGAGCCAATTCTGAGGACCATATAGCCCAGGAGAGTCCTTCCACAAAGGAATGGAGCACTCCAAAAAAGTGGGGTGTACAGAGTGGTTATATACCATCAAGGAGCACGTATCACATATGATTGGAATGTACCTTTTACAATAGTCATGAGATTGCTTTGCTGGCACAGCAATTTGGTGAACACAGCAGGTCTGTGGTCTCAAGATGGGTGGTCACAAGGTGAGTGCAGCAGGTCAGCAATCAATCCTTGGTTTAGGGAAAGATGCTTATCCTTAAGGAAATGCCAATGTGGGGGAAGTCATATCCTTATCTTTAAGGACATTGTTCTTGTCTTTGGGACACAGTAAATACTTAAAGCAGATATGCAATGCATGCTCAACGGCTACGTTGGGCCCTTTTGGAAAAAAAAGTGCAGGCCGAATTAGTTTTACACCAAATGGCTTCCTCATATACTCCAACATATCCTATTTGTCATTTATTTATCAGCCTTTTGGTTAGAAGTAGGGGTGGCCTTGGACTTGTGATTGGCATCTGAAGTGGTAATGAGCTCTTAGCCTGTGGGGTCTATGCTAACCCTGGTAGTTAGTGTCAGAATTGAATTGTAGGACACCCAGTTGGTGTCCAGAGAGTTGGAAAATTGGTTGGTGTGAGGAAAAAACCCACACCTTTGGTGTCAGAAGTGTTGTGAGTAAAAAACAGCTTACCAGGCTTTTATGATCTCAATATTGTTGAATATGTATCAGGTTTGCCAAATCCCTATGGAAAAAACATACATGTAAGCTCTAGTCTACTGTGTTGATCAGACAAGACTCAGCTGATTCACAGATGCATGGAAATAGATCAAACAAGTAGCATGTGTTTAAAAGGAACACTTTAGTTAGCCAGGGAGTGGGGATTTTTTGACAATCATTCTGAATGTGAGTCAGAGTGTAGGTTTGCGGGGGTGAGTGTGTGGGTGGATACATCTGTGGGTGTCAGAAAGAGACAGCCAGAGATAGATGGCTGCAGTTCTGTAGCTAGTAAAATGACAATAATAGTAAAATAAATTTAAAAGCATAGAGCTTCATGGAGCCCTTTAAAACAGTTTTTAGACAAACAATGTCTACAGACAGGCTTATTTAAAATACCAATTGCTTCCCACAAAGAGTTTAAATTACCCCTCCTTACACAACACCAGGCAATTTTCATTTACCACTTATTTGAAATTTGATAATTATCACAAATGAAACCCTATCTTACATTCCTGGTAGTCAAAACTTTTTGAAATGAGAAAATTGAGATAAATTGGTTGCAGTTGTTATTTAGAAAATGACCTTCAGCTGTTCTTAGACTAAGACATGACAGCAAATAACTTGCCAAGGAAAAAGGAGCTAAAATGGGTAAGAGGATAAGAAGAATTTTTTTCTACAGCTAAAACAAGATGATTTCTGGTATACTTACTTACCTACATGCAGTAATGGGCAATACAAAAGTGTTAAAAGATAGGGAATTGGCGATATATCAAAACTCACCTGGTTTTACCTGGGTAAATAATGATGCCGGTGAAGTGGAGTCTATGCAAAGAGAATCCATTTAACAAGAAATTCACAGTTCTCACTGTTTTTGGAGATTCCAGGATTGCATCTCTGGACTCCTGCAAGTGTGAATTTATGGGCAAGTCCAGAGCCCACAGAGCTACTTGGAATATCACTTGAAACTAAAGCAAATGACCCCAGAATGAGAGAGATGATGGACCAATATGCACAGGGTAGGTCGAATCATTCAATATGCAACTCGCCTATCTGAGCCTCTATGATGTGCCTCCCCACTGTGCTTGCTTCTAGAGTTGCAACCACATCTCCCTCAAGGAACTCCGCCCTTGAATGAAAGTTAAGGAAGCTGATGAGCACTGTTTGTGCCAGGAGCTATTACACACGTGTCAATGGAGGAAACAATTACTAATTCTCCATTCACCAACAGTGGTCTTTTTCCCAAAGTAGAAATGCTTTTTTCTAATTGTAAAAATAATATATGCTCATTATAAATATTCAGATACAATAGGAAAGTATCATTTGTGGATTTAAGGAGAATTCATTTAGAGCCATTACACACTAAAGGAGCAAAGGGTCTGTGCTTCATTTCATATTCCCTCTCTGCGAACTAACTTCTCCACTCCTTGCCATACGTCACTTCTCATTATTGACTGGTGGAGAATAAGTGATGCAATACACTTGCCTAGCAGGGCAAGAGACCCGACTCATTCTTTGTCATTACTACCTTTTGTGTCTATACACCATTACTGGTTCTTACATGCTTATCATGCTTACATACTGTAAGCAATGTAAGCATGCTATAAATTTACTTCATAAGCTACTTTGGGCCTGGAAAAATCCAAAACAACTACACTTGTCTCTTATTTGCTTTAGTAAGAACACTCCTGCACTCACAGAAGGGAGCTCTTACCTCTCTATTCTAAATTCTGATTTTTTACCTCACCTTTTCCTTCAATAGCTAGGAAGTCAAATCCCATGTAACCAGTCTGAGGATGATTAATGGCAGCTTTGAGACTTCACGAGGTTTGGAGCTGTTGATGTGGAGCATGAACAAAATCCAGAGAATGTGTGAGCCTTGTATTAATCAGGACAAGATAGGCTTATGTTACAGTTACCCAAATAATCTGAAATCCCAGTGGCCTAACACGAGAAAGGTTTAATTCTTTTTTTTTTTTTGGTGAGGAAAGTTTAAGTCTTTTTTTTTTGGTGAGGAAGGTTCCTGAGCTAACATCTTGCCAATCTTCCTCTTATTTTGCTTGAGGAAGATAAGCCCTGAGCTAACATCTGCCTCTATTTTGTATGTGGGTCACTGCCACAGCATGGCTGACAAGTGGTGTAGGTCTGTGCCTGGGATCTGCACCCACAAACCCTGGGCCACCAAAGCAGAGCACCCGCCGAACCTAACCACTACACCATGGGGCTGGCCCCAGGTTTAATTCTTATTCATGCTTCATATCTGTTAGAGATGGGGAGGTAGTCTTACTCAAGGACCAGGATGATGGAGGCTCTGCCATCTTGTGGCTACACCAGCTCCTGGGTCACTGCAGTAGCGAAGGAGAGACAGGAAGATCTCAGATGGGCTTTTCACTACCTCTGCCCAAGAGAACATCTGTGGCTTCTGCTCACATTTCATTGGCCACAGCTAATCACATGGTATTCCTAACTTCAAAGGAGCTGAGAAATTTGGGGAACAGATGGAATGATTGGTTAGACTAATCTCTCCCCTAAACCTAATTGTGCATTTTTGACACAAGCTGACATCATCCAAAATCAAATGAATGATATGAAGTTATTTACTTATGTCAATTTTCTACTCCTTTGGCATGAATATTTGAGTGTGAGATGTATGCAGAGAAGAATATACCTTACACATAAACACAGTTTTCTATACATAAGATAATTACTGTATACGTAATAGCTTATTATTTTCCTCACAAGTTATTCAAGAAGGAGGAAGATGATTTTAAAAGAGAAAATAATACCAAGCCCTAATTTTTTAACTTTAATTCCAATTTGCGCTGACTAAAAGCAGCAACATGCCTAGATTTGTCAGGGTAGACTAATTTCTGTAACAATTAGTTATCTCTGGTCTCTGGAATTCTGGGTAATTTTTTCTTTTGTTTATCTGAATTTTATAGTTTTTTCTATAATCCCAGTGGTTTAAGACTATAGAATTTATTAATTGCATATGTAACAGTTCAGTGTGGGTATTTGATCAGTGGCCTCCCAGGAGGTGATTCAAGGATGTGGGCTCCTCCTTCCTGCGACTCTGCCGTCTTCCAGGGTTTCAGAGTCCTCTGTAGGTTTCTTTTTTCCTTTTCCTTTTTTTATTTTTGTGAGGAAGATTGGCCCTGAGCTAACATCTGTTGCCAATGTTCCTCTTTTTGCTGAGGAAGACTGGCCCTGAGCTAACATCTGTGCCCATCCTCCTCTATTTTGCATGTGGGATGCTGCCACAGCATGGCTTGATGAGTGGTCTGTAGGTCCACACCCTGCCTGCGTGAACCTGCGAACCCTGGGCTGCTGAAGTGGAGCACGCGAACTTAACGACTATGTCACCAGGCCAGCTCCCCACCCTCTGTAGGTTTCCATGCATCAGATAGACAGACAAGGGAAGAGAAAAGTGGGAGAATCAGAGGCCAGGCTTAGAAATAGCGTATATCGTTTCCACCACACTCTGTTGGCCAGAACTCATCACACTTAACTCCAAGGGAGCCTGGGAAATGCAGTTCAGCTGTGTGCATGGGAGGAAAAGAAATAGGTTGGGTGACTGACTCTACCACAATGTCCCTCACATGATCAAAATAAATAAATAAATAAAAGAGGAGAAGAAAAGGAAGGAATCTGACTAGAGTTGAATGTATCTGGGGAAAAGAATATCATTTCCATTGCCTTGTTCTTGTTTCCTTCATTTATACTTACATGTTACTTCTCTGCAATTTCTCCATTTTATTTCCTTTTAAAACATTCTTTAAAAAATTTTTAAGAATGTTAACATCCTGCTTTGTTGAGAGTGTACAGAAATGAACATGATGACACTCAGCTGGTTGGACTGTAAACTGATACAACTTTACTGAAGGGAAATTTGTCTATATGAATCAAAAACCTTAAAAAGAGTATAGTCAACAATTCTACTTCTAGAATTTTATCCTAGGGAAATAAACAGGTAATATAAACAGATACATGAACAAGTATATTTATCATAATTTTGCTAATAATGGTGAAACACCTTCATGATATAACTGTCCAGCAATTGAAGGTGAATTAATAATGCCACTTCTAATAAAATATCATGTGGCCATAAATGACGTCATAGACATCTATTTAGCAATATCAAACAATGTTCCTTATACATTATGTAAAAATATCAGCTTACAAATCTCTATGTCTAGAGATGTCTAAGAGACCAAAATGGGAATATTCTAGACATACAGGTTTGTAAACTATTTTATACATACACAATTTTTTTGCTTATCTATGTTTTTTAATTTTTTATATAAACAAATGTTATTTTTCTAAAAAAGAAATTTATTTTTTATTTTAAAGCAAAAAACAAAAACTCGTAATGTTTAAAACAGAAACACAGACTTTTAATCCATAGGCATCTCAAAGAACAAACAAAAAACTACCACCTGGTTCCCCACACTGGCTCTGTCTTCCAGATGGCTCCCTTGCCTGAGCACCTGGAGGAGTCCCAGATGCTGGGGTGGGAGTGGGTGGGGGAGCCAAGTTCTTTGTTTCGAGTGCCTTATCTCAGTGCGGGACTTAAGCAAATTGTAGAGTCCATGCATAGCTGCTGCTCCTCATTCCTCACCTCCCTCACTCTGACAATGGCCTGCTTTCTTTCCTCTGAGTAGGAAACCTGCAGAGGCAGCTGGCTTGTGATATTTTGTGTAGGCATGTGAGTTATATGCAAATCACACGCAAAGACACTCAGAATCCTTTCTCTGACGGTCCGGTCTGTCAAGAATATTTGTCTCGAGTCGGTGTTATACCTAAGAAAGGGCACATACTTCTGATATTTATCTTAGCTTAATTTCTTCCAGAATAAGTCAAGCTGCTGTCAGAAGAGGTTTCGGCTTTTTAGGCTCACTATTCATTTTGGAATTATCCATGCATGCATGCTTACAAAAGTTAAATTATCTCCAAAGACAGAATAATTTTTCCACTACAACCGAATTCAAAGTAAGCGAAGTGCCAGAACACAATAATTTTGTCTAAGAATCAATATCCTTTATAGTTCAAATAACTTGTAAAATGTATTTATAGCAGCTGAAAGATAAAAACATTTTTAATTGCTATGTTAAGAATAGTGATTTTATGAACTGCAGACTTCACTCAGCAAAATCATACATCTCTGTCACCTATACACACACAAACACACGCCCCACATTTCATTTAATACCTGTTAAAATTATAGCAGTTTTACTCATTTAAAAACGAATTCAAAGTAGCGCACTTTTAAAAAGCTATCACCTACAATCAAAAATCAAAGCCAATCTTGGTTCTCTATTAAAAGACCAACTTTTATTCAATCAGTATACGCTCTTCAGATAATTATTATGAACCTCAGAAAAAAACAGAACACACCAAGACGTCACCTTGTTTGCTAAGTTATAACATCTTATACCAGCCTAGGCTGTTTTTTGGTTTTCCAAAGCAGGTTGAAAAAGAGGAAATGATAATTGTATGTAATTCATTCTGATTTTATTGATTAGTAATAAATTGAGAATTCTCTTTCCTAACAGAGAAGGAAAAGATGTTAACTCTAATAATCATTTAGGATTTTAATAGGAGGTGGAAGGAATTAGTGCCTGAGGGGTAGGAAATAAAGTGCCAGTGTTGAGGTGAAAAGGCCCGGGAAAGATACTGGTGGCAGACCTTCTGCCTCCTTGTGATTTCCCTGGTAGCCAGCTAAGTAGTGCCATAAGCAACTCTCTTGCTAAGGTACGCTTTTCACCACCACAGAGGACACCAGGACCAACGTAAAAGGTGTGTTCTGGAGGAAGCCTTGCACTCACGCCTCAATGTTGCGGCTCCTCTTGGAGATCTTAGCTGTCTCCTCATCATTGGCTACTCTCTTTGAGCGCCAGCTCTCAATGCTGACCTTTTCCTCCTGACTCACCGTTCCCACCCCTCACTTCCTCAGCTGACCGTCGGTAAAAAGACCTCAGTCAGTCTGGGGCTTCCCTCCTCAACCACGGCCCTAGCTGGCTGCCAGCGGGCATGGCACTTTTCCACAGCTGAACTCAGACTGTGTGTGGAGGTGGGTTCACTGTATTGGGCAGAAAGAAGACAGAGAAAGAAGCTCACCAATCTCACCGGAGAACTACCCTAGAAGATGTTGGGACCCCTGGGAGGGGCTAGCACAATTATAAAGGTAACTGAGTCTACAGCTTGTTCTCTGATAACCAGAGATCAGATAGTAACAGGTGAGAAAAAAGAGTAAAATTTGGCAACTCAAGCTTATTTTGTTTTGAATCACTCTGACAAAGAAGCTGTGTGGTGTTTTCTGTGTGATGTTAACACCCACTCATCTTCCCACTCTTCCCTCTCACGCATCTCACCCATCCTCCAATCTCCTCCTTTCCACAGGACATCAAGCCTCCAACACTTACGTCTGCTCACTGCCCTGATTCTCCCACCTACCAATCAGTGAACCCATTTACATGCCCTTGAACCCTTTCACTGTTATATCATGCATCGTGGTGACCTGTGGGATGTCTTTGTGTGCGTGTAGGCATTTGTTTCCCTTCACCTCTAGAACACGCTTTTCTTTAGGTTAACGGGTTCTTTTGTTAACCTGTGTGGCTATATTGTTACATGACGTAATGTGTAGATGTGTGCACCCATACTGAGTGGATGGTTGAATCTTGATGGTGGTTTAAATCAACCATCTTTATACATAAAGTGCAGATTGTATGTACGTAGGTATGTACATACTAAGTAGTATGTAACTCTTGTGTTTATTTGGGTATCTGTGTTTAGGTACCTGGGTTGTGTTTATGTATGTGTAAGTCTGCATCTGTATACATCTGTATGTGCGTCTCAAGGCATAGCCTATAACTTCCTATAAAATATGATCACCTGTCTCCAAATCTCCCTGCCTACCAGTGTTACTCTCTCAGTTTTTTGGAAAAATTTTTATTGTGGTAAAATATGTGTAACATAAAATTTACCATTTTAACTGATGTTTTTTCTCTTTTTTTCTCCCCTAAGCCCCAGCACATAGTTGTGTATCATAGTTGTAGAGGTGTAGCTCTTCTATATGGGATGCTGCCTCAGCATGGCTTGATGGGTGGTGAGTAGGGCCGCACCCAGGATCTAAATCAGTGAACCCTGGGCCACCAAAGTATAACGTGTGACCTTAACTGCTATGCCACCGGGCCAGCCCCCCGATTTTAACCAATTTTAAGTGTACAGTTCGGTGGCATTAATTACATTCACAATGTTGGGCAAACAATCACCACTACCTGTTCCCAAAATTTTTTAACATCCAAACAGAAACTCTGTAACCATTAAGCAATAACTCCCTATTCTCTCTTCTATCAATCCCTGATAACCTCTAATCTACTTTCTGTCTCTATAAATCTGCCTATTCTAGATATTTCATATAAGTGGAGTCATATAATAATTGTCCTTTTTGTGTCTGGCTTACTTCACTTAGCATAATGTTTTCAAGGTTCATCCATGTTGGAGCATGTATCAGAATTTCATTCCTTTTTATGGTTGAAAAATATTCCATTATGTGTATACACCACATTTTGTTTCTCCATTCATTTGTTGATCAACACTTGGGTTGTTTTTACTTTTTAGCTATTATGAATAATGCTGCAATGAACATTGGCATACAAGTATCTGTTCAAGTCCGTGTTTTTAATTCTTTTAGGTGTATACCTAGGAGTGGAATTGCTGAGTCATATAGTAATTTTATGTTTAGCTTTTTAAAGAACCACCAAACTGTTTCCATAGTGGCTGCACCATTTTACATTACCATCAACAGTAGATGAGGTTCCAATTTCTCCACATCCTCACCAATATTTGTTATTTATTTATTGATTTTATAATAGCCAGGCTAATGGATGTGAAGTGGTGTCTCATTGTGATTTTGATTTGCATTTCCCTAATGATAAGTAATGCTGAGCATCTTTTCATGTGCTTATTGGCCATCTATATATCTTCTTTGGAGAAATGTCTATTCAAGTTGTTTGCCCATTTTTTAATTGGGTTGTTTGTTTTTTTGTTGTTGAGTTATAGGTGTTCTTTATGTATTCTGGATATTAATTCTTTATCAGATATATGATTTGCAACTATATTCTCCCATCCCATAGGTTGGATTTACACTAACTTGATAATATCCTTTGATGCACAAAAGTTTTTAATTTTGATGAAATCCAATTTATCTGTTTTTTCTTTTGTTGCCCATGATTTTAGTGTCATATCTCAGAATCCACTGCCAAATCCCAGGTCATGCATATTTACCCCTATATTTTCTTCTAAGAGTTTTATGGTTTCAGCTCTTACATTTAGGTCACTGACCGATTTTGAGTTGATTTTTGTATATCATGTGAGGTAGGGGTTCAACTTCATTCTTTTGCATGTGGAAATCCAGTTGTCCCAGCCCCATTTGTTGAAGAGACTGCTCTTTTCCTATTAAATGGAGTTGGCACCCTTGTCAAAAATCAATTGGCCATAGATGTATGGGTTTATTTCTGAACTCTCAATTTTTTTTTAATTACATTATTTTTTTTGCTCAGAAAGATTCGCTCTGAGCTAACATCTGTTGCCAATCTTCCTCTCTCTCTCTTTTTTATCTCTCCCCGAAGCCCCAGCACAGAGTTGTATATTCTAGTTGTAAGTTCTTCTAGTTCTTCTATGTGAGCCACCGCCACAGCATGGCTACTGACAGACGAGTGGTGTGGTTCCATGCCTGGGAACCAAACCTGGGCTGCCAAAGCAGAGAGTGCCTAACTTTAACCACTAAGCCATCAGGGCTGGCTCTGAACTCTCAGTTTTTCTCCATTGGTCCATATGTCTATCTTTATGCCAGTACCACATTGATTTGATTACTGTAGCTTTGTAGTAAGTTTTGAAATCAGGAAATGTGAGTCCTCTGATTTTGTTCTTCTTTTTAAGATTGTTTTGGCTCTTCAGGGCCCCTTGCAATTCGATATGAATTTGAAGATTGGCTTTTCCATTTCTGCAAAGAGGGTGGTTGGGGTTTTGATAGAGATTGTGTTGAATCTGTAGATTGTTTTGGGTACTATTGCCATCTTAATGTTAAGTCTTGCTATCCATGAACATGGGATATCTTTCCACTCATTTAGGTCTTAAATTTCTTTCAGCAATGTTTTGTAGTTTTCAGCGTGCAAGTCTTTCACCTTTTTGGTTAAATTTATTCCAGGTATTTTATTTACCTTCTCCTTTAATTGACTTGAAATCCTTCCCCATTGTAATTACTAGACTATACCGTGTCCACAGTGCATAGAATAGCACCTGGCACATAGCAGACATTGAACAAATGCTAATTGAATATAAGAATCTCCAAAATCATAGGATCTTAGAACTTTGAGGAAACACTCATACCAATCCCATTCTTCTAAAGATGAGGAATGATTCAGAAAGGCTAACTGAATTGCTCCAAACAGCACAGTTAGCTAGTAGTAGAACAAGAAGTTCACATCTCCTGAGAGTTTTCTGTGGATCAAAATGTAATCAATATATGCCAAGATTCTGTCTTCTGGAGTAAATAAATGGGCGTATTTATAAACTTGGATGCTTGTCTTTGGGTATGGAGATTTTTCAGTGTCTGGTTCCCTAGTCTCTGAAATGAATCTTAAAGAATTGGTGTACCTAGAGAAGTAGCTTGCATTTAAGACCAAAGAATCATGTGCGACATGTTTTAGCAAATGAGGTTATTCAAATGGACATATATCTGAGTTAACGATTATCTGGTGATATGTATCTACGAGGATGTCATAAATGGAAGTCTCTATGAGTGTGCGTGTGTGTGTGTGTGTGTGTGTGTCTGTTAGATGAGATAGCTGAGCGTCATTTTGGAAATGAATTGGACCCATTAGATCTTTTCATGCTGACAACAGATGATCTGCCACTAGGCTTTGCCTCTTAGAGAACTTATTTCATTATAGAACTAATTCCATTTATATAAAGAATGGAGAAAAGAGAAAAGAAGAGAATTGTGTCCTTGTTTACAAACTGGGGCATTTGTTAATGTGCCTTTTTTTTTTTTTAAAGAATTGCTTATTGACTTTTTGGCTCCCTCCCAAGGTAAAGGTCAATCAGCCTGGGAGAGTGTTTAGTCTTGCTTTATTTTGGCTCTTCTCCATAGTTGGTCAGTCCCTCTGTCATTCTCTTACCTATCCTGATATAGGCTTCTTCCAAAGATGGTCAGTAATCATGGGTCTAGGAATTGTCTCTGAGTCAACAGTGTGAGATCAGTAACTCTCTGACTCTGGAATTTGGGAGCTGCAGAGGAGAATTGCTAGCTGCCCTCCCCCCACTTGCCTTATGAATAGCTCCCCAATTTTGTTGTGGACAATCATGTGCTTGGGGAAAAAAAAAACACACACAAAAGAACAGAAACTACATTTCCCATTCTCCCTTGCAGCTAAAGGTTCTCATTAACCCAGATCTGGAGAATCAGGTGTAAGCAAAAGTTATTGGATGGGAATAGGCACATGAAAAGATGTTCAACATCATTAATTATCAGGGAAATGCAAATCAAAACAACACTAAGATATCACCTCACGCCCGTTAGAATGGCTATAATCACCAATACAAAAAACAACAAATGTTGGAGAGGATGTGGAGAAACAGGAACCCTCATACACAGCTGGTGGGAATGCAAACTGATGCAGCCTCTATGGAAAATGGTATGGAGATTCCTCAAAGAATTAAAAATAGAGATGCCCTATGATCCAGCCATCCCACTACTGGGAATCTATCCAACTAACCTGAAATCAACAATCCAAAGAGGTTTATGCACCCCTATGTTCATTGCAGCATTAGTCACCATAGCCACGAAGTGTAAGCAACCTAAGTGTCCCTCGACTGATGATTGGATCAAGAAGATGTGGTATATATATATATACAATGGAATACTACTCAGCCATAAAAAAAGGCAAAATCGTCCCATTTGCAACAACATGGATGGGCCTGGAGGGTATTAAGTGAAATAAGCCAGAGGGAGAAAGCCAAACACTGTATGATCTCACTCATATGTGGAATATAAACCAACACATGGACAGAGAAAACTGTATTGTGGTTACCAGGAGCTATGGTGGTGGGGGTGGGGGGTGGGCACAAGGGGTGAAGGGAGACATATATATGGCGATGGACAAACAAAAATGTACAACCCAAAATTTCACAATGTTAAAAACTATTAAAACATCAATAAAAAATTAATTAAAAAAATAAGTTATTGGATAGGGCTTTCAGAAAAGATCTTTAAAATGGAGCTGACACCTGACAAATGCCTTTTGTGCTTGGCATTCTTCTCTTCTTCTAGCTGGATTCTAGACGGACTGTTGGTGATGGAGCAGCTTTTATAACTATGACAACCGTGAGAGAAAGGTTAAGATGGTCACAGAGATCAACACTGACATCACTGTGCTGCTGAACCAACGCCCACGACCACCTACCTCTCGTTACGCAAGAAAAAAACCCCGATTTGTTTAAACCACTGTTTTTTGGGTCTCCCTAACCAGCATCCCAATTTAATTCTTAACTAACACAGGAGCTTAAAGAGCAGAATGAGATAATTTGAGTCAATGGACTCCTATCAATCTTGTTGGAAAATTAGACAAATTTAGAGTAAACATTATGGAGAAATTCCAGGTAGCCAAGATAACGGTGGTGGCATAACTCTGAATCTCCCAACATATCCCCCCCAAAAAACAAACAAACAAAAAATATATTGAATAAAACTACATAAAACTCATGTCTTCAGCTAACTAAAAAACAAAATGTCCAAACTTCAAATTAACTGTAAACAGAAAATGAAACACTAAACCCCAACAAGTGGCCTCCCACACTCCTGATGCAAGCCTCTCAGGAAAATAGTCAGTTTGGGGAAAACTGTGCAGAGCATAGAAAAGAGGAGCTAGTGGTAGACTTAAGAGTGATTTAAAACCACCACCAGAAAGAGAAGATCCGCACTAAGTTTGAAGATACTGAAAAAGCCCACTGGTAGATCGGAACACTTACTACGGGGAAGGCACTTAACCTTGTGTGCACGGTGCTAGGAGGCCGTCTTGGAAAGATAAAGCTTCGGGTGAAAAGGGTCAAAAGGAAAGTAGAAGATTCCTCCAGAAATCATGCAGAGTGGGGGAAAGAATTTGAGGGGGAAATTTGGAAACGTGCCAGACCCTCCCTCCCTCCAAAATGGAAGGAAACCCAATCCCTTCGCCTATCATTCTTCTTCCATAAAATAATAATAATAATACATAAATAAATAAAAATTTTTTTAAAAAGAAAGAAAAATCATACTTTGTTACACTGACAGGAGAGGGCGCTCTTGAACTAGGAATCTTGCAACCACCCCAGCCCTCTGGCCCAGTCCACAGACATGCAGATCAGTCTTCATCTAAGCAAAATGACTAAACTAAAAATAAAAAGAATACAAACAGTTCAGCTGATAAAAATTCCTCCCCCAAATAATGACAAAGTGGAAGAAAAGTGTAACACAACTCTCCAAACCGAATTATAAGTCCTCAAACAAGCATTTGGGAATATGAAAAACATCTTGAATCATAAATTCAAAAACTAAGTACAGATACAGACAGAAAACCAGCAAGAAATGAAACGAGTGTAGATTGAACTCAAGAAAGAAACGAAAGAAAAAAATAGAATAAACATTATGCTGCATTATCTATAAGACTTTATATAATATGTACTAAGACATTTTATATATGTAAAAGCAACATGGTGGAGAAAAAGCTACATGATGGTGGAAAAGCTACATGGTGGAGAAATCATTTGATTGTACCTTAAAGGATGGCATATATGTATATATACATTCAAATGATTTCTCTACCATGTAGCTTTTCAAGGTCCATCCCAATTGAATATGACCTTTGAGGCATGCAATAAATAGTGTCTGCTGTTATTGCTATTACCACCACTATTGGCAATTGATGAGTTGAGGACAGCAAGGGAGGTGAGGGAGCCACAAGTAAAATGTCTGGAGCAAAAAATCATAGAGTTCACCATCCTCTAGTGCCCACCTAGGCCAACAACTGACTTCATAGAAGAGGAGACTGATACTCAGGGAGGCAACAAGGTGGCCCGATGTTCCTCAAAGCCAGTTAGTGACAGAGAGGGTGATGGAGAAAGCCTTTCTTTCCTTCTTTCTCCTCTTTTCTTCCTCTTGCTTCAGAAGACAACAGGCACCCCTTCCTCTCTGAATGCACCCTTCGGCACTGTGCAGATGCTATGACCTTCGCTCAGCAGGATCTTTCTTTTATATTCATTCTCTCCTTTTCCTCTGACCCATTCCCCCTGGTAGAAACTGTGCCTAAGTCACCCTCATTCTAAAAAGCAAATAAACCAAACCACCTTCCCTTGATTCTGTCGTCTCTGATTTTCCTCTCATCACTAAGCTTCTCACAGTGCATTACACTAGCTGTCAGCTCTTCCTCCGTACTCACTCCTAAAACTCTTGCTCTCTGTTTCTCCCTCCATTCTCTCTGAAAGCTGCTTGTTCAGAAACTGCTGGCTACCATCTTTTAGACACTCATCTGCCTTGTCTTCTTGGATCCACAATCTTTTCCCCCAGTCAATTCTACAGCTACTCAACCTCTGGTTCTGGCTTATCTTCCTCCCTCTTAAATGTAGGTGTTCTCCAAAATTCTCTACTACCTACTTTTTGTGCCCTCAGAGCTGCAAACTGCAAATACACATCTCCACGCCCATCTGCTTCTTGGTGCCTCTCCTGAATGACCTACTAGACATCAGCCCTGGGTTCCGGGAGGTACCTGGAGCTCAACATGTCGGAAACTGAATTCCACCCACTCCTCAATTCTGTACCTCCTTCCATCTCCAATCCAACCTCAGATGGTCCTTGATACCATCCTTTCCTTTATCTTCTGTCCCAAATCATTCATAAATTTAACTTAAGACATTTATTGAGTATTTAGGATCTGCAGGCACTGGTCTTGGGATCAGGGATGGGAGATGAATCAGACCCACATTCCATACTTGTACTTATAGACCCAGTGAAAACTCGTCCAGTCAGCGTACACAATTTTCCTTCCAGTCCTGAAGAGGACTGTCATCCTTTTCATTCCCATTGTCATGCTCCAAGTTCAAGTCAGCATTACTTGTTTCCTAGACTAAAAAATCAGCCCCTTAAGAGATTTCTCTGAAACCAGCCTGGTCAAACTGAGTTGATCTCTGTTATCCTTGACATTTTGTTAGTTTAATGCATCTATTCCTATTTGTATGTTTACCTCTATGTGGAATACCCTTCTCTGATCTCCCCATGCTACTTTATCTGTCTTTTAAGGCCTATCTTAAATCCCAGCCCTCTTTGATGTTTTCACTGACTTCCTGAGCCAGGAGTGTGTCTGCTTTCTCTGAACTCATGCATGCAGACTTGTCCTCTGCCCCTATTCTTGACCTGCCATTCCTCCTGTCTAAGCTGGTTGCTCCACATATTATGATTAGAATAGAAATCAGTTTCATGTAATAGAAAAATGGATCAGCGATGAACTTCAAGAGAGATTATTCCATCATTAGGTTATTTGTATAAAACCCTCTGTTTCTGGAGGTTTGATAAACTAAACTACTGGAGAAACTGAATGTGCTAGGGTTACTAAATTTTGTACAGTGCTTTAAAGGAAATAATGCATGACTTCAAGAAAGTCACATGAGTTCTTTGGACCTCAGTTTCCCTACGTAGAAAATAGAAAAGTTGTACTAAATGATCTTCGGTCCTCTTCCAGATCTAACATTCTATAATTATGCCTCTCTCCTTTCCTTGCCTTTTCTATAGAAGTTGGAAAAGCTAGATATCCTTTTTACCTGCTTTTCTTGCAGCTAACAGTGGCCATGTGATATAGTTCTGGCCAATGAAAGGTAAGCAGAAGTCTATTAAGGGGAATTCTGGGAAGCTATTTGCTTTCCAGATGAAAGAGAAAGGCACAGCTGACATCACTCCTGAGGTAGGCAGACTCCTCGGATGGCCTCCTGGTGTACATGCCCTGTATAATTCCCTCTGTTTGAGTATGGGTGGAACCGTGGGCCATCACCCCCATGATTAGGTTACTAATCAGTTGACTTTGAGTCAATCAAAAGGGAGATTATCTTTGATGGACCTGACATAATCAGGTGAGCCTGTCAAAAGAGAGATGATTTCCTGTTGGCCTCTTAGAAGAAAGCAAACAGCCGTGTTCACCAGAGGCCTAGAGGCCATGGAGTAGCCTCTAGGAGCTGAGGTCCTCGCCCTAGGAACTGACTTCTACCAACAACCAGTGAGCTTGAAAGAGGACCCTGAGCCTCTGCTGATGCACAGCCCTGGCTGACACGTTGATTGCAGCCTGGTGATTCCTTGAGCAGAGAACTCAGTTAACCAGGGACCAGACTCCTGACCCATAGAAACTGTGAGATAAAGATCTGAGTAGTTTTAAGCTGCTATGTTTGTGACAATTTGTTACACAGCAATAGAAAACAAATACAACTCCTTTGCACCTAATCTCAAAAGCTGGGCACTTTAAAAAACCATCTTATGAAGATGAAGGAAAGGCCAAGGAAATCACAGAACCCCTGCCCTGACCTCTTGACCCTCTAAACCAAGGTCAGCAGCTGATCTTCTCCAAGCTTCTTTTCTATACCAGAAAAAGAAATATCTATTTGTACAAGCCAATGTAAGTTAGCAAGCTTTTCTTTTACTTGCAGTTGAAATCATTTCCAACAGATAAAGCAGACTTCCAAAAGCAGCATGAGCAAATTCTTATTTATTCATTGGCAAACATTTATAAAGAATCTATAATGTTCCAGATAGGAAAAAAAACAACCCACCAGAAATAAAAAAATCTTTGCCCTCAATAGGCTCATAGCCCAGTGTTGGAGGAGAGGTGGTGGGGAACAGAGGAAGGGTAGGCAGAGAAATCAGGATACAATTAAAATACAGAGACAGGCTATGATAGGTATAAGCAGAAGGTCTTAGGGAAGTGCAAAGAAGCGACACCTAGTGCAGACTTTAGGGCTAGCTGGGAGGGGAGGCTGGATCCGGAGGCTCAGGTTGTGGAGCAGAACTACGAGAGAAGAGGAGGAGTCACTCCAGAGTGGGAGAGGAGGGGAGTCCCAGCACAGAGGGTAGAGGTAATCTACCAAGTAATCGACAACCACCAAGCGCCTAGTGTGAGGCTGGGGAATGTGCCAGACGCTATAGGGAGACAGAGACATAGAGTATATGGTGCCGGCCCCAGGTTCTCATAATCATCCCGAATCCCTTACACATACACGCACACACACACATGCACACACACACACGCGCGCACACACACACACACACACACACACACACGGAATGGCATGAGTGCTCTCCCTTGTCAACTAAGGAAATGCAAATGGGCGCCTGCCACTCCCTTGTGCCGCCTGCTCCCCGGATTAGCGCCTTTGCCAGCTGCTCCAGATGTAACCACATCCGGAGAGCGGCTTACCCCACTGGAGAATCTAGGTCAAGGTCCTTCAGGAATGTGCTGTGCACAGGGAATTCAAGAAAAAAGAAATGGATTTGACAGGGAAGACAAGCCCTTCAGCTTTTGAAGTAGAATCTTGGGGGCCCTCAGGTTCGGTCAAACCATGTCATCTCTCCTCTCTGACTTATGGTTCTTACAGCCGAGGATTTCACTCGGAAATCAGAAAGCCCCTGTAAATCTCCTTTAAATAAGTAAAGGAACAAATATGTCAAAGTAATAAAACGTGAATTCTGAAATCGGGCCTAGAGAAAAACACTGTAGGTAAGAAGACTAAGGCAGATACTGTTGCAGGAAGTCGAGAGCAACAGCCAAACAAATCTTATTTCATCCATTGACCCATTTTATCGTATTTGGGGAGCAAAGAGGGTTTGGAATGCAAAAAAGAAGTGGTAACGTAGGGGCCGAGGGAATTAAATGTTCTCATCTCAGAAGACATCCTATCCAGCCTCCCCTTGTTTTCCCAGGATGCTGGAGAACCTTCCCTGTGGCAGCAGGTAAGGAGCTTGCCTGAGGCTGAGGGTGTTTTTTTTTCAATTTTTTAAAATGTCAGATTTACTGAGGTTTGATATATAATACAGTAAAATTCACCCTTCTTCAGTGTACAGTTTGATGAGATTTGACAAATACGTACAGTAATGTAACTACACCACAAGGAAGACATGGACCGTTTCCATCACCCCCCAAAGCTCCCCTGCCCCTCTGTTGTCAACTCCTACCCACCCCCCAGCAACTACTGACTTAATTTCTGTCCGTATAGTTTTGCCTTTTCCAGAATGTCATATAAATGGAATCATACAGTATATAGCCTTTTGTGTCTGGCTTCTTGCACTTAGCATAATGCAAGGCCAATTTTTAAAAGCTTTCATGTTCTCTGCCAAGGTCATTTTTCCTCGTGATCCAAGGCTAAGTGGGTGAGCATCAATGTTCATACTTGTCTTAACAAATTCGCTGAATTATGACTGTAGATCCTAAACCAAACCTGCTGAATACCAAGCCATTTCACTTTGTTATTTATTCTGATGTGTCGGATGGAGCCACACTAGTACAGTGCAAAAATAATAGTAGTGGTGAATTTATACATGAATACCGTTCTATGTATTAGCATTTAGAAATGGATAGTTGCATTTTAACCCATCAAGAGTATTTATAGGCCTCAAGGAACTTGTAAAGATAATTAAAAAGACAGCGCGTAATTAAATCATAGAATTTTACTGTTGAAAGGGGTTTTAGTGATCATCTAGTCATAGCATCATAGAATTTCACGGTTGGCAGTGATCTTCAAGATTATCCAGACCTGCCTGTCATTTTAAGTTTGAATTTCCTCCAGGGGTGGCAAACTCCAAGAGTAGACAAGTCACGTAAATGTGTGAAGCTAGTCCGTAGAGAGCAGTGGGGTGTGAGGCAAACCGGAGAGAGCATGGTAGTACCTATGGTCATTCAAATTCAATTTAAAAAACAAACGCTGTGAAAAACCAATAAATACGTATCTCTGGGCTTGATTCAGTCCTTGGGTCATCATATCGCAATCTCCTTTCTACAGTAGCCTTCCCAAGCTTTTAGCTAGTATAACAGACACTCCTGAGACCGACCCATATCCTTTCAGGCTGACCAGTTCAGTGTGAGTCAGTCTGGCTTTCAACTGCCAGCATAGCATTTATTTGCTACAGGATTTCTTGAAACCCAGCACCTGCTTTGCCCAGCTAGGAAGTGGCAGGAGACTAATGCCCTCCTGGAGTAGGTTTCAACTTTAACTGACGGAAAGTCGTGTATAAATATCCCAGCTCCCTCAGACTGCTTGGGGGACAAATGAGGTGAATATTTTACCGTGGCCTCCAGAATTTTCAAGTGGGATTAGAGTTCTTGTTACCACAGTGGATTCTTGTGTGACAATATATCCTTTACTTCCTGCATCCTTTCCTTGTCTCACTTCCCCACTTCCTACGAGTCTTTCCTGAGATCACCTGCCAGACAAGCTAGTTGTATGAGAATCTTCACCTCAGGGTCTGCTTCTGAGAGGAAATCTCAAGTTAACGTAGCCAGTAAATACTTGAACTTCTCCAGAGATGAGGGACTTACTGCATCCCAACACCCTTGAGGCTGTCTTGAGAAATCTCTGACCCCTAGAACTTTCTTCCTCTTACTGAGATGAAACTGTCTTTCTATGACTGGCGTCTAGAGGCTCAATGGGACTATATACTGTTGTGCAGACTTGTCTAGAAATCTCCCTCGTTAGAATCATTCAATCAGTTCTTAAACTGCTTAATTGTTCTTGAACATACCCTACATTCACTCACTTATCTATGAAAAAAAAAAAGTGAATTGGTACACATAGCCAGTCATGAGAATCTGGAATGAAAAACGCCCAGGAGAAGGAAAACTCACAGAAATCTGAAGGTTGGAGGAGGATACTGGACTTTCCTCATTTCCTCATTACATAAGATGGAAACTAGACCCATTTTTAGTTAAATGTTAAAGGAAGGATCAATCCAGAAGACCGTAGAACATGGGATCATTTTGTTTATATATACAATACATGTATTATGTATATAATTTATGGTGTCAGTTTTTGACTTGGAAAAGGATCAAGAAAAACATGCTACGCCTTCATTTACAGCCTCAGTTTTCTGGCTCCTATCTTTCCCAGTGAAGTGTTTAACGTATGTTCTGGTGCATACTACCTAACAGGATATCAAGCACTTTGTAAGGGTGCTGGTTTGGTATTAAATTCTCAGCTTCTTTCCAAGAGGCATCTTTTGAGCCTCTTTAAGAGGCAAGAAAGGTTCTGAATTGCCTGATAGCATCTCCTACCTCTTCCATCCCATCTTAAGAGAGAAAGGAGAGTTCCAGGAGAGCAAAGAGCTGGGTGAAATGGAGTGAGAAGCAGTGTGACAAGCAGATGTCAGAGACCTTATGAGCATCACTTCTGACATTATGTTTGAAATAAAGTGCTTGGAGAGTTAAATGTACTAGTTTCTAAATTTTGAGAGTACTTTGAGGACATCCATGGGCATCTTTTCAGAACTTGTTTCTGGGATACACACTGAAGGGACTGATTACTTGTTAAAATGTCTTTACTTATACAAAACTACTCTGCGAATATGCATTCCCCAATATTTATGAATAGCTTTTCTTTTAAATTTTCTTTTGAAAGAGAGATAAACAAGTGATTATTGAATTCAAAGCTACACCGATTCCTCCCACTTCTTCATCGGATATAATTACAATAAGTCTGGGTTGTGCATATCTGAACATCTTCTGGTTTTGATTGTCGAGCAATCAAATAGCATTTCTCGCCCCCACTCAGACCCATAATTTAGAAGCTTCTCTGCAATGACACTTGGTGCAGTTTAATTATATTGCTCTTCAATCCAGAAAGCTATTTAAAGGATGATGGAAGCTGTGCATTTTCAGTCCTTTCTCTTGAAAATGATTCAGAAATTTATATGTGTAGCTGATCCCAAATCGAAATTTGCTAAGTTGTGTTGTGCATGAATTTGAACAGCAATGCGTTTTCCTTTATAGAATCACTAATATTTTAAAATACATTTTTCTTCCCGAGATAGTGTGTCCGGCACAGTCACACCATTTTGAAACTGTTTTTCACCACAACATTAAAAGAAAGCACGTAAAATTTCACCATCATCTTCATTGTGTTTACAGCAAGTATTTTTTTCACTTCAAATTGAAATTCTCAAGCCCCAAATGGGTAGGTGTTTTAATTCAGCACTGAAATAAAGAACTGCTTTTTCTGGACACATTCTCTTCCCTTCCCTGGCAGTTACTGGTACCAACTTGCTCTTAATTATCTCCCATTCAATGCGAGTCATGACTGCCCGCCCACCTCACACTTCTCGGCCCAGCCCACGGTACTCACCCCAGCCCCCTGTGGCTGAATCATCCTCTTCCGCCCCCGTCCTTTCCCACTGCTGCTTCCTTTATCACCTCAGTGCTCTTTTTAGAGGGACATTCTTGCTTCCAAAGCTTTTTTCCCTTCATGCTATGTTATGTCTCCTTTATATTCTAGAAAGCCACAACTCTTAGCGAATTTTCTTCATCACTGAAGACAACTCGTGCTTAATACACCATAGAATCTATGTTCATTAGCTATCCATTAATTCGTGTGTACTTTAGGGGAAAGGATTTGAGAAACTGAAAATTTATCACTTTCATTCTAACATACAAAAGATAAAGTCATTTTTGGAAGTTTCCACCTTGGCAGAGACAAAGGAAGTCCCAGGCCTGGTCAATGTAAACAGTCAACGTACAGTTTGACATTCCTGCTTTCAACATTCCTGCTTTCAACATTCCACTGTCACTGACTTTTTTTTTTAAGCTACAGTTAAGTCCTTTACAATCGTTAACTCTCGTCTCCATTTTTTCTTAGGCATAAACACTGATCAAATGGCTCCTACAAAGTGTAGGAGGCTAGGATCTCTAGGATTTAACACCCTTAGGTATCTGAGCTCTGACTGACCAACAGAAATGTTATGTTAATATCAGCCCAGGCCATGAAGTCACAATTAAACACTTCATCTCTATGCATTATTTACTTAAAGTAATCTCAACATTTTCAGGAGGTATCCATGGATGAAGATAAATGTCCCTGCATGTACAGGACAAGTCACTAGTCCTTATCTCACAAAGATTCCTAACACGGGTCTCACAGCCACCCCAGTGAGCAAAGGGAGAAAATAGGAAGCCAAGTTCAAATGACCACTGATGGTCGCATTGGGGTCTCCTTTTGTGAAGAAGTTTACATTAAAAAAGATACACTTGGTCCAACTCTTCATTTTATACGAGAAAAATGAGCTCCAAAGGCCTGATGTGACTTGCCCAAAGTCATTAGGGAATTAGCATAAACAAAAAAAAGTTCGGAGTAGAACCCAAGTATTTCCACTAGACGAAGAGAAACTTATCTTTGTGAAGTGCCCAGCACAGTGGCCTTCCCTTTATTATTTCACCAAATCCTCACAACAATGCCACAGAAAGGCATTGTTATCCCCATTTGACAGATAAGAAAACCAAGGCTCAGGGCCAGCCCGGTGGCATGGTGATTAAGTTCACGTGCTCTGCTTCGGTGGCCCAGGGTTCTTGGGTTTGGATCCTGGGCACAGACCTATGCACGGCTCATCAAGCCATGCTGTGGCAGTGTCCCACATACAAAATAGAGGAAGATGGGCACAGATGTTAGCTTAGGGCCAATCTTCCTCAGCAAAAAGAGGAAGACTGGCGATAGATGTTAGGCCAGGGCCAATCTTCCTCACACACACACACACACAAAAATGAAAGAAAACCGAGGGTCATAACGATAAGTAATTATCTCAAGTTCACACATCTGGAAATTGATGCTGCTACATGGAACTACTTGCCGATGTTTACAGCTAACATTTTACTGCTTTGTGAGCACTCATGCAGGAAGTGCCGGGCTTGAACTAAGCTCTTCACTGTATCTGACTACAGCCTCTCAACAACCCTTGTGTTGTTATTTATGTATTATAATATTATCATCATTATCTCCATAATGAAAACGTGATTTTAGGCTTCTTTTGTGTCTTTTCTGCTGTTTTGTTATTTTTTGTTTTGTTTGTCTCTTTAGACACAAAGACTATTCAAAAAACAGAAGGCAAATGGGTCCTTTCCCATATTATTTTCTGGAGTCCAAATTGCCAACATGTTTTAGGAGACAAGAGAGTAATCATACTCTTACAACCCTTAGAATTTTCCCCCCATGGATTGAATGGAAAATATTTCTGAAGGAAGAGGGATGAGGGACCAAAGATGGCAGCCCCACCTATCCTTGGAATATTGTCAGGGAAAATGAACTGTAAGACAATGCTTAATATCTTTGCTCTTACTCAAGGATTGATTGGGTGGGAACACTGAGATAAGAGGGGAAATGTGCTTTTACTGTTTTAACTTACCTGCAGTTACCAGGATATACATGCAGCACAATTCTTAATGCTTTACTCTGAAAATAAAGGAATCTACATTAAATAAAGCTCTGGCTTGTGTCTCTAACAACCTATTCATCAAAAACTAGGTAGGGAAAATTGGGAGATACAAATAATAAAAATAATAAAATTTAATGGATATATTTTTTGAGGATCTGTAAACTGACCTTCCAAGTCACAGTAACATATTGTTAATGTGCACACATCAGCTTGGTACTCACTTAGTAGTCAGTCATCCACCCACCTCTCTCTCCAAACCTTCTCGGATGCCCCACCCAATGTCTGGAACACATTCCCCTTCTCAGCTCTCTGAGCTCATGTCTTTTCAATTGTTCAATCATCTCCTAAAATTATTACCTTTCAGGATGCTTTTTTGTACTACCTAGAAGCGTGGTAGTGATTTCCTTTGGAATATTTGTCTGAAACAACCTGTTCAGACCGCATTTTCTCCACTTGTAAAACGAGAGTCTGGATTAGATCATCGTTAAGGTGTCATCCAGGTCTTAAATTTTACGGGTTTCTAGTGTAATATATTAAATCCACAAACATGTATAAACCACCTACCAAATATGAATTTTGGGACGGCATAATTCAGTCCATAGCATCCAGCCACTGGTGCTACTTGGGAAGCAGTGAGAAGAAGCCTCAGGGCATCCAGAGTGGCTACCATCAGGTCAGTGTCTTAAAGCTCACTCACCTCATTCATAAGAGAAGCCTGAGGCCTCACCTAACTGTCTGCATAATCTGCTTTTACATTCAATTTTCGAAAGCTAGTTCATTTGTTTTGCTATTTTAGAACTGAAACTGTACCTTAAGTGTGTGGGAAGCCTACAAGGGGAAGACATGTCGATGGCAGTAAGAAATGGTTGTTGACAGATTGTATTTTCCGAAGATGGTCACAACAATCCCTCCCACCCCTCGTGCTCTCCTGCAGGGTGACCTTGCCACTGCCCCATCCAGGAGTCTAAATCTTGTCCCCTTGGATCTGGGGCTGACCTTATGACTCGCTTGTTACTAGTGGACTGGTGCTGTACGATTTCTAAGGCCATGAGAAAAGGCCAAGAAGTTTCCACCCGTTTCCCTTGAAGAAGTCCCTCTTTGGGGCTTTCCCTCTTGGAACCCAGTTACCAGTGGAACACTCAAGGCACGTGAAGAGGCCATGTGTAGGATTTTGGGTGGATAGTCCCAGATGAGCCCAGCCTTTAGCTGTTCCAGCCCAGGTGCCAGACACGTGAGATGCCATCATGGAACTAGATCCTCCAGTCCCATCTGTTCCAGGCTCCAGCTATTAAAGTCACTCCTAGTCATCTGAGCCTCCCCAGCTGAGGGGCCAGACATTGTAAAGCAGAGAAGAGCTGTCCCCACATGCCCTTTTCTAATTCTTGATCCACAGAATCTGTGAGCATAATAAAATGATTTTTTTTTAATGCCACTAAGTTTGGGGTGGCTTATTACACAGCAATAGTATCTGTCTCAGTTCAACCATTAACGGAATAAGATTTTTAAAAAATACTTATAATAAATGAATAGATGAACTAAAAATATAGTCTGGGTCCAGTTAGTGTATGGAAAGATAGCCCTGTACACCTCAATATTGTTACTGAAAAGTTCCTATTTACAATACAGCATACTATTTGACGCTCACGACGATATTCCAATATCATTGAGAAAATGTTAAATTCACAATACATAATTTGAGAAGGCAGGGGAAATAGGTCATACATCTTAGAAAGATATACCTCAAACTGGTTAATATTTAAAATGCTTCGGTGCTTTAAAAGGAATATAAGTTTCCATTATCAGGAAAATTAAAACATATAAACATTTTCATTCTTCGATAATACTAAATAAATTCGGCTTCACTATAATTTTTAATTGAATGTATTTCATATTTCTTGGTGTTTGTGTTGCTTATCAAGAGTAAGTCTTGGGAATCTAGCATATTATTATTTATGTATATACTTTCTCTTCTCAAAAGAGGATTTGAGGAGGCTTTGATGTTTGGTTGACTGGCTTCCTACCCCACCAGCACACTGTGTATGACGGAATCGTTAGGAAATACACTTTGACAATGGTAATGATGTTAAATTATGGCCTCCATGTCATAGGACCATGCCCTGTGACTCATTTGTGTATCTCTAATATTGTCTAGCTCTGTGCTTTGTGTGTAATAGAAGCTCAAAAGAGATTTGGTGAATTGAATTTTTTTTTTTTGTGAGGAAGATCAGCCCTGAGCTAACATCCATGCTAATCCTCCACTTTTTGCTGAGGAAGACCGGCTCTGAGCTAACATCTATTGCCAATCCTCCTCCTTTTTTTCCCCCCCAAAGCCCCAGTAGATAGTTGTATGTCATAGTTGCACATCCTTCTAGTTGCTGTATGTGGGACTTGGCCTCAGCATGGCCGGAGAAGCGGTGCGTCGGTGTGCGCCCGGGATCCAAACCCCGGCCGCCAGCAGCGGAGTGCGCGCACCCAACTACTAAGCCACGGGGCCGGCCCTGGTGAATTGAATTTAACTGAATTGACAGAATTGTGATCAGATCTTTAAATAACTTAGGTCTAAAATTTCTCTCCAGAATACTATAGAGGAATCAGCAGAAAGATCTGAAGTAATCATTATCCTCAAGTAACACAAAAAAACCATGTAAAATACCACCCACTTCTACGGTGGATATTCCTATGCATTACAATAAACACACTGCATGACAGGCTTTCCTAATTTTATTTCCATGGAGTTTCACACCATTAAAGTGGTGTTATAAAGAGCCCAATTACAGTTCAGGTCAGGGCTAACACTGAATGAGGAGGATTGTGCATGTGGTTACACGTGGTTGTGTATGAGTGTGCACGGGTGTGTATGTTTAGAAGGGAAGCAGATTTATTAGCAGAAATGGGACTTCAGGTCTCATAATCCCATCACAAATATCCTTCTCAGACAGCAGAGATGGCTGGGGCAATGAGGGGCCTGATGGCCAGCTCTAAGGAGACACAGGGCTCCGCCAACCACATTAACATCGGGAGTCCCAGCTACCCCTTTCCTGGTGGAGACCAGCAAAGCCAAAGTCCTCTTCCCACCCCTCAAAGGCTCTCACCATGAAGTCCTTGCAGCTGCATACAGGACCCCCACCAGCACTCATCCCAGGAAGGCTGAGCCACCGTCTGGAGACGGGTCAGGTAGACGTTCCCTCCCAGTTGTTCCATTGTACAACTCAACGGGGCGTCTAGATTGCAGAGATGACCTGTCGACTGAAATTTTATCTTTGCTGATAATTTAACTATATGTAGACAGTGTAATTGCAGCTGGGAATGCGATTAAAATTCAATTCAAAATATATGGTCCCTACCCTCTAGAATTTATAATCCAGTGGGAAAGGCAGGCTCAGACATTTCTAGCTAGCTACAGGCGTTTCTGGCTGTAGAAGTCAGACGCTAGTCTATGAGTATGAGTGAAGTGCTGGGTGGGGGAACTGAGAAGGGAGGCCGTTACCTCTGAGATTGTGGAGGAAGATACAGATCTCTCCTGAATCTCACTTTTGATAAATGGTTCTGATTAGAACTGGCACTAAAAATTTGTAAAATGTTTTTAATAAAATTATTTAATTTATTGAATATATACAATATCCAAGGTACTAGCACTATGCCATGCACTCAACTGCATTTCCCATTTTACCCTTAAAAGAGCCCTAGAAGTAGGTACTATTATTATCTTTGTTTTGTAGAAACCAAAGTTTAGAGAAGTGACTTATCTATGGTAGACAGGTAGAAAACGCAGAGCCAGGACACCAGCCCATACCTGTCTGCCTCCAGTGCTCAAGACTTAATCACTATGAAATGTGTATCTCTCTCTCTCTGTGAATTCTATTTTACAGATGAAGAAACTGAGGTCAGCAAAAGTCAAATGACTTCCCTACTTCCCTATCATTGGAATTTTTGACAAAGAATGTCAGAAGATATTTTAAAATGTATGTATAGAACATTACTTCAAAGAGTAAATCCAAAGAGTTCAGGGTATTTCAAATCAAATTTTGCATTGCCCAATGTCAGGAAAATAACTGTGTTCCTTGCCTCCACGATGTATGATTCTGATGTTCAAAATATTTCTGTGTTCTGATTTCCTCTTAGTCTCAAGAAAGAAAATAAATTTAACACGAGACTTAATTTGTAACTCAAGATTTATCTGCCTTTATCTATACAACAGAGTATTAGTTGTCTAGCAGCTTTTCTAGTTAATTGCTAATTAATTATATATTTCAAATTGCTTGTAATATGTTTCTTTAAAAAGAATAGAGAGCTTTATTGGTAGGTTACAATTATAAGATTTAAAAATAATTAATGAAGGCTCAGATTTCAAAATGACAAGAACATTATTTCAAAAATGTTAACTTCTAGCTCATTGGGGGCAGCAAGAACTTCTTCAAACATTTTATCTTCAAACATTTTATCTTCAAGTGTCAAAATTTTCTATATCAAAATACACAGACCACAATTTTTGAACAAGATTTCTATGGTACACTAGTGGCACAATGAATTACATACCATACCATACCATACCATACCATACCAACCATTCCACCTACCTGGAGTAGGAGCAAGGAACTTTCTGTAGCTTATACTACTCCTTTTGAACCCCAGGACCATAACCTCTCTCCACTTGAGAACAGAAGTACAGACTTCTGCTGGAAGGTTAGTTTATCGACTGATCCTTGGTTTCCAGATTAATCAACAAGTATACAAGTAGGGCACAGTGCCAAAGAAAATGTACAAATGGACATCTGGTATCCCAGATTGGATTAAGCAAAGAGTAAACTTAAATATGTGCTTAGGGCACCACAATCCAAAAAGCAGTGCCAAAAACAGCATATAAGTAGTCGTTAGGAGGAAAAGTAGACTTAATGAAATACATTACATTTAGTTTACAAATCAGATTTTTAAAAAATTTTTTGAAATACATATGAGAGGTTGGGGCGGTGGAGGAGGCATCGCAACCTTTTCAGCAGTTGAGGCCACTAAAGGCGATCAATCGTTCTTTATATCTCAGAATAGAACAATTTGATATAGTACACAATTTATCAGTCAGAATCTCCAGACAATTCTTTATTTGTGACAAATACTGGAAACCTTTAATTCACTTCATAAAATGGTTCTAGTCAACAGTAGGGTCTTCTAAGCAACTTCTAAGCAAGAGTAGGTTTTCTAAGCAACTGTCCCCATGTAGCTCAGTGTTCCAAGAATGGGTTGTTTAGACTGAGCTTTCAATAGGAGAAACTGTGGATATACTTCAGTGGATGTTCACTGAATGAATAAACGAATGAATGTACCAGAAGCAAGAGACCTGGTTTCAAAAAGCAGGGTTTTTTTCATTTCTAATCTGTGACCTTGAATCATTTATCTTGAGCTTAGGTTTCTACATCTATAAAATGGAAATCATATTATATACTTCATGGGCTTGTTATGGTGATTAAATGAGATAATGTAAGGGAGATTATCTCATTAAGGTAGTTCAATCTCTTATTTGAGTATTGGGAAGATTAAAAGTGAAACATTTATTTGAGGAATTGTATTAAAATCCTTCATAACCTCCCCATAATCATTCATTCATCCATTTGTTCATCAAATGTATGTAGAATACCTACAGGCACAGTATTAGGTGCAGAGAAGCCTTCTGATAAAGCCATAGGGAATCGGATGTTTCTATGTCTATTTTGACATGGTCTAAAAACTATGTAGTCTACAACTCATCACTTTCAACCTAACCAACCATGCATCCCTAGTGCCCCCTCCACCTTTAAGAATAGGAGAGGGGGTGAGAGTGTCTATTTTACAAATTACCTGGTGATTTTAAAAATGAAAGGTTCATGGTTTGTTTTTTTTAGAGTCATGAAATAGGTGCAAATGTCAAAATTGCCAAACCAAAATGTCACCCCCTCCATGACATTGAAACCAAAATGTCACCTCCTCTTGAAGGCATCTTGCTTCTCTCTGGTCTCTAAGATTTCGCAAATGCTGCTCCATCTGTCTGGATCACTCTCACGTGACCTCCCTGCCCCAGTTTACGTGACTGCTGCCCAACCTCCAGCGCTCTCTTCAGTCATTTCCCTCCTGGATGGCTTCTCTGTCCTCACCCCACCTCAGCCCCCCCGTCTGGATAGAGGCCTTTCTCACTCCTATAGTAGGATATTATAGATGAAATCAAGTTTAGTTTTTTTCTTAAGTAAAAAGACATCATTTAAAGTGTGTTAGTAGTGGAAACATTAATTCACCTTTGGAGCAGATTCTTTTGCTTTAGGAAAATCACCAGAACACTTTTATAACCATAATAACCAACTACTGTACTTGGAGAAAAATGTTAAGTCACCTTTAACCTGAAAGCTAGTACTTCAGACATAGATGTTAAATGTGCCGTTGACCAATGTACATTTTGTTATCTTTAGCATAAATATGCCCTTGCAGAGACAGAGACAGGTAATATTATTCTTTTTCCCTAAATATGGATTTGGTCTTGCCCCTGAAAATTGTGCTCCCGCCTCCCCTCGACACCCCCGCTCCCGCCCCAGGAGACGTTTATGTCTTTTATACAAGAATTTTCTCACAGCACGTTGTGCTGGAGTAAAGACATAGAATGACCTTGAGACAGCTTTACCCTGGCTGGACTGTTAGCACCCCGCCTATAGTTTTTTAAATTGAATAACCTACCCTTTGAAGTACAGTGTATGTCTTTTAAATTGTTACCATTGCCTCTTCTGTTCCCCTGAGGCTAAATAGTACCTGGTGAGTGAGGGTGAAGTAATTGATTGTTTCCACTGTCAATCATCCCAGGCCCTGAGAATGAACTGGGAGACGGCAGACTTCCCTCTTCCTGGCAATGGATAAAGGAAAGGTAAGTGTACAAACTCCACAATTCAAAGATGCTTGGGGTGACCTGCCACACGGAACAGTCTCCTCCGACACACGATATCAATTTATTTATATTTAATATTGATGGAAGATCCTAAGAGCAGCACGCCACTTTTAGTGGCAGCTGAATTACAAGCTACTTTCTGTATTGTGCTTGAGTTATCACTAACCCTTCCGTTAAGTGTTAAGTGCTACAGTGGGCTTGGCTGTGCTTTAGGGAATTAAGGGAGCATTTTGTGCACACATCTAGTGTGAAGCAAAAAAGAGTAGCAGCAGTGTGAAAAGGCATTTATAGGACATCAAGAAATAAATTGTGGGACCTGTAGCTATAACATCCAGACAGAATGGCTAGTCAATTGATCAGTGAACATCTGGACAGATTGTGGAACAAGAAAGTGTTCCTTGGAGATTTATAGAGATTATCTGGGAAGCAAATCAAGTAAAAGAACAGATTTCTCAATTCTCCCCGAGTGCTATTGCTACTGTTTTGGGGAGTATTGATGAAAAAGCATATGCCTTTTAAAGGCTAAAGGAATTTGGATTCCATTCTTCACATTCACCTTGACTTTCATACAAAACCATAGGTTTACTGGTAATAAGAACTATGTCTTCTTTATCTTTGCATCTTCACAGTTTATAGCACAGTGCCTAGAACACAATAGATGTTCAAAAAATGTTTGCTGAGTTACACATGCATAAAGTCTTTCACAATATTGTGTTCAACTTGATGGAGTTGACTTAAGCCAATAGTCTTATTCAAAATTGCTCATGAGAAAAATACTGAAATAGAATGGTGGAGCCAGGGCTAGACTGCACCTGTTCTGATTCATTACTCTTCTTAGTACTACATCACATGCTTCTACTAAATCACACCACTCACGCGTCCATGGAGAGATGGGCAGTTGATAATATTTATTTGTATTTTATGTTCAAAAAATATTCTGAAACAATAGTTAGTGTATAGATTTTTTTAACCATCACACTGTGTTTTATTTTGTGAGCATTGTAGACCCTTAAAAGTCCTAGAATAGTGGTTCTCAAACCTGGCTGCAAATAGCCCTATGCTAGGGCCCCACCCCAGCCCGGACGGGCTCAGACATTGGCATTTTAAAAAAATTTTCCCCAAATGATTCTAATTGCAGCCAGGATTGAGAATCATTGCCCTAAAATAATTTTGTTCAATGTCCTTATCCATTTTCCAATCCTTTTGTCCACATCTTCCAACTTCTCCTTCACACCCTACGAGTAACTAGGAGACATTAAGAATGCACAGTCCTCATTTGGGTTTCACTAATGACCAGTGGGAACTTCCTAAATTAGTGAAGTTCAATGTTAAAAATATTTAATTTACATTAACCACAAAAGACATCACCACCTGCTGGGGATAAAACAGTACTGCATTATTTTAGAGAATAGGTTTCCATAGAATCATGATCAGCAGGAAGCATATAACTCATACCTCAGCCACCAGGGAAATCTTTACCTAGAGATGCATGTCCTCTCTGTTTAAAGTCTCCAAGGAGAAATATTCTATATTTCATTTTGTTATTCTTAGTCACACTGCCAAGAATGTTCTTTATTTAACCAATTTAATTTGAGCTGCTGTCTTCAGTGGAAATGGAGAACAATGAATAGATTGCCTGTTTACTTATCTCTTATTTAGCTATGAAGACTTGCACATTCACAACTTAGCCTTCTTTTCTTCAGGCTAATAATAAATAATTTAACCTGTCATTATGGCCTATATTTTACAGCCATTTATATTTTTCATTTCTCTTCTCTGAACATAATTAGACCATTGTATAATAAAATAGTTATTTACTTTTGGGGCCGGCCCGGTGGCGCAAGCGGTTAAGTGCGCGCGCTCCGCTGCGGCGGCCCGGGGTTCGCTGGTTCGGATCCCGGGCGCGCACTGACGCACTGCTTGGCAAGCCATGCTGTGGCGGCGTCCCATATAAAGTGGAGGAAGATGGGCACGGATGTTAGCCCAGGGCCAGTCTTCCTCGGCAGAAAAAGAGGAGGATTGGCGGATGTTAGCACAGGGCTGATCTCCTCACAAAAAAAAAAAAATAGTTATTTACTTTTGTTTTAACATGTCATCTAAAGATGAAAAATGCAATGAGGTCACTGCTTTTAAGTATCATTACCTTCACACTCAAGTACTTTCCATTTTTCCCTTATTTTTCATTTTTAAGAAATAAAATACAGTCTCTGGGTCATAAATTACAATTACCTTGCCTTGTATCTGAAAGCAGAATGAAATATGAAGCTTTCTTGCTTTGGTAATTTCTAGAATTTACACATAGCATTAATAAGGCCCTGGGTATAATTCAAATGTACAGATTGCACCTACAATATCATACACATAAGCTTTTCTCAGAGCACACTGTCCCTGAAGCACCAACTCAGATAACAGAATTAGCCATTATAGGCAGCCTTTATATTTTCTTTTTTTTTTTTAAAGATTTTATTTATTTATTTATTTTCCCCCCAAAGCCCCAGTAGATAGTTGTATGTCATAGCTGCACATCCCTCCAGTTGCTGCATGTGGGACGCAGCCTCAGCGTGGCCGCAGAAGCGGTGCGTCGGTGCGCACCCAGGGTCCAAACCCGGGCCGCCAGCAGCGGAGGGCACGCGCTTAACCGCCAAGCCACTGAGCCGGCCCTATATTTTCTTTACGTAGTGTTTTCTATACTCGGTCGCAATATTGTGCCATTTTTACCAACTAGTTGGGATTTCATTGTATAAACAGTAGCTGAATATATTCATGTCAAAGATAATCATTCCTTTAAAAGGTTTCTTTGTCAGGTATTCATTAAAGTAGGTTTCACATCAAAATGATAGTCACTAATATAGGGCAAACATCTTACCCATTTGGCAGGTTTTTTTTTTTTTTTAATTTAATTTTAGAGGCCAGCCTGGTGGCGCAAGCCATTAAGTGCGCGCTCTGCTGCGGCAGCCCGGGGTTGGCTGATTCGGATCCCGGGTGCGCACCGATGCACCGCTTGTTGAGCCATGCTGCGGTGGCATCCCACATAAAGTAGAGGAAAATGGGCATGGATGTTAGCTCAGGGCCAGTCTTCCTCAGCAAAAAGAGGAGGATTGGCATCAGATGTTAGCTCAGGGCTGATCTTCCTCACAAAAAACAAAAAATTAATTTTATTAGCACTGAATCAAATCCTCAGCCTATTATTATGTCTCCTTAACAGCACAAAGATCTGTTTTATGAATGTACACAATTGGTAGGCATACAAAATGAAGTAATCTGTGTATCATATAAAAATATAGGAAATCACTATAGAGATGTTTTTGTTCAAGGATGCATCAGAAATTAATTATTGGAAATATCTATTTGCATCAACACTCTACTTTGTAAACAATACTTCCTCTTTGTTAATACTGGTCTTCAGAAATTCATTTTGTGATAAATTCCCTAAATAAAGGCTTCTCCCCAGCTGATGTTTACCACTCTGGGCTGCATGAAGCACTGGCATTTTCTTCAAGACAGGAGGTAACAGGAATAAATACAGCGCCAGCTACATTTCCTCCGGATCAGATATGTGAATGTTGTGAGCATTGTAACGGTAGCGTGGGTGACACAGAATTTCACAAATGCGCCCACACAAAGAGCAGCCCTTCTTCAGGAGGCACAGCAGACACCATTTTGTCTCATTCCAAAGTAGTTCACAACCTTCTCCAGTTTTTCGGTTGAAGCTTTCAGACACGAAGTTTTTTATCTAAACCTGATGGGATAGATGAATTTTTAAGAGAGCAATTTGATCTCTAGACGGTGGGAGGGGTAATAGAAAAGGGCAAGAATTGAGGTCACAGCTGTAAATATATCTGAGTTCTCTGTAGGAGTAAGTTAAAGTGAGAAGAGCCTTAGTCACATAAGACACTGATAGGCATTAAATTAATGACAGTATAAAATTAAATCTCCATTCTTAGATTATCTTCATAGACGAGACCCATATCTGCCCTGGGGTCTTGGTGGCAGGGGGGTCAGGGTACGGTAAGGCACGAATCCCACTCCACGTCTTCCTGGGGAGATAATATTTGAAACCAGCTGTGGACAGCTGCAGAGGAAGCCCCGCCCACTGAGCTGACCTCCGGGGACTCTGATTGGCCTGACTGTGAATGTGTCAATCACCGCTATGTATGCAGCACTGTAGCTGTTTGTCGGGGAGGTTGTAAGTGATCTTTGGCTTTGTTTGGTGTGGTTTGGTTTTTCGGCAAGCCAAAGCAGCTATCTAAGTGAGAGTTGGCTTTCAACATTGCAGCCTGACATTTCCCCAAATTTACGGTCACTGTTTAAAACATTTTGCGGTGTATCTTTCAGAATTAACTCCCTTCAACCCCAGCTGCACATTCTTTTCTATATCCTGAGCACTATCAATCTTCATCCTTTGAGGGGAGATTTTATTTTATTCTATGCATTTATTTGTTTTTTATTGTACTAAAAATACACACAACATAAAATTTACCATTTAAAGTGTACAACTCAGTGGCATTTAGTACATTCACAATATTGTACAACCATCACCACAATCTAGTTCCAGGACATTTTCATCACCCTAAAAGGAAAGCCTCTACTAATTAAGCAGTTACTCACATTACCCCCTCCCCTGCCCCTGACAACCACTAATCTGCTTTCTATCTCTATGGATTTGCCTATTCTGGATATTTCACACAAATGGAATCATTAAATATGTGTGCTTTGTGTCTGGCTTCTTTCACTTATAATGTTTTTTGAGGATCATCCAAATTATATCTGTATTTATTCTGAAGCAATAGGAAGTCATACGGAGCCTAGTCTGGCTAATTAGCTGGATATATAAGTTTGAAAAAAGTTTAAGTGATATTATAACGAAATGAGATTCCTTTACTTTTGTGTCTCATGTTTTGTTTTTAGGCCTTGGAATATATAGGTTCTATTCACACTAAAAAAAAAATACACGCACACCAAATAAACACCACAATACACTATACCTATACTCAGAATGTGAGTATTGTTTGATTACTGCCAAGTAGATTTTACAAGGTTCTCTTGGTGGGGGGCTGGGTAAGGATGTCACACTGAAGATTTTATCTGAAACTATGGCATCCCCCTAATGAATGTGATGAGGTTTCTGTAAATCAGATCTTGGGTGACTGTAAGGTAAAGCATTCAAATCAGGCTTTTGTAGTCTCTCTTTGTAATACCTTTTCCTTTTTTTTTTTTTTTGGTGAGGAAGATTGGCCCTGAGCTAACATCTGTGCCCATCTTCCTCTATTTTATGTGGGACGCCTGCCACCGCATGGCTTGATAAGTGGTGCGTAGGTGCACACCTGGGATCCGAACCTGGGAACCCGGAGCCACAGCACTCGAACTTCACCACCACACCACCAGGCTGGCCCCAACACCCTTCCCTTTTAATTGTCCACTTTCCTGATTCTCTCATAAAGGTGAAAAACCTGGTTAATAAAATAAATTCACTCTAAATTATTTATGACTTAATGAACATAGAAACTTGAATGGATACATCCTTGCTTAATTCTACAAAATTAATTGACTTTTGATCAAGAAGTGAAGAGAAATGTTAAGGGAGGGGTACTTCCTTGTCCCCTCAAATCATACTACATGGACAAGTGTAGTTCTCAAACTTCTATGTGTCTAAGAATCATTCGGATACTTGTAAAAAATATAAATTCCTAGGCCACACGGATTCTCATTCAGTCCGGGTGAGGATTAGAAATCTACACTTTTAACAATTATCCTAGGTCAGTGGTTCTCAGTTTTAGTGTGGATCAGAATCGCTCTGAGGGCTCGTTAATACACAGATTTCTGGACCCCATTCCCAGAGTTGCTGATTCAATAGGTCTGGAGTGGGGTCTGAGAGTTTGCCTAACAAGATCCCAGATGTTGATGCTGCTGTTTGGGGACCATACTTTGAGAACCACCGTGTTGGGTGATTCTAAAATAACTGTGCCTTTTTGGCACATTTGGAGACATGCTGATAAACTAACACTTCTGCAAATCAGGCTAAGCCTGTGTGGCAGCCTGTGATAAAAAAGCATGGCTTTCACGATGGTGAAAATAAAGCTCTGTCCCTGCCTGTGGAAGCATCAATAATTTTCACAATTTTAATAGGGTACTATTTTAATCTAAAAAATCAGTTAAGGACCGAAAACCAATGCATGAAAAAATAATATTTTCTTTTGACTTTTAGGTGTACATAGCAAAATTTGTAAATTATTGTCATAGATTTCATTTAAAATAATACATCAAAAAACCAACTGAAGCATTAAGAAAATCATTGTTTAACAGCTTGGTATTTCAATTGGAAAACTGATTCAGGGGTACAGCCTGCTGGATGATTCTGATATTGCAAAGGAAAAAATTGTCATGGAAGTTTTAGCATTTAATATCTTTCTTTTATGTATTAATTTCTTTCCATATTTCTTTAAAAGCATGGTATAATGGAAACGTCATGAACTTTGGAGGGTTCAAGATCTTCCTTTGCCTTATGATCTTCCTTGCTATGTGACCTTGAAGAAGTTACTCAACCTTCAGGTTCCTACTCTGTATAATGGGATAACACCATAATTATCACCCAGCAGAACTGTTGTGAGAATTAGAAAATAAAATTCTTAGCACAGTGTCGGACTTATTATTCTATACAAATTCCCCAAACGTAATTCTTCTTTGAAGCAACAACATTTACCAGGACATGTGGGGACTCCAGGCTGGTGCTTCTCTGCATTTTGACTTCTGCTAGTCCTATGCTGTAACGAATTAGGGAAGACAAGGTGTTGGAAAAGTCTCATCATTTTTGCTGATATTAAAACTTAATGATGAAGTGAAGCATCTCAGCTAAATAATTTCCTGTAAATAAGTTATTCAAGTAGAATCCATACTCAGTGCCTTCAGTCAATTAATTTCTGCTGTTTGTGCTAGGAGAGGACATTTGTAAACTGGTCCTTATCTAAGATAAGCAACAGGAAAGGAGATTGCATTAATGTCAAGGCCCAAACTGTGATGTCTCCGGACCGCAGATGTGCTTAGGAACTCACATCTTGAGGCCTCCAAATCTCCTTTATGATGCATGGAGTGTCCCTGGTGGTCTCAAGTGTGCTCAGAAACAGGTTCACTCATGTTATTGACTCTGGCCTCCTGGTCAAGCAATCTCCCAGAGATGCAATTCAGTGATCTACAGTAGGCCCCAGGAATCTGCATTAAGATAAGTACTCCAGGAGATTCTGATGAAAGGCATCCCAGGGTTACACAATGTGGAAAAACATCCTGCATTGGGAGCATTGCCCAGAGATCCAGCAGGAATTGGTTTTTCTGCTCCAGCTTGCTGTAATTCTTGGAATAGAATTGAGCAGTAAGAACTCTCATTGGTTAAGCAGACTATCAGTTAGGATTGCCTGTGCTTCGAGTTAAGTGTCCTTTTGATTCTAGTGCTGCAAACTACAGTGATTTACGATGCCCGTGCTGCAGTAAAAGACCATTATTGGAGGTGATACTATTCCTGCCTCCTTACTTGCTGCCCCGACATTATAGTCAGATTGTTTAAGCTAGTTCAGGGTCCAGCACAGAGTGTTGCACAAACGACGCATTCAATAAAGATGTGTTGAAAGGAATCCTTGTGGTGCTATACTACCAGTTACATCAAAGATTGGGGTTTAAGTGGAAGATACATTTATCTTGCTTTGTATTCATGATCAAGCAGTCATTCCAAGCATTGGGTGCCCATCAAATGTAGCTCTACTCCAGGTAACTCACGACTAGGAGTTTTGGGAAGTTTGAGTCCTGTCATGCCCAGAAAAGGCTAGCTTCATTTTCAGAATGTAGCCTGGGCTCCACACCATTCATTTACAGCAGCTTATCAAAAAATCACATTCCATCAACATTCGTTTTCTTTTTGTTTTGCTGAGGAAGATTAGCCCTGAGCTAACATCTGTGCCAATCTTCCGTTATTTTGTATGTGGGTCACTGCCACAGCATGGCCAGTGAGTGGTACAGATCTGCACCCGGGATCCGAACCCATGAACCCAGGCCACCAAAATGGAGCATGCCAAACTTAACCACTGCACCATGGTGCTGGCCCCAACATTCTTAAAAGAGAGTTAGACTAGGGTTTGGATGAGGTCCTCATGAAGAGGAAATTAGTTAGGACTCAATGTTTTGAATAATTACATGGGGATTAGACAGGTTCTGTTATTAAGACAAGTGTTAGAGAATAGTGTTAGTGGGATTCCTTTTCAGCTTGGACGATACTGGTTAGTGTTCTTAAAGTAATGTGGAGTTACACAGGTCACATGATAGTTCCCAGTAAAGATGTATTGCTTCACTTTTGATAGCTCTGCAAAATCTGCAGGTCGTGGGCAACAGTGCCTTATCTTCCAGGGTCACGATAATATAGAATTATTAACTTTTATTTTCTTTCTCAAGTCAGGAATCTGTGAGAGTGATATCACTCAGATACACTCTATCTTGGGCTTCCCAAGAACCCATTTGGAAAAATACTAGCCTAGAAAACGTAAGAATGAATGAAAAAAATCATTTGATGAAAAAAGAATGGTTTTAATCTGTTAAAAAAAAGAGTTTGATAAACTTTCACCATATTCTCCTATTTACCATGAATTTTAAACCACATACATTTATTACCTACTTTAAAATAAATCATTGTTAAGAAATATAATTACAGAAGTATTATTTATAGAGTATTTGCTTTTAAGAGAAAATACTCAGAATTATGCAACCATAGAAATAGAAACTTCTTTTTATTGAGCCTAGCATGAGAATTAGGTATTATGCTATTCTAGTTTCTTCCTATGCCATCTAGTGGGAGACTGAAATGTTTTTTTATGAGTTTTGTGTAGATTATTTATCATCAATTTTTCCAACTTCTCATTTGTAACAAATCAACTACATTATATCTAGTAAACGGTGCATGTCAAATTACAGGTGGAAAATAAACTAAAGCACATAAAACAAAGTGTAAATCCTGACTTATATTACAAATAACTTCATGACAGGATATGTTCATGTTTCCAGCTCACATCTCTAATGATACCAATGAGAGAGTCCATGGTTAAAGTATAGGCCAACACTGCTATTAGTAAATCATTATATTATGGTATGATGACACATTCCGATTTTTTCAGCCAAGGATATCCTAAGGACAGAATCCCCTGATTTAAATAGAATACAATGCCTTTTCATATGCTGTTTCCTGTCTTTCCTCTCCTCTGCCCTTTCCCCTTCTTTACATGATGAACTCTTAATCATCTTTCAAGAGTCCTCTAATATCATGTCCTCTCTGAAACTTGCCTTTTGTCATCGTCTGCCTGCATACAACACAAAGACACACATGCATCCGAAGGACTAATTGGTCCCTCCTTGTTGCATCCAGGGTACTCTGTTCTCCCACTTCTGTTACCACATTAGCTCATATTATGGTTTCACAGACAGAGCTTCTGAGGACAAGGGCTGTGCCTTCTTCATCTTTGGATTAGACACCATGAATGAATGGATGAATGAATGAACAAAAGTCTTTACAGAGTCATCACTACTGCTCATTTCTCTCACTTGGTTTGTTGTAAAAGCCACTCATATCCAATTCTCAGTGACTGGGCTGGAAATAGATGGAGAATTATGGAGTATGTGTGAAAGGAAGAGACAAGGCATGGGTGGCAGAGTAGGAAGCGACAGATCAGCAGGAATAGCTTTCCAAGCGACATATACGAGCTTCCCCTTTCTGTACCTTCTCTCTTCACTCTCAGTCCCCTTCTCCTCTAAGCCTGAAAAGACCAACTGTCTCACAGTTGGGCACTTGGCTTAGTTCCACTTGTGCATGCTTATGGATGATGGTGATGGTCACAGAGGACTCAAGTGCTAATAGCGAAAGTTCAGTTGGAAGTGAAGGAAAAAACTACAGGACTGCCCTTAAACCACACTGTATACTCATCTGCAAAGTCTCTCTCTTAGGTCCAGCTCCAGGTATCCGACCTTTCTAGGGTTCTCTTTTACTGGCCCTTGGAAGACACGAGGGCTCCTCCCATGACCATATTCCAAAAGAAATAGCCACCCCTCCTGGGGCCCAAGGGGAGAACCATCGTTGGCTGACCACTCCAGCTTGATAGAGCAGCTTCAACTCCAACCCCTACAGCACTTACTAGTGTGGTCTAGTCCTGCTAGAGAGCATCTTCAATCATTGTTCCTTTGCATTGGGTGTTCTTGATTGGACTGCAAACCCCCAGAGGGTAAGGGCCAAATCTAATGCTTCCCTCTTGAGATACTAGAATAATAAAATAAGGGTCTTAAAGTAAGACCCTGATGTATACTATGAGTCTTTGGTTAACTGAAAAATAAATACTCAATTATCATACCTTTTTTTTTCTTCTTTCACATCAACTCTCATATCTCTCTTTCATCCATATTATTTCTCTTTCCTGTACCCTGTCCCTGCTTCCCAGGGCATTATTTTTCAAAGGTTCTAATTACCCAGCTCTGCCAGAGGTACATAGTAAGTGAATTTCAGTGCAAAATGAGGTAAACAGAGAGAACCCTGCCCTGGAGACACTGTGTCACTGAGTGGACCCACATTCAGGGGACACAGAGAGGAAAGAAAGCAATAAACGTAAATCTCGTCAGAGCTGTTATGGTCATAAAGTGTGTTGTAACCATACTCCAAATCAAGGTCAACCCAGAACTAACAGAAACTCTATGATTAGCACCATCACCTTTACTTCCTAACTGCAGGCATGAAAGACACATCCTTCTCTATCTGTGCTCCATCTTGGGAAGAAGAAGAAAAGCAACTTAAACTCATTTGAGGTTAAAATAGTCATTTTTCATGTTTACAATTTCATTTTTTCAAGTAGTCAGTTGTTCAGGCTGAGAGAGTGTAGGCCAAATTTTTCTTTCACTGTCAACATGTGAAGAGCATGTGGGGTCTGTAGAGTATGGAACAGGCCACAGTTAATGAGTAGTGTAGTCTAAAGGCCACAACTAGGAGATCGTTCAGGACAAATTGAGCTGACTGGGAGAACTGCAAACAAGGGAGGGTTCCTGTTCTCCATCTCAGAAAACACCATCTCTGGTTTTTTTCAATGAGTTCAAGCCAACAACCTTGCAGTCCTTGGTTTCTCTTTTCTGTCACACTCAACAGCTAATCCATCCATACATCTTGCTAGTTTTAGGGAAAATTCTTCCAACATATCTCGTATCTCCGCATGACTCCAGTGCCACCAACCTAATCTAAGCCACCATCAGCCCCATTAGAACTACCCAACTGGTCTCCCTGCTCCCACCCTTGCTGCCACCCCCTACCACCTCCAGGCTGTTCTCCATACAGCAGCCAATGTGATCTTGGCAAAACATAAGTCATGTGACTTGAAGCATTTAAGGCAACAGTAGCTACTGTAACAAGGAAACTCCCCAACTTTTTAAAAATTATTTTATTGAGGTCATATTGGTTTATAACATTGTGTAATTTCAGGTGTACATTATTATATATCAGTTTCTGTATAGACTGCATGGTGCTCACCACCAGTAGTCTAGACGGACAGTTTTTATCTGTCACCGTACATATGTACCCCTTTATCCCTTTCGCCCATGCCTCATCCCCTTCCCCTCTGGAAACTACTAATCTGTTTTCCTTATCCATGTGTGTATCTTCACATATGAGTAAAATCATATGGTGTTTGTCTTTCTCTGTCTAGTTTATTTTGCTTAACATAATACCCTCAAGGTCCATCCATGTTGTTGCAAATGGGATGATTTTGTCTTTTTTTTATGGCTGAGTAGTATTCCATTGTATATATATACCACATCTTTATCTATTCATCCACTGATGGTCACTTGGGTTGCTTCCACATCTTGGCTATTGTGAATAACGCTGCAATGAACATAGGGGTGCATAAGTCTCTTTGTATTGTTGATTTCATGTTCTTTGGATAAATACCCAGTAGTGGGATAGCTGGATTGTATGGTATTTCTATTTTTAATTTTTTGAGGAATCTCCATACTGTTTTCCATAGTGGCTGCACCAGTCTGCACTCCCACCAGCAGTGTATGAGGGTTCCCTTCCCTCCACATCCTCTCCAGCCTGTGTTGTTTTTTGTCTTGTTAATTATAGCCATTCTAATGGTTGTGAGGTGATATCTCATTGCAGTTTTGATTTGCATTTCCCTAATAATTAGTGATATTGAATATCTTTTCAGGTGTCTATTGGCCATCTGTATATCTTCTTTGGAAAAATGTCTGTTCATATCCTCTGCCCATTTTTTCATTGGGTTGTTTGTTTTTTTATTGTTGAGTTGTATGAGTTCTTTACATATTTTGGAAATTAACCTCTTGTCTGATATATGGTTTGCAAATATTTTCTCCCAGTTGGTGGGTTGTTATGCTCATAGTTTCTTTGGCTTGCAGAAGCTTTTTAGTCTGATGTAGTCCCATTTGTTTATTTTTTCTTTTGTTTCCCTTGCCTGAGTAGACATGGTATTCGAAAATATGCGGCTAAGACCGATGTCAAAGAGTGTACTGCCTATATTTTCTTCTAGCAGTTTTATAGGAAACTCCCAAATTTGAGTAATACGAATTGTATTTCTTGCTCACTTAATAGTGCCATATGGGAGTTCTTTGCCAGTTTCAGTGCCAGCCTGGGACAGGGCAAAGCCCAGTTATCTTTAATCCATGAAGTTAACATCCATCTAGCTGGCAGACGAGGGAAGAGAGAGTGAAGCAGGCACAGCTGATCCTTTGATACTTTTGCCCAAAAGTGATGCATAAATCACTCCTGCTCACATTCCAATGGCGAGAATTCATCCATGGCCTCTCTCGATGCAAGGAGATGCCCTGGCTGGGCAGCTGCTTCCCTGCAACAACTCTGCAACTCTTTAGTGGGCAGCTGCCATTTGATAAAATGTAAAGCAGTGCTTATCACTCATCTGCTTACAACTGTCATAGAGCTTTCCATCTAACTAAATGAAATATCCAAAGTCTCCGGATCCTCATGATCTGGCCCCCTCTACCTCTCTGGCCTCACTGTGCTCCAGCCTCACTGGACTTCATTCTGATCCTTGCTTATTTCCATCTCAGCAGTTGCTGTTCTGCCTAGACTATTCCTCCACTAGATCTTCATAGAACTGAATCCTTTTCATCATTTAAGCAGATATGAAGTGGGACCCAAAAATCTGCACTTTAACAGGCATCCCAGGTGACCCTGATGCAGCTAGTCAATGGCCCATGCTCTGAGAAGCACTGGCAGAGTGGTCAAGAGCACAGACTCTGAGGTCAGAGACACCCAGGTTCAGATACCACTGAGACCCATACCAAGTCTGTAAACTTGGGCAATTCACTCTCCCTCTCTAAGGCGAATTAAATAGAGACAATAACAAGCACGTCATATGGTTGCCATAAGTTAACTGAGGTCAAATTAAGTACATAGTAAGTGGTACAAAGGAGCAGCTATAGAAGCAGCTTATGCAGTTTTAGAAAAAGTAGGGATGGAATTGGGCAAATGAAGATCTGAGCAAGTGAATCTTAAATGAGGAAGTGATGGGACTCCTGGCAAAGGGTTTGGATGTGCTTCACGGGGTTATGGAAGGCCACCACAGAGTCTTAAGGAGTGGAGTGGCTTGTCAAATGAGTGGTTTGAGATGCCCATGTTTACATTCACTCTGAGCAGTGATTAAAGAAGTTTAATTCTGGAGGGGAGAGCCTGACTAAGAGCTTGTTGCACTGCTCCAGACGAAAGAAGATTCAGCTGTACGAACTCAACAGAGGGGTGGGTTAGAGGGAGAAGAAAGCAAAAAGAAGCAGCGAAAGAGGTCAAGCAATGTGAAAATTGAGGAAGGAAGATTGAAGGGAACTATATGTCATCGTGTTATCAGTACAGGCAGGACCTAATCTAATGGCAGATTAGATTCCTAGATTATACCCAGGAGAAAAAAGACTAAGGAAGGCCGGCAAACAGGGGGAAGTGGTAAAATAGAATCCCCAAGGCAAATGACCCCATAGAAGCCAGAGTTAGGTGGCTAAGCTTTTGAGGACGTCGTGCTAGTCACAGCTGAAGGGAGAACTGGTGGATTGGTGAAGCACCAAATCAGAGGTTACGGTGACAACACTGGAAATTGTCCTTTGAATTTTCCATGAAGTTGCTCTTAATATCCTCATTAAGAGTGGCAGCTTCTAGGGGTGGGAGGGGTACAAGGGGAAGGGGAACAAAGTTGACTAAAGAAAGTCAAAGCCTTAGATGTGGTTAAAAGGCAGACGTGTCTCGTACAAAGTGTGTGTTCAAGGAACACTGATGTGAAGGAGAGAGATGGACCAGCAGCTAGAAGGTAACGAACAGTTGACTTGCGTTCCTCGATGCTTGTTTGCTAGTAAATAGGAGCCATTGTTTTATCCACACATATCACCCGCACATGTGCTGGTTCTTTGTCGTGCATAAACTTTCCACGTGCTTCTATACAAAGTCCTTTGTCTCTCTACACCGAAGCCATCCACGCCCCTACACTATAACCTGATTGCTGACCTAGTTTGAGTATAATTAAAATTCCATGTAGGTAGGGTGGATCCAGGTTTTGTGGGAGCTAAAGCCTATATTATTTGATTACTCTTGATTAATCAAGAAAAAAATAAAAAATTACAACGTTAGGTACAAAAATGAATATTTATTAAGGATAAGAAAAGGATTCATGACAAATACTGGAGCCTTGGAAGTCCAGATCTCTTTCTTCTGACACCTCACTAGGCAATTTACCAGAAATGCGTACATAGAAATACAATCTGACTTCCCTCTCAACTTAGAACATTCTACGACCCCCAGCAACTCCCAATGTTCACAGAGACCCAAGCAAGTAAGGGGCCCCGAAGCTTTGGCTTAAATTACTTCACAGTAAGCCTGTCTTTCTGTTTGGGTGTTTCTCCTCTGCTCTAAGGTGGGGAAACTCTAATACCTGACTAAAATGTCCTCCTTTCTATAAAATTGCTATGTGTCCTTTCCTTGAAGGTGGAGGAGGCTAAACACTGACCATGAGGAAAAATCCTGCAGAGAGCTGTGACTCTGGCAGGCATGGGCTCAGGGTGGTTAGCAGAGAGTTGAGGTCCTGAGCTTTTCCAGGATAACACTGCCACGTTCCTAATAATACAAATACTGCCTCGGCAGCCCTTCATGCCTTAGGGAGGAATTTGCTTTCTGTGGTTTCTTCCATTACTCCTCCAGACTCACACTCTCCTCAGCTCCACCCTACTCTCTGCCCCAGAAGGCTGACCCATATAGATGTCAGCTGGCTCCCTTCATGCCCAGCTTATGGTTGGGTTTGGCAGTGGGAGGCACCAGCAGAAGAAGAATGAGGTTGGGTTATTTCTTCCCCTGGCTTTCTTGCTGTGCGTTGGCGGCAAACTCTCCTTTCAGGCCGTCTTCTCCATATAACCACCCTCTCTGCAGCCTCGAAACAGCTCCATCCCTTCAATCTTCAGGACTGGGGTGGTAAATCCTTCCTCTAACACAAGTCCTGGGGGACTGCACCATCCCTTGCTGGTTTCAGTGAATATCATCCACACCTTTGCAAACAATTCCTTTATTACACTCTCCTCAAATTACCCAGTTTGACTGCTTGTCTGTTTTCTGCTTGGACACTGACTGATATCATGTTATAATTAACAAAGAGTTACCAGAGGGGAAGGGGGGTGGGAGGCGGGCAAAAGGGATAATTCGGCACATGTGTGTGGTGATGGGTTGTAATTAGTATTTGGGTGGTGAACATGATGTAATCTATGCAGAAACAGAAGTATAATGATGTACACCTGAAATTTATACAATGTTATAAACCAATGTTACTGCAATAAACAAAAAATTTTAAAAAAATAAAAAATAAAAAAAAAACAACAAAGAGGAAAAAAGGCCTTCAAAAACCTTTGCTTGGGATCCCAGAGTTCATAACAAGTAAGGAAAAGTCAAAAGCAGTAGCTGACACTGAATGTAACAGCCAATGGATTGTGACAAAAGGATGGTCATAACAAACATGCCTGGCTTCCTTTCCTCCTGGCAGGTGGGGGTGCTGGGAAAGTAGCCTCCAGGTAAAAGATCAGAGTGCAGCAGCATGGCTGTGAGGATCTGAGTCCACCATCCAGAAATCACATGTTCCTCCAGTCAGAAAGGACCCTGCAAGATAAAAGAAACCATTCTATTAGTTAGTTAGGTTATTGAATATTCTCTGCTTGGATGCTTGCAAAGATGGGAAACATTACTCTACAATAGCCCGTTTTGTTACCGGGGCACATCTAATTGTTAGAACATTAAGCACAATCTGCCTCCTTCTAACTTTCCTTGGATGTATTTCTTTCTTTTGAACAATGTAGAGCCAAGTGTGATCTTTCTTCCTTATGGCAGACCTACAGATGCCTGAGGAGAGCTGCCATGTTGCCTCAACTCTTTCTGTGGAGGCACCATTGGTACATTTCTCACCATCCTGGTGTCTTGAATGACCTCTGGTTCATCAATGCTCCTATGAAAGTACACTGACCAAAAGTGGACATAATACTCTAGGTAGACTTTTGCTTGAAATAACCATACAACACTCAACCAGGTTTTTATTTATTTATTTATTTTTATGTGAGGAAGATCAGCCCTGAGCTAACATCCATGCTAATTCTCTTTTTTGCTGAGGAAGACCGGCTCTGAGCTAACATCTATTGCCAATCCTCCTCCTTTTTTGTCCCCAAAGCCCCAGTAGATAGTTGTATGTCATAGTTGCACATCCTTCTAGTTGCTGTATGTGGGACGTGGACACAGCATGGCCAGAGAAGCGGTGCGTCGGTACGCGCCTGGGTTCTGAACCCCGGGCGCCAGTAGTGGAGCACGCGCACTTAACTGCTAAGCCATGGGGCCGGCCCTAACCAGGTTTTTTTCATCATTCCTTCCCCAGCCCTCAAAAAAATATTTCTCTTACTTTTGGGCACATTTAAAATTAATCTTTTCTCTTCACACCCACAGCTGCTACCTCCTTTAACTATACTAAAATTATCTTCTCCTCTCACATCATTTCCTATTTCAAATGCCCCTTTTATAGCTACCCATGGTTTTTTCCGTCAGATTCAAGTTTTCTTGATTTTATTGTTATCGCCTGACCCCAATCATTATTTTTACTGCTTCCTGATTTTCTTATTCTCCTTTCTCCTCCACAACTTTGTTCCCTGTCAGCTCTATTGAATATACTACCGACTTCACACTGAACTTTCTTTGAAATGTTCAGCCCATTTTCATCCTTTCCTCTTTTAGAAGTCTCATTTATATAACCTCCTCATGTTTAATACTCAGAGGAAACACACACACATACACACAAAATCCAAATGATCTTTTCTCCTTCAAAGTTCATGAGCATCCCCATGTTAGTGCCTTGATTTCATTCTCTGAATTAAATACTAGTATCAAAGATAAGCAATTAGAACCCAAATCACATCTTACAATGTTTCATGAAAATGCTAAGCCCTTTATAATTATGTAAAACCTATGGAACCTGAATAACATGGAAGTAACACTTGAAATAATATTGGTAGACGTCATTTCACTGAAATATGCATCATACCAATAATTCAAATTATGCATAAAATTCTGATTAGAATATTTGTCACACAGGACTCATCTACACTTAGCTTTACTTCTCCTTGTGTAGGAAGCCTATGGTTCAGGTCCCTAAGCTTTGATGAAAATAACTCCGTGCCCTTGTTTTAAAGGATGGGATTGAGTTAAATTTTCAGTACTGAGCATTTGCTGTCTATACCTATGCACACCTCTGGACATAAGCCAACTTAAAACAAAGTCTGAATGTAGATACAAAGACTGATATACAATATGGCAATGTTTGTCTACCAGAATTCCTTTGGTTATATTTATACAACGTTTTTATTGAAGGAGCTCAAAGTCCTCCATAGATATTATCTTTAGAACCCTCATAACATTCTCTTTAAACAAGTAGAAACCATTATATTGTCTCCTTTTTGAAGAACAGTCCTTTAAGGTGAGGCAGCAGGGCCTTACCCCTGGGGTCATTCCTCTTGACAGGTTGATGGCTTCCTTAGGTCAAGGTCACACGTTAAGGTACTGCTATGCCAAGAAAAGAATTCTAGTTTAATGATCTACCCTCAAGATCTGGCTGCCTTCCATAAGTACAAAGTCAGCCTTAAGATACTAAAGAGTAGGATATTGACTAAGGCGCTACATAAACTCACTAAGTTTTTTTATTGAAACATTTCTGGAAGAAGAATCAAAACACGCAAGTAATATATGAATGTTAGTAACATAGTCATGACCTCTCACGCCACCATCCTTCCTTGGCATCGTAATAGAAGACTAGCTTGGCCAGCAAACCCTAACAGATTTGCTCCCTTGTCCCAACCTGCCGTTCAGTTTCTGTCCCAGACCTTGGCCCCATTCTTGATGTTTCTAATAGGCAACTAGTTAGCCTGCTGCTGCCCCTCTCCTGAAATTAAAAAAAAGTCAGTACATTTGCACATTAATTACCCTCTTTAATCCCACAAATCAGTATGGTTTAGAAATAGTCATGCTAGGCAGCGACTTTATTGAGAAGCAGCCTTCCCCATCTAATACCACTGTGGGAAGGTGAAGTCACCTTTCTGGCATCTTCTGCCAGGGTGTTCTCTGTCTTTCTCAAGGTCATGGGCACCTGAGGAGGGGCCCTTTTCTTTTCTGAGTTGTCTGACTGATGCTTCTTCCATTTCTTATTTCTACCAGTGTTTCAGTTAATAGATCAAACCTAGTATTATGCTTCACCAGTGAAAGCTTAAGCTCTTTTCATTAAAAACACATTTGCACGACGTTATCCTGCTGCAGTTAAAGATTTTGCTAATCCAGGAATGGAAAGCACGTTGTATTCTGTTGCACAGTTAGCTCTGGTGAACGAGGCTGAAGTTTAGTATTTAAGCCTCATGGACTCTGGTACCTTGTTTGTCTAAACTAACATCCTTCTCTCTGGTCTTCCAGTTTTGTAATCTTTGTAATCTAGTTCACCTTTCTGTCTCAATGTCCTCTCAATTTCTGCTTGAAAATAGAGATAATAATCGCCTGTCCACCCGTGGTGAAGATGAAGCAAGTTTTTGTAGCTAAAGCTCTTACAACAGTGCCTGGAGCGTAGTAAACACCATGTGAGTTATTGTTAAGGGTATAAGGGTAGACACTAAGAATCTGAATCCCTTCCCCTCGAATTTGAGGACTGATTCAGATGACAATTAATCTCATTTTAAGGTAGTAAAATGGCTCTTGATAAGACCTTTTTCTAAAATCTGAACAAAGCTACTCCTAAGGCCTGAAAGCTATCTCAGCCAATGAAAGTCTTATCATGGGTATCTCTCCCTACTTCCTGATAACTCTTCCTATGACATCTCTGTTCAAAGTGCTGTCCTCCCCCAGGGTCAAATTTCCATCCAGAGGGAGCAGAACTGCAGTGTTATATAACAGATCTATAAATCTATAAATCTAATAACACATCACCTCCCTGATTTCCTTCCCGTGACTCCCATTCGAAGGTGAAAAGTGGAATTGTAGCTGTTTCTCGATTAGTAATACCCACATGACTTCAGTGGAATTAGCAGATCTTTTAATATCCCAACCATGCATTCCATGTGTTTGTATGGCATATAAAGAGAGGCAAAGCAATGGTGATATTAATTAACTTTAAAAAGATTAAATAAAAGAAAGACATTTAGTCAAAGAGTTGCAGATAGAGGTAACAGACGGAAACTGAGGTGTCTATCTTACCTCATTAGGCACAGGAGGGTAAGAGGGCCCAGGATTTCTTGGGGCAACTACTTTCCAGAGCCACCTGCCAGTGTTTCTCAATTGTGTTGGCATACTTTTGTAAAATGCCAGTTCATAGGGCTCACCCATGCAAATGGATTTCTGGGGGTGGAACCTAGTATCTCCATTTCTAACATGCCCCCACCCTCCCCCACCCCAGGTGATTCTGATGCCCCTGGCTCTCTTGCTGCTGCCTCATTTCTCAGAGTGATAAATAGGACACAAGATGTTGGTCACAGAAATTTGGGATGAAAGGGGTGCCTTAGAGGTTATTTAGGCTGCCTCCCCTCACACATAGGACAAGGACGTCCACAGAAGTCAAAGGACCAGCCCAGGGTCACTCAGATTGGATAATTTTAGCACTTGTGAGGGGTTCCAAGGACTAAAGAATTGCTCACCCACAAAATCTGCTTAAAGTGCAAATTATTTGTTTTGCTGACACGCATAGCATTTTCAAAAATATCAAGGCAAGACAATAATGTTCTGTTTGAACAGACTGCCACTGCCATGCATCTATCTACAGGATTCAGATCTTCCATAATTATTACATCTTGGGAGTTTTCTAATTAGCTTTCGTTTCTTTTCTTTTTTAAAATCAACATCATTTTATACTCTCTCTTGGTTTCTGTAGGTCAGAATTTTGGGGTGGGCTCAGGCGGGTAGTTCAGAATCAGGGTCTGTCTTTTTAAAAAAATATCTTTATTGAAATATAATTCACATATCGTAAAATTCACCCATTTAAAGTGTACAATTCAGTAGTTTTTAGTGTATCTACAAAGGCGTGCAAGAACCACCACAATCTATGTTTACAATGTTTTCAACACCTCATAAGGAAACCCCATATCGATTAAGTCACACCCCATTCCTCCCCGACCTATCCCATATTCCCAACCCTACCACTACCATGTCCTAGAAAACCACTAATCTACTTCCCATTTCTATAGATTTCCCTATTCTGGGCCTGTCACATAAATAGAATCATACAATATGTAGCCTTTTGTGACTAGCTTCTTTCACTTAGCATAATGTTTTCAAGGTTTATCCATGCTGTAGCATGTATCAATACTTCATTTCTACTGCTGAATAATATTCCATTGTACAGATATACCACATTTGTTTATTCACCCATCATTTGATGAATATTTGGGTCGTTTCCACTTTTTGGCTATTTTGAATAATGCTGCTATGAACACTCAAATACAACTATCTGTTTAAACACCTGTTTTCAATTCTCTTGGATACTCTATACCTAAGAGTGGAATTGCCCAAGTTGCATGGTAACTGTATGTTTAACATTTTGAGGAACTGCCAAACTAATTTTCTAAATGACTGCACTTCACATTCCCATCAGCAATGTATGAGGGTTCCAATTGCTCTGCATTATCACCAACACTTGTTATTGTCAACATTGTTTATTATCCCCATATGCATTGTTTTGGTAGGGTTGCTCTAACAAAGTACCATCAACTGAGTGGCTTAAACAACAGAAATTCTCTTACAGTTCTGGAGGCTAGAAGTCTGGGATCAAGATGCCTGCAGGACTATAGTCCCTCTGAAGATCTTAGGGAATTATCTGTTCCAGGTCTTTCCTCTGGCTTCTGGTAATTCTTTGGCTTGTAGCAACGTATATCCAGTCTTCACATGGTGTTCTCCCTGTGTGCATGTCTGTGTCCAAATTTTCCCTTTTTATAAAAACATTGGCCATATTGGATTTGGGACCCACTCTATTCCGTATGATTTTATCGTAACTAATTATATCTACATTAATCCTAATTCCAAATAAGGTCACATTCTGGGGTGATGACTTCAACATAGGTATTTGGGGGGGACACAATTCAAACCAGAACACCACACTAGTAGGTCTAAAAGGATATTTCACTGTGGTTTAGATTTGCATTTCCCTATGATTCATAATATTGAGCATCTTTTCACATGATTATCGGCCATTTGTGTACCTTTATTAGAGAAATGTCTATTCAAGTCCTTTGTGCATTTTTTAAATTGGATTGTCTTCTTATTGTTGAGTTTTAAGAGTTCTTTATACATTCTGGATACAAGACCCTTATCAGGTATATGATTTGTAAAGATTTTCTCCCATTCTGTAGGTTGTCTTTTCATTTTCTTGATAGTATCATTTCATGCACAGAAGATTTTAGTTTTGATGAAATCCAACTTATCTATTTTATCTTTTGTTGTTTGTTCTTTTGGAGTCACATTTAAGAAATCATTGCCAAATCCAAGGTCAATAAGATTTACTCTTGTGTTTTCTTCCAAGAATTTTATAGTTTTGGCACTTATTTTTAGTTTCTGGTCCATTTTGAGTCAATTTTTATATATGGTGTGAGGTAGGAGTCCAGCTTTCTTTTACTTGTGGATATCCAGTTGTCCCAGCACCACTTGTTGAAAAGGCTGTTCTTTCCCCATTGATTGTCTTGGCACACTTGTCATAAATGAATTGAGCAGAATATAAGCGTTAATTTCTAGACTCTCACTTCTATTCCAATGATCTGTATTTCTATTTTTATGCCACACTGTCTTGATTACTGTAGCTTTGCAGTATGTCCTCTAACTTTGTTCTTTGTTCTGGAGATTGTTTTGGCTATTCTAGGTCTCTTAATTTTCCAAATGAATTTTAGAATCAGCGTGTCAATTTCTGCACAAAATCTAGTTGGGATTTTGATAAGGACTGCATTGAATCTGTAGATAATTTGAAGAGTATTGCCACTTAAACATGGACCATAATTTTTATGATCCATGAAAATGAGATGTCTACATTTATTCAGATCTTCCTTAATTTCTTTCCACAATGTTTTGCAGTTTTCAATGTACAAGTCTTGCCCTTAATTTTGCTAAATTTATACCTAACTATTTTATTGTTATTGATGTTATTGTAAATGGAATTGTTTTCTTAATTTCATTTGCAGATTGTCTATTGATACTATATAGAAATAAAATTGATTTTTTGGTATTAATCTTGTATCCTGCAACTCTACTAAACTTGTTTAATTGTAATAGTCTTTTAGTGGATACTTTACCTGAGATATAATACAAATATTTGTGTTTGGTCTTTGCCCCTGGTTCCTGGCACAGAGCTCAAAAACTTGGAATTTCCTGAGTGATAGGAGTGTCTTTTGTTATTCATAACCATAACCAAGTTGATGACAACCAGGTGACTCATGGTGGGCCCTCAGATAATTTCAAGGAAGGATCTAGCCACACACATGATTAGAGGGTTAAAACTTTCAGCCTCGCTCCTCCATCTCTGGGAAGAGGAGGGGGGCTGGAGGTTAAGTTCAATTATGTGGCCAATGATTTAATCAATCACATAATGTAATTGTAATTATGTAATTATGTAATTATGTAATCAATCACATAATGAAGCCTCAATAAAAACTCTTGAACAGTGAGGTTTTGGGAGCTTCTGGATTTGTGAACACGTTGATGTGCTGGGCAGGTGGTGCTCCTGGAGAAAGCATGGAAGCTCTGTGTCCCCAACCCCAAACTTTGTCCTACGCATCTTTTCCATTTGTCTGTGCCTGAGTAATATCCTTTATAAGAAAAATGCAATCATAATTATAGCACTTTCCTGAGTTCCGTGAGTTATTCTAGCAAATTATAAAACCTGAGCGAGGGTCATGGTAACTCCCAAATTTGTAGTCTGCTGGGCAGAAGTGTAGATAGCTTGAGGACCCCACTTGGGGCTGACATCTAAAGTGGAGGCAGTTTTGTGGGAGTGAGCCGTTAACTTGTGGGATCTGTAATGACTTGGATAGTTAGTGTCCATATTGAATTGAATTGTTAGACACCCAGTGCATGTCAGGGAATTGTTGTTGGAAGGATGTAGCTATTAAACTTGTTAATTCTAATAGTCTTTAATGGATCCCATAGGATTTTCTACATTTAAGATCATGTGATATGCAAACAGAGATCATTTTACATCTCCCTTTCCAATCTGGATGTCTTTTTTTTTCTGCCTAATTTCTTTGTCTAAAACCTCCAGCCCAATGTTGAATGTAAGTGGCAAGAGTGGACATCTTTGTTTTTTTCCTAATCTTAGTATGATGTTAGCTGTAGGTTTTTTGTAGATGCCCTTGATCAGGTTGAGGAATTTCCTTTCTATTCCAAGTTTGTTGAGTATTTTTATCATTAAAAGATGCTGATTTTGGAAGCAGCCCTGATGATCTGGTGATTAAAGTTTGACTCTCACTGTGTCAGCAGCCCAGGTTTGTTTCCCAGTCATGGAACCACACCACCCATCTGTCAGTTGCCATACTCTGGTGGCAGCTCAAAGAGAAGAACTAGAACGACTTACAACTAGGATATACACCAATGCACTGGGGCTTTGGGGAGGGGAAAAAGAAAGAGGAAGATTGGCTACAGATGTCAGCCCAGGGGGAATCTTTCCCTGCCAAAAAAAAAAAAAAAAAGATGTTGATTTTGTCAAATGCTTTTTCTGCGTCTATTGAGATGAGTGTTTGATTTTTGTCCTTGATTCTATTGCTATCATGTATTGCACTAATTGATATTCAAATATTAAGCAAGCATTCCTGAAATAAATGTCACTTGGTCATGGGGTGTAGCCCTTTTTATGGGTCACTGGTTTGGTTTGCTGGTATTTTATTGAGGACTTTTGTGTTTATATACTATTGTGTGTTGATATGTAGTTTTCTTTTTGTGTAATATTTTCATCTGGGTTTGGTCTCAGACTAATACTGGCCTCATAGAATGATTTGGGACTCGTTCCCTTGTCTTCCTTTTTTGGAAGTGTATATGAAGGATTGGCATTAATTCTTCTTTAGATGTTTAGTAGAATTCACCATCAAAGCTATCTGGTTCTGGAATTTTCTTTTTGAGAAGTTTTTTGATAACTAAATGCAACCTCTTTTTATAGATTTATTCAGATTTTCAATTCCTATTTGAGTCAGTTTCAGCAGTTTGCGTCTTTCTAGGAATTTGTCCATTTCATCTAAGTTATCTAATTGCTTAACATGCACTTGTTTCTAGTTTTCATTTTCATTCTTCTCAAAGTATTTTCTAACTACTCTTGTGATTTCTACTTTGACTATTGGTTATTTAGGAGTGTGTTGTTTAATTTCCACTTATCTGTGAATTTCCCAAATTTCCTTGTTATTGTTTTCTAATTTAATTCCATTTTGATTGGAGAACATATTTTGTATGATTTCAATCATTTTAAATATATTGAGCTTTGTTTTATGGCCTAGCATGTGGTCTATCATGGAAAATCTTCCATAAGCACTTGAGGAAAAAAATGTTCTACTGTTGTTGGGTGGAGTGTTCTAGAAATCCATTCACATACACATCTGTATGCTTATATTTTATGTTAGATATATTTAGATTTACACCCGCCATTTTGCTTTTTATTTTCTATATTTCTTATTTCTTTCTTTTCCTCTCTTCCTCCTTATTGTTTTCTTCTGTATTAGGTAGATATTTTTGTAGTGTAACATTTTAATTCCTTTAATTATTTTTTAAATTTTTGAGTTATTTTCTTAAGGGTTATTCTGGGATTACAATACCCCTTAACTTAACGAAATCTACTTCAGATTTATACTAACCGAATTCTAGTGAAATATGGAAATATGTGCTGTCATTACTCCTATGTAGATTCATACCCTACCCCCTTTTTGTGCTATCACTGTTATAGTTACGTCTATATATGTTACAAACGCAGCAGTAAATTATCATAATTATTACTTTATGTAAGCTAATATTTTTTAAAGAACAAGTATACATTTATAGAAAATTACCATCTGGTGTCATTTCCTTACACTAATACAGCCTTGTTTCCACCAACCAACTTTGTAGTGGTTTTGGCAAATATATTACATTTCTATAAACTATAGGCCCAACAATATATTGTATATATACATATCATACATATACAATTATATTATTATATATATAAACTATATATATTGTTTTTTGCAATTGCTTTTTAAATCATTCAAGAGAAGAAAGTTCAAGAAATATACAATTATACTATTATAATTACCTATGTAACTATCTTTCTTGCATGGCAGGTCTGCTAGCAATGAGTTCTATCAGTTTTTGTTTATCTGGGAATATTTTTATTTTGACTTCCTTTTTGAAAGATAGTTCTGCTAGATATAAGATTCTTGATTGACAATTTTTTACTTTTAGCACTTTAAATATGTCATCCTTCTGCCTTCTGGCCTCCATTGTTTCTAATGGGAAGCCAGGTGTTAATCTTACTGTGATTCTCTTGTATGTGATGAGCTGTTGTCTCTCACTGCTTTTAAAAGTTTCTCTTTATCACTGGCTTCCAACATTTTGACTATGATGTGTCTGGGTGTGGATCTCTGTGTATCATCCTAATTGGAGTGTGTTGAGCTTCTTGGATGTGTAGATTAATGTTTGTCATCGCATTTGGAAGTTTTCAGCTATTAGTCTATATTTTTTTCTGTCCCTTTCTCTCCTTCCTTGCATTCTGGTACTCCCACTACATGTGTGTTGGCACATTTAATGGTGTCCCACATTCTTCTGTGGCTATGCTCATTTTCTTCATTCTTTCTTCTCTCTGTTTTTCAGAAAGCATAATCTCAATTGATGTTCAAGTTTACTGGTTCTTCTTTTACCAGCTCAAATCTACTGTTGGACTTTTCACTTACTGTACTTTTCAACTCCAGGATCTCCATTTGGTTCTTTTCTATAATTTCTCTCTCTTTATTTATATTATCTATTTGATGATACATTGTCATCATAGTTTCCTTTAATTTAAGCATGGTTTCCTTTAGTTCTTTGAACATGTTTATAATAGCTGCTTTAAAGTCTTTGCTAGGTCCAAGATCCCTCAGAGGCAGTTTCTATTGCCTGCTTTTGTTCCTATGTATGGATCACACTTTCCTGTTTCTTTACATGTCTCATCATTTTTTTTGTTGTTGCAATCTGAAGATTTTAGATAATATATTGTAACAACTCTGGATACTGATCTCCCCTTGACTCTAGGGATTGACTTTGTGTATGTGTGTGTGTGTGTGTGAGGAAGATCAGCTCTGAGCTAACATCCATTGCCAATCCTCCTCTTTTTGCTGCAGAAGATTGGCCCTGGGGTAACATCCGTGCCCATCTTCCTCTACTTTATACGGGACGCCACCACAGCATGGCTTGACAAGTGGTGCATTGGTGTGTGCCCAGGATCTGAACCTGTGAACTCCAGGCTGCTGAAGCGGAGCAAGTGCACTGAACTGCTTGTGCCACTGGGCTGGCCCTTGTTTTTGTTTTTTGCTTGGTCATTAGTTTATTTATTCAATGACTTGACTGAACTAATTCTTTGAAGTCTATTTTCCCTGTAGTGTGCAATCTCTGATATTTCTGCTCAGATTTTTCTCCCTTGTTTCCATAATTTATCTTTGCTTTTTATCCTGGATGTCTAGGAATTATTCCTGGTCAGTACAAGTCACTTATTATTAAATGTTGTGCTTAAACACTCTTAGCTAGATTTTTACCCTTTACTATTGGATGTGTGTGTAGTTTGGAGGCTGTTCTCATTGTTCAGGGTGTTTACATTTTTGACCCAAATTCAGCCAGGGACTAGAACCTTAGAAGTTCCCTTTCATATCACTCTTGAGAGTGTACAGCCTTAGGCAAGCATATAGCCTTCTAGACTGCCAGGAATGTGAGTTTGTTTTTAATTCTGGCTTCATAGGAGTTGCCCCTGGGTCACAGTAGCTTATTTTCAGTCAGTGTTTATGCAGAGGTTGTGCTTAAGTCCTTTGTGCCAGTGATGCTTCTGCCCATTGTTGGTGGATATTTGGTGGCTTGGGAATCCTTTCAGTTCTGCTCCACATTCTGTTCTGATTGCTTCTCAATGGGTGCAGTTTAGCACATTTGCACAGCTTTCTTGATCTCTGAGGTTGACTATAATCCCAAGAGGGCTCTTCTTAGTTGTCTCTTTCTCTAGTTCTCTCTGTTAAATATCTGGCTGCTCTGGCATTTTGCTTATTGATACTATGGCATGGAGCTACCAGCACCTTCTCAACTGTTCTCCACCAAAATATTCATTGTTTTGGACAACACCCTTACGCATGGAGTTTCCACATTCTGTTTCAAATAAAGTCAGTCCTTTCAGGCAGAGGCGTGGAGCTCTTTGTCCTTATGGCTTGCCTTTCTCCCTGAACAGAATCTCTGAACCACTGTACAAGAGCTGGGGGCAGGAATAGTAGTTTGCTTCTCCTAGAATGACACCTCATTGTCATTGGGAATGACCACCCAATATGTGTGGATGCTGGGAGCGGAGAATGGTAGCCCCTGGTCTTCTCAGCCTGCCCCTCCCAGTAGGGAACCTCTGCCCTACGAGTGAGCTCAGGCAGGGGTAATCAAGGCCCTAGTATTTGGGGCCTGCCAAGCCTGGGGTAGCTTCTGCCCTATGACTAGGGGCTGAGAGGGAGAAAGGAAGCCTCAGTCATTTCAGCTGCATCTGTCCAAAATAGAGCTTCTACAAGACAGGGCCAAGAGTATGAGAAATCTGGTGGCTTGCCTCTGCTGGAGTGAAATTGTAGCCCTAGACTGGGAGTTGTGGGGAGAAGGGGCTGCCATCTTTTTGTCCTCACCATCCGGAGGATGATCACCCAGAGTAGAGTTTCCATAACGCGGAGCTGGAGCATAGGAGGGGGCAGGTCATGGCTCAAATGCCACAGGCTCTCACCGTTCATACAGAGACTTAGTAGATTTTCTTGAATGAATGTTTCTCCATTTTCTATATGCCCTTAGAACAATTTCCAGAGATATTACATGATTTTTAAAAACTATACAGTTATATAGTTATTTTGCTGGGGAGAGGGTTTGCCAAGCTCCTCACTCTGGAAGTGCAACTCTCTAATCTGCTTTTAAAGAGGTGTCTTTCATAATCTCCATTGGCCTGGACAGTTTTTCCTATACTCCTCCAACAACATTAACTATAAATCTTATAAAATAACATCATCAAGCAGAGAAAAATAACCCACACATTTGGGGACTGGCTAAGGTCTGGAGTAGACCATGTCCCCAGGGATAAGTCAGGCACCATGGGGAAGAATTCAGCTGCAAACAAAGGAATAACTATCTGAGCAGGTAGAACATGACATGCGGAGTATAGTGAAAAGCAACAGGAGATAACTCAAGGTAGGGTTCAGAGTAGTCCCAAGAAGTACATGTGCAGATCACAGCAAAGACAATCTGAGAATAGGTAACCTGTGAAAATCCAGAGAGGAAAACACTATTATGTAGCAGCAGTACCCATAGACGAAGGAGGCAGGATTCTGTTAAAAAAAAAAGTGGGGCACTTTGTGTTGGGAATAAGGCAGAAACCTAGTTTTTGGAATTGAAGAATGAGATAGGAACCAGCAAAGTTGGTGTGCTCTGAACTAGAAGTCATTATAGTTCTCCACTCTAAGCTTAAATTACTCCCAAAGCCAGGGATGGTGCTGAGTCCCTGGCTGCACATTAGAATCACCTGGGGAGCTTTAAAAAAACCCTGATCACAAACCAATTACAGTTATGCATCACTTAACAATGGGAATATGTTCTTAGAAATGCGTCATTAGGTGATTCTGTCATTGTGTGAACATCATAAAGTGTACTCACAGAAATCAAGGTGGTACAGCCTACTACACACCTAGGCCATATGGTATAGCATATTGCTCCTAGGCTACAAACCTGTACGGTATGTTATTGTACTGAATACTGTAGGCAATTGTAACAAAATGGTAAGTTTTTGTGTATCTAAAGATATCTAAACATAGAAAAGGTACAGTAAAAATATGGTATAAAAGATTAAAAAATGGTACACCTGTATAGGGCACTTACCATGAATGGAGCTTGCAGGACTGGAAGCAGCTCTGGGAGAGTCAGTGAGTGAGGGCCTAGGACACTCTTGTACACTACTGTAGACTTTATAAACACTGTACACTTTTAAATTTATAAAAAAAATTTCTTTCTTCAATAATAAATTAACCTTAGTTTACTGTAACATTTTTACTTTATAAACTTTAAAATTTTTTTAACATTTTGACTCTTTTGTAATAACACAGCTTAAAACACAAACACATTGTACAGCTGCACAAATATATTTTCCTTTTTTATATTCTTATTATATGAACTTTTTTCTATTTTTAAAATTTTTAATTTTTTTTACTTGGTAAACTTTTTTGTTAAAAACTAAGACACGAATACACACATTATCCTAGGCCTACACAGAGTCAGGATCATCAGTATCACTGTCTTCCGCCTCCACGTCTTGTCCCACTGCAAGGTCTTTAGGGACAATAACAAGCATGGAGCTGTCATCTCCTATGATAACAATGCCTTCTTCTAGAGTATTTCCTGAAGGACCTGCCTGAGGAGGAGGTGTCAGTTTTTTCAGAAAGATGTCCATGGTGGTTTGCTTGGTGTGTTTCTTTTTTCCATGATAGATTTGCTTGTAAGCAGATAACACACTATGAACATTCCCCTCTATTAATGAAAATCTTTCAAAGTTGGGATCCATGTTTTCAAACTTTTTAAGGAGCTTGTTGAGGTCTACAAAAGCTTCTGCTAAATCTTTCACTGTAAATTTTCTTGGGGGTTCTTTTTCTTTTTCTTCTCCTGCAGTTTCCTTTTTTCTTGCCTTTTTTCCAGCTATATTCCTGTTCCAGTTCCAACAACTCCTCATTAGTCACGGATTCAGGAACCACCTCTAGGAGCTCCTCAACATCATCTTCATCCACACCCAGTTTAAAGTTGTTTGCCATCTCAACCACAGCCTTGTTGATTTTTGCAACCTCCTCATCCTTGGCAAATCCCTTGAAGTCATGGAAGAATCCCTTGAGTGTCTTCTTCCAGATGCCATTCATATACTCTTTGGTGAAATCACCCCAAGCCCAAGCAAGGATCTTGATACAGTCAAAGATGTTGTAATCTTTCCAGAATTGCATTAGTGTCTACCTCAGTTGCAGCAATAGCCTGGGCAAAGGTCATCCTCAGGTGGTAGGCCTTAAAACCTGCTATAACTTCTTGATCCATTGGTTGGATCCATTGGTTTGATATTGGGATGAAGATCATCAATAAAAGGAGGATGTCCAGGAGCGTTATCAACAATAAGCAAAATCTTGAAAGGTATGCTATTCTCCAAATAGTACTTCTCCATTTCACTGGCATAGCAATTGAAGATGGCACCTTTGAAGAGGAACTGGGTCATCCATGACTTCTTATTGCTCCTGTAGTACCTGGCTGTGTGTGCTTATTGACATGCTTGAAGAGCATGGGATTCTCACTGTGCCAGGTCACAAGGGATTTCAATTCATAGCCTGCAACATCACCTCCAAGCAAGACTGTTACCCTGTCATTTAAAAAGCCTTGAAACCTGACATTGAGTTAGCCTCCTTATGAATGAAGGTCCTTTCAGGCATCCATTTCTAGAATACGGAGGTTTTATCCATATTGAATATTTGCTCTGGCAAGTAATTTTCTTCTACAATCAGCTTATCTAGAGTTTCTAAAAATTCTTCGGGTGCCTTAATATCAGCACTTGCAGACTCATCACTCACTTTCATATTATGCAATGAAAAATGATTCTCGGGCTGGCCCGGTGGTGTAGTGGTTAAGTTCACATGCTCCACTGTGGTGGCCTGGGGTTCTTGGGTTAGGATCTCTGGAGTGGAGCTGCACACCACTCATCAAGCCATGCTGTGGCAGGCATCCCACATATAAAATAAAAGAAGATGGGTGCAGATATTAGCTCAGGGCCAATCTTCCTCATGAAAAAAAAAATGATTCTTGAGTCCTTTAAACCACCTAGAGCTAGCAGTAAATTCAACATCGTAGTCGGTCCCCACCTTTTCTTTCAACATCGCAAACAAACTTTTTGCTTTGGCTGTGATCATCATGGTGCTGAGAAGGATATGCTGCTGTGTCCGGTCTTTAAGCCAGGTCATTAGAAGTTTCTCCATGTCTGATATAGGCCCTTCTTGAATTTTTGTTAGTTTTGTTGCCTCTAATGAAGCAGATCCTTTATAGCTTCCATCACTTTGTTCTTATTCTTCAAGATCGTAGCTATAATGGAATGGGACACGACTGACTGGTGAGCAATAACTATCACTGATTTTCCACCTTCATAGTTCTTAGTACTTTAATTTCATTTCCAGATCAATCACTCGATGTGACCTCTTACTGGCAACACTAGCAGTGGATTTCATATGCTTAGGGGCCATGGTAAACAAAACAACCCAGGATTAAATCAAGCACAAGAGAAAATTACGCAATTGAGAGACGTGGTAAACATGAGATGTGTGAGGCTGCAGCTGGTATAACAGCATACTGTTTTACAGTAAATTTTTTTTTATAAGTAGGAGTATGCTCTAAAGTAACGATAAAAAGTATAGTAAATACATAAACCGGAAACATAGTTGTTTGTTGTCATTATCAAGTATTATGTACTGTACATGGTTGTGTGTACTATACTTTTATACAACTGGCAGAGCAGTAGGTTTGTTTATACCAGCATTGCCACAAACACGTGAGTAACGCGTTGCACTACGATGTTATGACGTCTATGATGTCACCACACAAAGGGAATTTTTGAGCTCCATTATAATCTTAAGGGACCACCATTGTATATATGGTCTGTTGTTGACCAAAATGTTATGTGGCGCATGACTGTACTTCAGAAACTCTAGAGTAGGGCTCAGGAATGAGTAGTTTCTAAAGTTCCCCAGGTGATTCCAATGCACAGCCAATTTAAGAACCACTAAGATATGTGGGGTGGGGGAAGAGCTTAGCTATGATCAGAGGATTGGAGGGGCAGGGAGACAGGAAGACTGCACATGGTTTTTTCTTTTTGAAAATCTCACTCAAGGATTCTACTCCAAACTTCCAGGCTTAGATTAATAAATTTCTAAACACGTGTGCCAGCCTTCTAAATTGATTATGCTACTACCTTACATCTCATACTCTGCTTATTTTGAATGTTATATCTTTCCATTAGACCACAAGCTATAACTTCTAACAATAATTTTCATTTCAAATAAATGTGACTTTAACGTATACACATTTGATTGACATACCCTATCATACAGCAGAAATCTAGGCATATACGGGCATGGCTATTGCCCGTATAAATTGGGAGAATGGTCTAAATGAGGTCTGTTCAGGAGGAGTAAGAGCTTGGAGAGAGCCTATCCTTAGTAAGTAAATTATGGGGGAAATTTATATATTAAATATTGACATAAAAATGTTAGCTGGAAATCAGTTAAAAATTGAACACACCAATGTAAATGGCCAAAATATATGAACAGGCAAAAGAATTAACAAATATGCAATGTTCACTAAAATCAAAAAAAATTCAGGAGGAGTGATGTCAGCCTGATGGCGGAGTGAGCTTTGCCGTAAACTCTTCCCCCGATAAGATACAACAAAAGGAACAGTCACAGATCAACAACAGACTCCTAGACAGCAAAAAGGAAGATCAGAAAGATCCACACTGCCCCACATCTGAGAGTGGAACGTGCTGGGGCCCCTGGAGGAAGTGGGGAGAGGTAAGGAGAACTCCTCTCCCTCCTCATCAGATCAGCGATCCCGGTCCACGTGGCTCCCAGAGAGGGGGGAGGAATGGCCCTCTGAGGAGAAACCGTAGCTCTTCGGGCTCTCTCAGCCAGTGGGAAACTCCCACACAGAGGACTCAGAACTGCCACAGGGGTACCATCAACATCTGAGCACCCCAGGAGAGTGGATAAGGAGGGGCAAGTGAGAAGCCCCCCACACGAGGGACCCGGCGGGCAAAAGAGAGAGCTGCTCTCCTCCCCGCATGCCGGACACTGCAGCTCAGCTGACCAGATCAGACAAAGCAGCTGGCCAATCCCAGTGAGTAGCTGGGGCAGAACGTAGGGGGCTCAGATTACACAGCCCTTAACCCCCACATGGTGGTGGAGGGTGAAAATTGCAACCAGATATTTCCAGGATGAGGAAAAACAAAGCAAATCCAGGAACCACAATGCAAAGGTACATGAAATCACCAGACCAGAAGGAAAATGACAAGCACCCAGAGACCAACCCTGAAGACACAGAAATCCATAACCTAAATGACAGAGATTTCAAAATAGCTGTCATAAAAAAAGCTCAACGAAATATGAGATAACACAGACAAATAATTCAATGAGATTAGGAGTTTCTTCACAAAAGAGATTGAAATCATAAAGAAAAACCAATCAGTGCTAATGGAGATGAAGAACACAATGGAGGAGATAAAGGAGAATTTGGAATCTTTAAAGAACAGAGCTGACAATATGGAGGAAAGAATTAGCATTATAGAGGATAGGAATACAGATATGCTCCAGATGGAAGAGGAGAGAGAATTAAGACTAAAATGAAATGAAGAAAGTCTCCGAGAAATATCTGACTCTATTAGGAAATTCAAGATAAGAATTATAGGTATTCCTGAGGGAGAAGAGAGGGAAAGAAGAACAGAGAGCCTATTCAAAGAAATAATAGTTGAGAACTTCCCAAATCTAGGGAAGGAGCAGGAAATACCAGTAAGTGAAGCCAATAGGTCACCTAAACACATCAACAGGCAAAGGCCCACTCCACGACATAGAGTGGTAAGGCTGGCTAAAGTCAAAGACAAAGACACGATATTAAAGGCAGCTAGACAAAAACAAAAAATAACGTACAAAGGAACTCCCATCAGGCTCTCAGTGGATTTCTCAACAGAAACTTTACAGGCTAGGAGAGACTGGTATGATATATTCAAAATACTGAAAGACAAAAACTTTCAGCCAAGAATACTCTATCCAGCAAAAATATCCTTCAAATATGATGGAGAAATAGTAACTTCCCCAGATACACAAAAGCTAAGGGAGTTCATGGCCACGAGACCCCCCACTACAAGAAATACTCAAGAAGGCCCTCAGGCCTGAAAAAAAGAAGAGAAAAGGCATACAAAGCTTGGAGCAAGGAAAAAAATAGGTAGACAAAATCAGAAAAATAGTAGATCTTTACTGGAATAGGTTAGCAACCACTTAAATACCAAAATCAAAAATCAAAGGAAGGAATTCACCAAAAATAAATATAACCTCATCACTGTAAACACACACCCACAACACAAGATATAATAAGGTATAACAAGAACCACTTAGAAGGGGAAGAGGAAAGAGATTAAATTGACTTAGTATAAGGAAATAAGAGGCCATCAGATAATGGACTATCTCCTACACAAGATTTTTTATAGAAACCTCAAGGTAACCACTAAATAAATAACCAAAACAAAATCCCATATGATAAACAAAGAGAAAACTAGAAGAGTCATAAGACAGAACAACCAAACTGAATTGGCAGTCCGAAACAAATGGGACAAGAAACAAAGGAAATGCAAAAGAACCGGAAAATAAGTGACAAAATAGCAACATTAAGCCCTCATATATCAATAATTACCCTAAATGTAAAAGGATTGAACTCTCCAATAAAAAGATACAGAGTGGCAGGATGGATTAAAAAGAAAGACCCAACAATATGCTGCCTCCAGGACACACATCTCAGCTCTAAAAACAAGCACAGGCTCAGAGTGAAAGGATGGAAGACAACACTCCAAGCTAATGGCAAACAAAAGAAAGTAGGTGTTGCCATACTCGTATCAGACAAAGTAGACTTCAAGATAAAACAGGTTAAGAGAGACAAAGAAGGGAAATATATAATGATAAAAGGGACACTCCACCAAGACGACATATCAATTATAAATATATACGCACCCAACATAGGAACACCAAAGTACATAAACCAACTATTAACAAACCTAAAAGGAGACATTAACAACAACACAATAATATTAGGAAATCTTAATACCCCACTTACATCAATGGATAGATCATCCAGACAAAAAGTCAATAAAGAAACAGTGGACTTAAATGAAAAACTGGACGAGATGAATCTAGTAGACATATACAGAGCACTCCATCCAAAAACAGCTGACTACACTTCTTTTCAAGCACGCATGGAACATTCTCAAGGATATATCATATGTTGGGAAGCAAAGCAAGTCTCAATAAATTTAAGAAGATTGAAATCATAGCAAGCATCCTTTCAGACCATAATGCTATGAAACTGGAAATCAACCACAAAAAAAAAACTGGGAAAGTAATAAAAATGGGGAGATTAAACAACACGCTACTGAACAACCAATGGATCATTGATGAAATTAAAGAAGAAATCAAAAAATATCTGGAAACAAACAAAAATGAAAACATGCCATACCAAATCATATGAGATGCAGCAAGAGCGGCCCTGAGAGGGAAACTCATAGCGATACAAGCCCACCTTAACAAACAAGGAAAAGCCCAAATAAGCAACCTTAAATTACACCTAACAGAACTAGAAAAAGAAGAATAAACAAAGCCCAAAGTCATTAGAAGGAGAGAAATAATAAAAATAAGAGTAGCAATAAATGAAATTGAGACCAAAAAAACAGTAGAAAGGATTAATGAAACAAAGAGTTGGTTCTTTGAGAAGATAAACAAAATTGACAAACCCTTAGCTAGACTTACTAAGAAAAAAAGAGAAAAGGCTCAAGTAAATAAAATTAGAAATGAAAGAGTAGAAATTACAACAGATACCACGGAAATACAAAGGATTATGAGAGAATACTATGAGAAATTTTATGCCAACAAATTGGACAATCTAGAAGAAATGGATAAATTCTTAGACTCAAACAACCTCCCAAAACTGAACCAAGAAGAAATGGAGAATCTGAATAGACAAATCACAAGTAAAGAGATTGAAATAGTAACCAAAAACCTCCCAAAAAATAAAAATCCAGGACCAGATGGCTTCTCCAGTGAATTTTACCAAACATTCAAAGAAGATTTAATACCCCTCCTTCTCAAACTCTTCCAAAAAATAGAGGAAGATGGAACACTTCCTAACTCATTCTATGAGGCCAGCATCACCCTGATACCAAAGTCAGACAAAGACAATACAAAGAAGGAAAATTACAGGCCAATATCGCTGATGAACATAGATGCAAAAATCTTCAACAAAATATTGGCAAACCGAATACAGCAATACATTAAAAAGGTCATACACCACGATCAAGTGGGATTTATACCAGGGACTCAGGGATGGTTCAACATCTGCAAATCAATCAACGTGATACACCACACCAACAAAACAAAGAATGAAAACCACATGGTCATCTTAACAGACGCAGAGAAAGCATTTGACAAGATACAACATCCATTTATGATAAAAACTCTCAACAAAATGGGTATAGAAGGAAAGTACCTCAACATAATAAAGGCTATTTATGACAAACCCACAGCCAACCTCATACTCAATGGGGAAAGACTGAAAGCCATTCCTCTGAGAGCAGGAATGAGGCAGGGCTGCCCACGCTCACCACTCTTATTCAACATAGTACTGGAGGTTTTGGCCAGAGCAATTAGGCAAGAAAAAGAATATAAGGAATCCAAATAGGCAACGAAGAAGTGAAACTCTCACTATTTGCAGATGACATGATTTTATATATAGAAAACCCTAAAGAATCCATTGGAAAACTATTAGAAATAATCAAGAACTACAGCAAAGTCGCAGGGTACAAAATCAATCTACAAAAATCAGTTGCATTTTTGTATGCTAATAACGAACTAACAGAAAGAGAGCTAAAAAAGATAATACATTTACAATTGCATCAAAAAGAATCAAATATCTAGGAATAAATCTCACCAAGGAGGTGAAAGACCTATACAATGAAAACTGCAAGACATTATTGAAAGAAATCGATGATGACATAAAGAAATGGAAAGACATCCCATGCACATGGATTGGAAGAATAAACATAGCTAAAATGTCTATATTACCTAAAGCAATCTACAGATTCAATGCAATCCCAATCAGAATCCCAATGACATTCTTCACGGAAATAGAAAAAAGAATACTAAAGTTCATATGGGGCAACAAAAGACCCCGAATAGCTAAAGCAATCCTAAGAAAAAAGAACAAAGCTGGAGGCTTCACAATCCCTGACTTCAAAACATACTATAATGCAGTAGTAATCAAAACAGCATGGTACTGGTACAAAAACAGACACACAGATCAATGGAACAGAATAGAAAGCCCAGAAATAAAACCACACATACACAGACAGCTAATTTTCGACAAAGGAGCTAAGAACATACAGTGGAGAAAGGAAAGTCTCTTCAATAAATGGTGTTGGGAAAACTGGACAGCCACATGCAAAAGAATGAAAGTGGACCGTCTGCTATCGCCATTCACAAAAATTAACTCAAAATGGATCAAAGACCTGAAGGTGAGTCCTGAAACTATAAAACTCATAGAAGAAAATATAGGCAACACACTATTTGACATCGGTTATAAAGGAATCTTTTCAGATGACAATGCCTACCCAGATTAGAGAAACTAAAGAAAAAATAAGCAAGTGGGACTTTATCAGATTAAAGAGCTTCTACAAGACAAATGAAACCAGAATCAAGACGAACAGAAACCCACCATCTTGGAGAAAATATTTGCAAAACATATATCTGACAAGGGGTTGATCTCCATAATATATAAAGAACTCACACAACTGAACAACAAAAAAACAAACAGCCCGATCAAAAAATGCGCAGAGGAAATGAACAGACATTTCTCCAAAGAAGATATACAGATGGCCAATAGGCACATGAAAAGATGTTCAACATCACTAATTATCAGGGAAATGCAAATCAAAACAACACTAAGATATCACCTCACGCCCGTATAATGGCTATAATCACCAAGACAAAAAACAACAAATGTTAGAGAGGATGTGGAGAAACAGGAACCCTCATACACAGCTGGTGGGAATGCAAACTGGTGCAGCCTCTATGGAAAACAGTATGGAGATTCCTCAAAGAATTAAAAATAGAAATGCTCTATGATCCAGCTATCCCACTACTGGGAGTCTATTCAATGAACCTGAAATCAACAATCCAAAGAGGCTTGTGCACCCCTATGTTCATTGCAGCATTATTCACTATAACCAAGAAGTAGAAGCAACCTAAGTGTCCCTCGACTGATGACTGCATCAAGAAGATGTGGTATATATATATACAATGGAATACTACTCAGTCATAAAAAAGACAAAATCATCCCATTTGCAACTACATGGATGGCCCTGGAGGGTATTATGTTAAGTGAAATAAGCCAGAAGGAGAAAGACAAACACTGTATGCTCTCACTCATATGTGGAATATAAACCAATACATGGACAGAGAAAACTGTATTGTGGTTACCAGGGGCAATGCGGGTAGGGTGTGGGCACAAGGGGTGAAGGGAGACATATATATGGTGATGGACAAACAAAAATGTACAACCCAAAATTTCACAATGTTATAAACTATTAAAACATCAATAAAAAAATTCAAATTAAAACAGGAATGAATATTGATTTTTTTAAGGCTTCCAGACTGGCAAAAATGAAAAAGATGGCTAATATAGATATTATCTAGTGAAGGTAAGGGAAAGCGGCTAGCCTTATTTACAGCTGACAGAGGATCTCAGGCCCTTATTTACAGCTGTCCTCCACACTGGTACAAATTCTGTAGAGATCATTCTTTCCTGTATCCATCAAAATTGTAATGTCTATTCACATTGATTCACTAATTCTAAAAATTTCTCCTAAGGAACTAATAGATGCATGTGCAATGAAGTTTGTGACAGCATTGCTTAAAGTCAGGCAACTATAAACAACATGGAATTCCATTAAACAGGATCTGGCCAAAAAGTCATGGTACATCCAACAACAGAATACTACATGACCGTTCAAAAAATAATAAGTAGATCTTTATATTTGAAATAAATTTAGAGAATACAATGATTCCATTCATGTAAAAATTATAAATATATATGTTTTTATAGACATTTAAATGTATGCCAGAGTTTTAGTCATTTGCTCTGTATTATGTTAATATTTTTTCTATGTTCACATATAATCAGCAAAAAAGGACTAACCAGGAAGAGGTGATTCTGAGCTATTTGTCCCTCGTCCAGCCTCTTGTATTATTGTCAAAGATGAAAGAGCTGTTGCGCTAACCTACTGTATCATATTCAGGCATAGGCAGCTCCCTCTCATAAGAGTGTAAGGTTAAGACGGAAAGAGGTGTCCTCCCCCAGTTTGCCACAGACCACAGCATAAGTCTGGCCCCTCAAGGGAAGGAAATTGTATTACGGTTCTCAAAGAAACAGAACCAATAGGTTATATACAGCTATATCTAAAAGGAGATTTATTATAGGAATTGGCTCATGTGGTTATAGAGGCCAAGAGGTCCCACAATCTGCCATCAGCAAGCTAGAAAACTAGGAAAGCCAGTGGTATAATTCTGTCCAAGTCCATAGTCCCAAGACCCAGAAGCACAGATGTCCAAGGGCAGGAGAAGATGGATGTCTCAGCTCAAGAAGAGAGAGCATGAATTTGCCCTTCCTCCACCTTTTTGTTCTATTTGAGCCCTCAACTGATTGGATGATGTTCCACATTGGTGAGGGTGGATCTTCTTCAGTCAGTCTACTGATTCAAATGCTAATCTTTTCCACACAACTCTCAAAGATGCATCCGGAAATGATGTTTCACCAGCTATTTGGGCATCCCTTAGCCCAGTCTAGTTGACACATAAAATTAACCATCACAGAGACTCAAGCACTGACCAGGAGATGGTAGTGCAGTGGAGAAGCAATGGTGGTGACTGGCAGGAAGGTAGTAGTGCCTGGCAGAAGATGAGGCAACACTGGTGGAAACAGCAGTCTTGCCCAGGAGAGGTACCCAGCAGAAGGAATGCCTTACAGCTGATTGGATGCTCTGTAGATTCTCAGAAATATTTGAGGGCAAACATTTCAGGAATCTGAGGTCCTACGTAGCAAGTGGGGTAAATTTTGGGTAATATGCTTTTAAAAAATATGTAGAATATATTCTCAGCCCCGTGGCTGAGCGGTTCAAATTCCGTGCGCTCCGCTTCAGCGGCCCATGTTCATGGGTTTAGATCCCTGGGGCAGACCTACACCACTTGTCAACCCATGCTGTGGCAGCGATCCACATACAAAACAGGGGAAGACTGTCACAGATGTTAGCTTGGGGCTGATCTTCCTCAAGCAAAAGAAGAGGAAGATTGGCAACAGATGTTAGCCCAGGGCAAATTTTCCTCGGCCAAAAAAAAAAAAAAATATATATATGTATATATATATATATACATATATATATATATAATATACCCTTAATTTAACTCCATTTGTGCATACTACAGTCCGGCGAGGCCTGGGGAAACTCAAGTTATAGATAACTATGCAGTTACTTTTTAAAATATGGATTTTAAAAAGTCTATGTACCAGTCAACAAATTCATAGTGTAACAATTTCTCTTTATCTTGTAATTAATAAAATAAAATACATTGTTATTTATTAAATACAAAAAATTATCAAAGTTCATCAATCTCCCTGAGTTCTTCCATGTCTTTCTAACCTCCACCACTGACTCCTGACCTGGCACACAGGCTCTCAAAGGTTGAAGCAGTTTGTAGATAGATTATGATATCAGACAATGCCAGGTCAACACAGCAGCTAACCCTCAGTCCAATCCAGTTCCACCCGTAGGACTACAGACCTCCTTCCCTTGAAATAAATAAAAAGCAGGAAGGATCCATTTGCTCCAATTTCCCCAATCTCCTCTCCCCAATATGTTTCAAGTTCCATCATCCAAACTATAGAGGGAGCCAGGAGTTTCACCCACTATCTCCTACAGTTCAGTCCCTTGCAAACTTTGATGCATAAAGTTGGGAGGGCAACACTGACTTCCCTGCCTGTGCTTGGAAAGAGTAACTTCCTCTGTGAACAATGCCAGAGACAGACCAAAGTCTGATCCTAGGAACTACTGCTTTCTCCTTGTGTAATGAACAGCTTCTCAGGGAAGACACAAGGGAAGGTGCAGACCCTTAAAGAAGGCCCAAGAAAGAAACCAAGAAAACAAACAGGAGATAGAATTCAGATATTCAGATAGAATAGGGGGAAAATGAAGGATGGGGGAGAAAAGGAGCCAAAAAGAGAAGCAGAAGAAAAAAGAAAAAAAGGAATATTTAAAGAAACAGAAATGTAGTGGCAAACAGGAAAATCTTCATGTTATACCAACATATGGATATTATTCCCATTTCCAAACCCAGCCATTTGGAACTTCTCCCTTGGAGCCAGTATTTAAGGGGTAAATTCTACCCTGTGGTTTTCAGTCTTTTTCTGAATTGTTTCAGTAAAAAATTGTTTTAATTCCCTAAATTAGCTATATGACTTCAAGCAAGTACTTTTAATATACTTTTTGTTATAGAAGTAGTATATGTGCTTGTTGGAAAATAATCAAGTACTGACAAACCAAATAATTAAAACATCCCATTCTTACTATCCAAGAGCCCACACCTCTTAGGGTATTCTGCCATATATTTCAAATACTAGCACAGTCACCTTTTTATGTTATTTTTTTAAAAAGACCAGTCCAGTTGTCCTACAGATTGGGTCACCTTCTGAGTTTGTCCTGTTGCTTCCGCCTGGTATCATTTAGCTTGTTTCTCTATTGCCTGAATTAACTGTAAAACGGAGGTCACATCTAAAACTTGGTGCACTTTTTTTTAAAAAAATTTTTACTGAGATAAAATTCACTATTTTAGTCATTCAAAAGTATACAATTCAGTGGGTTTTAGTATATTCACAATGTTGTGAACCATTACCACTGTTTAATTCTGGAATACTTCCATCACCTGAAAAAGAAACCCTGTATCTCCCAATATCTTCATCCCCCAGTCCTTTGGCAACATTAATCTACTTTCTGTTTCTATGAATTTGCCTGTTCTGGACATTGCATATAAATGGAATCATACAATATGTGGTCTTTTGTTTTCGTGTCTAGCTTCTTTCACTTAGCATAATGTTTTCAAGATTCATTCATGTTGCAGCATGTATCAGTACTTTATTGCTTTTTATGGTTGAATAATATTCTACTGTACCACATGGTGCTTATCCATTCATCAGCTGACAGACATTTGAGTCGGTTTCACTTTTTGGCTGTTATGAATAATGCTGATATGAACATTCCTGTACATGTTTTTTAATGTGAATATGAGTTTTCAACTCTCTTGAGCATACACCTAGGAGTGGAATTGCTGGGTCATATGGTAACTCTATCTTTAACTTTTTGAGGAACTGCCAAACTGTTTTCCATAGTACCTGCACTATTTACATTCCCATCCTCAGTGAATGAAGGTTCCAATTTCTCCATATCTTCATCATCATTTGTTATTTTCCATTAAAAATATCATATTCATTCTAGTGGGTGTGAAGTGGTATCTCATTGTGATTTTGATTTGCATTTTCCTAATAACTAATGATGTTGAGCATTTTTTCAGACACTTATTGGCCATTTGTATCTTCTTTAGAGAAATGTCTATTCAAGTCCTTTGCCCATTTTTAAATTGGGTTGTTTCTTTATATGTTCTGGATATTAGACCCTTATCAGATATATGATTTGCAAACATTTCCTCTCATTCTGTAGGTTGTTTTTTTACTTTCTTATAATGATCTTTAATACAAAAAAGGTTTTGATTTTGATGAAGTTCAATTCTTTTCTTTTGTTGCTTGTGCTTTTGTTGTCATATTTAAGAAACATTGCCAATCCAAAGTCACAAAGATTTACAACTATGCTTTCTTCTAAGAGTTTTATCATTTTAGTGCTTATATTTAGGTCTTCGGTCCACTTTGAGTTAATTTTTATATATGTGTGAGGAAAGGGTCCAAATTCACTTTTGTATGTGGATATCCAGTTGTCCCAGCACCATTTGTTGAACTTTGTGTATTCTAATTAGACATTTATGCCCAGATTATATCACAGGTGGTCTTAGGTACTCCATGTTGAATCTCATGAAAAAATATTAATCAGATGAACTATCATTAGAGATGAGAAACTTAACTGTTTGTTTGTGCAATGACTGCTGAATTCCTCCACTGTACAGTGATATTTTCCTTTGTGACTAGAAAATAATCTTTGTGGTGTTCATATGACACTATAGGAATGTCTAGTTACCCACCAACTATTCTCCTAAAGGGTTTTAGCAAATAATTTTACTACTTGTAATCACCAAATAGTCATGTTTCCTGGTGTATAAAATGAAGGGGCTAGAAAAGATCATCTTAAACATCCCTTTCAGCTCTAATATTATTTTATTATCTTAGTCTAAATGTTGACTTTATTTGAATCAAGCCATATCTTATTTTCTTCTGCAGTAATAAAACAAGACTGTTATTGTTTGGGACTGGTCATATAAACCCAGGAAGAGGATGTAATCTCTTAGTGAATTATATTTTAAGGAGATATACTATTCTTCCTCCAGCATTTTTCTGTCCTATTCTTTCATTGTGCAGCTCGTGAGATTGATACGCTAACAGCCTCCGTCGAAGGTTTGCATATTATAAGGTCATGACACTAAACAGCTATGATACCAAGTCCAACCTCTGGAGAAATGTGAAAAGCGGCCTTTTACATATGTAAGCATTATGACTGATAGCGATTTTTGTCAGGATTTTCCTGAAGCCTTGGGAATGTTTTGAGGGAAGAAGAATGAAGAAGACTAAGGAGAGACAAAATAGCTGTTTCTAAGAATCTGATGGACTCAGACCTAGACCTAAGAAAACAAACCTAGTCTTTGCAAAATTAAGACCAATGGGTGGAATTTAAGGGCAGGCAGATTTCAGGTCAACCTAGGATTTTCCTGAAGCCTTGGGAATGTTTTGAGGGAAGAAGAATGAAGAAGACTAAGGAGAGACAAAATAGCTGTGTCTAAGAATCTGATGGACTCAGACCTAGACCTAAGAAAACAAACCTAGTCTTTGCAAAATTAAGACCAACGGGTGGAATTTAAGGGCAGGCAGATTTCAGGTCAACCTAAAGAAGCTCTCTCTAAAGTCCAAGCTGTCCAAAATGGAACAAGCTGCTGCCTTGTGAGGCAGACAGCTCTCACTCCTGGAAGCGTTCCAACAGAGGCTAGTGGGCCGCCAATTGGGAATGCTGTGGAGGAGACTCCTGTGTTGGGTCAGAAGTGAGACTAAATAATACCTAAGGTTCTTTCCGCACTTAGAAACCTGGGAATCATCTTTGCTTTCTTCTTCGACATTATTAAACTCTACCTGTCATTCCACTTCCTCAGTGTCTCTCATATTTATCCATTCTCATTTTTAGCTCTGCTGCCACTAAGGCTAAAATTTCCTGCTAATCCTCTACATGAATTCCATGCTGAAGGCAAACTTGACTAGAGTCGTTACTCCCGCCTCTCCCTCTTCATTGTGAATTCCATTATTTCTCATCACTGAGCTCAAATCTCCTCCTCAGGAAAGCCTTTTCTCGCCCAGCCTAGCAGAGTCCTTGACTGCCTCCACTGAATAAAACAATACTTTGTACATACTTCCATTATGCACTTATCATTCTGTATCGCAATTTTGTGTTTATACGTCTGGCTCCTCTACTAGATGATAACCTCCACCAGGGCAAGGATCATGCCTTATCTTTGTATTACTAGCTCCTAGAATTTCCTATAGAAGTTGCTCAACAAATATTTGGTGAATAAATAAACCAATGAACGAACTATTGGGATTTGCATTTCTATTAAGAGTTCTTATAATCATATGACACCTTTGGGGATGAGCATGGAGTGTTTGGTGATCAAGGCCAGTATTTTTATATCTAAAGTAGTACTTCTTAGCTTTAAGTTTGTTTTTTTTTTTTTGTGAGGAAGATCAGCCCTGAGCTAACATCCATGCTAATTCTCCTTTTTGCTGAGGAAGACCGGCTCTGAGCTAACATCTATTGCCAATCCTCCTCCTTTTTTTCGCCAAAGCCCCAGTAGATAGTTGTATGTCATAGTTGCACATCCTTCTAGTTGCTGTGTGTGGGAAGCGGCCTCAGCATCGCCGAAGAAGTGGTGCATCGGTGCGCGCCCGGGATCCAAACCCGGGCCACCAGTAGCAGAGCGCGCGCACTTAACCGCTAAGCCACGGGGTCGGCCCCAGCTTTAAGTTTTTTATGTTCACCATCTCTCCCTCTGAGGGGATGAGTTTGCTACAGATGACTGAAATGAAATATTGACTAAGAGGAAAGTGAAAAGTTATTGCAATGAGATTTTGGCTGTGACAAGGCCCCACCTGAAGACGTAATTAATATTGATGAGGAATAAGAGACATCAGGAGGTATAAAGGATACCATTTGATTGACAAGAGGAAGAAGAGGGAAGCAGAGAAGAACACACATGGGCAGGAGAATGTAAACATCAGAGGACAAAATGGATGAACCACAATTTTGGATTATATATATCAGTGCCATTTTGTGACACTCTGATTAGAAATTGATGCTTAGAAGACCCTGGAAGTTCTCCACCTGTGGTCAAGAATAGAGTACAAAGGGGCACAGCACTGTTCCTGGAAAGGCTTTATGAAGATCAGGCAGATGAAGATTAGCCTAGAGATGTGTGCTAAAGAAGGATACTCGGACTGCTGATGTGAGGGCTCTTCCCCCTCCTGGCATAAGCAGAATCCCTTCATCCCTCTGCATCACTGTTCATCCCTGTGCAATCCATCCAATCCAAGCTTTGGCTCTCTTGGCTAGGAAAAGCCTGAGGGAATTTTGGGAAACAGACAAAATTTAACATTTATCCATTCTCTTTTTACAGCCCCTCCTTCCTTTTTATAGATCCTGTCATTATCTCCAGTTTTCTCTAATTTCTCCACTGCCTCTTAATTTCACTTATTTGCTCAGCCCTCTCCCCAATCTATGAGAGCCCATCAGGGCCTCCCAGCATTCCATTCTCTGGGCTTATTCTCTCCTGACTTTCCTTGGTGGCCATGGCACCATGTTCATTATCTCAGGCAAAACTGCTTGGCCAATCTGAGCTAATTGTTAGTGACTGACAGTGGCTTTGATTCCTAATGTGTTATTCTTACCACACATGCATTCTGCTAGATATTGTCAGGGGCTTAATCAAAAGGTGGAATATATATTAAATACTAAATAAAGGAAACCATGGAAAAGCTAACCCACACTAAGCCTTCCATTTAAAATGGAAGTTTCATCCTTAAGGAGCTTGAGATCCTTAAGAAATAGGTTTCATATTTTACATTTCATTAAAATAAACAGGACACACAGTATTCAGCTTTTCATTTCACTCTAGTGATTTTGATAGCAGCTGTTGTTAATTGGGGAGGAGTATATTCATCAAAGCAACTAATCACCTTGTATTTAAAAAAAAAACAAATGTAACGGGAATTTGGAAATCTGCCCAGTATGCATTTTGAGAAATGGATGGTGATGGTTGACATCGCTCTTTTGTGCCTCTTCCCGACACTCCCTTACAGGGGAACACCCTGCCCATTCTCAGGGTGAATCTAAAGATGGATTGTCGTCCAATACTTTAATGATACAGAAATGTGTTGTCTCCAAGCTACACTGAAGAAGAATCAAATAAGGTAACTACAAATTTTTAACAGCTGCTCTTATGAACCTGTTCTTCAAGAATATAATACTGCTTTTAACGGTGCCTGGAAATTCTTTCCTCTATGTGAAGAGCAAAAGAAAAAAAAGAAAAGAAAGAGGGAGGGAGGAGAAAAATGAGGGAAGGAATATCCCAGCTCCTTACTGATAAAACAGTTCTGTTATCTTTGAGATAGCAACATTTTGACATGAAACCTTCTTGGAATATTTATTTTTTCCCAAGATTTAGCCAAGGGCCTTGATTGGCAATGCTTACTTACTAAATTTTCCACATATTTCTTAATAATTATGTACATATTTCAATGTTTCATTTTATCCCCCTAGGTGGCTCGTGTTGGGACATCTGAAATAACCATTTCAGGCATTTGTTTTTTCTGTCTCTAATGAAGGATATCTCCAATTCTCTTTTTGCCTTTATTTACATTCTTTTGACATTAATGAAAAACTAGACCTGACAGTGAGCTTTGATGGGGATGAACCTCAGAAATGGCTTAGTTCTCAGGGGTCAGCCCACTATGGCCCACAAACCAAATCTAGTCTGTTGCCTATTTTTAAAATAGTTTTATTGCAACACCGCCACATCCAATCATTTACATATTGTTTATGACTGCTTCTGTGCCATAGCGATAAAGTTGACAGAGACTGTATGGCCCACAAAGCCTAAAATTTTTACTATTTGGCCCTTTACAGAAAAAGAAAATTTTTTTTGACCCCTAAGCCTTAGGTCACTGCTACCGAAAGTGTGGTCCACAGACTGTGACTGGTTTGTGTACTATTTACTACCAATTTGCAGTAATACAGGAAGCTTGCACCAGAATAGAAATCTACTAAGTCATCATGCATGCTGTTGAATTCAGCCGATGTCCTTTTTGCAGCAAGACTTTCTTGAAGAAGGAAGCAGTGTACAGATTTACATTCTAGCGCAAGCGCTTGATCCTTCTTCGAATCAGCACTTTTAGCAGCACTGGCTTAAGTGACTCTATAAAACTTTAACTTTGAGAAAAGCTTTTACTTTATAACATTTCCAAGCTGTGAGACTCATAAAGATATGTAGAGCTATCAGTTAGCTTTTGTTGTGTAAAACGTAAGTCCTAAAACTTTAGGACTTAAAAAAAATTGCCGTTTGGTAATTTGGACAGGACTCAGCTTGATGGTTTTGCCCTTGACCAGGCTGATCGTTCAGCTGGGCTTGCTCATGTGTCTGTGGTCAGTTGGCAGGTCAGCTGGGGCTGGTTGGTCTAAAATAGGCTAGCCCTGTGCTCCACATGGTCTCTCAGGATGCTCAGGCTATCCTGGGCAGGAGGCTCAAGAGCAGAAAAGAGGAACCTGAGACGTCTCTTGAGGCCTAGGTTCAAAACTCACAAAAGACCACTTCCCTCACATTCTTGGCCAAAGCAAGTTTAAGCTCCCCACTGGATCTTGAGGGTAGGGAAATAGACTCCACCTCTTGATGGGAAGAACTGCAAAGTATTGTAGCCATTTTTGCAATCGATTACAAGGAGGGAGGGAGAAAGAAGACTATTGCTCCCCTTTACTCCCTTCTTACTTCTTTTCCAAATTTGGGTCAAATCTCACTATTCTAGTAACCATTATAATATTGCTTAGTTGGCCTGATCCAATTTGAGTTGTATATGATGTTTATGAAAGACTCTTACATCCAAAACTATACATCTGAGTTATAACAAGACCAACAGAAATAGAGCTTAGGTCTAGGCTCCAGGCCCTTCTGCTGTAGAATTTAGGGTTTCTAGTGTATGAGATGACAGCGTTATAAATTTCACAGGAAACATTTCTGTAGTTGCATCACCTTTATCAGACTGGCAGTGCTTATTGATCTATACAGCCCCCAGTGTAGTTGCCTACATTCTACATGTGGAAGCACCAAACTTGAATGATGTGAATAGAAAATACTAAATAATTAATAATATTCCTTAGGTAGTTCTGTGAATTTCCCACTCCTATCACCCGGGTGATCACTTTACATAGTGTATGTGACTGTGTTTGGTGTATTTGTTTCTATGGTAATACATGTGTGGATGTGTTAGCATTTTCACAAATATCTGAGAGGGAGGCAAATACGGAGGAGGGCTGGACACTGTATAATGTAGCATTTCTCACTTTTATCGTACTTATGAATCTCTCTTAAGGTAAGTGCGTTTCTTTGGGGAAATTAGTTACATAGACTATTTCTGGGGGTTATATTCCATCCCATATTACTCTTAAGATGATCTGAAATGTTGAGTGACACGTATATCAATTGTTAATTAAAATATGGATAGCTACATTTAGACACAGAATTCTTAAGTGGCCTTAATGTAAAATCCTATTCACCACATCCATGTTGAAAACTGACTCACACCCTACTCTGTGATTTAGGCTCTGACCTTCCTTAAAACTCAAACTCAGGCCCGGCCCCATGGCTGCGTGGTTAAAGTTCTGCACACTCCACTTTGGCAGCCCAGGTTCTCGGGTTTGGGTCCTGGACGTGGACCTACTCCACTCATCAGCCATGTTGTGGAGGTGACCCACATACAAAATAGAGGAAGATGACACAGATGTTAGCTCAGGACTAATCTTCCTCAAGCAAAAAAAAAAACAAAAACTCAAACTCAAATGCTATCTTCAGTGCTCCCTGAAGCTCTCATTGGCTATGTAATCCAATGGTCCCAGTCCTTTCCAGCCCAGAAGTCACACTTCTCTTTAGGGTATTGACCATCCTCTAAGCCTCTATCCTGCTTGACTTCAGGAAGTCCAATTTTTGCCAGCTTCTGCTTCCCAAGTATCCCTTGGAATTCCCAGGAAGGGCTTTCTTGTTCCACAAATATACCCTGACTTGCCACCCCAGACCATCTGCTGACTCCAGGCTGCTGCTCTGTTCTTCCGAGGTTCAAAGTTCGTTACTGTCAGTCACTGAAACTTCTTCTTGTACCACTTTACCACCATGGAGATCACAGGCCCTTCGTCCAAATCCCCAGAGTGGTATCTAAGACCAGGCTGTAATCCTTAACAAGAGTTGCCTGGAGATTGAGTAAATAATAGAAGGGAACTTCCCTGACAGCTTAAAACCTTATGTCAGATGCAGCAGTTCTCAGAGTCCACAAGGCAAGGACCCTCCATAGGAGTCCTCTGCTGGACATCTCTCACTTTGGCCCCTGGTCTGCCAACATGTTACAGGGCCAGCTTACTCCCCAAGTTGAGAGTTTTCTTGAGCACATTGCCCTTTCCCAGAGCTGAGGCACTACTGCCCAAAGCCAAGAGAGACAAAACTCTTTCTCCTTGGCCTATTTCTGCTCCAAGATTCCCTTTTCCAGTGATAGAACATCCAGGAGAGAGGACATAAGCTCCAGACGGCTGGGACTTTGTTTGTCTTTTGTCACTGACATATTCCAAGTGACTGAAAAAGTGCCTTGGCAGAGTAGGCCTTCAATAATAATTGGAGGATTGGGTAAAATGAATTGTTTTTCTAAAAAAATTAATCAAGACTTAATAATGGGTACATTTCCAGAGTTCAGTTATTTCAGAACAACACCAGAAGAGCCTGGTCCAATATGGGAATTTGCAAGGCCAGCCCACTCCTCTTTAGGGTCTCTTTTTCAGCATAAGGTAAGTGTATACTTCCAAATCCTCTCTGCCAAAGTTGCTCTCCACTCCTCACCTCCTCTCTGAATGCTTGCTCAGGATGACACAAAAGCATCACTCAAGAATAGTTTTCAGAGACAATGAAATCTAAACTTCATGTGTAGAGAGGTAACATTTTCCTAAAAGATACAATCTGCAAAAATGCATCTCCATCCTCATTGAAGACAAATTTTCATTATTTTCATAGTAGAACTCCTCAATGTCTCAATTGCAAATTGGGTCCTGCTTAATTTTGCACAAAATGTCCAATACAGTGATTATTTCTTGAAGAAAACAGTGATTTGCTCCAAACTAAATCATAAACAGCACATTTAGGGACACTTCAAATTGGCAGTTTTCCCTCTTCATGGACATGAACGTTTCCAGAAATATCTTGGGACTCAATTTCAGCAGAGCACCCACTCTGGAATATGTTGTTCACTTACAGCCTAGATTCTACAACATAAACCAAATCCTGGTGATGGGCGGGAAATCCCCTGTGACCTGAATCAGCAGAGCTGCTGTCTCTGCCTCCACCTTCTTTTCTGTCAGGGACTTGTGCAAATATCTACATTTGCAACCTCTGGGTATCCACATGTGTGGTAGACCTTTGATGCTTCACCATCTTTCAACTAATAGCTTCATGTTAATGAAATTATGACAGGTCAACCAAAGGGGAAAAGAACGTAATTTGTTTCACTAGAGGTCATTATATTTTCTTCATCTGTTTCCATTATCTCTTTTCTTTTTCCTGCTAGAGAATTATCACTCTTCCTCACTATCCTCCAATTGTTCTGCTTTGTGGTGGAAATGAAAACGTGCCTCTCAGCTCCCTGACTGTGGGCACCCTCAGCTAATGTACTCTGAAATCCATCATTGCATCTGAGCCAAAGTCATGCTTCCTATGGGCTGCTGCCAGCAAATGACAGGAAGGTGGGGATACTAAGGCAGACCTGTCCCTGAGAGGCACAGGACTCCCCTGACAGAAAATTTTTTTTTTTAAATATGTACATAGTACATTAGATTTATGGATTTTTTTTTCTTTTTTTGAGGAAAATTGGCCCTGTGCTAACATCTGCTGCCAATCTTCCTCTTTTTCTTTTTTCTCCCCAAAGCCCCAGTACATAGCTGTATATCATAGTTGTAGGGCTGTAGCTCTTCTGTATGGGACACCGCCTCAGCATGGCTTGATGAGTGGTGAGTACGTCCGCGCCCAGGACACGAACCAGTGAACTCCAGGCCGCCGAAGTGGAATGCACGAACTTAACTGCTATGCCATGGGGCTGGCCCTCCTGACAGAACTTTGACTCCAAGATTCCCCAATGACTTTGCCTAACTGTCTTAGAACTAAACTGAAGTCTAAGATGCTTTCCCCAACTTTCCTTCTTTTCTTCTCTAATCGACCCAGGGTCAGACCTGCATGGCAGTGTGATGGCTCTCCTGGCCTTCATTCCCTATTCCCCTCCTGCCTTATTTTTCCCTCACAGGCATTATCCCTGATAAATCTCTTGCTCTTCTTACCCCATCTTTGAATCTGACTTGTGGAGCACCCAGATTAACACAAGTGGTACTGAGACCAGGCTGAGAAAACAGTTGGTAAAATGGGAACTTGGGAATGGTTCACTCACCACCTGGGGGATGAAGAGGATATCCTCCTGGTTGGCAGGTGGGACATGGATAGTCCCTGTACAAAGTGGTTGTGGCTCGAGATTGTTAAAGATTTCACTCTTGGTGACCTGGGAAAATATCCTGGTGAAGGGGAATGCTCTGGCAGGTTCATGATGCAGACGTGAAATTTATGGAGAGGGAGCAAATAATGCCCACATATAACCAAAGATTTTTAGGACTATTAGACAAAAACATAGTTGACATTGATATCCAGAGACCCAAAACATCATCATGGCTCCCCTGCTCGAGTGGGGGCCTATGGGCCAGGTAATAAATGAGTTGGCTAAAGTTTTGTTCATACTTGGCCCACTGGATCCAGGGATCCACACAGTGGTCATTTAACCAGTCCCTGAGATTATTATTGGAATTGGCTTGGCAATTGGACTAACCCCTACACTGTGTCCTTGGGCTATGGGTAAAATCTATCACAGTGGAAAAGGCTAAGTGGAAACTTCTGAAACTAGCCCCAGTTCCCAACCAAGAGAGTAAATAAAAAATATCATATCCCGTAAATATAGTGGAAATTGTAGCTACCATTAAAGACCTAAATGATACAGAAGTGGTGATCCCTCTATTTCTGTTTAACTCACCAGTGTTGCCCCTTCAGAAACTAGACGGATCCTAGAGAATTACTGCAGACTACTACAGACTCAATCAAGTAGTAAGCCAGATCATAGTCGCTGCACCAGATGTGATATTGTGATAAGCAGATTAATAAGGCTTCAGGTACATGGTATACAGCCATGGATTTGGGCAATGTATTCTTTTCCATTCCACTTAGAAAAGATCATCAGAAATGATTTGTATTCACGAGACAGATAATATCACAAATTTTCAATTTTGTTTCAGGATTCTGTTGGCACTCTTGCTCTCTGCCATAATTTTGCTTGAAAAATCTGAATCCCCTGCACATCCCACAGAACTTCACACTGATTCATTATATCGATAACATCATAATGATTGGACAAGAGAGGCAGAGGTGGCTAGATACTGGAGGTCTTGGTAAGACATGTGCTCTAGAGGGTGAAAGATAAGCTCTGTGAAGACTCAGGACCTGCCACTTGAGTGAAATTTTTAGGGGTCCAGTGGTCAGGAACATGCTGGGAGATTCCTTCCAAAGTAAAAGACGAATTGCCTGTCTTGCATACTCTACCACCAAGAGGAAAGCACGGTGCCTGGTAGGCCTCTTTGTGTTCTGTAGGCAGCACATTCAACACCTAGGAATATTGCTCTGGTAACATGAAAGGTTGCCAGCTTTAAGGGGAGCCCAGAGCAGAAAATGGCTCTGATTCAAGTCTAGGCTGTGATGCAAGCAGCTGTGCTGCTTGGGCAATATGCTCTGACAAATCCTGTGATATTGGAGGTGACAGTGGTGGAAAAGATGCAGGATGGTATTCTATGACAATGTGGGACCCTGGGATATGGAACAAGGCCATGATTAGGTAGCTCAGACCCTTTGTTACCCACCAGAGTTGCATTGTGCCCCTTCCCCAGCACCATGGCATTATGAAGGATTCTGTTTGACCAGGTAAAAGAGAAGAAAAAAAGCCTGAGCTTGGTTAAGATTGAGTTGGCTTGATACAAGAGAACAAGCCAAAAACAGACTGCATTTTAGCCATATTGGGGAGGGCCTGAAAGACAGTGGAGAAAATCTTCCCATTGGGCAGAGGTATTAGCAGTGCATCTGGCATCTACTTTATGCAGAATGAGAAGTGACCCCAGGTGAGAATATATATCAGTTCTTGGGTATGGCCAATGGTCTGGCCATATGATCAGAGATCTGGAAAGAAAAGCATTGGAAGATTAGAGACAAGGGAGTATGGGATAGAGGCATGTGGGCAAACATGTGGGAGGGGACATGAAGTGTGAAGATTTTCCATGTTGTACATAAATGCCCATCAAATAGCATCCACCGTGAAAGAAGTCCTCGACCACTAAGTAGACAAAATGACTAGCTGGGTGATATTAGCCATTCTTTGTCATTGGTCATCCCACAACTGTCACAATGGATACATGAATGAAAGAGCCATGACGGCAAATATGGAGGCTATATATGGACTCAACAGCAATGGCCTAGACATTGGAGGTTGATCTAGCAACTGTTGTCTCTGAATGTCCAGCCTGTCAGCAAGAGACCAATACTGAGCCCCCAATAAGGCACTATTTATTACTCAAGGAGACCAGCAGGCCACTTGATGGTTAATGTTGACTGCACTGGGCCTCTTTCAGCCTGGAAGTACCAATGGTTCATCCTCATAGGATAGATACCTATTCTAGGTTTGAGGCTGCCTTTCCTGCTCACAGAGCCTCAACTAGCACCTCTATCTGGAGGAGCAAAAGGATGAGTACCAGTTGCCATTCTGGGATCTACTGCAGCTATAGAGCCTGTATTTCATCTCCCTAACCTCCTCCATCTTTTCCCCCTAGGAAGATAGGTCCATGGTAACCATGGAGTTGCTGCTCCCTGAACCTATGTGGAAAAGTGGATCTGTGTGGTGAATGGAGTGGACAGTAACAGCCATGAAAATTTGCCTCTCAGATTTCTAACTTTGGGAAGCATAACTGACTGACAGCTCTAGCTGGACTCCTGACAGCCTTGCCTAACTTTCTTAGAATGGCATTGCAGTCTAAGATGCTTCTATCCACCTCCCTTCCTTCTCTTTCTCATTTCTCTGAAGTCAGACAGACCTGCATCATGGTTTTCTTGGCCTTTCCCATCTCCCTGTGTTTCCCTTATATGCCTTTACTTTAATAATTTTTTTCCTCTAATCTTCACTTGTCTGCTTCTCAAAAGACCTGGACTAACACACCCCCTATAATCCTTTCATGCACTGCATATATAAGAACATACATATACTCTGAACTGGAACAGCAGTTCAGAATATCAGCAACTCTTTTCACACCACCTCACTTCCCCACAGGTCCTCAGCACAAAAATGAACCCACCTTAAAAAAATTGAGTCAATAAAAGTTCACCATTAAAGCAAGAAAGGTGAGTGGAATTGTCAGACATAGAGTTAAGGACTTTACACTAGGATATCAAGTCCAAAGTCCCCTTTCCCAGCAATATCTTTTCAAACACCATGTCTGACCGGGCAAAAGAAACAATAGAAAAAATAAACAAATGGGACTACATCAAACTGAAAAGCTTCTGCACAGCAAAGGAAACCATCCACAAAACAAAAAGACAACCTAACAATTGGGAGAAGATATTTGCAAACCATACATCTGATAATGGCTTAATCTCCAAAATATATAAAGAACTCATGCATCTCAACAACACAAAAACTACCAACCCAATTAAAAAATGGGCAAAAGACCTGAACAGACATTTCTCCAAAGAAGACATACAGATGGCCAACAGGCACATGAAAAGATGTTCAAAATCACTAACTATCAGGGAAATGCAAATCAAAACTACAATGAGATATCACCTCACGCCTGTCAGAATGGCTATAATTAACAAGACAGGAAACAACATGTGTTGGAGAGGATGTGGAGAGAAGGGAACTCTCATACACTGCTGGTGGGAGTGCAAACTGGTGCAGCCACTATGGAAAACAGTATGGAGATTCCTCAAAAAATCAAGGATAGAACTACCATATGATCCAGCTATTCCACTGTTGGGTATTTATCCAAAGAACTTGAAAACACCAATTTGTAAAGGTACATGCACCCCTGTGTTCATTGCAGCGTTATTCACAATAGTCAAGACTTGGAAGCAACCTAAGTGCCCATCAAGGGACGAATGGATAAAGAAGATGTGGTATATATACACAATGGAATACTACTCAGCCATAAGAAACGATGAAATCCAGCCATTTGTGACAACATGGATGGACATTGAGGGTATAATGCAAAGTGAAATAAGTCAGAGGGAGAAGGTCAAATACCGTATGATTTCCTTCATTAAGTAGTAGATAATAACAACAATAAACAAACACATAGGGACAGAGATTGGATTGGTGGTTACCAGAGGGGAAGGGGGGAGGGAGGAGGGTGAAAGGGCTAATTCGGTACATGTGTGTGGTGATGGGTTGTAATTAGTATTTTGGTGGTGAATATGATGTAATCTATGCAGAAATAGAAGTATAATGATGTACACCTGAAATTTTTACAATGTTATAAACCAATGTTACTGCAGTAAACAAAAAATTAAAAAAAAAAAAGTCCCCTTTCCTTTTATACTTTTAGCTTGTTTTCTCCTTGCCTTCTGTGAAGTTATCTATACATCTTTTGTGAGATGGGAGCAGATCAGAAGTGAGCTCATAAAGAGTTCCCAACACTATGACTCCTCTACTGGCTGTCTCAAGCTACCAGAAAAATCTTGAATGATTCAACATCCTGATGGGAAGGAAAATATCAATTTTTCCATACAGAGTTATTCACTTCAAGAAAAAAATAACACAAAAGATGGGGCATTGTTTATGAAAAAAGTGAAAAAATGAAAACAATAGGCCATTGAAAGAATCCTAAAGCATAAGAAAAAAATTAAACCAAGGATAGAAAGATCGAGTTTTTCAGAAATAAAAAAAAAGTCTGAATGCCCAACAGGCAATACAAAAGAGGCTACTGTAGGAGGAAAGGCAACTTTCAAAAAGTGGAAAGTTTGCCTTCACAAAGATATCACAAAAGTAGTGGTGTTAAATGTATCAACTAAAATCTAGACATGTCGAAAAAGAACTCAAGAAGAAAACTCTAGTGTCTTGAAGGACTCAAAGACCAATATTAACAGACTTTAAAATCACTAAATGACAGAATCCAGTTAAAATATAATAAGCACAAATTAATGTCCTCCTTTAGGGGGGATCAGAGGATTTCCAAGCCCAAAGTTTCTTTGAACAACCAAGTTAGAGTGATTAGATCAAACTGTGATAATGCTTACATGAACAGCTAATTAGCCAACCATTTGTAGGATAACTCTTTAGAAACAGACATTTTTCTAGGATTTCACGACTATTATTAAAGCTCTTAGCAAAGGCTGTAGCTAGCCCTTATGGTGCCTTTGTAAGAATTAGAAAAAGGCACCCCCTTGGGAATTTCAGCTTTCACTCTCCTTTGTGAAGGGCACAATCTTATTCCACTCACACAGCCACTCAGCAGGTGAACTCACCACCTACGTCACAACGAAAATTGAGACCAAGAGTTGTGAACTCCAGGTTCCACCTTCTTCCACCTCAGATTTAACTCTATCTTTGCGCGTTCCCTCACATCTGGGAGGTACGCTTTCTCCAGACTTGCCCCACCTTCCTAGGTGCTCCCTCCTCTCCCCTTCCAGGGCCCAGTTATGCCCCTTTACATGCTCACACCTTTGCTCCTGTGCTTTCTATGGCTTGTTTTCCTCAGCCTCCACATAGACTTAAAGTCTCCTGACTTAAAAAACACAAAAACTTTCTCTTCGCTCTGTCCTCCAATGCCATACTTCTAGAAAAAGCACCATACATTTTTATCCTCACTTCTTCGCCCCTCATTTGCTCCTCAGCCTTCTCACTGTTGTAGCTCTTCTTACCACTCCATTCACAGACATTCAAAAAAAGTCACTCCTGACACCCTAAATCATAATAATTTCTATTTTTATCCTTCTTGACGTCTTTGCATCATTTGACTCTATTGACCTTCATTCTTTAAATCTTCTCTGCCACTGGCTTCTCAGAGACCTTTACCTCTCTGACTTCTTATTCTTAGCTTATTATTCTGTCTTTTATTGATTTAAAGAAGGTCAGAAGAGCAGCACAGACTCACCTCGATCTATGCTTTAATGATGGAATTTACCATGGAGTGTAAGATCATTGGAAATTTGCACAAATGACATATTGATAGAAAATACATTTTATTTCATTAAGATGAAATCATATCTAAATAATGTGTTAGACTTCTTTGAGATCAAAATTAAATATCCTAATGAGAGCACAGCAATAGATGTAAAGTTTTTAGAAGTCTTTGATAAGATTCTATAGTAAAAACACTTTTTAAAAAACCAAAAAATCATCATGGGGAACATTTTGTGGATAAAGAACTGCTCTCAGAGCACTAAACAAAGATAAGGATGAATGGGCCCTTGCACGTATAGTCAGTGCATTGAACAAGCACTAATTTGCGGATGTTCTCAGAAAAACAACTTTATCTTTTCTCTTCCATTGCACCTTACATTTACTCAATAGGTCTGTTCTTTCCCCTGCTTCTCTGTAGAAACTTGGTTTTTCTTCTTACTCTTACGTAAGAAAAGTTCACTTTGCTGGTTCATTTTAAGATTTACTCTTGACTTGAGATAAAGAGGGAGGAGATATTTCACAACTCTCTCTTTAAAAAAAAAATCTCTTTCACAAATGCCCAAGTAAAAACCACCCTTTTATGCCCTTGATGTGGGTAAGGGCTCTAAGAGTATCATAACTCTAAAATTCATAAAATCACAGTTCACTCAGGTACCTGATACCTTAGGATCTCAACCGAAACTTCCACTTGAATGTTCCATTCCACCTGGATGAATAGATTTAAACAGGGGGTACACCAAGGATTGGCTCTAAGGCATTCTTTTGAAACAGTTTGGTAAATGATTCAAAGGTGAGCATATGTGTGAAATCTCCAAAGTGGCATATGACACAACACTTCCGGTTAGTAAAATGCCAGCTCAATAGGATGAACTACAGGAAGATGGCACCAGGCTGGGCGAGTGGGCAGAGAAGTGGCAGATGAGTGTTCAAGGATAAGATAGAAGATGCTTTCAGGACAAATAATCCAGACACCATTCTCAGGGTAATAATCTGCAGGGTATCAGCCATGGCCCTCTAGAAGGATGGGCTTCAGAAAGGTACAAACCTGCACACGAAATAAGGTTCCTATTTACAGTTCTTATATTATTGGAGTCTTTTGCATATTTGAACTAAGGTTCTTTATCTTCATTAAAGTCATTCTTCTTTTCAGTGAAGGACAGGATGCTTGAATTTCAAAACTGAATATCACACTGCATTTTATAGCAGGAATTTACCTTCAGTCAATATTTCCATATATATTTGTAATTGAGATAAGATTTTGAAACCTAAATTTTTTATTCTTCACATAGAGATACTTAGAAGGTCTTTATTATGAATGTGCTAATAAATTTTCCTTTTTGTTTCTATAAAGATGTGTGTGTACATCTCTCTCCATGTATTTTCTCTCTATTGTGCATGTGTGCATGTACACAAATATGTAACTTCTTGAAGTGTAATTGAAAGTCTTCAGGAGACTCTCAACATCTTTTTTCCCCATTGAGAAGGTGAGGCATTGGATGGCTGGTACAATTTCCACTAATAAAAATAAATGCCCTTCAGACAGGAGTTAGAGAAGCAGCTTGCTTCTGCAAAAGTTGAACTGCGGCCAGTCTCATAGAAACTCATTTCATAAATATTTCTCTCTTCCAAAAAAAAAAAAATTAAGAAGATGGATGGATTCAAAAATTTCCAGGAAGGTACTGAGGATTCTGCTCAAGATTATCTCAGGGGGAAGCTTCCATCTGTTCTAATAGTGTAACTTGCTCTGCTCTGTTCCATATTTCTTAAGTCCTACTTAAGACACAAAGTCTTATGTAGGACTTTGGAGTTTCTACATAAGACCAAATATTTTTCTCATTTCCCTCTTTTATTAAAATACCACATTTATTTAAAAAATCATTACGTAGCTCTATTGCTTACAGTATTATTTTAAGCTAGAAAAAATATTTTGTCACAAAGAAAGATTTCATGACATCTCAGTGGCTATATAAATATTTATGTACCTTTTTAAATATCTTGATTGATTGGTTTTAGATTGTCTCAGATTCCATCTGATTTCTCTGCCTCCCTTATAAACCTTCTTCAATTCCTGTGTAATTCCCTATTTAATCCTGCTCCCTGGCCTACTAAGGTCACCTTCAAAATATTATCATCTTTATGTAATGATCAGACACAAAGCCTAACCATCACCTAAATGATTTCAACATGAAGCATGACTAATAAACTAATGTGAGTAATTTTCAAAGTAAACAGGATTTGAAGATAGTTCAGGAAGAGGAACTCCACAAATCTTAGCATTGGAACAAGCACATAACTTTTTTCTGCTGAATCCTTTGAATGTATAAGTGCTGTAATATTTATTTACAAAATCATTCACACTGTTTATACTCTCACTTCATACTTGGTATTAATATGCTATACTGTGTTTTCTCTTTGGAGCACAACACTTTCTCGCTATACTAGTCATGTTAATAGCTCTCATAACAGAACTAGGTAGATTTTAGATTCTGGCAGTGCCTTGTTTGTCTTTAATACATTCTCATGTTTAAATATGAAAGACATAAAAGTGAATGTCTATAAGACTTTTCTAATGAGAGGAATTCCTTGTATTATATTGCTTTTCAAATAAAAACTCCTGAGCCCAGTAATTCATGGTTTTAAATTATTTGTTTGGAATCTTAGGGACTTTTCTACTGCTCCAGTCTCCCAATTAAAAAGAAAAGTAAGCAAAGCTCATGTGAAGGCACGCTCAACTCTCCTGTGGAAGGTGGTACTTTGTAATAATTCTTTTCTGATGGGCTCTTGTAGTTTTCCATCACAAATTAGTATTCGAGCTCCTTTCAAGCAGACACATCTTTCGTGTGCTCTAAATACATGGTTGACCTTGGTGGGCATGGGGAGTGGAAACTAGCCCAAATCTCATTGTACTCTTCCATTTTCTGCTCCAAATTTTTTTTTCAGAGAAAGATTCGCCCTGAGCTGACATCTGTTGTCAATCTTCCTGTTTCTTCTTGTCCTCCCCAAAGCCCCAGAGCATGGTAGTAAATCCCAGTTGTAAGTCCTTCTAGTTCTTCTATGTGAGACACCACCACAGCATGGCAACTGACAGACAGGTGGTGTGGTTCCACGACCAGGAAACAAACCCGGGCTGCTGAAGCAGTGAGAGCATGAAACTTTGACCACTAGGCCATAAGGGCTAGCTCTCCAAACATTTTTATATGGGAACATCGAGTAAAAAGAAATCAACCTTAAAGGAGAAAATGAGGAAGTACCAAAAGAATCACACCCACTCTGGGCAGAGGTTGTGCATAGAAGATAAGCCAGTCTTACTTGCTTGCCTTGCAGACCAAGGGTATGGTAGTAGGTTGGGCTCACTGCATTCTTTCACATATAAGAAATTTCCCCTCTAAAGTGTGTTGAGGACATTGAGTTTTTACAGCCCTATGAGGCAGGTAGTATTATTATCTCCATATTTTAAGATAAGAAAACTGTATTTCAGGTCATTTTTAGCACCATTTGGGGAACTGGCCAAATTCCCAAGTGAGTCATGGTCCAGATGCTCGATCCTGCAGCCACGAGGGCTCAAGACAGTTACCCAGTGTTTTTGGCACTCCTTTCCTTGGCCGTGCCCAATACACACCCTGAATATTTGATAATATATGCTTTAAAAATAACTCCATATTGTACTGATTATCATACAAATATCTGTTAATGAATACTTATTTTCAGTATTTGAATCACCAACTCTCATTTCAGCATTGATTTTCACTTTGGCCAGTTGTGCCAATATAAGGAAGCACTGGCATGGATATTGGAAGTAGGCAATTCGCCCACCCAGCAGGACCATTCTCCTCACACAAATAAGCCAAACACTGAAATTTGCTGTCTCTTCATCCCTCAAAATTAAAGCCAGATTTAAGGAAAGCTACCACCAGGGGGCAATAAATATCACATGGTCAGAAACAGATAACACATTGGTGGCCAGCAGCCATATTTTGTTTGGTTCAAATGGTTTGTTGTCTTGTTCATTTTTTACATTTAAGCCAATATTTAATAATCAAGAGTGTTCACATAGAAATATAGATTTTCAGTTTTTCTTGAAAAATCAGAAGATCTAGCAATTACTGGCTCTCTGTTTCCTCAAGATAACAATTGACTGTAGCTGAATCCAGTTGCCCCATTTGGACAGCCAGGCTGACTCCAGCACTCCATCATTCATATAATATAGCACATGTGCTTACATCCACCTGCTTCAGGTTACTTGCCTGGCCTCTATGTTATTTAAGTCTTTTTTTTTTTTTTAAAGATAGTCTTTTTTTCCCCCCAAAGCCCCAGTAGATAGTTGTATGTCATAGCTGCACATCCTTCTAGTTGCCGTACGTGGGACGCGGCCTCAGCATGGCCGGAGAAGCGGTGAGTCGGTGCGTGCCCGGGATCCAAACCCGGGCCGCCAGCAGCAGAGCGTGTGCACTTAACTGCTAAGCCACGGTGCTGGCCCTATGTTATTTAAGTTTGTGAACTCCTCATCCAAATAATCAGGCTAAGGCAGGAAGTATGGTTACAAGAAAGATTATATGCATTAACCTTCTAGACTTCTTTAAGAAAAATTTTAACTTTGTTATTTAAAAATGGTATTGCACCACCAAGGAATACAATAATTGAACATTAATATAGAGACCAAACATATTTTAAAATGACCAAATTTTAGGTATACTTTGATATATTTTCCACTAATGCTTAACTACTTTAAATTAGCTAATTTTAACCCTGTTCTTATCCTCTAACTGAAACAGAAATTTGGATATTCATCTTAAATCCTCATTCTGAAGGAATCAGGACCCTCCTAGAGAGGCTCTATAGTTTGTTACTTCAAACCGATTTGGAATCTGGTCATTCTCTTAGTTGCAGATAAAAGCAAGGATTGTACTGCCATAAGGAGTTTGCTTAGATGCAATCTCCCAACTTATCTATCTCTTTCTCTCTCTAGCAGGTGGAAGAAACTGCTGGAAGAAATAAGAAAGATAGCATCCTCTTCCAGTTTGCCTTCTTCCTCATCTGTGTGTTCACTCACTCACAATCAGAACAGGCAGAGAGAACGTCTCCAAGGTCAAGTATGGCTTTGGCAGTGAGGATATTTCTCTTTCCAGACTCCTAGACCATCCTCAATGTTCAGAGTCAAATTTTCTAGTTTCACAGAGAAGTTACTGCTGGCTCTATACAGGTAGTTTGGGGTGGCAGACAAAGCTCTAGCTTTGAGTGAGAAAAGCTTGGTTTGAGTTATTACTCTATCACTCACAAGTGAGCCTTCCTTGTATCCTAAGCCTCAATTTTCTTGACTGTAAGATGGGGATAATATTATCTGCCCTTACTACTTTCCCATAAAGAATCAAATAAAATAATACATATGATGAAAACAAAGTATAGAACACTGTATAATACAAGGTATTATAATTTGGAAAATGACTTGGAGGCAAACTGACCTAAGGTGGCTATTTTTCTAACCCTGAAGGTTTAGTAAGCAGGATGCAGATGAACAAGATCTTCATAGTGAAAGATACTCTTAGGCAAGAGTTAGTGAGTCCTTGTGGAAGACGGCAGAGAAGGAAGCACCAGGAATCTGTCTCCCCATCTAGATTATAATTCCACTCAAATCTGTCTGATGTAGCTATTTTAGAACTCTTGGAGTCTATTAAAGGTTTGTAACGTCGAGGGGAAGGCTTGGATAGTAAATTGTGTTTAATTTTGGACAATTTCAGCTCTAAGCACAGTAGCAACTATCCATCCCCCACCTCCAAGATCCATAGCAGACAACTGTGCACAGGTTCCCAGAGCAGCTTGTATGCAGTCTGCCAGAGCCAGGGTGGAAAAAAAGAACCCTATCCTCCAAATATCAAGGATCTGTTCTCTGATTGCTGATTGCTGCTTCTGACCACAGAGGTGCAAACAAAGAGGCAGCAGTCATTTTTGTTGCACCTCCTTCCATTGTTGAAAGCCTCTTCTCCTCCAGCTGAAGGGACTTCCAGGGATTTAAAGGGCTGGAACCCTTTTTTTCCCTTTCATTTTTCTCTTTGGCAGCCATACCTTAAAGACTAGGACATTCAAAAGCAACCACATATACAGGAGAAATTAGAAAGTCACCACACATACTCAAGCAAAGGCACAGGCTCAGAAAAGACCTGAGAAGACCTTAAGTTTACACCTCAGGTTGATTCTCAGCACAGAGACAGCCTACAAAAATCAAAAAACCAAAACCAAAAACAAAAAACAGCAAAACCTGGGGAATGGGGAGAATCTTATTTCCAGAGTTACCAAATTATTATATTCGAATGTCCGGGTTTCAACAAAAAAAATCATAAGGCATAAAAGAAACAGGAAAGTATGGCCCATTCAAAGACAAAAAAATAAACCAACAGAAACTGTCCCTGAAAAAGAGCTGATGGTGGATCTATTAGACAAAGATGTTAAAACAACTGTCTCAAAGATGCTCAAGGAACTAAAGGAAGACATGGAGAAAGTCAGGAAAACAATATGTGAAAAAACAGAAATATCAATCAAGAGCCTAAAAAGAAACCAAAAAGAAATTCTGGAGCTCAAAAGTAAAATAACTGAAATGAAAAATTCACTAGAGGAATTCAAAGTCAGATTTGAGCAGGCGGAAGAAAGAATCAGCAAGCTTGAAGATAGGACAATGGAAATTATTGAGCCTGAGGAACATAAAGAAAAAAGATTGAAGGAAAGTGAACAGAGCATAAGGGATCTGTGCGAAACCACCAAGTGGACCAACATACAGATAGTGGGAGTCGCAGAAGGAGAAAAAAGAGAGAGAAAGGGGCAGAGAGAATATTTGAAGAAATAATGACTGAAAACGTCCCAAATTTGATGAAAGACGTGAACACAAACATCCAAGAAGCTTAATGAAATCCAAGAATGATGAACTCAAAGAGATGCACACTGAGACACATTGTAATCAAACTGTCAAAAGCCAAAGAGAATCTTGAAAGCAGCAAGATAGAAGCAACTCATCACATATAAGGGATCTTCAATCAGATTACTAACAGATTTCTCATCAGAAACTTTGGAGGCCAGAAGGCAGTGGGCTGATATATTCAAAGTGATAAAAGAAAAAAAACTGTCAACCAAGAATTCTATATCTGGCAAAACTGTCCATCAAAAGTGAGAGAGAAATTAGGACATTCCTAGATAAACAAAAGCTGAGGGAGTTCATGACCACTAAACCTGTCCTGCATGAAATGCTCTAGGGAGTCTTGCAGATTGCAATGAAAGAACTCTAGACAGCAACTTGAAGCCATATGAGGAAATAAATACCTCAATAAAGGTAAATACATGGGCAATTATAAAAGCTAGTATTATTGTTATAATGATTTGTAACTCCACTTTTTTTCTACCTTATTTAAGAGATTAATACACTTTTTAAAATTATTACGTTTTGGACACACAGTGTATAAAGATGTAATTTTGTGACATCAACAACTGAAAGGAGTAGGGATGTAGATTCAAAGGAGCAGAGTTTTTGTATGTTATTGAAGTTAAGCTGTTAAAAATCCAAATTAGAGTGTTATAACTTTAGAATAGTAAATGTAATCACCATGGTAACTACAAATAAAATAGATATAGAATATATACAAAAGGAATTGAGAAAGGAATTTAAACATTTCAGTAGGACATTATGTTAAGTGAAATATCCAGTCACAAAAGGACAAATAGTGTATGATTTAAATTATGTGAGGTATTTAGAGTAGTCAAAATCATAAAAAGAGAAAATAGAATGGTGGTTTCCAGGGGCTGGGATGAGGAGGGAAAAGAGGGTTATTTTTAAGGGGTACAGTGATTCAGTTTCATAAGATGAAAAGCGTTCTGGAGTGGATGGGCGGTGATGGTTACACAACACTACTACTTAATACCACTGAACTGTACACTTAAAAATAATTAAGATGTAAATTTTATGTTATGTGTATTTTACCAGAATAAAAAAAAGGGAAAAAAAAAACCCATAATGAGGGCCTAGGGTTGGGGGAGGTTAGGGGGAATGGGGTCTCTTTTTGGGGTGCTGAAAATAGTCTTTTTTTCTCACTATTTTTAAAATTTTTTTTTCATTGCAGTAACGTTGGTTTACAACATTGTATAAATTTCAGGTGTACATCATTAGACTTCTATTTCTGAATAGATTACATCATGTTCTCATGTTCACCACCCAAATACTAATTACAATCCATCACCACACACACGTGCCTAGGCATCCGTTTTGCCCTCCTCCCTTCCCCCTTCCCCTCTGGTAACCACCAATCCAATCTCTGTCTCCATGTATTTGTTTGTTGTTGTTTTTATCTACTACTTATGAGTGAGACCATATGGTATTTGACCGTCTCCCTCTGATTTATTTCACTTAGCATAATACTCTCAATTTCCATCCATGTCGTGACAAATGGCTGAGTAGTATTCCATTGTGTATATATATATACCACATCTTCTTTATCCATTCGTCCCTTGATGGGCACTTAGGTTGCTTCCAAGTCTTGGCTATTGTGAACAATGCTGCAATGAACACAGGGGTGCATTTATCTTTACACATTGGTGTTTTCATGTTCTTTGGATAAATACCCAGTAGTGGAATAGCTGGATTGTATGGGAGTTCTATCCTTAATTTTTTGAGGAATCTCCATAATGTTTTCCATAGTGGCTGCGCCAGTTTGCATTCCCACCAGCAGTGTAAGAGAGTTCCCTTCTCTCCACATCCTCTCCAACACTTGTTTCCTGTCTTGTTAATTATAGCCATTCTGATGGGCAGGTGTGAGGTGATATCTCATTGTAGTTTTGATTTGCATTTCCCTGATAGCTAATGATGTTGAACATCTTTTCATGTGCCTGTTGGCCATCTGTATATCTTCTTTGGAGAAATGTCTGGTCAGGTCTTTTGCTCATTTTTTAATTGGATTGTTAGTTTTTTTTGTTGTTGAGATGTATGAGTTCTTTATATATTTTGGAGATTAACCCCTTATCAGATACATGGCTTGCAAATATCTTCTCCCTATTGTTAGGTTGTCTTTTTGTTTTGTTGATGGTTTCCTTTGCTGTGCAGAAGCTTTTAGTTTGATGCAGTCCCATTTGTTTATTTTTTCTATTGTTTCTCTTGCTTCGTCAGACATGGTCCTTGAAAATATGTTGCTAAGACTGATGTTGATGAAAATATCCTAAAGTTGATTGGGGTGATGGTTGCACAATTCTGTGGATGTACTAAAAATACATATATTCATAGTTTAAATGAATGAATTATATGGTATGTAAATTATATGTCAGAAAAGCTGTAATAAAATAATAATAAAAAAGAGTTAATGAGTCCTTAAAATTCTGCCAATTATCTGGTCTTAACTTTATAAAAGGACATAGATTCTGAAATGCACCAGACCATAAGACTCCCTTGTTGTATGGAATATGTCATTGATCAGTAATTGAATAGGCAAACTGATTTAAAAATATGGCTTTTTAAATACAATCTCTATCAGCTCAACCATAACCAGACCTAAAATTGGAGTGTTAAAAATGAGAGAGGGGCAGGCCTGGTGGCGCAGTGGTTAAGTGCATGCGCTCCCCTTCAGCAGTCCGATGGTTCGCAGGTTCAGATCTCGGATCTCGGGTGCGCACCGATGCACCACTTGTCAAGCCATGCTGTGGCAGCGTCCCATATAAAGTAGAGGAAGGTGGGCACAGATGTTAGCCCAGGGCCAATCTTCCTCAGCAAAAAAGAGGAGGATTGGCATCAGATGTTAGCTCAGGGCTGATCTTCCTCACACACACAAAAAAAAAAATGAGAGAGAATTGTTCAAAATTACAAAATAGGACAATAAGTCTTTCTTATTGAAACTGCTTCTTGGTTAAATTTTTGATCAAACAAATATAGCTTCTCTTTCATTGTATTTAATATATAATCCTACATTTAGGGATTTCAAAATAAAACCGCAGCAAAACACATTTTGTTGGCATTTCTAGGAAGTACTAATTACTCCTCCCACCTTCTTCCCTTTTAAACACATAAGGAAACTGAAACACGACATCTCATAATACAGTAAAATATGATAATATGTCATAAACAAGTCCTGTTGGCAAAAGCTGGTATCCAAAAGTTATTGCTAAGATACTTAAAAATCTAGATTTTAAGAATCCAGGAAGCCTGCCAGCTTCTGAGAAAACATGTAAATTTAAACAGAGAAAATTAGGAAAATAATATAATCTTTTTGGAAATTCAAAATATCAAAAAGATCTTCATATGAGTGAGGTATCAAAATGAGACAGGTCGACCAATGTGATGGAGGATTTGGCCCTATCTCTCTGGGTCCTCTGTCCCTTTCTCAGCACTGTCAAGGATTGGGGAAGGGGGAAGTCGGCCTTGCTCATAAGATTCCTTGCAGAATGCCTACTGTAGTTCAGCCTCTTCTATCCTGGTTGGACCTGTCCCTCAGGGGATCACTCTTGTAAAAATAAAATATCAGCATTTCACATCCAACTTATTTTTCTAGTAGAACTGAAATTGTTGCTACTGTACCTTTGGTTGATCAAGTCTTGAAATTGGTTTGGATTTTTCATTTACATTGTTCATCTGGATTCCTCTTTCCCCCTCATCTTCAATCCATCAATAAGTCCTTCTGACTCATGCTTCAAAATGTTTTCAATTCTGTCCGCCTTTCTCCATTTCCACCCCTGCCACCTGAGGCCAATCCAGCATCATCTCTCACCTGAGACTTCAGCAATAGCATTCCAACTAGTGCTCCCAATTCCACTTTTCGCCTTCTTCAACACATTTTCCACCCAGCAGGTCCATTGGATCCCATGACTCCCCTGCTGAAAATCCTCCAAAGGCTTCCCATTGCCCAACTCCTTACCGGGGCCTCTTTCTTGTTTACTATGCTCTGGCCACACTCACCTTATGTCTGCTACTAAAATATACCAAGCTTGTGCATGTCTTTCATTGGCTATCTCCTTGCCTTGAAAGTCTTTGTGTGGTATGTCCTTCATGTCATCCTAGGCTTCATTTTAATGTTGCCGCCCCAAAGAAGCCTTCATTCTAAAGTAAAACTCCCCCACTCCAGTCACCCACTAGCACATCGTGTTTGATTTTCTCCATGATACTTACCATTATCTGAAATTACTTTGTTTGTTTCTTTGTTTATGTGTTTGTCGATGTTTCTACCTCCATACAGTGTGACCTCTATAAGAGCGGGATCTTTTTGTTTTGTCGACAGCTGTTTCTGAAGCACATAGAACATGCTGACATATGACGGAGATTCCAAAATCATTTGCTGAATGAATAAATGAAAACTTAATTTGATTCTATTTTCAAGATGGAAATTTTACCAAAATTTAAAGGCCCAAAGTCTGACTTTTCACCTTGTTCTACCATCCTTTGTTTCGGGGGTGGAAAAAAAGGCATTTTTATAGATCTGGTCCCATATTTGGGGCCCTAATTCACAGTCCCAGGCTCCATATAAAATTTCTAATCAACCGCCTTCTCTTCCAACTTATTATTTTCAAACCTATAAAAGAATTGAGAGAAAAAATAGAAAGAGTACCCATATAGTTTTCACCTAGATTCAACAATTGTTAACATTTTGCCACATTTGCAATCTTTCTCTCTCTCTCTACACATACACACACACTTCCCTCTAAATAAATTATTACAGTGATAACTGTAAAATGGTAATTTTCTGTTTCTATCATTCTTTCCCTACTAATTAGCTGGCATTATTCATAACTAATGACTTCTTGACACTGGAGCATATAGAGGCTGGTTTGCATTAACAGGCAAGTAGACTCAGAAAAAATCTTTTAGTGGTTTTGATGTCCTTTTGAATCAACCCCATTAGTACAGTCCCCAAACAGAGAAAGTGCATGGAGCTCCAAAGCCCTGAATACTGGAATTCACTGCAGTCAGAAAAAATAAAATTCTGAAATATTCATTTTTCTTCTTTCAGTATAACAAAGTGTAAAAGTGTCCCTATATAATTGCTGTTGTTATTACCATTGGTCCATCTGGTCCCCGGCATTTTAAGCTATTTTGTTATCAATGTTAAACTAAAAAGGAAAGAAATGGATAATAAGTGTTTGAGATATGAGAAACATTTTGAAATCGAAAGAAAGATAATTTTAAGTATGTAAACATTTTCAGATGGCCCCAGCGAATTGAAGAGGAAAATTCAGAGTCAACATTTCATTACTGCCACTAATGCAGTGAGGCACTAACGCATTATTGCCCTAAAGCAATCCAGATATTCCCAACAGGCGGATAACCCAAACATAATTTCTTAAATTTAAAAATATTAATTAGAAGTCTTTCCCCCAGCAGGTTTGATTAGTTCTATTTTTGCACAGATTAGGATTAGAACTAGTTTAATAGAGGAAGTACTCTGGAAGAGGCATCAGGTGGAGACAGTCTGGAATTTGAAATCCTCTGCAGGTAATCTATAAGAATAGCATAGAAATTACTTCTTTTCAGGGCTTTAATATTGGATTTGCCAGTAATTAAATGGTGTGAATTTGGATTATTTAACTAGTGAGATAATCCCATATAGTTCTAAAATATATTCATTCATTCATCAAACATGAGCCGAGTTCCTCTACATGCCAGCTACATGCCAGGTGCTGGGAATCCCCAGGTGAAATACCACAGCCCCTGCCGTCAAGTGCCATCAGTCTCCTCTGGCTCTAAGGAAGTCTCTCCCCAAGAAAGCAGGGTGGAGTGGAGTTGAGTGAGGGAAGGGATAAAATGGGCACAGGAAAAGAATGCTACAGGGTCAACAAAGAGTGTAGGCACATAAAAAGATTAACAGAAAATGCAGATGGACCTTAGAGGTGAGAAGTCTTGGACTATGAGACGTGAGCAGGCCTGCCACAGACAGCTCTTTAGTCTGAGCATTATGCAGACACTGATGAAGCATCCAGGGGAACTGAAATCCAGACCCAATTTCACTTGTCAAACCTCATGTCCTGGGGGAAGGGGATGGAAGGAGGGGATTTACCTGCCCTTAAAAACAGGCAGTTTTTTTCTGCAAGTTTTTTCTAACTTGCAGAAAGACACTGCATAGGCTATCTCTGTCCCTGGATCCAAAGGTGTGCCTTTAAAACTAAAAATATTAAGAAAAGTGACAGTTCATGGGGTTGATACTCTGCACTCAATCAAGGGTCTTCTTAATAATTTTCTCACATGTACAGAATTCAAGAGTATATTTTCAAGACTTCCAGGTACATATCTTGGGCTTATAATAAGCTACAGCAATAGATTTTGTAACATGGAGCTCAAGTTCTTCATCTACTTTAAGAGTATACTTTAAGAATATTTGAGGTGGAATATTGTAATATGTTAAATAAAACAAAATGCTCATGTCTTGTTTATCTTTATATTATATTATAACATTTTAAGAATCATCTTGTTATTATTACTATTATCATATTACTCCAGAAAAACACCAAGTTCCAATGTAAACCATGGTCATCCATTATTTGAATAAGATTATTTTCATTTTCATTGTTTTAAATTTTAAAATTTGTGGTTCTACAAAAATGAGAGAAAGCAACCTAATCTTTTCCAATATAGAGTGCTGATGTGGAGTTTAAAGTCCACTTCATTTTTACCCAGTTTCAATTTCCTCTGAAACACCTGGAAGCATTCCTCATGCTAAACGAAAACAGCTTGTGTGCTCATATTCATAAAAAATGTACTGTGAGCCTAAAACACAAAACAAAACATTGTGTTGGTGTAAATTTTACTGAACCTAGAATTTGATAGCTTTTTGGCGAGGTGATCTAAGACATAGTATTTTTGATTCCTTAGGTGTCAAAATTTATCAAGTGCTCATTGTGCAAAGAATTGTGGAATTTACCAGATAACAGAAAAGATACTATTTCTGCCTTCAAAAGGATAAGGTTATTTTGGCATTGAAGTATTTCTTTTCAGAAAGCTTACAGCAGCAGCAACATAGGTAGAATATGAGCATGATTGTGTAGCAGCCCTCTCCTGTTTGGATCTCTCTTTGAGGCGCCCGTTAGCCTCTCCTGGTCTCTCAAGAGTTGCTCATGGCTTACCTCTGGAAATTCTCCCCATTCCAATGCCTTTTTTTATTATGCCCATATCAAAATTACTTGCTTATAATCTATTTTCTTAGGGACTAGTTGCCATAGTGACAGCTAGCTAATCTGGTAAACTAATCCTTACTAAGGTACGTTCTAGTTTTATCCCTTCGAGCAACATATTTACATTTTACTATCCTTTTAGAGATGTTATCTTAACGCGTAGGAGTGACTCTAATGGTGAGGGTTTCCACATGCATGTTGGGTTTTTTGGTGTCCCTCAATAAATCATTTGAGGGGCTGCCAACTTTGTTTCCCTATCCTGAGAGCTGATGAGAGAAGAAATGGGCTAAGTCATTTGCATATCCTAGCAGCATGCTTGCCAAAACCCATGAGGGCCAGGCGGTTTCATCCACACCTTTGTAGGATCCTTTGTTTCAATAAGCCCAGCCTAGTTTTCCACAATTCCTATTGGGAGAAAATATATTTCTCAAAAAAGGGGTGTGAGTGGCATTTGGGGTAGGACAATTCTTTGTTTTATAGAACGGTAGTATACACGGCAGGAATTTTAGCATCCCTGGTCTCAACCCACTAAATTCCAATAGCATCTCCCCTGCCATCCCACATACCCAGTCACTATGACAACCAACATGCCTCCTACACATTTCCAAATGTGTAGAACAACTCTGGTGATGACTATTAGCCAACCCTTTTAGTGCCAGTTAGAACCTTCTCTATGGGAAGCACAAAATGCTCCATCAGCCACACTCTCAAAGGGGTTGAGTAGCCTTGGACCTCTCGTGATCATATCTCCATTCAGGAATATAGTGTATGAATGGGAAAAGGCAGACATGAACTTTCCCTCTCAACATCCTCAAACTAATTCCAGTCGATTATCTTACCATGAGTCAGAAATTCAGACAAAAAGGAAAAGTAAAGGCTTTCTTCAGACAGCGGCTTAGTGAAGAATAGTTTGGCGTTTTGACAGTGAGCTTTCTAATATTGTGACAACATCTCTGAAAAAAATTATTCCCTTTGGGGGTAACATAAATTCAGAATTTCATCTAACTACAGTTGGAGTCACAATCAGTCTCATTCAAAAGATCATTTAAAAAAAAATCAGTACATAAGGAAAAATGAGAATGGAAGTACCATGTCCCAAATACATGGTAACACACTAAAATATTGATTTTTTAAAAATTGCTCACTTGACACAATTTTTAATAAGTCAATTTGTATTAATTTCATTAATTTTTCACAATCCTAGGATTAAATGGTTCAAAGATATGGATAAGAATAAGAACTACATATTATCATAGCAAAATGCATTTCTGGTTATATGGTGAGTAGATCAAAGTTTCAGGGGCCATAAAGAGTTTCACTGGGAGAGTAAAGTCCTTTTGTTTTCCTTTAGATAAGATATATGTGTAGAAGGCTCATAAGAGGCAATAGTTGTGTTTTATTAAATAATGCTCAAAGAACATGACTGACAAAAAAATTATATGGAAAATAAATTGTAAAACAATTTATTTAAAAGTAAAATATATAATATCTGTGGTAGCTTTGAGAGGATGGAAGGTAGGGACGTGGTTTTTGAGAATATGAACATAGTCTTGCAATATTAATGGTTATTCCCCAAACAATGGTTAAGATTGGCTTCCATTTTCATTATTGAACATTTGGTACATAATGATGCTGATCTGGTGTGATATAGGTGGTTAATTGTTGGTTATGTTGATAAGAGAGTCAATTATAATTCTTCCATAATGGCCCATGTGTTAGATGCCAATTTAGGAAAATAAAGTCACTTTACTGCAAGTTCCAGGAATGCAGGGGCCATGTTGATATTGCTCCATCTCCAGTGCCTGAACACAGTGCCTAGCACATAGAAGACCCTCAAAGGAGTGGATGAGTTGAAAAACATTCACTTCTTTCTTCTAATGTGACAGTCACAGCCTTTGGTGATTCTCTCCCTTAACCAAACTCAATTAACAAACTCAGATTTGTTAAGATTTGTTAACTGATTTATTAACTCTGACAAGAACTCTCATCATTAGGCACTTATTGTGTGCCAGGCACATGATGACTATTATTTCATTTAAGTATTAAATCAACCTCATGGCATAAGCATTATTATCACCATTTTCAGATAAAGAAGCTGGATCTTAGAGAGGTCAGTAATTTGCTCTAGGTAACATGGCACTGAAATGCAAATCCAGGTCTCTAAGACCTGGGTCTCTATATTGAGTGCCTGTTATGAGTGAGGCATTGTGCTGGGAAACAGAGTTAGAGACTTCCACAAGATGAGCCTCTGCCCTCTAGCAAGGCCATGTAGACAAGTCATTTCATTCACTATTAGACGGCCTATAATAGAGGAAGTAACAAGGCAGCAACTAGTAGAATTTAAGGAGGGAGGAGTAATTAATTATCTGAATTTAGAGATATTGCTAGTCCTATGATGACAGGAGAATAACAGGATTTATATGTTGGCTTTCCAGATTCCCAGAGGCCAGCAAGTTATGTAAGGTGAGCTAAACTATCACAATCGGGTGTCAAACAATCCAGTTGTACTTCTCTTCAGGCAGCTCTGTGCAGTGGGCCAGCCAGTGTACACAGAGCAGTGCTGCTGAGCCTATGCAATACTTACCTCAAATGCCCCAACACAATTCTTGTCTGATAGCTGTACTTTGCACACCACTCCCACTGACTTGAAAAGCTTCTCCTTGTTATTTCTGACAGTCACTGACGGGGTGCCTCACATGTAGAGACAAACCAAGTCCTTCCTCTCCTACTTGGGTTCCCTCTTACCAATTTCCACTGAAGCTTCCCTAAGGAACCTGCTGCACCACTGCTAAGGTCTGTTAAGCAGTCCATGCTTCTCCTTTTACCCAGCAGAGCTGTGGGATGTGGGAGTAAGCCCCCCCTTTGAAGGGGCCTCCAAGACCCCACTGCTGGCACCCAATGTCTCTCACTACAGAATTTCTTCCCCTCTTTATCACCTTTAAGCAAAAACTTGTCTCAGTGGGAAGAAGCAGTAGCAGTTCTGTGTGTTCCCTCTCCCAATTATATACATCCAAGAAAAATGTGTTCTTTTCCTAGTATTGAAACACAAGTAAACACACATTTACATGCACTCACTCACACAGAGGACTCCGAGATAGAAGTCTGGCCCAAATGCTTAATACCCTGTTCAGGTTAATGGTACTTGCCTTATATTTGTGTAACTAAAAGAAAGCATTCTGGGTTTTTTGGGGGTTTTTTCCCCTAAAACAAAGAAACAGTTTACATTAAAGATGAATGAATATTTACTTATAGAGACCAAAAACACACAAAAAAGTTCACAAATTTTAAAGTTCAGTCTCAGCCAAGACACTCTATTACACATAGGTAAAGAAATCAAGAGTTGGAAATATTAAGTTTGGTGGTTAAAATTATATAGGTAGTGTCAGGGCCAGGGTTAGAATCTAGGTTCTTTGATTCCCAGTCTTTCTTGAGGGAGGGATGGAGGAGGTTAAGAGAGGTGTAGTTTGATACTTTTTCCTCTCTAGGAGAAAGAAGAATGGATTTTTCTGTTCTCCCTCAGTTAGTTTTTGGTCATCTGCTAGGTATGTGTCATTTCTGGCTCTTGCATTTTCAACAGAGCCGACTCTTGTACGCTGAGCTCAGAGGCTCCGTGGTTTTCTGGAATGCTCAACATGAGTCTCCTCCAAAGGGAGAGTTGCACAGCCCTCTTTATTCTAAAAATATGCTATTTTGGTTGAAATGGTTAAATTATTATTAAGGCTTGTTTTTTTATAGCTTGAAGTGTGTCTAAATTCCTTTCACTGTTTTCCTTTTCAACTTCCTATGTTCTAGTCCAACTTTCCACCTTTATGTTTTTATCTTTTGAACAAACTTTGATATGCTCTACATAGCCTAGAATCATTTTCTTGAGCTTCCTAATAAACCAGTTTCTCCAGACTGTCATTAATGTTCATACCTTTTCCCTTAGTGTGGTTGCCTAGGGCTGCCAGAGGGCCTGGAACATGATTTCACCGGTACCAAGTGCAATGTTAATATTCTGCTCAGTCTCCCTCTCCCTGGTCTAGGGAATGGCTCCTTTTCCTCATCTTTATCGGGAAGTAGAAACCTACGCATCTGCCAGCTTCATAACACTCTTGGCTGCTCTGAGTGTGACGTGGAAAAAAATGTTGCTGGTAGGTTTGCAGCAGCTGCTTTACCACATTCCTATGAAAATGTCTGCAGGCACAAACTGTTCCACTCAAGGCACAAAAAAGCCTTCTCCAGCCCTGGTAAATCTGCTTTGGCTGATCCCACTTAGAATGCAGTGTCTCAGACTTTAGTATGCATCAGAAACGTCTGGAGGACGCAGACGTCTGGAGGATTCACCCCCAGGCCCTAGGATTCTGTCCATCTGGGGTGGAGCCCAAGGACCCTTCGGCAGCATCCAGGTGATTCTGATGCAGGCTGTCTGCAGAGCATTCTTTGAAAAATACTGATTAGGGTTTTAGAATTAGGGTCATTATTCTTTAAAAAATCTTTTTCTTAAAACTGTAGTTGGATGGCCAGTTTTGAGGAACACTATAGAAGAATTAACAAAGGGAAGGGATTTCTCAAGTCCTTTCTTTCCCACCTCTACAATTCTATGAGTCTGCACTTTTTTGGACTATATATAGTACATCTGAATCCATGAAATTTAGGCTTAGTATGGAGAGATTTCTTGTCTCCTTTTTCTCCCTACTGAAGATCCTGCAAGATGAAAGTTTATGCTAAAATGTAAAAAATGTGTGTATAGAAGCTTTGGTACCTTTCTGGAGTTATTATTTGCTAACTAAATAAAACTACAGTCTACAGTCTATGGTCTCTCCCCGTTCTCACCTTCTGGGCACAATTTGCTTGGTTTTACAAGATTAGGACTGAAGTGGGTAGTTTCTGTAAATAGGAGCAGAGGAGGAATGTGCCCTGAGAAGTGAGCCTTAGAAGCTGAAGGGGAGGATTTGGAGGATGGGGACAGGGCAGGGCTCACTTGTGGGTGGAGTAGACAGATCTTCTGTGGTGTGACTTTAGAGGAGACAAGGATAATTCGGTATGAAATTTCTGTCCAAGGGTTAAGGTGCTGAGGACGAGTGCCAAAGCCTCACACGCTGTAAAGATACAACTTAAAGATATATGCCTGGAAGATGATTTCTTAAATTCACAGTATTATATATAAAGGATTTCTATTAAAGTTTCCAGAAAGCTGTTTTTAATGTGGAGGGGGAAAATTGCCACAGAAAGTTGGAGTCAGGGGGGAAAAGAATGCAAATGAAGTAGAGAGTATAAAAATAGATCGTTGGCACCACGACTGTTCTTATTCTGTTTATCTTATTCAGTAGGCAAGACATACAACAGAATTCTGGAGAAAAATACCTGACTATGTGGCAACCTCAACTAATGGAACGATAGAAATTCTGAGTAAACTTAAAGCACCAAGGGCCCTGACAAAGCAGATGCCACTGTGTTCTCACACTTCAGAGGGCGGGCCTCAGGTCCTCACTCAGTGCAGCCTCAGGTCTGGCTGTTAAAGGGTAAATACACATTTAAACACAGTCATGGGAATCTCTCCAAGAACTTCCCTATGAGCTGCCTTCCACATTGGGAGTTTCCAAACAGGGATGGTCTAAAGGAGGATGTGAGAGCAGGCTGGCAGGAGGAACCTTAAAGAAAAATCAAAGCCAGATAGGATGAAGACTCAAAGTCGATGAGAAAATGCAGGAGAGACTGTCAATCTAGACAGACTACAAAGGCCAGAGGACACAGAAGGGATGATACCTACAGCACAGTGATCCGCTCTTAGGGACATTCCATAAATATTCACGGAAGGAAAGGAGGGAAGACAGAGTTTCCAAGTAAAAGTTTCCTAGTAGTCGGAAGAGGTGGCTGGCTACAAAGTGTACTGCTACAACTAAGGGACAAATGGGGCTGCACCTAGAATCCAAACAGAAAAGCAAATTAGGACACACCTCCTTTCAGAGACCTACGCAGAAGCACAACCCAGGAAACTAACGCAGGTGGCTTAGCCCCTCAGTAAACAATCCAAAGTCACCAGTAACACAGGCTGGAAGTGCGGTTCAAAGATACGCCTGAGAGCTCAGGAGGGAGCGTGCCTTGAGGTAGCGCTTGTGGTTTATCTCTTCTGCTCACAGTTATTGACCCTGCACTTCCTCCTTCTCAAATCTCCTCTTTCTACATAAGGTTGAGGTCTGCTCCAGGACTATCTGTGTATGTTGAAATGTAGCGGACAGGGTGGAAGAAAGAGAGTGAGTGAAAGAGAAGTAGGAAGAGGCCAGGATACAAAGGCACAGCCTTTGACGGAGGCATTTTCTTTCTCTTTTGCTCCCGGATATTGGCTCAAGAAGGACCCCCAAAATTTGACGTCAAGTTGCCTGGAATAATGTTCTCCAAGTTTTCATGGCAGGGGCAGATCTTTCGCTATATCTTTGGGTAGACTTTATTGGTTAGTAAATCTCAAACTCCAGCAACAAGCATTTCCTGTGTGCCTTGTCTATTCCAGACTGGCCGTGACAGAAGCAGCCACGCTATCCTAGCCCTTATGAACCTTACAGTTCAGTAGGGGAGAAAGAGTCACACGGGATTATGGATTTGCTTGAAAGAAAAGAACAGGGTGCTATGAAAATTCTTAACAAGTAAACATTTGAGGAAGTGACATTTAAGCTGAGACCTGAAGAGTAAGATTTTGCCAGTAACAGGAAAAGTGAGGGTTTCAGGCAGAGGGAACAGCATGTGCAGAGGCAGTGACAGTTTCCAAATTACAATTTTGGAGGGCCTTAGAAACAGCAATTTGACTCTGAGTGGTGGGCTAGCAGTTGTTTTTGCATAGCATTTTAAATAATATTTATTTTATTTTGTTTTTTTGAATAATTTTATTTATTTATTTATTTTTCCCCCCAAAGCCCCAGTAGATAGTCGTATGTCATAGCTGCACATCCTTCTAGTTGCTGTATGTGAGACGCAGCCTCAGCATGGCTGGAGAAGTGGTGCGTCGGTGCACCCCCAGGATCCGAACCCGGGCTGCCAACAGCAGAGCGCACGCACTTAATCGCTAAGCCACAGGGCCCGCCCTTAAATAATATTTATAAAATATCAATTGAAATATCAAAGAAAAGATGGGCTGCATGCATATTATAAGAGACAAAGCCCCCCAAATCTCCCCTTGTGCTACTACCATGCAGGAGCCAGGAGATGGGTCTGGCCTATTTGAAGACTCAAAAGAAGGCAGTTGTGACCAGAGCGTAAACCTCAGTGGGAGACTGGCTGAAGACGTACCTACAATTTAGGCAGAGCCAAGGAGGCCTTGTAGGGAAGATTACGAATTTTTAATTTTATCCTAAGTGTAATGGGAAGCCATTAGGGTTTTAAGCTGGAGAGTAACATGATCTGATTTATAGGTTAAAAAGATCATTCCGGCTTCTTGATAAAATGGATTGCAAGGGACAAGGAGCTAACATCTGCTAAGTTTCTGTGTGGGCTTGTCTCTGAACAACACACATGCATTACTCATTTAATTCTCACCACAGCCCCCTAAAAGTGGGTGTTATTACCTTCACTTTACAAGTGAGGAAACTGAGGCTCTTTGAGGTTATTGCCCAGCATAACACAGGGAGAAGCAAGGAAATGAGTACAATTCGTTTTATTATTGTGCAGTTAATGCATACTATACACCCAATAAAATCTCAATGATTGTTTTGTCATAAAATTCTGTAGGTAAGTGATGGTCATATCAAGAATGCAATGATCATGGAAGAGGTAATATGTATTTTTGCAGCAAGGAAGTTCCTGACCCTGGCTGCTCATCTGAGAAAGAATGCATATAGCATGTATGATTGAAGCTATTATAGGATTTTGCTCTTAAAATCTCTCTTATCGTTGTTAAATGTGCGAAAGACCTCTTTTCACTGTTTTGATCTTTTTGTCAGGTTGTTTTCCAGGAAGTGGTTGCTAGGAGTGAAAGAGTTTTATTATTTAGAGATAAGTAGAGCCTAGATATCCCATCCCCTTAAAAAGTACCAAAAAAAATTACAGTAATTGACTTGAAAATTATTTTTGCGACACTATTTGTACCAGTCCACCTGCTTTCTATTTACTTGTGGTTATCTCCTTTCGCTAATGATTCTCTGAAAGCACACACTGAGGTTTGCACTAAAATACTGTCCTGGAGACTGTTGGAGGAGTCCGACGGCCAGGGCTCTTCAGAGTCAAACAGCTGCCTCTATGAGCACGTGTGCCATGAGTGACTTACAGGGCCCCCTGCTATGAGTGCGAGTGCCAGCCAGCTGCACAGTGCATGAATTACCTCTATTATAGTTGCCTTTATATTCTGATAATGTCTATCACCAGAGGAAAACCCCGTTGAGACTGAAGTTGTACCAACCAGGCTACAGAGACACCGTCCCACACCCTGGAACAAGTTCCCACCCAGGCCCTGAGTTCTTGGCAGTGTACCCCTTTGCCCCTTCTCACACCATCCCTTAACAGTATCTTTGATTATTAACCTAAAGGTGTGTGTACCCTTTATTACTCTTGGAACACTGCCACCTGCTAGGCTGTTTATAGCTTTTGTCCAGTCATTGGACTTAAAACATTCTTTACTCTTGTTTGATATTTATAATATGTTGCTTGCAACTCCCATAGTATCTGTTGGAAAAAATAGGCATGAGATTTCATAAGTAACTGTCTAATAATCTCCAGAGAAAAGTCACAACTGCATGTAACCAGTGCTCAGAATCACAGTTTGGACCCAGGCAGCACATGTGAAGTCACTTAGGCCAAGCTCCCATTTTCTAGACGAGGGAATTGAGGCATTGACAGCTCAAGGGACTTGCTCAGGTCAACCAGGCTGGAGCTGGAATTCCAGTCTCCTGACTCTCAGTTCAGAAAGTCTTTAGAGATCTATATACATTATTAAACTTTTTTGTGTGTGTGTGAGGAAGATCAGCCTTAAGCCAACGTCCATGCCAATCCGCCTCTTTTTGCTGAGGAAGACAGGCCCTGGGCCAACATCTGTACCCATCTTCCTCCACTTTATATGGGACGCTGCCACAGCATGGCCTGACAAGCGGTGCCTCGGTGCGCGCCCGGGATCTGAACCCTGGGCAGCCAGCAGCGGAGCACATGCACCCAATCGCTAAGCCACAGGGCTGGCCCCAACGTTATTAAACTTTTTACAAACAGACATAAATTGAGTCTTCAGAATTGAACTTAAAATTTATTTATTGTATTTCTCACTGCACAAGAACTTGATATTCGTCTCGACATTTGGGAAGATCCTAGCAAGTGTGCACACTTGAGGCACTTCCCTTGGCCCACTTCACAAATTATTGAGGGAAAACTACAACTATGAGGGAGACTAAGTTTATCTCCAGAATCTCCATCTTTGTTCTCCATCCCCTCTCATTCCTTTGGTATTCCTCTCAGTGTTTCCGGTATCTTAAGATGTGTATCCCAAACTGTTCATGGGCCCTTGGCCTTACATGCTTACAGTTTAGGACAACTCTTCATGTCTAGACCTTTTCCTATCTCATTTTTTCCTCTGTCTATATAAACTTACCTATACAGTGTATACTATCCTCTTAGTTCCTCCTCTCAGGTAGGATGTTAGCAAAGCTCATGTGCTAATCAATACAAATGTTTTCCGGTTTTTGCCTATCAGGAGATGTCAAGTTCTCACTAGTTCAGTCACTCTCTTGGATTAAAACAATATTTCTAGAAACCCCTGTCAAAATGCAATCAATGTTAGCTGGGAGGCAAAATCCACGAAGGCAGTAGTATGTGAAGGCAGTACCCCCTGCTGGAATTAAATTCTAAGCCTGCCCCTCTCCAAATTGTAAGCATTTTCCTTTATATCACGCCTCTTGCAGTAGAAATGTAATAGCATCCAGTGCTTAATATCAAGTGTAGCTAATGTATACTGAGGCTGCAGATGCCTCTGGATACCTTTTTTCCCATCTGGAACACATAGGTCAGTGACTATGTAACTGTAAGATTAAATAAAAGACAGATTATGAAGATATCTTCTTTTTTCTTGACTCAAATTACATTTATCAACTTTGGAGTTAGTTGTGGAAATAAGAATAGCTAGTCAGAAATGGCATTCAATTGAAAAAGCATAAAATATGTTTACTTGAATTCACTGATTCAAATATTTTGGACACACACTTTTAGGTAAATGGTTATTTTATAGGCTGACCTTTCTGTATGCTGCTAATAAGACTAGCTTCTCTATGATCCAATGCTTTTTCTCCTACCTTCCTCTCATATTAGATAGATCCATCAGGATAGGATAAGTTTTGCTGTGGTAACAAACAACCCCCAAATCACAGAAGCATAAAATGACAAAGTTTCTTTCTCTGAACTCAGAGACCGAGGTAGACAGAGCAGCCTCCTGCTTTAAGCATTAACAGCTATAGTGGCATAGGGAAAGTCAGAGTAGAAAATTATGCCTTGGTGTTTTTGTTTTTTTGATGAGGAATATTGGCCCTAAGCTAACATCTGTGCCCATCTTCCTCTATTTTATATGTGGGACGCCTGCCACAGCATGGCTTGATAAGGGCTTGATAAGCAGTGTGTAGGTCTGCCCCCCGGGATCTGAACCTGTGAACCCTGGGCTGCCAAAGTGGAGCCCACCAACTTAACCACTATGCCACTGGGCTGTTCTCTGCGTTGGCTTTTTAAGCTTATACTTTCATATCCCTGGCCAAAGCAAGTTGCGTGGAGACATCCAACTTCAAGGGAGCAGAGACGTGCAATCCTACACAGGAGGAGACTGGAAATAGTTGAGAGTGCTAATAATACCATACCAGATAACCTGTAATTCCCTGAACATACCACTTAACTTTACTCTTTTTTGTTCTTGAAAGAATGCCCTTGTCCACTTTATACATCTAGATTTCTACCTGGCAGCTGTCACCTCCTTTCTAGAATATTCCATCTTTCTGATAGAATTCATTTCTATGTCATCTTCATCCACTGAATATACATATATATGTAATGTTTATAGCATCCAGAATATTGTATTTTAATTGAGTTTATGTATCTGTGTGTAATCGACCTCCTCAAACCAAAAGATTATGTCTTATTCATCTGTGTAATCTGAGCTCCCACCAAAATGAGATTGTACCTGCTTGCCCATCTCACTTGGCTGTTATAAGGGTAACAGTTGTTATGGGGGTAAAGGGGTTGTTATATAAGAAATTGGAGAGGACCATGAAGATGTAAGATGGGGACCTTGAAGGGTCAGTGGAATTTTGATGAGTAGAGAAAGGGACTTAGGACATACAAAGTGATAAGAATCATGTAAGCAAAGAGTCCAAGGAGGAAAGTTGGTTAGGTGAAGGAAAATTGACCATTTGGGCAAGAATGAAGGACAGCAAGTAAAAGTTCAAAAACTAACCAATCCAGAATACTGTATTTTAATTAGGAGTTTATGTACAGACATGTATGGAAGTCTAGTTTAGAAGAAGGGCAAAGCTGGTTGTCTTAATATGGGTCAATATTTTTTGTTGGGAGAGAAGGGAAGCAAATCTAGAGCTAAAGAAGTGATTCAGGGTCCAAACTTAAGGTTGGGGCAGGCTTCTTAATGCTTACTGAACCTCCACTACTACTCTTTTATTTTAAATCATGCAAGGCTATCACATATGGCCCCCAAACAATTAGAGAAGTCATATAATATGTATAGGTTAAAATATAGATATATAATTTAGTAAGGTTAAAAAAATGAGAAAGAAAGAGGATGTAATAAATTGTACTCAGCGCAAAGAGAAAGAAAGACACAGAGAAAGTGTGATTAAGAATCAGTCAGGGCATCTTAATGGAAACCCAGATTCAAAATGATTTAAATAATAACGAAATGTACCACGTGTAACAAAGGAGGGCAGGCAACAGAGTTGGTTGAGTCAGTAGCTCATGAATGTCATGGAGATTGCAGATTCTTTTTATCTCTCCATTCTATTGGCCTTGGTGTGTTGTGTTTGCCTTAAGGCTGGTTCCTTTCCTGGTAGCAAGATAGCTGCAGCAGTTTTAAGGGGAATGAGATTTCCTTGGCTGGCTAGGACTAATTGATCTGGAGTGGAATCTGCACCTGGGAATAAACCTCAAAGAACGTTACATTGCTATCATCATCTGATTGTTCAGGCAGAGTTGGAAACATGGCGGCCCATGGGCCAAATTATTCTTGCAGATGTTTTGTTTGACTGGTATAGTGTTAAAAAAAATTGAATCAGTCACTTACATTTAAAAGTTAGAGGATTTTATTTATTTTTAAAAATCATATTTCTGCATTATCTTCAAGAATCCAAAGGTCTAGCTACCTCTGCCTGCATTCCACTTAGCTAAAATTGGCTGGAGTGGATTAGCTACTGCCCCTTTAAACAGAGCATTCCAATTCCAATTTACTGGAGCCTCCTCTTTCCCTAACAGATTATAACCTGGTCTGCTTTACTCAAGTTACCTACTGAGCCTCTCATTGAGGAAATTACTCTCAAAGATTTTTAAGAGGCTTGTGGTGTTTTTGCACCCATAAACATGTCTCTTGTAGGCATTTGTCCAATGGTTCAAAAGAAATGAGGGTAAGGGCCACATCTAGCTGGAAGGTCTGTCTTTGTCAACTCTATTATTAATTAGCTATGTGACCTTATTAACTTATAATTTCTATAGCCATAAAATCTAGCAATTGACATCTGTCCCCATTAGGAATGTCACAAAGATAAATAGCTTCTTTAACTTCAAAGGAAGGAAGGATATATTTTTTATTTATATTTTATTGATGAAAGAATTGCTTTCATATTTATGTTTGAGATAGCCAAGAACCAAATAATTTTTTCTACCAGTTTTTCAGTTAAATATTAGTTATTTTTACCTTTTTTAAAGCCTTTAGTTCAAAGATACTGTCTGTTGGTTGCAGTCTTGAAATATATTTACAGGGATGCTCTATCACTTAATAGTTATATCACTTAGCATTGGTTAGGCAAAATTAAAGTTCAAAAGGAACCAATAAAAATTGAATATTGGACTTGTAATATTTTCTACACGTGTTAGAGAAAAGTAATGGCTTTCAACATTATAATAAAGCTTCTTTAATTATAAAATATTTCAAACAGAAAAAAAGAGAGAACATAACAAACACCTGTGTATCAACTACTCAGATGCCATATTTGCTTCAGATTTTAAAAATTACTTTTTTAAAAAAATCAATCTTTACGGACACAGTTGAAGCTCTCTGTGTACATCTCTTCAATCTCATTCTTCATTATACATACCCAGAGAAATAACCACTACACTGAATTTGATGTTTATCATTCCTATGCACATTGAAACTTTTAAACCACATATGTATAACTCTATAAATAATGTTTTGTATGTTTTACAATTTTGTAATCATGGTATCATAATATACATATTCCATCTGTAACTTTTTTTCCTCAATATTGTTTTTGAGACTTATCCACTTTAATACATGATACTAAGGATCATTAATTTAAAATAATGTTTGCTACCCCATTATATGGAAATATCACATTATTTTAATCCATTCTCCTACTGATAAACATTTAGGCTGTTTCAACAGAGATTTTTTATATATCATACAGTTTGTTATACTATCTGGGGTGCATATGAATAAAGCTCTGCCTCAGAACACATCACATGGTGTTGTCACTATGAGAAGCAGCTCAACCACAAATCAACCTTTCTTTGGTAGAGTTGCTTCTTGTGACTTTTAATTGGACAGAGGGAATCACACGCCAACTGTAAATGTCAGATTCTTGAAAAGTAAAGATATAGCTGAAGGAATCCGCACTATAGAGAGGATGAATACTGATTCCTCTTTACCCTGAAACATCAAAATACATTACTGTGAACTCTGATGCTCTTTTTTCAAATGTCTAAATTTTGGATCTAGCTGCGTGGTTTCAGTGGAGCTCAGTAATTGGTTTCTGAATTGGTAACATGATATTACCATTGGATGAGCATAAACAGACAAAAGTCCAGGCTCATTTTTCTTCTTCAGGGCTTAGGAAACGTGACAAATTTCAGATATTGAACCAACAATAGATTTCATAGCATAAAACCAACATAGCATAATTGAAGTGGAGCTCATCCTTCAAACCACTGCTAATTTTCCCCAAAGTGTCCAAATACCTATGACATATTGAAATATCAATCAAACATCTCCTACCTAAACTTTGGTTTTAATCGTCCCTGAAAGAGAATGCCTATTCTGAATATGCCCATTCTGACTATCCTCTCAGTGGTACTCAGTTTCAACTGCTCTGGAAGTTGACTGCCTATCTTTTAGAGTTCTCAAATACTCTTTGTAATCTGTATTAGTCTCATGGCTGCCAAGTCTTCTTCATTCAAGTTGGACGATATATCGGTCAACCTAAGCAAAGCCATTCTATGGTAATAACACCTAAATTGAAATTACTTACAGTAAGGTTTATTTCTCTTCATGTTATCTGTCATTCACAGTCATCTTCAGCTTTGTTCCATCATTCTGGAACCCAGGTGAAGGAGTATCCCTCTTTGGGACATGCCGTTCTTGTTGCAAAAAGAAAAGAGAGATGACAAAACCAAGTGACAACTCTTAAAGTTTCTGCTCAGCGGTGGCATACATCACTTCCTTTCGCATTTCATTGAACAAATCAAGGCATAAGGCCAAACTTGCCATTCAACAAGGTGGGGTGGAGGTAAAGTCCCATTGGGAGGGACAAAAAATATTTGGGAACAGTAATACTATCTACCACAGAGGTTGCTTTCATTCTCAAGCAGGTATCCTTTTGACTGGCTTTTAGACTATTTATAAAATCAGAATATTTTTAGGTTTTGCTAATATACAAGTAAGACTATCTTATCTCTGGGATGGGGTTTAGTCCAACTTAATATTTTCTATGAATCTTCAGAAACATAAGAATTAAAATCACTTTGAAAAATCAATAAATATCTGGAGGCCCCATGCATGTAATTGGGACCCAAGTATACACAATATTAACTTATAAACTTAAGCAGTTGAAATCTTTACCATATCACTCTGAATGAAGGAAAATAACTGATTACCACTCCACTCCCATTCTAGCTATCAGAGGACCCTCAAAAAGAATTTCATATAGTTAGTATTTTAAAGTAGACAATTCTAGTCTCTTCAAATCTCACAAAAATCTCTCTTGCCATTTTTGTGTGATGTTGCAAGGAACAGAGGTTTAATTTAATTTATATAGGTGGCAAATGACAGATTTTTAGATTTAGTTATGTATGACACGTACATTCAGGTCAGTTTTTTTTTTTTTTGTCTAGCAGTTCTTTCTTTTGTACTTTTTAAAAGTTATTTGTAAATAGCTAGTATTTTGGTTACTGAGCCCAGCTTTGCTTAATCTGACTGTCTTTGCAGCAGTCTCTTTCTATTTTAAGATACTTTGGAAATTATTGGTTTGTTTTCTAAAAATGAAGTAAGCAAATGATCTCATTTTGGGGAACTATCTTCTTCTTAAATGATATTTATGATTAAATGGTTTAAAACAATTCCCAGTTTTGTTTTTCAATAATAGAAGTGACAACTAATCACATGGCACAACAAAATGTAGTCACTCCTGGAATAATAATAATAATTATAGCTAACAATTATAGAGTGCTACTGGCATTGTTTTAAGTACTTTACATGTATTGATTCATTTAATCCCCATAACAATCCTATGAGATAAGATACCAGTATTATCCCCATTTTATAGATGGGGGATTTATAATACTTACTTTAATACAGATCTAAATTCAGCTTTGGCAAATAAGTCACGTTTGGTAGGAGTTGTCAACGAGGCTAGGAAGTTGGCCAGTTAAAGCAGGAAACCAACAGAAGAAAGGGAAGTGGTAGCAGAACCTTGTTTAGAAGTTTCCTGAACCTTATCTATTCTCTAAGTAGAAAAATTTCAAACAAAAAAAGCTTAGGCATTTCTTTTAAGCTGTTAGTCAAAGGAGAATTATTTTCTATTTAGCTCTAGGTCAATAAATAATAACCTTTTAGTTTTTGTCAAGAGCAAGATCAGGAACTTATACAGAGGTTGCCTTATGATCTGGAAACATTAGCCTTTTCTAGTCTTCAAAAGAACACAAAAGCTCAGGAATTGTTCTAGTTAGAATAGACACAAAGTGCATAAATTCCAGTTTTCCCTTTCCATGGTTGATCACCTTCTCAATGGCTACGGGAACACAACCCATTGCAGGACAGCTGCACGTACCTGGGAGCAAACAGGAAGTCTAAGAGGAGCTCTGACAACCCAGCCACACGTTCATCTGGAGAGAAATTTTCTGTTTTTAGAGGTTTTGGTGGACTATTGTATGTGCATAAAATGTTTTTATAGAGACAGATTTTGTTTTATATGATGATATGATTTAATAGATAAATAATTAACCTAAGGGAAATAGTAATTAACTCCAATTCATGGTTCTAAAGTTGTATTTGATTTAAAAACATCACTCAAGACTTGAAAAATTATATAAGATGAAGAATCAAATGACAGTATTAATGAGTCACATTTTTATTGTATTTATGGTAGTTTCAATTTGCTGTCTATAACATGTTCACTGGTCTTCTCAAAGAAGGGGTTAAATTTCAGTGGACTCTTTCTTCTAAATATTAGGAGTAACATCTGTCCATTCTTACCAGCTCATCCCTGAAAATAGAAACTCTAGAAAATAATCCATTACTAAGTTTGCTTTCCATATTTGATTTAATCCTTTAAACATTGGAAAGAATTTTCATAGGAAAATTAGAGAAACTAAGAGAAAAACCAGGAGGAAAATAATAACTGGATTTGTCAATAGCTTGGATGTGGTTGAGGGAAAGGAGGCAGGCAGTCAAAATTGCTAACTAGTTATATCTCCAGATAGTTATATCTATATAAGAGATTGGACAATACTCAGGTTTATGTCATTGATAAGTCAGACTGGATGGGTTAGGAAGATGTAGTATGTTACCTTTCCTCCAAAACTTGATGTTCCTCTTGTGAATATATTATGACTTTGACTCTTATCAAATTTTAGTGAAAGGTAACATCAAGTAGTAATAAAAGCCCTCTAAATAATTTGCAATTGTGTTAACTTTTTTTTTAAAGAGGTTAAGTGCTTTACACATGATAGCTTTTTCCATGTTCTTCCAGTTAAGGAGCAGATAGAAAAAACTTAAACACGGCAAGACTGTTACATGCCAAAGATCACATAACCTGTAGGTACAGCCTATCATTAATCTAGTGCAATATTTTAAAATTCACTAGATTACTAAATCTAGTGATCAGTCAACGATGCACCTGACATACACCCTTCCTGTTTCATAAAAATCATCCTGTTAAGCTTTGTGGATTTATGCGTTTAAACATAACTGTTTCAAGAAATCGTCTAAAAACATTTTTGGTGTGGAGTGGAGTGGATACGCAGGCTCGGAGAAAAACTCAGAGTTTTCAGATCCTTGGCTCTTTTTCTACCGGTCCAAAAGGATAAATGGATACACTAGGCTGAAACGATTCAGAGAACCAGTATTAGGATGCTTCTATTTTAAAATGGTGAAGCAGCTTTTAAAAGAGAAAAGTATGTACAATTTTGCTCTCAGGCAAACTAGGGTTAAGGGAATCATTGCTGTTCAAAAAATGTTCTTGAGACATTGGTGTAAATTTTAAAAAATAATTTTTAAAAAGGAAAGCAATCGTATTCTGGAATTCCCCCCCCCCCCGCCCGCCCTCTCCTAGAACTCCAACCCTCCAAATGGCTAAGTCGCATAGCTGAAAGGATTTTGCTCATTTTTTCCAAAACACTTCACATCTGGGTAGTCGCCAACCATGGAAAGTTTCAAGTAAATGTAACCTTTGGGAGAGGGCCGAGGCTCGTCTGGGGCAGCCTTCTCGGGACCGCGGCCCTCAGACGCGTCGCCACACGCCCTTACCCGATACCCCAGGGCCAGCTGCAAGCTTGGACCAGCCAAGCTCCGACGGCCCGGCCGGACGCCAGCTCCGGCCAACCCCAGTGACCGCCGCCCCCTCGGCTGTAGGGGCTCTTGCTCATCAGTCTCCCCAACAGTTCTAGGCCCCAGAGTCCCAGAGTCCATCTGCTTCATAAATGACGAGACTCCGAGACCCCAGCCCCAACTAGGGCAGCTTGGAGCCGGCTAAGCGAGAGGGAAAGGGCTACTCAGGAGCCGGGCCTGCCTCCCCTGCCTCACACGTCAGTTTGATTCCTCTCCCCGCCCCCCGCCGGTGCCCCGCCCAACTCTTCGCGCACCCCGCGCCGAGAGAAAGTTGACTGCTGCAGTCACCAATCAGAAGAGGGGTCGAAGAGCTGAGCCAATCGGAGCAGGTGAAGGGGGCAGGCCGCCGGCCTCCTCCCGCCTCCGGGAGGGTGAGCGGGGAATGTCTCCGGCCCTCCCCTGCGCTTCAGCCTCAGTGCGGAGCCCTCAGCGGTGAGGGGAGGAGCGGCCGCGGACAGCTCCGGAGCAGCGGCGGCGGCTGCGGCTGCGGCTGCGGGAGCGGAACCACACCCACGTCGCTGCCCCTGTTCTCTTTTTGCCCTCTCGTCGTCCTGCGGGAGACCGCGTTCCCGGAGGAGAGCGGCCGCCCACGCCCCGAGCATCCTCCCCTGTGCAGCGGGCGCTGACAGACCCGGCGGCATGATGCGGCTGCGAGGCTCCGCGATGCTGCGGGACCTGCTCCTGCGGTCGCCTGCCGCCGCCTGCGCCGCTCTGCGGCGGGCGCAGCCCCTGGCCACCTTGAGCCGGCGCCCCCGGGGCGGGGGACGCGCGGCCGCGGGCCCGGCGGCCGCCGCGCGGCTCTACCCGTGGTGGGGCGGGGGTGGCCGGCCAGCGGGGCCCCTCGCGCGGGGCCTGTCCAGCTCCCCCTCGGAGATCCTGCAGGAGCTGGGCAAGGGGGGCACGCCGCCGCCGCAGCAGCAGCAGCAGCAGCCGGGGGCGTCCCCGCCCGCGGCCCCGCCGGCGCCTGGCCCCAAGGACGGCCCCGGGGAGACGGACGCGCTCGGCAACAGCGAGGGCAAGGAACTGGTGGCCTCGGGCGAAAAGTGAGTGTCTCCGCGAGACGGAGGAGGCCTCGTCCCGCGTGGGGCCCGGGCTCGGGAGGGGCCTGCGGGGGGGCGGGATGGGAGCGGAGGTTCGAGAAAGAGAAAGAGATGCCGGGCGGCCTGCGCCGTCTGCGCCATGTGATTAGGCCCGGCCCCGCCCGCGCCTTCCCCGCCCGCGCCCCTCGGCTCGGCCCACACTTCCCTTCGCCGCTCCGGCGCGGGCCGCCCGAGGGGGGCCGCCGAGGGGCCGGAGGGGCCAGTCTGGTCCCCCGCCCCCCGCCCTGGAGCTGCGGCTGCCGGGCCCGCGCCGCCTGCTGCGCGCCCGGCTCTTGGCTGCAGCGCTTGGCGCCCGCCCAGCCCTTGGTGGCTGATGCCACACGAACGTCGCCGCCGAGTGACATTTAGGAGTCGGGCGTTGAGCAAAGCTTCTGCCTCCCTGACTGGTCGCTTTTCCAGGCCCGAGTGCCCTCTCTGCCTGCCCTCCTTCCATCTCTCCCACCATCTCTTTTGAAGCCTAACGTTGCCCAGTATTCTTAATATTTCTCGAGTGGCTTCTTCTGGCGTGTGGAGAGCCATCTGGGGCACCGGAAATACTCTTTCCGAAACGAGATGAGGAAAAGGGTCATGTGGCCGAGAAGATGGGGCACGCGGTACAGACCACCTGTTTGCGCTGGGGACCAGCTTTGGCCTGTCTGATGTCTTCCGTGAAATGGGCGCATTTTTGAAAATAAAAGTCAAAATAGCCAAGATGAAATGTGACGGGTAAAACTAACTCAGTGAAAAATCCGTGTAAAGTAGCTTTTGTAACTTAAGTTTTGGTAGGATGTTAGTTCGTCTATACCGTACAGTAGTTTAATCCTAAAATTGGTTTTTCTTACATAGTATGTGAAGCAGTTTCCTGGGTATTTTGTGTAATATAAATGGACACAAACTTTGTTTTCCCAATGTGGGTAACAATTTACCTGTCTGCTCTCTTTATACCCTACTATTTTTCTGGCTTTGTGCTGACATTATGTGACCTGTTTTGCCTCTCTTTTACTTATGTTACTATTTCCAGCTTCAAAGTACCTTAAGTCAGACTGGACGTGTGATTCCTAAACTTTCAATTTCGGGCCTGCTTAACATTTCCTGTAATTGAAGTTGGCACTTTCTTAAAACATTCCAAGCTAAAATTGTTTTCCCAGACTGAAAAATGTTATTAAAAAAAACATCACTTGGTGATGGGCAGAATTTGTGGTATTCTGTGATAATGGTTTTGTGCTTCAAAGTAGCCTTATGACCATGGGCAGGTCATTTAACATCTTTGGTTAGATGACTCAAATCCTTTCAAATTCTAAAAAGCTGAACCTTTGTTAAATTTCTGCCTCTCTAATGTTTTTAGGGACTGGAATGTGTATGCTTAATCTTATTTGATACTCAGTTTTACCTAATATCCGGTTTACCAGACATGTAACTACTTTAAATACATGTGCCCAGAGTTACAGAATTGCAAAATGCAATTATTAGCATTTAAAAGTCCTTAAAGGTTATAGGATGGGAACTGCTTTTTTTCTAGTGAAAATATATCTTCCAGTCTCTCTTGTGCCCCTCTTTTTCTCCCCTTTGTCAGATAGGAAATTGAGCTCCTTTTGTGATTTACATGTTTCCCAGAAGCTTCTAGCTTCATTGCCTTCTAAATAAGAAATCATCTCTAAGCAATAACTTTGATTTATTTATTTTTTTGTGAGGAAGATCAGCCCTGAGCTAACATCCATGCTAATCCTCCTCTTTTTGCTGAGGAAGACCGGCTCTAAGCTAACGTCTATTCTCAGCAATAACTTTGAAACACTCTTTTGGCTAATACTTATTGACAACCCTCTGTAAAAAAGGTCCTGTCCTGTCCCCGCTAGTCCCCAAAGAAAACCAGTCTAAGGAGGGAATCCTTCAAGAATATTTGCTCAGGGCCGGCCCCGTGGCTTAGCGGTTAAGTGCGCGTGCTCCGCTACTGGTGGCCCGGGTTCGGACCCCGGGCGCGCACCGACGCACTGCTTCCCCGGCCATGCTGAGGCCACGTCCCACATACAGCAACTAGAAGGATGTGCAACTATGACACAACTATCTACTGGGGCTTTGGGGGGGGGGGGAAGGAGGAGGATTGGCAATAGATGTTAGCGCAGAGCTGGTCTTCCTCAGCAAAAAAGAGGAGGATTAGGGTGGATGTTAGCTCAGGGCTGATCTTCCTCACAAAAAAAAAAAAGAATATTTGCTTAGATGCCGTGGGCGTTTGAATTGCCAATAAGATAACCTTGTTAACTTTACTTCAAAGGAGTTTATTTTTTTGCCCCCAAAATTTGAAGTAATAACTAGATTGGTTCAGGAGCAATCCAAGTACATGATAATCCTGAGAGCTTTCAGTCAAGGTTATCAGGAGTGAACCCCAGCTATCTCCAATTTACATATAAAGTGAAGAGCACTGGCCTGAAGATTGAAAAAAAATTTTAATCTGGTTAAAGATTCCATTTCCTGAATGATTTGGTTTCCAAATGTAGCTTTCCTCCTTTGACTCTTTCCGTTTTGCCTTTATGTGATAAACATTTCTCTTATTCTAGGAGGTAAGCTTCCCATTGATCCTGTTATCCTTTCTAATGCTCAGCTTCCAAAGCATAGGTCATCCCTCAGTCAGCAAGCCACCTGGAATGCCAGCACTCAGGACCCTGCCTGGTTTTATAGAGGATAATTAAATGAAATGGCCACATGAAAATTCAGTGAGCTAACATTTTGTAAAAGGCTTAGGAAAATATTTGGCATATGTTAAATACTACATAACTGTTTATACAATAAGAATAAAATTGCTTCATTTATTGTCAACCTGACAAGGACATTGGCCTTTGAATTTTAGGCTCGCACATGAGAAATTTGGTTTTGTTTTTTTGTTTCCAGAAAAAATTTCTCTTGAGAAATTGTTGTACTTCTTATATGAAACTACAATCATGTGCTGCATAATGATGTTTCCGTCAATGATGGACCGCATATATGACAGTGGTCCCATAAAATTAGTACCATATAACCTAGGTGTGTAGTAGGCTATACCATCTAGGTTTGTGTAGGTACATTCTATGATGTTCGCACAACGACGAAATTGACTGACATTGAATTTCTCAGAATGTATCCCCATCTTTAAGAGATGCATGACTGTATGTGGTTTGCACTGTTTACCTTTTCATCCTGCTTACCAGTAAGCTCAGAGTGAATTTCATACTTAACTATAGCAGTTTTATTAGTTCACATGGCTGGGATATTTGCTTTTCCTCCTTTCCTTTGTCTGACTTTATGTTTTATTAACCCTACCATATTATGTTCTGGAAGGAAGTGGGATATAAACAAGTTATCTACTTACCTTTGTTCCATAGCCAAATTCTTTGAACTGGTGTCATCATAGGCTATGCCATCTCCTTCAGCCAACTTGAATTCTGGTTTAGGTTCCTGGTTTAGGTTAAGATTTTACTACTGTCTTAAATATCTTGTGGAAAAATGTAATGGTCTTTGCTCAGTTTTCCCTGCATTGCACTTATTTAATTTTGTTACTGTCATTCCATTATTTTGAAAACCACTTTGCTTGGTTCCCTTCATTTTGCAAATTGTTTGCTCTGCTTTCCTGGCTGTTTTTGGTTTGTTCACTAGGTAAACCCTGGGGCTGAGGTCTTTGCTTCTTTCCCACTTGTTTGTCTTCTCGACAGCATATCCCTTCTCTCATCTTTGTGTAGGTAATACACATCTCTCATCCAAGTTGTGTTCTCACATTTGTCTCCACATATCTGATGGCTTAAATTTGAAATCTGTACCTTCATATCCATTCTTTTGTTTCATTTCAATCTATTTTGCATACTGTTTTGAGATTAATTATAGAATTTTAATTTCAAAGTATCACTCTTCTTCCAGAAAACCAATATGAACTGAAATGAGCGTTGTATCAAAGTCTCAAACCATGCTGTAGCGCTCAAGATTCTTGATTAACCTTTATGCCAAAGCTTGCCCAACATGGGCATTTTTATTACACTCTCTTCTCTCTCAAGCATACCATGCTTCATTTCTGTAAAGCCCAGAAATATATATCCTGTCTTAGTGAAGGGTCCCTGGGAAGGGTTGGCAGGTGGGGAAGAGAGGGCATTTTAAAGTTATTTTTTGTTTGGATCTTTTATTGTTTAATTAGAAAGGAAAAGAGATATAACAGAGAAGGACTAGGCTGGGAAAATATCAGCACGTGTATGCTCTTTAGAAAATAGGTAATTCATACAGGGTACAATATTGAAAGTATTCCCTTAACACAACAATGAGATCATTTTTACTCTATCAGATTGGCAGATGTTAGGTTAAATCAAGTGATGCAAAGGGTGTGGGAAATAGGCACTCTTACATTGCTAGCAGAAGTATAAATTAGTTCAGCTATTTTGGAGGGCATTTTGGTAGTATCTGTTAAAAACTGCATACTTATGATGCAGTAATTCTATGTTTGCTCATCTACACGAAGTCATGGTATTTTTAAAATATATTTTTAGTTAAATAAGCATAATTAAAAATATATTAAAATGAAAGTGCAAGCAAAAATGATTTCAGTTAGCTTCAGATAATATGCCTTTGTTTTGGTGGTTCATATTTGTTCTTAATAATTGGCAGGTGAGGGGCAAAGAAGCATTACATTGTATGCTGTGAGAACTGAATTTCAAAGTAAGATTAAATACATAGGCTTTTCAGCTAGGTCTATAAAAGACTAGTGATAATGAAGTTGAGACAGTATTTGGCAGATAAAGATAATGTATTTTGGACTTGAAAGACAGAACCTTACTGAAATAGGTGACAAATTCTATTATGATCCCTTAAATAATACATTTGCTTTTAATTTGTAAAAGTGAACAATTTTACAATTCACTTGAACTAAAATCAAGATTAAGAGTATATTTAATTTTTGGGGGGCTTCTCATTGAACCCTGCAGTCATTTTATTTGTGATTTCCTTGATATCAAAAATTTTGGGAGGCCAGCCAGGTGGCATAGCAGTCAAGTTTGTGCGCTCCGCTTCAGCAGCCCTGGGGTCATGGGTTCGGATCCTGGGCTCGGACCAATGCACCGCTTGTCAGGCCATGCTGTGGGGGCATCCCATGTAGAGTAGAGGAAGATGGGTGTGGATGTTAGCCCAGGGCCAATCTTCCTCAGCAAAAAGAGGAGTATTGGCAACGGATGTTAGCTGAGGGCTAATCGTCCTCACAAAAAAAAAAATTTTCTAGGAAACGGTTATCAGTGAGTTTTAGTTTTGTTTTAATGGGAAGTCATAACATACATCATAACATTTTTTGGCTGCCTGATGTTTACATTAAACTATGCTCATCTATTTAGCCATTGATACATCTGTACAAGATCTGTAATTAACACACTGCATGCTACTAATTAATATTTAAATGAAATTCGCTGAAAGAGCATGAATAAGATCCTGAAGTTTAGTCTCCTCGAGGTTTAGCTTCTTGTTTTTGGGCTTTACTGTTTTATGAAGAAGTTTGCCTACCTCAAAATCAACTAGCTCAGGAAATGACTACCAAATAGAATTCAGTCTTTTCTGTGAAGGGTATGTAGGGAAAAGTAATGGTCGGGGGGGGGGCACTGTTTTAGTCTAAAAAAGATAAATGTCACCTTGAAGAGAAATTTGTTGAAGATATTTGTGGGTTTCTTCGAGTTTTAAAACATTATTTGAAATCAGTAAAAAGCTGTTCTACTTCCTTCTTGTGATGCTGAGGTGAAGAAAAATTATGGCTGTAGAAACTGAAAGTCTAATTGTAGGATTTGCATTCTTTAAGGTGCTCAATCTTTAACTCCTATATAAACCAAGGAGTTGCCTGTCTGTGCCTTTTCACCTTTTAAGTTATTTGCTAGTAAGAGGACTGCGTAAAGCTGAGTGAACAGATAAATTTATAAAAATGGTTGCTAATTATTGATATCTCTAAGTGAGGTAAATAGCTTTCCAGTTACTATGATTTTGTTCTGGCACCTACTCAGATAATAAAATTGCTTTGGTTACGAAACACGGTGCATATGACTGATTACTGCACTTGGTGATTTTTCTGACCGGCTACAGTGTAGTAGAAGCAAAATGTTACTGTGTCTTGGCTTCCTTTGGGAAGTATTCTCTGGTTGGTATGTAACATTGCTTACTGATCTCTAAAGAAATGTTTATAGTGAAAGCACTAATTTTAAATCATAGAACTATTGATATTGCATAATGAACAAAAAGTTGATAGCTTTCAGGATTTAGAAATATATTTTTTTGCCTACTAATTTCTGGTACTGGCCTCTAAAGAATATTTTAAAATTGTCATTTGATGAGGATATTTTGAGTGACACGGGCACTTCCTTAGATTCTTGGTAGAAGTTATTAAAGAGTACAGACTTTCTGAAGAACAGTTTTGTTTTGTTTTTTTGTGAGGAAGACTAGCCCTGGGCCAACATGCGTGCCCATCCTCTTCTACTTTATATGGGACACCGCCACAGCATGGCTTAACAAGCAGAGCATCGGTGCGCGCCTGGGAGCGGAACCGGCGAACCCCGGGCCGCCGCAGTAGAGCGCGCACATAACCGCTTGCTCCACCTGGCCAGCCCCCTGAAGAACAGTTTTTAAACTGTATGAAGAACTTTAAATATATTCATACCTTTTTAGGAATCTAGGCTAACAAAATAAACTGAGGTGTAGAAAGATTTATTCACTAATATTTTTGGCACAGAATTATGCATATTAAAGAAAAGTGGGGAAAAACTTGTGTTCAGCGTTAGTGGAATGGTTAAGTAAATTATGGTATATCCATTTAAGAGTCTCTTATTCAGTCATTTTAAGATGTATACAGATACTTTTTAGGGATAGAAGAAAATATAATGTTAAGCCAAAAGTTAGGATGCAAAATTTTCTGTGTAATATGATCTCAAGTGATCTCAGGCTTTTAAAAAATGCTTAGAAAAAGTAATAGAAGGAAATAAGCTGAAATGATATTAGCAGTTGTCAGAATGGACATTGTTTTTCCTGCTTCTTTATAGTTGCTTTTAAGATTTCCCATTATGATTTCTATAATCAGGAACCACATCTGTTAAATTGTAAACTTGTAAATCTCTACTCCACTGTCCTAGTCTGCTATCCTAATACCCTATTTCTGGTACGTGTAACAGTAAGTATCATTACATTGAAAAAAGTTATGAAAAAAGATTATGAATGGACATGTACAGCTTCTGTTTATCAGCATTATCCGATTGTATTCACTATTATCCTCAAACACCAAACTTTTTTATTTCTATTCTTGGTGTAAGTCTCCTTAGAAAATATTACATATTTTTCTGCCATATTAAAACACTATAATGAATAGAGTTTAACATTTCTTGTTCAACTTATGTTTACTACAAAGGAACATTTCTATACCATGCTTAAAATACACTGATACTCTAAGGCGAGTGTTGGCAGACCTTTTGTCTGACGAGTCAAGTAGTACATATTTTTGGCTTCACAGGCTATCTGGTCTCTGGTAAACTCTTCAAATCAACTGTTGTAGCAAAGCAACCATAGACAATGCATAAATGAATAGACATGGCTGTCTTGCAGTAAAACTTTATTTACAAAAATAGATGTCCCCTGCTACAGTTTGATGTTAGTGGCCCCTGCACTAAACTATATTTAATTGTGTAAGGTGTTCTGTAAATAACGCTGATTGGTTCTGCTTTGAATAAGTTTGTTGGTGAGTTTTTGTATCTTTTATCAGTTGCTACATCTTGTTCCTGTCCTCCATGTTTCCACTTTAGCTATTTTCTCTCACTCTCACTTTCCTTACCCAATTTCCCTTAGCTTTAAAAAAAAACTGTGGTAAAATACACATACACAAAATTTACTATTTTAACCATTTTTAAGTGTACAGTTCGGTCGTGTAAAGTACTCTTACTTTTTTAAAGAACCCAGATAATTAAGCTTTATATGTAAAATGTGTGTACATAGGTCCTTTATGTATACAGAGGTCCTGAGTGAGTGAAGTTCATGGTCTTTATTATAGGAATTTAGGAAGACATCTATTTTAGCAACTCAAAAACTGAGAATTAGAGTTGGAAGTGACTTTAAAGGCATCCAATTCCACCTCATTTTAGATATTTTATAAACTGGCCACAGATATTAAATGACCTAACCAAGTTCATACATATTAGGGCTTATTTTGTTTTTTCATCTAACATTAGCAGATTAATAAAATACTTTATTGAATTGATTGCTTTTTTAGGTTTAGGATTGGAAGAGACCTTAAAAACCCATCTCCCCAGCTGATGTTTCTTTTTTCTCTTCTGTTATATTCCCTACAGGTTGTTATTCATCTCTGCTTGAATACTTCCTTAACAAGAGAGTCAGTCCTCTAGAAGGCAGCCCGTTCCATTTCCTGAGCTGTTTTGTTTTTTCTTATGTGTAGCTGAAGTTTGCCTTTGATTGACATCTACCTATATATATTTTAGTTATTTCAAAGAAGTCATCTCTAGTGTGGTAGATTGCAGTGATAGAATTCATATAATATCTATACTTTTACAACTAGAATAATTTATTAAGGATACTTGACTGACGGAGTACGTGTTGGGAGGACTAACAGACTTCCACGTTAGGAACTTGATCTGCCCAGATCCTCGTCTTCCCGTTGCAGACAGGCAGACGGCCCCCTTGGCTTAGACTTCTGAAGCTGTGCACGTGGACACATTGCCCTCAGCTGATATGCACAGCCTGGCTGCTTCCTCATGGAAAGCTGGCTTTTGTGCTTCTTGCTCTGGCTTGCTCTTGAATAAATTTCAGTACAGCCCAATCAAAACAGCAGCCCTAATTTAATATAATCTCATCTCGCTTTGTACAGGATGCCGTTTTAACCAGGCAGAACAACGATTTAGTCATCTAACATAAGTAATTCCCCTATTAGCATTTTGGCTAGAAAGTCTTCAATGTGTAAGGAGTCTCATCTTTGATTATTCTGAATGAACTCCAGGTATTCCTCCTAAAATGGAGTGCCAGCAACTGAGCACAGTTGGTATGGCATAGCAGGAAGAGTCTGGGACTAGGAATTAAGGACCGGCTTTCTAGGACTAATTCTAGTCCAACCACTCAAGCATTGTGTGACATTGGACATGTTGCTTGACTTTGAGACTCTGTCCTTATCTGTAAATTGGGGACAGTTTGCCCACTTTGCTTTAGGGAATGGGGTTCTAAGATAAAACAACAGAAAGTCCTTTTTTAACAGTAAATCCTTAAAAGACATAAGATTTTATTTTTAAATTCCACCAATAATTAGCGTTGGGGCAAAATGACTTGGAGGATAAGCAGATTTTATCTGTTTGTCCGACTTATAATGGTATGTGGTCAGCCACCGTCAATTCAACTTTCAACCTCACAGGTTTAATCTGCTCATTTGCTGGTGTTGATGGACACTTACTATCAGTCAGATCCCTCTGAATTCAAAATGATAAACTGATTTAAAAACAACTCCAGATATTTTTTTTCCTTTTCTCATTTTGCAGTTCTTATTAAAGAGTTGCTTTTCATTTTCATCCTTTCATTTGATAGTAGAGGTTTTTTCATTTACAAAATTTTGGACTGATGAAGGTGAGTTTGCAGTATTGCTCCTAATTACAAATTATAAATTTTCTTGATTTCTCCCACCCATCAAGGCAAAATTGAATGTTATTTTGTACTTCCTAATAGTTTTCTTACACTACTATCATAGTACTTGCCGCATTGCTGTAGTCTTGGCTCTCCTTCTAGATGGGAGCCTTACTTTATTCATCTTTATATCCCCATGCTTGGCACATAATAGGCTGTATAAGAAAAATAAAAAACTTAGTGATGCAGCCAGCGCATGCTAAAAGAGTATAGCAAATCTGGTTGGGGAAAACCCTTTGAAATGATGGGAATGATTATTGATCTCTTAAAGGTTTAGGAAGAGAAAGGTTATAGACAGAAGGCATATATAGGTAAAAAATAAAAGTGCGATAGCAGGACTTATTTACAGGTCAGTGAGTCTAGTCAATTACATTGGTGAATTATAAGTGATAAATTAGACATAGATTGTACAGAGCCAGATTATAGAGAACTGAATACCAGACTGAGGAGTTTTAATTGTCCTTTGGTATTGGGAAACTAGTTGATCAGTAAAATAAATAAAGAGAGTGCCTCTTTTCATGTTGCAGAGGTTGGCCCTGAATTTAAACTCTATATGTAAATTTTCGAGGATGGTCTCCTGATTTTATTGGTTGATTTATATAGATCTCTCTCAACTCTGAAAATTAGGTATTTTAACAGCTCATATGTAGAAACAGGCACCTTAATTCATATATTCTGTGCTCCGGCTGTTTGCTGTTCTTTGTAAACACCCAGTGAATGCTTACCTTCATGGCTTTGGTGGTTTTGTTTCCTTTGCTGGAAATTGCTTTCTGTTGCCGTGTTTCCAGCTCCTACCCATCTTTCAAATCCAGCTCAAGTTCCACCTCCTCTAGAAAAGCTTTACCCTGTTGGTCCGCAGTGAAGTAATTTTTCAGTGATTGGATCCCATAGTTCGTTTCTTGTAAGTCCTTGTTATGTACATCTTCTCTTTCCCTCTTAGACTGTAAGCAATGGCTAACATAATGCTGTACATATTTTAGATGCCAGTTAACTACGTGGGATTTTTCTTTTTCATTTTTTTAAAGAAAGCATTTTTATTTTTTAGGCAAGTATTTTATGAGGGTAAAGTAGGGGAAGGAATGGGTAAAAGAAGGAACAAAATAATGGTGAAAAGATCTTAAAGGCAGAAATTAGAAAGGAAATGAGGTAGAATAAAAGGAAAGGAATGAAAAGGTATGCAACAAGGATTTTTCTTTGAATTTGCTAATCTTCTATGTACGTCCTGTTTCAGTTGCTGAGTGTCATAACCATTTTATGTTTTTCCCTGGGGAATCTGGAGGGCTTATTTGAGTTTATCAATAATTGTTGATGTTACAATTTGAAAGCCTGCTATAATCTTATTTTTTTGTCATTAAGACTTAAATACTTCTCAAGGATTTCCTAGTTAATATTTAGTTACTGAAAACTATAGTTTTTTTAGCTTTTAAATTTTAATAGTAAAATAGATTATTGTGAAACATTGCCACAAAGCCATATTAAATGTGGGGAGAGAAAGGGGAGTAATATCAAGGAAGATCTCTGGAGTACTGACTGTTTCAGAGTTTGAGGAGAATCTTTGCCTTTGTACGTTCACCATACTGTTGAAGCAAACTCATTCTCAGCTCAGAGCCTGAGCTTTTAAATGCTGAGATAGGTAGTGCTTTCTTTTTATCAATTTTGACCGTTTATTTTGTGGGCATATTTTTTAGAGATGACTTAAATCTCTCTAGATAAAAATCAATCTCTTGTCCAAAAGCAAGTAAATATTTACCTTTTTGGCGTGCTGTGATAATAACATGGTTATTTTAATTTTTTTGCACTATGTACCATAAGCTAAAGAAGTGTCTATTTTATGTTATTTGCATAGCTTTTAGGCAAAGCAAATACCATTTACTGGTGTGATAAATAGATAGAAAGCTTATTCTGCAGTTTTTTAAAGTGATAAACTACCACTATCTGAAGTTTATTTGACAAATCATTTTCTGTAAATAATTGGTATGTTATTTTCCACTGATTTTTTGACAGCTGGCTCAATTTTTCTTTAAATATTAAGTCGTCATTGTTGTTGAACACTGTTCAATGGTTTTAGATCAGGGTAAGACTTAGAAAAATTGTACCTTATAAAAGTAATAACTAGCTAGTAAGTTTGAGAGCCAGTATACTATAGTGGTAAATAATTTGGACTATGGATCCAGAGAAACGGGTTCTAAATACATCTCTGCTGCTGTGCAGTCTTGGGACGTTTCTTAACCCTTTTGAGCCTCTGTTTCCTTATCTGTGAAATGGGGATAGGGTCGTTCATTTTTTTCAACAAATGATAAATTTATTGAGCTTCTACTCTGTACCAGGAACCATACTATATTTTGGATAATAATAGTACCTTCTGTCATAAGATCATTGGAGGGATTAAATTCGAATGCATGTAAAACACTTAGCAGAGTATTTAGAACATAAATGATGAATAAATTTTAGCTCTTATTATTAAAATATCCCAAATACATTTTTAAAAGTTCTGTAAGAGCCAAAATTGTTTCAGGGAATAATTATATCTCCAGGGTATGTCATTAAATTATGATAATCCTATGTGTTAGTTTTTTAAAAACACTGTCATGAAATTCATATATTTTAAGGTTGACTCTAAAAACTAAAAGTTGGTGAGGTGTAACAGCTTTGAGAACAAGTATAAATGATATTAATGCCAACATTAGTGTTTCTTTTAGGAGAAATTTTATATGTGCGTGTATAAATGTACATGCTGTGAACTCTATATTCTGTCTTTTAGGGTAGAAATATGTGGACCACTAGGGACGTAATTATATTAGGACATAATTACATACATGTGGTATTTTTTTTTAGACTTTTTTTTTTTTTTTGAGGAAGATTGGCCCTGAGCTAACATCTGTTGCCAGTCTTCCTCTTTTTTCCCCCAAAGCCTCAGTACATAGTTGTATATCCTAGTTGTAGGTCCTTCTAGTTCTTCTATGTGGGACCCTGCCTCAGCATGGCTTGATGAGTGGTGAGTAGGTCCATGCCCAGGATCCGAACCGGCGAACCCTGGGGCCACCAAAGCAGTGCACGTGAACCTAACTGCTATGCCACCGGGCCAGCCCCTAAATACATGTGGTCTTATTAAAGTATGGAACTATTATGTAATCTTTGGGTAATCCAGGAAATATTTAGACACCTAGAAAAGCTCTCTTTAACAGTATAAAAACACTATTTTAAACAGACTTATGCTGTGTGACAGTTTATTTTACAAAAGTAATGTATACAATTTTCCTATAAAAGTTGCCATTAACATATAGCTAGTCCAGAATTGACTATATTAAGTTCTGAATTTAAGAAAATGAGTATTCCCTCCTTCCTTTCTCTTATTTTCTCTCTTGCTTTATTGAAACACAGGTAAAGTTCTTTCCAGAATATTTTATACATACACACGTATAATTATATACATATACACATGTATATATTTCCCTCTCCCATTTTAATAAATAGTGATGGATGAGGAAGAGACTGGTCTGCCTTAGTTCTGTTATCTTTATTACTGTAATACTTATGACAGTCATTGATGTTCAGAATAATGAAATGTGTTAATTTTAGTTTCAGAGCCAAAAAAAGACATTTAATAGGTTCATTATAGTTTGTTTACTTGAAAGCTTTTCAATGGCTAGGAAAAAATTTCTTTCTTGTTTGAAAGTTTGGTTAATTATAGCATCTTATTTTACTTGTTGATTAGCTAATTAAGATTTTGATGTATTTTTTATGGTGAAATTTTTATTCTAACAGTTTTTGTGATTTATGGCATTTGATCTGTATATGTAAGCCTAGATCACTTTAGAAATAATAACCACAGCTACCATCAATTGAGTACTTACTCTGCCAGGCAGTGTTAAGGTATTGAATGCATTGAGTCAGTTGATCCTCACAACAACCCTGTGAGGTAGGTGCTATTATCTCCCTTTCTCAGATGAGGAAACGGAATCACAGAAAGGTTAATTAATTTACCTAAGATGACTCAGTAAGTATTATAGCCAGGATTCAAGAACTTGTGTGCTAGTCTTTACTGTCCAGTAGTTAATTGCTGTCTCACCCAGATTTTACAATCAGGTTAACTATTTGAATAATATATAAATAAAGTCGTATTAGAAAACCACAACAACAGAACAAAGTGTTGACTCTTACATGAACATTTGTTGAGCTCTATAAATAGTATTGGGTGATTGTATTAGACCGTACAGGAAGTTATCACCATAACAGATGGCTAGGCATTAGCACCACTAGAAATGGTAATCAAGATTTCAAAACCTGGGGTTAAAAAATATCTCTATTCATTAATGAATAATTTTTTACCTTTTTTTTCAGTGTGGTTTCAGTAATACTGATTTGGTTTTGGTAAATCAGCATTTATTATGGCAGTAGTCTTGATGAGTAGATCAGCTCAGCTGTAGTCTGGTTCAATGATTATTTAATAATAGATGTTGCTAAAGTCTTGTTCACACAAGGATTAATTTTGTCTTCTTTTTCCTCCTGTAGTAAAATAAAACAGGGTCTGTTACCTAGCTTGGAAGATTTGCTGTTCTATACAATTGCGGAAGGACAAGAGAAAATACCTGTTCATAAATTTATTACAGTAAGTTTTTATATTTTTCTATCTTAACTTTTTAAAAATCAGTAATACTGAATCAGTAATATAGTGATACTGAAATGTAGTTTTAAAGGTCATCTGACATGTCGATTCTGACTGACACTGTTTCTCTTATTATGTTTTCAAATTTTCATCATGCTCATTTCAAGGTAATCAGTGAAAGAAAATGAAAGAAACAATGAGAAACTTGTCCAGAAAGTGGGTAATAGTAACACTAAAATGCCATATACATATTCAGGTCTTGGGTGGAAGTTTTTATATACAGAAATAAAAACTTGTAGTTGGAATAAGCATATACATCATTTGCACTATGTATTTACAAACTCTTATTTTTTTAAAAACAGGCACTCAAATCTACAGGATTGCGAACGTCTGATCCCAGGTTGAAAGAGTGTATGGATATGTTAAGATTAACTCTTCAAACAACATCAGATGGTGTCATGCTAGACAAAGATCTTTTTAAAAAGTAAAAATTTCTGCCAAACCTTTAATGGTGATTTGCTATGCTATATGGTGATTTTTCTCTTAAAACAAAATTGTGTCTTTGAAGGCCAGTGCTTCCTGTGTAACTGAAAAAAAAAGAGGGAGGATTTAGAAACATCAATTGTTTGAAGAACTGGTGCACGTTAAGGTTCTATAGTACACGGGCTGAGAGTATACTTTCTTTGAAACTGCTCTAAGGAAATGTAGCCATGGATGTTTCTAATTTACGGTACCTGGCGGTTGGGTTGAGTTTGAATAGAGCACACACTTTGTCCTGTCATGGCTTAAATTGATCTCTAGTTCATCTGCATGTCTTGCAGGCTTTCTCAGCATGGTCTCTGTTCTTTTCTACGAGGTGATTTAGATGACATCATAAAATGAGAAGGCTTCAGACAATCTGTATTCCTTAGGTTTATATGTCTACATTGTCTGCTTCTCTCCTCTCTTCAGACAGGCTTTTGACTATTTTCATTTCCCTCAAAATACTTAAAAACTAAAGACAGCTTGGAGATTAATGCCTTGATTTGGTTGAGTGAGAATATTTATTTAGACTTTCCTATATTTGCCTATCTTTTTATTACTTATCTTCATTAATGTGTTCCTGCTAGTCTGATTACTTAATAATTTAGTGGATAGCATGTTTGTAATGGATCCCAAAGAGGTAAATGGCATTTTAAACTACTAATAGTTAAGTGAAAACTAGTATAGAACTATAAACACTACTGTAAGACATTGGCTTTTCCCAGACCATAGACTTAAGTTGAGATAGATCCAAAGAGTTCCAGCATTTACCTTGAAAATTTATCTATATGTGTGTATATGTATTTTTCTTTTTCTTTTATTGTCTTTTGGGGGCTGGATGATTTGTTCTAGTTATCTCCTGGGAATATCCTGGAGTTTTAAGTCATCTGAAGCTATAAGTATTTATCTGAGGTCTTCCAAAGTTTCCTGGCATGCTGTGATGCACTGCTGACAGTTTTGGATTCTTGTCTTTTCACCACAAGGTTCTTAATTCTGTTAACTCAGCTGACTTTGTAAAGTGTAGATTTTAGGTCCATGTTGGAATTGGTGTTAGAAATTTTGAGTCTTCAGAACCAGTTTCTTTGTGGAGGGAAGGAAATCATTTCTAGGTAGCATTGCCTTTGCAGTAGGATTATTTTATTTTTAGTGTTCATGAACTATCTGTGCAAAGTATTCTTGATTATGGTGCCTTTTGGGGAGTTACTTTGGCATATCTGAGAATGAAGTCAAAGAGATGGTAGGTAGATCTGTTGATAATAGGTATGAGGAATTGCTTTGGAATTTTAAGTGAAAGCAGTATTTTACATCTTTTTAGTACTGTTTAAAATTTTTTTTGGTTTTATAAACACGTTGCTATGTTTAAATATGAACTTAAAAGTAATTTAAATATATGATTATGAAGCCAGGAAACATAATCATAAAATTTTCTACCCATAATTATATTTAAAAAAATAACAGTTACCATTATTTTAAACGCTAATCCAATTTTTTAAAAAATTGATGATTGTAATACAGGCAGTGCCCAACTTGACAAATGCTTAGTGGTATAGATGAGCAGGCAGTGGAAAAGTCTAAGTCTATAGGCATAGTGATTTCTCTTTTCATCCCTAGAATGAAGTGATTCAAAACCTTTTAACCTTTTTAGGTCACCTAAAAAGGTGATAAAAATTTCTCTGATTGCTCCAGAGAAATTCTTTCTCTGTTTTCAAAATAAGAGATTTTCTAGTTAGTGTTGACAGAAATACATCATCTTGCCTCCAGGCAGGTGGGAGGGAGATGTTACAATGGAATTCATTTTCCCAGAGAAATAATATATAAAGGTGGATAGGTTTAGTTGAAGTCAGTGTGTTGATATTTTACCTAAAATACATTGTTGGTTGATATATTTATCCTTTCAGGATAATCTGAGAAACAGCTATTATGTATGACAGTTTTTTTTAAATGGGAAAATGAGTTCTAAGCATACATTTTGGAGCATATTTCTATTTGTAAGTTGGAGACTGCCTGTACCCATCTAGATATCAATTTTTTTAATTGATTGTTTTTAATTGATTGTTTTTAATGCCAATAATCCTTAAAACTAATAGAAGTAGAAAATTTGTGTTGAAAACCAATGCCTTACTTATTATTCATGCATTTTTAACCATATAAATATTAGAACTATTTTTATGTGTGATCATTATTTTTTGGTTTTTCCTGTTTTGGGGAAAAATAAGTGGTAGTCGTTGCATTTGTATATTGTTTGATTTTCTTAAAAAATTCATATCCATTATGTTATTTTGCTAATGAAAAATCGTATGTGAGATATTTTATAAAACATTGATGTGCATTACAGTTGTTAATCATAAACGCTTAAGTAAAGAAGGAAAGAAAAATGATTATCATTCCCAGTTTACAGATGAGAAAACTGAACAAAGCATGAGAAAGATGTGACTTCCTGAAATGCATAAGCAGTTGCTCCTCAGAATTCATTTTATATGACTTCTAATTTTCTAGTTAGATTTGTGACATCTGTAATATAATAACTCTCGAGAAGAGCCTTATTGTTTGGAATGCTCATCAGTGTGCAGTTAGACACTCTTCTGAGTGGCATGATTGCCTTTGTTGGCCAGTAATTCACCAGTGAAGGTTGTTACCACAGCTTTACCGGTCCTTTCTGATAGAGCAAAAAAAACCCTGTTTCACTGAGTGTACAATTTTGTTAATTGTAAAACCTCCTTATAAAAGTTCTGATTTTAAATAGTTAAATAGTAGTAGGTTGAGAATTTAAATTTGTTTGTCAGTCCTCATATTTTCTCACATATAACTTCTTGAAAAATGAGGATGTAGATTTTTTTGATACAGATACAGTGAATGAAGATCAGGAATTGTGAACTTTTTTCTGCTGATAAATGTGTTCTTTGGTATTTCTTGCAACTCTTATATGTGCAAGTTGAATTGTTGTTTGAAACATATTAAATATTAAGTCAGTGGCAAAACTTGATATTTTTTAGATTAACATTGAAACTATTAGAAAACAATTTATCGAAGTTTATTGAAGTAAATATTTGTTATCTCTGGGATGTCAATTATTTCTGTGTCTATAAGTTAATAATGGAAATTAGGACTGTAATTTTTTCATGTTATAAAGTGGTGTACATCTTTATCACTGAGAACAACCTATTTTATTTTAAATCAGTGCTTTAATTTTATGTTGACCAAGTGAGTATGTATCCTGAAATTTTTTAATAATTAAAATGTGATATCTGGCTTTTAATTTTAATTTGATGTTTCATTTAGAACAACTTGAATTAAAATATTGAGATATAAAAATTTCTCATTTACTATGTACTGAAAAAGAAATACTGTCTACTCCCATTTCTCCATTTATACAAGTTATTTACTTGCAAGTTATTCATAGAGTTTTCTTATCTGTAAAGTGGGGAAATCATCCTTCTCAAAGGGTTTTGAGGGTTAAACAGGATGAATAGTACTTGAAACTTAGTACTTTTTTAAAAAATGCCAATTTGGGTTTTTTTCTCTTCCCCAAAGAAGCTGCTAATATAGTATCACATCACTTACCTGTGAGGAATCTAATTACATAAATAACCTCCCATAGTTAATGGTTTGACTTTAATACTCCAGTTATACACATTTGGCTTTTTGTCTGTTAAGGGCTTAGTCTTAAATTTGTATTATGACTTGATGCTTATATCTAGCAGGTCTTCGTTTATCAATTAAGTATTCTATTACTGAATTACTGAGACTCTTAAGAAGATGAGCTTAGAGTATATGGTTGGCTGTAACCTATTTATAAAACTCTTCTTTAAGATTACATTAGTATATTGATTTTCTGGGTTAAATCTTTTTTAGAACAAAGCAGAATATTGGTTTAAATCATTAGATTTCATGCTACATGGCTTACCATATCTTTTAAACAGTTTTTAAGAAGGAAACATTTTTATTCTACAATGTATTATGTATCTTACAGTGAGTAGAATAATGTAATTTAACATTTTTGGTGATTCAAATAATATAAAATTAATTATACTGCTTTATATACAGTTTTCTTTAAAATTATTTATTATTTCTACAAGCATTTTAATAAGTACTTCATTTAAGAGACAAATTAATCAGATTAAATAAATTTATTTTATCTCCATTTTGTTAGCTTAGAAATGCAAATTTTTCAAAATGTAATTCAGGAAAAATATGTTAAAATACAAAATGTTTAGGTTTTATGTGAAATACGAGTAGTAGTTATATAGGAACTAGGGGATATATATCTGAGGTTACTTAATGGAAAAATAAACAGGATCTCAAGTATGACATATTGGAATCTGATTTTTGTTAACCAGATGTCATGATGAATGCTTATCAACTGTGGTAGGCTAAGAAACTTGTTTTTAGGTGGTCTTAATACTTAACTTGGTGGAATGCTCTGCTCTTTTAATCTTGGACACAATTTTTAGGCAATCTAATTTATTTCTTTAACTTGTTCAACAGCTTATAAGCAATTGCATGAAAGGCTGCTTGAAGGAAAGAAAATAATATGGAAAGAGTATAATTCATAGAATTTAGTTTGTTTTATAAGAGGATGAATTTCTCATTGTTTAAATATTCTCCTAATTAATATTGTTATTACCAAATACTAATATTTGAAAGATACCCAGTCTATTAATTTTTTTCTCACATTTCACAGATGTGTTCAAAGCAACATTGTTTTGTTGACGCAAGCGTTTAGAAGAAAATTTGTCATTCCTGACTTTATGTCTTTTACGTCACACATCGATGAGTTATATGAAAGTGCTAAAAAGCAGTCTGGAGGAAAGGTAATGTTTTTGATGTGAATATTTTTCAAAACCAATTCATAAATTCAGCTCAACTTGTGGTATAGAGAGTAAAATTGTATAGTTTTCTTAAGACATTTAAGTGAAGTGACTGGTTTAAGTGCTTTTAAAATATTTTAAATATTGTTATTTTAGCTAAAAATAAATCTACGTTTAAGAATTCTTTTTGATTTTCAGATGATTGAGATGGCTTTTAAATCTTTAATAAAAAAAGTAACTTTATTGGGAATTTCTGCAGATATGATATACTTGAACATTAAATAAAATGTTTCCAGTTTTAAAAAATCCTCTAAATAATATTAAGAGCTATTTTGTTTCTTCTTCAGATTGAAAGTTTTTAGATAATAAAACCCTACCAGCATGACCCTGACTAAAGAAGTTCTCTATTTCTTTGCCCTGAAAAAACAAGTCAAGTCCTAGCTCCTCTTTTAGACTCTGCTTTTCTAAGGAGAAAGAATGCATTAGACAAAAGAGGGATGATGGAGACTGAGAGAAGTCACTTAGATCTCTCAGCTGTAATCCTCATGTCTGTTGTGCTCTTAGTTTTTATGCGTATTGTTATGAAAGACTGCAAAGCCACCCCAAGCACTATACAATAACTATTCATTGGTGGAAGCTAAATTGAGATAAATTTTTTGGTAGAAGAAAATATTATTTGCCTATATTATATCTGTTCATTTGTTTCCAATATTTTGGATAGGTTGCAGATTATATTCCTCAACTAGCCAAGTTCAGTCCTGATTTGTGGGGTGTATCCGTTTGTACGGTAGATGGACAGAGGTAAGTTTATTTCAAATTCATGAAAACAGACTCTCAGCCTTAAATTTTGCATAAAGTGAGCAGGAGGTAGAGAGGAGCATCTTCTATAATGGAAATTAACTCTAATATGACATAAATTCAAGAAGGTAAATAAGTTTATATTTTAATTTAGTTTTTAAAAAACTCAACTGAAACAATTTATACTAAACAATTTATACTAAATTTTATGGTGCATTTCATCTAATTCATCTAATTCACAGTTGTAGTCTTGTTATTTGAGTATTTATTATTCAAGTACCTGCAATTACAAATTTGCTTAGGAAAAGCAGACTTAAGCAAAACATGGAATTATTCACTAATGAACTGACCACCAGTAAAATTAGTTCCCATTTCTCAACTTAACTTTGGTTACCAAGCCTGTGGTTATTTTGTTCCTCATGCTCTTGATATGATTAGCATGATAGTTATGACAATACAGTGTAATATAGTCATATGCTGCATAACGATGTTTTGGTCAACAGCGGACTGCGTATGTGATGGTGGTCCCATAAGATTAGTACCATATAGCCTAGGTGTGTAGTAGGCTACACCATCTAGATTTGTGTAAATACACTCTATGATGTTTGCACAATGATGAAATTGCCTGACAATTCGTTTCTTAGAACATATCCCCATCGTTAAGCAAAGCACGGCTGTACAGTAGTCCCCTCATACCAGTGGTTTCAGTTACCTGTGGTCAACCATGGTCAGAAAATATTATATGGAAAATTCCAGAAATAAACAATTCATAAGTTTTAAATTGCACGTTGTTCCGAGTAGCATGATGAAATCTCTCACCATCCCACTCCATCCAGCCTGGATGTGAATCATCCCTTGTATATGCTACCTGCCCTTTAGTCACTTAGTAACCATCTCAGTTAGATTGACTGTCGTGGTATCTCAGTGTTTGTGTTCAAGTAATCCTTATTTTACTTAATAATGTCCCCAAAGCGCGAGAGTAGTGATGCTGGCAATTTGGATATGCTAAAGAGAAGCTGTAAAGTGCTTCCTTTAAGTGAAAAGGTGAAAGTTCTCGACTTAATAAGGAAAGAAAAAAATTATATGCTGAGGTTGCTAGGCTCTATGGTAAGAACAAACCTTCTATCCATAAAATTGTGAAGAAGGAGAAAGAAATTCCTGCTGGTTTTGCTGTTGCACTTCAGACTGCAAAAGTCATGGCCACAGTGCATGATAAGTGCTTAATTAAGATGGAAAAGGCATTAAATTTGTACAATAAGGTATTTTGAGAGAGGGAGAGAGAGACCGCATTCACATAACTTTTATTACAGTATATTGTTATAATTATTCTATTTTATTAGTTATTGCTGTTAATCTCTTACTGTGCCTAATTTATAAATTAAACTTTATCATCATGTATGTATAGGAAAAAACATAGCATATATAGGGTTTGGTACTATCTGCAGTTTAAGGCGTCCACTGGAGATCTTGAAAAGTATCCCCCCTTGGATAAAGAGGGACTCCTTTATTGTCTATTACCCATCAGTCATTTGCAAAATGAAAAGTCATTTGCAAAACATGCTGGATTTCCCGAAGTCCATGAAAGTGATCTTTGGGAAGTTCTCACACTGCAGGCACAGACACTGACATACAAGGATCTAGCAGAATAATTAGAAGGGGATAATGGTGTGAGAGCACTTCCAAGAGAATGATTTCGTTTTCAAAATCAGTGAATTAAGAGAAGCCCTTGGAAAAATGGATCAAGTTCTGAAATATTTTTTCAAGAATGGCTCTTTTTATTGTGCTGTGAGACATAAAGATTTATCATGTTGTAATTTGGTTTTGTCAGTCTGAAAAATTATGCCAAAAAGGAAAAATCAGTATTTTTTACTCTTTTGAAGACTCAGCTCAGAGGTATAATCTTTCTCTTTTTTTGTTTTTTACTAAGGTAATTATTTCTTTTTTAATGAAAATATAACTTACATAAAATAAGGTGTAACAACTTCTAAGTGTATACAGTTTGGTGAATTTTTATCAGAGATGTAATTTTATCCTAAATTTTGTTGAAACTACACGTCATTTAGCCTTATAATTTTAGGTTTTATTTTTCAAGATAATGTCCCAATTAGAGCTTTTCCTCCCTTTATTAAATTTTGATCTCTTAAGTGCCTTCAGTTTAAGGGATCTTTTTATTTTTTATTAATTAGCCTCCTCAAGTATTTACAGTAAAAAACATGATTTATCCCATTCATTCTTTCTGTGTGTGTGTGTGTGAGGAAGATCAGCCCTGAGCTAACATCCATGCCAATCTTCCTCTTTTTGCTGAGGAAAACTGGCCTTGGGCTAACATGTGTGCCTTATCTTTCTCCACTTTATGTGGGACTCCGCCACAGCATGGCCTGACAAGCAGTGCATCAGTGCGTGCCCGGAATCCATAAACCCCACCCCCCCCCTCCGCCCACCAGCAGCGGAGCTGCGTGCTTAACCGCTATGCCCCGGGCCGGCCCCTATCCCATTCATTCTTAAGATAAGGAATCTGAGGCCCAGAGTTCATATAATACTGGCAGAGGTGAAAGTAGCCCTAGGTCTCTTAACTTCTAGTCCATTGTTCTCTCCATTATGACAGGCTTTTATCCTCATCTGGACATGTAAAGTGTACTAAACACTTTGTGAGTTGAATTAAATGTTGGGTGCTATGAAAGGACACAGATACCTGAGGAGCCATGGCTTTATCCTTATGGAGCAAATTCCAGTCAGGAGTGATATTCCTGTTTTTGTATTTGGAGGAAATGGTTTATCATGTATTGGAAATTTTTTTTATATTTGGAGGAAATTATCATGTAATGCTTGCACACAGTTTTTCTCTTAAATATTCTCTGTGTGTAGAGATGATTCTTTTTACTTTTCTTATGTAGAGAATTTTAAAAGTTGACTTTGGACTAGAACGTATGTGTTTTTAAATCCAAAAGGAGTAAGGCAGGCTTTTGTAAGGTTTTAGAGTGATTTTCAAGCTGAAGTTATAGTTTGAATTACAAATTATTCATAAATTTGATAGGAAAAATATTATATACTTTTGTGCTAGATGTGTGTATTTATATACCATAATATACTTAGAAGTCAGGTGGCCCTCTGACATCTCTTTGCCCTCTGACATCTCTGTTAACCCCTGTTTGCCCAGGGTGGTAGTTAGTATGCCCAGTTTCACCATGGATGAGTTCACTCTGAATAAGTTAGTGTCTGTAATGTGTTGGGGCGTTGTTCGTGGCACCTTGGATACTTAAGCAAATAAAACAAAGATCTGCCCTTGTAAAGCTTATGTTATAATGAGGTCAGTCAGAAATTTTTCATTTTCAAACCTATTGTCTACTTCATGTGCATCCCAGTTTGGTAACATAGAAATCTTTCTTTTTGTTCTGTTGTTTGTCTTCATGGTTATAATGACCACCATTAGTGCCAGCTCTGTCAGGTTTGTAAAACTGGATGCTATTACTTTTAATGGGATTGGAATTGTGAGTAGATACAGTAACAAGACGCATTTATAGACAGGGTCTCAGAGAATGGTATTGAATCTAAATTGAGCTCAATTTAAAAACTAACCACAGTTTAGACATGGTTAAAGCTATGAGTAGAAACATGGTGACTAATTTCTAAAAGGGCTAGTTCATTTTATATGATTGAATGCAGATAGGAGTAAAGAGGGTCATACCCTCTGGCACTCAGAGGAAAATTTTTGCTTATTTATTATCTAATTTTGAACCATTCTGTTACCTGAGGACTTTAAGCTTTTGCCTATTTTTGCAGGATCCTTTTAAAAATAAATGTACTTAGATTTATTCTTTAATATCCAAGTAAACTTGTGATTGAATTATGAGAAAAGCTTTATAAATTAGATTAACATGTAAAAATAATAAATCATTCAGGGACGTTTCTTCCAGTTGATCTTAATTATTTTTTAAATCTGATTTTAAATAGGCATTCTATTGGAGATACCAAAGTTCCATTTTGTCTTCAGTCCTGTGTAAAACCTTTGAAATATGCCATTGCTGTTAATGATCTTGGAACAGAATATGTGCATCGATATGTTGGGAAAGAGCCAAGTGGATTAAGATTCAACAAACTGTTTTTAAATGAAGATGGTAAGAATTACATAAAAGTTGGTCAGAAAAAGAAATATTTCATTTTCCTATGTAAATCTATGTAGTTTTTTTATTTTTTTGAAGAAAATTAAAAGCATTCATACTTTTTTTCATTTGTCATGGAATTCTGTGAAACCTATAGGGATAGTTTAATCACCTAACTTTTTAAAATGGTTATTTTAGGCATCTCATACCACTGTAAAGTGGGCTAGGGAGAAGATGGGGGCAAGGAGTAAGATTTTCTCTTTATAACCACCTATAGGGGAATGTCTCGTAGTAAAATCTCACAGTGTCTGGGATTTACTTTAAAGTAATTCAGTGGAGTGTAGCTGGGAGTGCTGAGTGTGATTATTACTGTGTGTTGGCAATTATTGAAGCTAAATGATGGATACATGGGTGTTTCTATTCTATTCTTTCTACTTTTGTATATTGTATATATTTGAAAACTTCCATAGTAAGTTTTTATGGTGGCCCTGGTTGAGGTAATAAGTGTTTTTTAGTTTTTCTCTTTCATAACATTTGATATTTGAAAGAAATATCTTGTGTTAAATAGTTGGATAACTAACAAGTCTTATTACTCTATAGGAATCCAAAAGAAACGGGGAGGTCAAAGATAGTACTTTTGATCTGATAGAGATTTTAAATCTAAACACCAACCTCTGGGTTGGTTTCTATTTTTCAATCTTTCAGGCATATGCTAGGTTCTACGTTGTGTGATGAGTACCTAGAATTGAAGAAAGCAAGAGTGAAGAAATTCAGTGGTTGAAATAATGATTGTGAAAAATATACTTTTGTATTTTTTTTCTGCTGGATAAAAAAATGAAATGTGCCTTATACTCATTATCATTTTATTAGTTTTTTTAAATGAAATTATAAGACTGATATTTTCTTATGCTTCTCCTCCTATTTGTTTTGAGAGCAATTACATTTTCTTACCTATATTACCATAATCTTTCTATTCTGATGCTACAGTTGATTTTGTGGAGATTACCATAAACTGGCCACATAAGGACATCATATGAGAAGTACCTTATGTATTAAACTCACTGACATCCAGATTTTATATGGAAAGAATTAATTTTTGTTTTAACAAGATAAAACATTTTATAAGAAAAATTAATATTTTCCTATGTAAGGCAAAGTAGAATAATTTAGGTGGTTCTGTTGAATTGATTGATTTTGAGAGAGGTATTTAAAGAATAGAAATTAACCGATATGGGAATTTGAATATGAAGAAGTATTTCAGAAACAAAAAGTAAATAAAATGGGCTTGGGTTAAATAACTTAACCTTACAAGTAATACATTTTTTGCCATGTACATTTATGATTTTAGAAATTATGATTTATTGACACTGTAGTCTGTAAGAAAAAAATGATAAGAACTCAGGAATTTAGCACTGGTTTATAATAACTGAAATATGAAGTTTAACAAGAAGTTTTGCCTTGATATTCCCAAGCCTGAGCCAATACCAGAAGTCTTGGAAGTAATGGGAAAATGAAGGCCGCACTCCTTCCTGAGTTCTGCATAGGTTCTGTGCTCTAGAGTCTTGGTTTTAGACTACCCCAGCAAAAAGTAGTTTGTAGGTCTTTTTCATATTTAAAATTTCAAGAGTAGATTTATGGTGAAACTACATTTTGTGTATGTGCATGTGTGTCTGTGTATTTAGCATTACAAAATTAAAAAAATATATATTAATATTGTGCTAGCTTTATAAGACTGTAATGATAAACTAAGGTTAATATGAATATAATGAATAGATAAAGAAATTATAGTAGTTACTCTTTTAATATGAGTAGTTTTAAAATGCTTTATAGCATAAGAAGTTGTAGTCCTGTGGTGAGGAATTGGCTGATGTTTTCTATCACTATAAATCAAGAAGTAAATTACTTGATGGAGATCTCAATTTTGGAAACCACGATCTCATAGTGAAGTCGTTTTCTACCTTATAGTAGAAATTAGGTTAATCAACAGACATTTATATAGCCTTTTTCTCCAATATTGTTAACAACTATGAAGGGTACATGGGCCTTAGTTCTTGGATAACTTATCTAGCTAATACTAAAGAATACAGAAAACGATCACATACATCTAATACATGGGGAAAAAAGACAAACTCAAGCATTGCATACTGCTAATAATGTTATCTTACAAGTTTGTAATTGACAGAAGCCAAAATGTATATGTTGGTTTATATGTGTAGAGGATTTGAGAAAGAGGAGTTGAATTAATTTACATGGGGAAGACAGGAATGAATTGTATAGAAAGAACAAAGTTTGGGTGATTGAGCAAGTGGGCACTGCAGGATTAAACCGTATATAAAATATACTTGTATTGTTATATAGCCCTGTAAAATTCCAGTGTAATACCTAAAATATAAATATCCATATTAAACTGAACATAACTACTTTTTAGTTCTTTAGTACATGCATTAGCAAACTTTGACTTAGCATCAGTTATGAACTGCATCTTTGTAAAGTTTATATGCTTAGCAGTTTGAAAAGCTTTTTCTGGTGTAATATGAAAGAACTTTCTGTGTGTTTTTTTTGCCTTGGAGAGAATAAATACTTGTTAAAATGAAGCAGTTTTGTGCATTCTGGTTAAAACCATGCCCATAAATTTCAGATGTTGCCCATGTCCATTTTGTCATTATACCAAGTTAATGTATGTCATTACTTCAGGTAGTAGCCTTCATTAATTAGGTTAAGTGTTACTTCTGCTGTCATAAATATTTGTTAATTAAAAATTCTAAATTGAACTCTTAACTCTCCCTCCTACCTACGGCAGAGTAGATATCACAGTCATAGGTGTCAGACTGAGGTTTTAGACTGCAGTAATGCTGGTGTTATGTTATAATATCTCTGGTGTATTTCCAAACGTTCAGATGTCTGGCTTTTGAGTCAAAGGCAGAGTGAACAGTTGCTTACATCTGAAAATTGCTCTGTCATGCCGTGAAATGCTTTAGTGTTCTTTGAAAGAATCTCTTGAATGTAGCTTATGTAGTATTTGCAGAATATTTATGATTTAGAAAATATTAAATGCCCACATTTATGTGGTACCATGTGGATTACACTGCCTCCTAGGACCCTAGAGTCTAAACCTGATAATGTAAAAAAAAAACAAGAAAGGACAGATACATGAATATCTACACAAATACAAGTATAAACACATTTAGCATAGCTGGATTGCCATATTCTGCTTTCTGTCTGCGTGTGGTTTTTCTTTCAGGTGTATAATATAGGAGAATTTTTGTTTTTCAGCTTCCTCTTACTAGGTAGTATTTTTCTGTGCAGCAGTTGCTCATTTTGTGTGATCTCAGAGAAAGAAAACTTCTCTTAGTATAATATGGAATAGGTAAAATCTTGATTGTAATACTCAGATATTGTACTAAGTTTTCTTTTAACTTTTGGAAGTAGTATCATGGGTAATCCAAAATGCACAATGTTTAAAACATAGCTACTGAATCAAATTATTGATCTTATGTTGAGGAAAACTGGTAGACTGTGTTACCCAATTTTTTGTCTTTACTGATTTTTTTTTAATTAAAAATTTTTTAACAGCTTTATTGAGATATAATTCACATACCATATAATTCACCCATTTAAAGTGTACAATTCAGTGGCTTTTGGTATATTCATAGGGTTGTGCAACCATCACCACAGTCAACTTTGGGACACTTATCAACCCACAGAGATACCTCGTACACATTAACAGTCAGTATCCATTTCTCTTCTACCCTGGCAACTAGTAATCTACTTTCTGTCCTATAGATTTGCCTATTCTGGACATTTCATATAATATTTGGTTTTTTATGACTGGCATATTTTATTTAGCATAATGTTTTTAAGGTGCTTTCATGTTATAGCATGTATCAGTGCTTCATTTTTTTATTGCTGAATAATATTCCATTGTATGAGTAATAATGCCACATTTTGTTTATTCATTCATCAGTTGATAGGCCATTTGAGTTGTTTTTTACTTTTTTTGTTTTTTTGCTGAGATAGATTTGCCCTGAGCTAACATCCGCTGCCAGTCTTCCTCTTTTTGTTTTTTTTTGTATGTGAGCTGCCACTGCAGCATGGCCACTGACAGATGAGTGGTGTAGGTCCGTGCCTGGGAACCAAACCTAGGCCGCTGAAGCTGAGCACACTGAACTTAACCACTAGGCCACCGGGGCTGGCCCGTGTTTTTTACTTTTTGACTACTATCAATATTGCTACTGTGAACGTTTGTGTACAAGTTTTTGTGTACACGTATGCTTTTATTTCTCTTGGTTATTTACCTGGGAGTCAGATTGCTGGGTCATATGATAACTCTTTGTTTAACAATTTGAAGAACTGCCAGGCTGTTTTCCAGAGCTCAGAATTGTTTAGCTATAGACTCATCTCACAGAAGGTAACTTGCTTAAAATTCAAGGAGACTAATAATGAAGCAATACCTTATTTCTGCTCGATTTGTCAAGCTAGATAAGAATTTGTTCCCAAAGAAGTAAATCACTACCACAAACAGATAAATTAGGAATTATGCTTTCAAATAAATGTTTCAGTGCCCTAAGAGTTTTATGTTTGGTATTTGTGCCATGCTGTGAATGAGAAAGTAATCATCTGAGATTTGAAATTCTATTTATTGTAAAAATTAGGAGAAGAGGTAGGATTTTGGATGGATTTAAATTTTAGGTAATTTTTAAAATTATATAAGAAATATATCTTTATTGTCAGGAAATATAGAAAGCATAGAGAATACAATTTAAATCCCCTATGATCTTTTTATCCTATGTGTGTCACTTGTTAGTGTTTGTGTTTTATTTTTCTGCGTATGTATGTGTATATACATAAACACAAAAATAAAACACTTGACAAAAGCAAAATTGGGTTCACACTAGATGTGCTTTTTCCAAGGTGATTTTTAATAGTAATGTTATTTGAGAGCTTAAGGATATGCCAGGTACTTTTTAAGCATTTCATGTGTTTCAAGTCATTCAACTATTACAACTGGCTGAAGTGTCAGTGCTATTATTACCCAATTTACAGCTGGGAAAATTGAGGTACAGTGAAGTTCACTTACTTGCCAGGGGTCAAATAGCTAGTAAAGGGCAGAGTTAGGAGATTTGGATGTGCTCTTTCACTACTATTCACTGTCTTTCTCTACATGAATCTTTGTCTATATTATTATTATAGCAGCTTCCTAGAAGTGTATTACTGATTTGATATGTAAGAGACTTAAATGCATTCCTCTACTTCCACATTCCCCTACCCCCTCAAGAAAACCTATAACAATGGCTTACATAAAGAAAATAGATATATGTTCATGGGGAGTGCCTATGCGTCACAGAAAATATCATGTATTTGAAATAATGATATTGCTCTTATATTTTACAGATAAACCACACAATCCTATGGTAAATGCTGGAGCAATTGTTGTGACTTCATTAATAAAGGTAAAATGTTGACATTTCCTTTTAACCTAGTGAATTTTTTTAATAGCTAAGGCATAAAGATAAATCTTGGATTATTTATGTAGAACTGTGAAAAGTTTTCTTTTGGTGTTAAAAAAATAATCTTATGATATAATGTTAGAATTTTTATTTATTTCAAAATAAATGGTGTAATTTCAGGGGCAAAATTAAAAACAGATGACTCATTGTAAATTTCAACAGTTATTCTTGACCTGAAGATCTGGCAAAAATTCAAAAAGAAGCCTGCTGAACAATAGGCACAGAAGTTTTTCTTAAAGTTTTGATATTTTTTTCTTTCTCTTCCTTTTGGCTCTTCTAGAATGAACAGATGTAAACAGAATTAAAAGCATTTTACTGTTTAATGTTTGTCATCAGCACATGTAGGAACAAATGTTCTGATGCTGTGTGTTAAGACAAAGTACATTTACCCTTGAATAATTTCAAGTTCTTTGTACTTTCATGAGCTGTAATCACAATTTTCGTTTGAACTTTTCATTTATTTTCCTTAAATCATATCATAACTAAAATAAATAATACTTATTCCAATTATTAAGTTATATTATTTTTCTTATGCTTTAGTTTGCATTATGTTTTGATTTTTTTTTTTTTTAAGTGTCTGGTTTGCCTTAATAATTGGAAGCTCTAATGCTGTTTTGAAATAAGTATTTGAAAATGGTTCTATTGTGTGGTACTGTTTAGATTTTTAATTTTTAATTATAAATTTCGTTTATATTCAAATAAGTTTCATTTGTGTTTGGAACATTTATATACTTTCTTTAGTAAATCTGTCCCTATCTATTCTAAGCTTGAAAAAAAACATAACTATATGGCTTTGTAGATTTCTTACTGGGGATGGGATACCCTAGTTACACAAAGAATGTTTGAATATAAATTATGTCCTTGGCCCAATTCATAAAAATTCATCTAATTTGTATACTTGAAATTCTCTGTTAAGTTTCATGAATTTTATACGTTCATGAGAAAAAGCCTTTAAAATAGAAGATTACTATGTTAAGAATATGTATGTTTAGTTGCTGTTTTAGAGCAGATGCTTGGTAAGCATTGGCCCATTTAATCCTTGTAACTCTAGTAAGGTAGATATTATAGCCAAGTATTTTTTAGTGTAATTTTAATAACCTATTGAAATTTTCTTTGTGCCCATTATAACATCTAGTTATTCATGAGTGTTTTATGTAAGAGAAAAGTTGTCAGTTTAAGGTGAAAGAAATTGTTTATTTATTGTAGAAAATTATAATGTGAATACGTGCTAGGCACAGTCCTGCCTTCAGGTAGCTTACACTATAGTGTGGGGTGTACACAAGTAAATGGGCCCTTAGAATGAAATTCAATAAATACTGATGAGAGAAAAGTCTCATTAATATTTGTTCAGATTTGAAGAGTAACTTAAATTAGAGGTAAGGAAAGTAATGATAATACAATGTATGTGTTTAGTGCTTGATGAGAAAACCACTAGAATGGTTCTGAACCTTTTGAGGTCTTCTCAGAAAAATGTTCACATACCATGATTTTATGTAAACTTGAGGGAGTTCAGAGACCCTTTGAAGCTGATTTATGGATACCAGTTTAAGAACTCTTACACTGGAGAAAAATTAACATGGCATACCAATAGTATTTTCAAGAAAGAGCATATGTAAATGATTAATAGAAGCCTTCCTTAATTGCATGCAGTTAAACATCTTTTGTTTAGTGATTCATGAGTGTAATATACCACACTGAAATGCTGCATGTGGGAAACGCATGTCTGGTCATGCCACACTGTCACTTCATTAGTTTCACTTACTGTGTTCATTCACAAACCATAAACTATACATTGAGCCACATTAATATGAGCACTTAGAAACAGAGTTAAAAAAACACACATACACAACATGAGTGTGGTTCAGTGTCCAACAGTGCAAAAATTTAACTGAGTCATCTTGTATTTACAAATTTGATCAGTGGTTTTAAATTTATAAAAATTTTAAATTTACTGGCAAAGTTGGAAATGAGGCTTTGGGGTATGGTTCATATTTAAGATCACTTTCTTTGAATTTTTGTTTTGTTTTGTTTTTAGAAGGTGTTTCACAATTTTTTCTTTTTTTAATGAAGTTCATCTAAATATTGGAGGGGTAAGCCTGATATACCTCTGTGTAAAACTGCCCCAGAATGTAATACTTTTCTTAGACTCCTTTTTAAAAAGAATTCAGAACTCCTAAAAATACCTGTGTGTGATCTCTGAATAATATTTATGAATTGGTAATTGAAATTGAGGTAATAAAACCATAGGCGAAAGGTCTTCAGGCCCAGCCCTCTTATGTTATGTAGGTGCAGTGAGGAAACTGAGACTGATAGGCTCTAATAGCAGTAGAATTGGGCTTGAGCTAAATCTCCTGATTTTTTGTTTGCTGTTCATTAGAATTCACTCTGCCATATTTAATGTAGGTGTTTGCTATTTCTTTTGATGACATCTTTATCTTTACCTTGCATAGTTATATTGTCCAAAAAGCAGAAATTTTATTTTCTTAATTTTAACTTAATCAAAAGATACCAATTTGTTGGCTTAAAGTCACTTCTAATTTTCAGTGGGTGTATATAGTCATTCTTTGGACATTAGTCAGTGCTTGCTATCTGTAAGGAATTCGGCCTCTTCTCAAGGAGCTTGCATTTGAGTACCCAAAGCGTGGATATTTTACCATGGCTACCAGATTTGAATTCTATGTTTTAGCTCTTTTAGTTGATTTTTTTTTTCTTTCAAAATTCAAGACTTTATTATGGTGCTATTAAAACATTCTCCTCATGTTATTCCCCCTCCCACACACGCTCAAAAATTAAGTAGAGTCTTTAGTAAGACTCTTTATTTCGTAATTTTGTAGTATTGATATTTTTTCCTTGTAGGATTGGTGGTGATCCTCAGGAAATGGGGGAAGAGGCAAAGCAAATGTTCAAAAGGATTAGCAGATTGTGGAAAAAAGGAGGATTTGGACAGAAGGAACCTGTTGCATAAGTTCTTAACTTCTAAACTTATAGGAAAACTCCAATATTTAAAATTTTAAACAAAGCTATCTAGGTAAATACCTTCATAAAAACAAATGTCATTTTGTACTTAAAATGCACATAATTCAAAAAACCGTAAAGGTACTATACTTCCTCTCTTTTTCTGTATGGTAGCTACTGAATTTAAAAGAATACTTTCTGATGTAGTTTGTTTTATTTGATGATGATGATGTGGTTGCTTGATTTAAAGGAAAGAGTGAAAATAAATTTGAAAGGAGTGCAGTTATTCTGGATGAAATAGCAGTATCCTTATGTAATTTTTTTCTTTTCAGCGGTAAAAATTTCACCTAGTTTCAGTTTAAAAGTTAAGGTGTGGCGATAACTTGAGGGCTCGGGTGGGAAGATGAGGACAACTTATGACGAGATAATTGCCACACTTCTGCTTTTTTTATTTTAAAGGCAAAGAGTGAGTTATATTGTTTCTTCTTCTCTGTTTGTCTCTCTTTATTCTAGTAGTAGTTTACAGTTTTTGTCATTTGAAGAAGCTCAGTTTTTTTTAATCAGAAGTATTTTTGAATTGAAAAAATTGGAGTTTTTTTCTCTTTTTTTTAAAAACAATTTAATCATGCTCCATGAAAATCAAGACAAATTTAGTTAATTGTATGTAATGCTCAGTTTGGTTATGTTAGCAATAACCTGTTAAACTTGCTTATAAGCCATATTTTTAGGGCGGTTTCTGGCTCTGGGGAGCAGTGGATGATACCTTGGACTTGGCAACATTCGTAAGAAAGGATTATATTAGTTTATTTACTTCATGTTTACATTAGTTGATGTACCTGAGGTTTTTTAAAAGTAACTTTATTTTTAGGGTTAATCTATCAAAATACTAGATTTAAACATTTTTTTACCTATAATATCTATTTGAATATTCCAAGTATTTGGGTTTAAAGCATTTTCTCCAGCAAGATTAAACTAAAAGTATTTTATAAAATCATTTTCAGTTACCTCTTTTTGCCTCTTTCTTCTCTGATCTCTAATTTTCAATCGGCTTTTATACCTCCATACTTTATGAATGGAATCAAGTGATTTACTAATAAAATAACTCTAATTAATGTATTGACTTTAAATGAGTCATTTTTATATTAAATTTATTGGCAGATGTGTCCCTGTTAACAGTGATATTTTCACCTGTGTTACAATGTATAAGACATGATTCAACTCGTGAGTGTGTTGTAAAAACAGGCTATAAAAACACTCCAATATAGTTATATTAATTCTTTTAATAGCCAATGTTAAAACTCAGTGACTCTATCAAATTTTCATTTATAAACTTTTCTTCAAAGGAATGTAAATTTTTTAACGAGGTATATTTATAGAAAAATAAATTTGTATAATTTTCTAGTCTCAGGTCTGATGACTACCATTTTCAGGCAGACCACATGGTTTGCTTTTTAAAAGTCATTTGATGAATGAATTAGAAATTTTAGTAAATATATTTTATCCAATTTATTTTTTTAAGTTTTCCGACTGTACTTACTACAAATTACTGTTAACTTTTTCAAGATTAAAATAACATGATATCTAATAATGCTTGTGCAGTGAGTTAAAAACTGGGGATTTTTTCCCAAGAGATAAAGGGGCATTGATAGTTCTAAGACTATCAGTTTTCCAAATCTCAGTTTTCATATGTGCTTTTCTTAAAATAAATCTGCCTTTGGTTGAAGTTTCCTCCCATTTTTCAAAGGAGAGACATACTTCTCATGTGTCTCAAATTTTACTATGGTATACTGCTTCAGGTTGTAAAAATCTACTAAGTACCAGCAAAAGAGAACATTTTAAAATGTTGAAGTCACTGGTATTGAGAATGTGAATCACTATAATGACTGCGAACAAATCTCTTGTATACCAGGTTGTTTCCAGTTTTTGGTTTCAACAAAATGGAAAGAGGATCTAATTAAGAAGTTAGTTAATGAGAACATTAAGCATAACTTTTGAGGATAGATTACTATGTGACTTTTGCATGTAATGAGGTTGATGTGTAAAGAACTGAGTAACATTGCAGTCACAAAACCTTTTCTCTTTCCATCTCTTGTCAGCAAGATTTCTCAACTCATACAGCTGTAAAAATTCAAAATAGTAAGAGAATTAAACGCTTCCTTCTAGTAATAGAAAGTATCCACTAATAGATGAACTAATTAAAAAATCAATTACTATTTCAAAGAGGAAAGAAAGTATTCTAAAGGAACAATTTTGTAAGTTAGCGTGGGACATTATGGTGATTAGCAAATAAACATTTTTCCTTTAACATTTTATGAAAATTTTCAAATATATACAAAATAGAATAGTATAACCAGCCCCCATGTACCCATTCCTGGCTTCAATTTTTATAACATCTGTTCCTCTACCCCTCTGCACCCCACTACTGGATAATGATGATGGTTTTTTTACAGATTGCTTTTTGCTTTTGGAGGGGAGAATTTACTCTAGTTTATTTTGTATGTGTATGTGTGTTTTTTTCTAACATCTTTGCAGATAAACTTTATACTGTAACTTTTTCAAAATTAAAATAACATGACATCTTATAATTATTAGATCCTATATATATCCCTGGGGTACTTTCCAAGACATACAGGGGCAAATATATTTTGTTGACTTAAGTTAAATGCTATTTCCAGGGTAGATAGTAAGGACAAACATTAATCGAGTGCTTTTACATTTAAATGAGGAAGTTTTGGGGAGAGATTTTCTTGAGTCAACACAATCATCCAAATATTTTATTTTGCCTGTTTATATAATCTGCCTAGGACATTTCAAGTAGCTTACCCAAAAGGCTGTAGAATGATAGCCCATTGGTAAATATCAGTTGTTTCTTAAAAATAGCATAGGAGCAAAACTTAATTGTACTTGAATTTAGTAAGCTACAAAGTAGACCAAATGTGTGACCACAGTCTAGAGTTGAAAGATGTTTTTTTTTATTATTATTAAACATGACAGCTAAATCAAGTTTTGTATTAGTTTTATAGGGCACAGTTTAGGTCAGAGAATGAAAGTTCAATATAACTTGTTTATTTTACATTGATTAATTGTATAACCAGTTATTATCCATGTGACATCCCAATGCAAATGCTGACATCCTTTTCCAAAAGAGTTGTTTTTTTTGTGCTTTTTCAAAGGTTAAAAAGGTTTTTGTGGTTTAAATGTTGTTACATATTTTACAGCATTAGGATCTATGGAATATTTTGACAACTGCAACAGTTCAATGAAGTTGGTAATTTCTTCTTTTAATTATTTTTCATTGAACAGCTTTGGACTTACATTTCTACATTTTGATTTCTGGTGTATTATAAGGAAAGAAAACTTAAAATATGTCAAAGGACACTTTAGAGAAAATACGTAGATAGTGATTACAGTATGACTGTAGCTAAATTATCCTTATCTTGTTTAAGCTCTATTAATGCCTAATATTGATGAAACAGTGTGGTGTTCTTTCCGGCTACTGACTGTATGTGTGATTGGACATCCTTTCTCAAATAAATTGATCTGTAAGATTTCACAGATTATCGGCCACATCCTAATCCACTTGTAAAGTGGAGAATGACCCTGGCTTTATTCAATTAATAATACTCTGGTACAGATTTTCTCCCCATAATAAAATTTTAAAGTGTAATGTTTTGGATTGTTTGAGGGTAAAGTTAAAAAATTTTGTTTTTAAAACTTTAGTTGTCGAATTATTTTAAACCTGTTTTAAAAATTAGAGATGTATTGTTTCTATTGGGTGCATATCACCAATTAATACGTTTGATTTCAGATCTACAACTTACTGCTTTGTAAACTTCGCCGAGGTAAAATGAAACCATTTGGCTACTTGAACTGATCTGCGTTATAGGTTTTTCCTATTGACATTTGCAGTAGCTAACGTCAGAAATAGAAGTGATGAAACAATACATCTTCCATACTCTGAATTGGCATAATGCTAAATACAAATGTAGCTAATTTTTTAGACACTATGAAATATAATTTTTTTTAGTTCAGGTATTGTTATAACAAGTGAGATGTTAAAGGTAGGGCTTTCTCTATACTAGTAAAATCTATCCAGAATGTTTGCATATACTAGAATTATAAAAGATTAGTTAGTTTTGCAACATAACTCATTTTTCTAACTGTAATATTGGTTTAAAGTTATTTTAAAAATATGAATAGATTGTTCTTAAGTGAAAACCATGATTTATATATACTTAATTCTTTTCTAAGGGTGAAACTTTAAGTTTTTTAAAAATATGAAATTAAATAATTTAAATAACATACATTCTAGCAGATTGTGTGTTGTCAAGAAAGATAAGGGGACTTGGGGTAACTTGTTTAAATTCTGTAACTTTGGGTTGGGTTAAGATATACTTGAAATAAAGCATTCCCTTGGTAATTCAGATCCATTCTCAACAAATGGTGTTAATGAAAGAACATATAGAAAGTTTATGTAAATACTAAATTACTTGAGAAGTATTTCCTAGATTTAAAAGTACTAATGCACCATATATTAACTATAATGATAGCAGTTTGAAATTTTGATATTATATTCACTTAAAACTTATCTATGGTGGTGCCTATATTAACATATTTATGTCTCATTTATTTGCAGCAAGGAGTGAATAATGCTGAAAAATTTGACTATGTAAGTGCAATATAGAATTCAGTTTCCATGCTACATTCTTTATATATTGGTTTTTTGATTACTAATACTTTCTAATTTGGATTTATAGGTGATGCAGTTTTTGAATAAGATGGCTGGTAATGAATATGTTGGATTCAGTAATGCGACGTGAGTCTGATTTATGATTTCGGTGTTTATAATGGGTCAGGACGCTTTAAATTTATTTTAAAAATGTAGATTATAGAATTTTATTTTAAATACCGTTTTGTGACTCTCTACATATATGAAATATAATTTTATATATATGCACACACATACACTGTATTTAGAATTAATCTTTTCCCCCTTCTTGGTCCTAGGACTTACTTCAGTGAATAAATAATTACTTAAAATTTGGTCATTAGAGGGAAATGAATGATTTCTAAATTACCTGGAGGGGAATACTTAAAATGCTTTAAGTAGTTTTATAAACTTTTTATGGATAATCAAAATTAGAAGGGACGCCAAGTTTACCTCAAATTACTGGCATTATTCAGTTTTCTCTTTGCCTATAATACCTGTCTTACCTTTCTTAATCTGTGCCTGGCTAACTTGATTTTTACCCCAATTTTTTATTTTGAAATTTTCAAGTCTGCACAAAAGTTGAAAGAATAAATGATGAATATTTGGATATCTTTCACTTATATTTTCTGATTAATATTTTGTCTCATTTGCTTTTTCTCAACCTCTCTCTCTAGATGGACGGTTAAAAATATGTGTATCTCTACAGATGCGTATATGTACATATATGTAAATATACATGTATGTGGGTGGTTTTTTCCTGTACTGTTTGAAATTAAGTTGTAGACATCATGACACTTCACCCTTAAATAACTCAGCATGTGTATCCTAAGAATAAGGACATTTTCCTACATAACCACAATACCATCAACACACTTAAAAACATTGATTTTAAAATATCATGATATTAATCAATATGTAAATGTCCCAACTCTCCCCTAAATGCCTTTTATGGCCTTTTTTTTCTTAGGAGCTAATCAAGGTTCATGCATTACATTTGTTATATCTTTATTTTTTGTGAGGAAGATCAGCCCTGAGCTAGCATCCAACGCCAATCCTCCTCTTTTTGCTGAGGAAGATTGGCCCTGGGCTAACATCCATGCCCATCTTCCACTATTTTATATGGGATGCCACCACAGCATGGCTTGACAAGCGGTGCGTCAGTGCGTGCCCAGGATCCGAACCTACGAACCCCGGGCCGCCGAAGCGGAGTGCACGCACTTGACCTCTGCACCACCTGGCTGGCAGCAGTTATATCTTTTTAAAATAGAAAAGTCCCCCTGCCCTAGACCCTTGCTTTTTAAAATTTTATTTAATGGATTATTTTGAAGAGTGCCAACCAATTGTTTTATAGAGCAGGAATTAACTAACTTTTTCTGTGAAGGACCAGATAGTAAATATTTTAGACTTGTGGGCCATACAGTCCCTGATGCAATACTCAGTTCTCCCGTTTAAGTAGGGGAGCTGCCGTGGACAATATGAGGCTGTGTTCAAAAAACTTCATTTGTAGAAACAGGCAGCAGACTGGATGTGGCCCATGGGCTGTAGTGGATAGGCCCCGTTTTGAATAGGTCTGGTTGTTTCCTTGTGATTAGATAAAGCTTAAACAGTTTTGGCATGAATATTAACTAGGTGATGCTTTGTGCTTCATGTTTCAGAGGGCAAAAATTTTGAGGTTGTCTGCTTTACCAACTCTTATTCATCAGCTTAAGTATCTTCCATGAAGTTTTTCATGAATCTCATCTCACCTCTCTTCTGTGCTCTCACATTACCATATTTTATTGAACTTATTCTGTATCTCTCTTTGCCCTGTCATCACCATTAGACTTTGACCTTCTTAAGACCTGGATAGAAGACTTAAGACCTGGATAGAGTGTCTTCCAATTCATTTCTGTATTCCTGTTATCTGGCAGATAATAGGCACTTGATGTGGTGTTTGATGAACAGAATGCTAGGCACTGGGATAATTTCTGAGTAGTTAGTCCTCTTATCTATACTATGTTGATGTGTTTTTAAAAAGTATGGCAAGTTGACAAGTTTATTTCCAAGAACTTTTCCATATCCAACATTGTTTTTCTGACCACAGAAATATTAAAATATACAATTAGAAGGGGCTGTCCACCCATGATCAATAAATACAAAGAGTGTCATCCACAGTTCCTCTTTTATCAGCAGCCTACTGGACACTTGTAGGTTGAGCTCTCAAATGTACCACAAATTGAATCTGTCTAAATCAAAACTCATCTATTTCTTCCCAAACTGCTCTCTGCTGTAGGGATCCCCATGTCAGTTGATATTGCCATTTTTTCCATAGACTGTGTTAGAAATGTAGGCTTTGTACCAGACTTCACCCTGTTTATCCTCTTTCCCATCAGGTCAGAAGACTTGCCCAACTGCTCTCATGTTTGATCATACCTCTCCTTCCATTCCTGTCACCACTACCTGAGCTCAGGCTTCCTGTAGCTCTTGTTATAGTAGTGTCCTAATGACATCCCTCATCCTTTCTTTTTCCCCTTTCTAAACTGATGTCAGAGTTATCCTTCTGAAATGTAGATCTGACAAGGTAACGTTTGAAAGCCTTCAAGTTTTATTTTGTAGACAATCAGGAGCCATTACATTTTTTAGCACTTTCCAGTCTTAATAATTTGATGCCAGTCTCCTTTGTTAGTTTGCTGTTTCGCCGCTCTTCTTCATGAACCATATTTCCCAGATATATCAGAATATTGGCCATTCTTCAATGAAGTCCTGTCTTTAATACTTTTATGACTTTGTTCATGCTACATGATATTTGCCACCATCTAGACTTCCCCCTGAAATCTGTTAGTCCAGTAAATGCTGTAAGGCCCATTTCAAGTGACCCTCTTGCAGTGAAATTTCCATGGATTCCCTCAGTTGCAATTGACTATTTATTGTACTTTCGGGGGAGCCCGAGATTCCACAATTTTTTAGTATATTTTAATGGTGGAATATTTGATAACTTTAAAATTAGCTTGTTTATTTACAAAATATGAAGGAAGAAAGGGCCTAGTTTATGTCAGTCCTTTTACAGCTGAGAAAATTAAGGCTGAAAGAATTGTCATTTAAATGACTGCCCAAGGCCACATAGCTAGCCAGACAGAACTGGGACTGGAAGCCAGCAGTCTTGACTCCTGGGTCAGTGGTCTTTATACTGCACTTTGCCGTACAAATTAAACTACATTACAATCATACTTTTACAGAAAGTAAATAAATAGAGCAAATGTTTTTTTTCTTCTAGGTTTCAGTCTGAAAGAGAAAGTGGAGATCGAAATTTTGCAATAGGATATTACTTAAAAGAAAAAAAGGTTTTTAAATTTTGTTTATATTTCAAATAATTCTTTTATTTAAAGATGCATGCTAAGAACTCAACAGTAGCTTTTAAGCAACTACCTATTACTATTTAAGGTGCAGAAGTTTTTGCAAAACACTCTTGAGTTATTGTTATCAACGTGTTAATATTATTAAATCAGTTTGTTTCTGGCAGTATTCAAATATTTGACTAGTTATATTATTGCAAATTTTGCTTAAGGATTAGCCCATTTTTTCAAAAGTGTAATGCCTGACTATTGTTGATTACACTTGATTTTTAAATTTTAAGTGGCTGGTCCAGTAACTTGTTTTTTTGTCAGTTAAACTAGTATCTAGAAATCTGTATGTGATGTAATTTTGCTTTATTGTTCTTCATTATTTCATGTTTATACCCTTTTCTAGGTTATATGCTATTTTGTTGTCAAAATGAAATATTTATGTACATTTGAAATTTAATCTTCATGTATCTTTTACTTATGTGCATATTTTTTTTCCCTATGTGCCTATGTTTTTAATTGCCTTTCTGTTTTTTCAGTGTTTTCCAGAAGGCACAGACATGGTTGGTATATTAGACTTCTACTTCCAGGTAATGTACTTTAATATATGAATTGTGTATATAAATGTGTTTGTCACATTTTGCAGTATAGAGATGTTTCTGAAATCTTGGCTCTAGGCCAAGAGAAAATACATTTCCCACTGACTCTCAAAAAATGTCCTCATGAAAGACATTCTCATATCTCTGTCTCCTAAAAAGTCATGCGTCAGAATGTAGTAGAGAAAATTTTTTTCTGTAAAAACTTTCTATTTAAGAAGTGTCAGAAATAATGTACAGTTCCTGAAATTGGCTTCTCCTTATTATAAAGTGATCTCTGTCTTCTTAGCTTTTAAATTTTATTTGGAAGAGTTGTTTCTTTATTAGGGGGTTCATATTCAGCATTTTAAAGTGACAGTTTCTCAGTTTGTTTAGTTCATTTCTGCAGTGTCACATAGTAGATTTTCCTCTATGTTAGAGTAGCTCTCCATATTCGTGGGAAAGGGGGCCACTCACCTAATCTGCTGTGGTATAGAACTCAATTTAAGATAGCCTTCCTGGAGATCCCTCTCCTCCGCCCCATATTTTCAATTCACTTGTTACAGATTTAATATTTTTGGTGCCTCTGATGGGTCTATAAAGTAATAGGTCTATAAGCTACATAGTAACAAATCAATTATTGTTAATTTCTAGTCTACCATACATTTGCCTGTCTTTACTTTTGAAGGTGCTTTAATTTTAACCTCTACTAATCTTAAAAAATATATAAGGGAGGTTGATAATGAAGTAGATTTTGATGGAAGTCCAGGTCACAGTTTGTCATCTGCCCAACATGAAGAACTATGAATCCAGGCTATCAATATAAAATCAAGGTCTAAGCTGGCCACTTTTTAGCCATGTGACCTGATTTCAGTTACTGAGCCCTAGTTTCATAATCTGTAGCATATGCTTGCCTTAATTTTCTGCATTACATTGTAGATAACGTGAGATGATATGTGTGAAATTCCTTTGAGACTATTAAGTGTTCTATGAAATACAGTGTCATACTGGCTCTTATCCAGTAGCCCTTATTTTTTCCCTAGCCCATAAGAACTTCTTCCATATGTTAAAATTTTCTTATCCTTTGGTATACATATTTAACTTTGGCTATTACAGCATAGATGCTACGAATCTACTGTGAAATTTCTAAACTTCAGGGCAAAAATCAAGAGACAGCCATAGAAGCCTTACCTATTACTTTTTTGGAGAAGGGCTGCTTCTAATTAAACATCTCTCAGGGTATGAGGAAAGCACTCTTAAATTGGGATTTGTCAAATTAGGAGTATATCACCTTATGACGAACAAAATTCCAATTAATATTAAGTATAAATTGGGAAATGATCATTGGAATTTAAATCTTATTTGTTTTAGAAAGCCTTTCATGATTAAATCACCTTTATTATAAATCTTTGCTATCTGGGTCAGTATAGTAAGTAGATTCTCTAGTTTTGGGAAAATAGGGAAGAGGTTTTTGTATAAATAGGCAAAAGTGCAAGTCAGTCAAAAAGTGGCGCCTAGTCAGTTTCCTAATTCACTGTAGTTAATTAATTTCCCTTCTTGCTATTTCCAAACTCCTTTGTGCCTCTTGTAGATCCTGAAGTATGAGTGAGGAAAGTTTGTAAGTTGAGAACTCAGTCTTTTCTTCTTCTTCCCCTTTCCTACCTTCTCTTTCTCCTCTACTTGCCCCCCAGTTTTGGTTGCTGTTAATGAAAAATAAAATAGAGTGTTTTATTGTTTTTTTGTTTTATGGGTAAATTTAGGTTTGGTATAGTAAACTATTTCCATTAGTTTTTGATTATATTTAAATGCAAAAATTTCATCCTATGGTGTACCTGGACTTTGCATTTTTCATTCTTCGTAATATATCCAGCACCCATAGTCAATATCAAATGTTTGAATGTTAATAAATGACTGAAAAGGGAACATTTTGGTTTAGGCACACAGAGCATGCAGGCTAGAGCTGTCTGAGATTTCTCTTCCCTCAGTCCTTTGCGTGTCGCCAATTGGAGATGCTGAGCTTTGTTATAGGTGAACTGCCAGGCGTTTTAGCATGTTTTTTCTAAAGTGGCAATTTCACGTGTAGATGCTGTCTATCATGATACTGATGTATGTTGCTTTATCTTAAAAATATATCGGCTTCTTTTTCCCTGTTGATTTAAAAATAATTATGTTTGTGTATCCTACAGAAAGCATTAATATTTAAGCAACTGTGAATATCACATGGGGCAATTACAAATCTTAGTGCTTAGGGGCTGGCTCTTCCTATCCTAGTTTGGCCATTAAAAGACTGAATAACTGGGCAAATTAGGATAAACCTTAAAGGGGCTAGAACTTTGTTTAAATTAAAATCTTTGGAATATTATTGTTATATTAAAATGATCCCTTTGGAAGAAAGATTTCAGATCTCTATGAAATACTAGATAAAATAGATTATCTGAGAAGTCAACTGAAATACTAAAAATAATGTGGGCCTAAATTTTCAGAATTCAGTTTTTTCTTCCTTTTAGCTGTGCTCCATTGAAGTAACTTGTGAATCAGCCAGTGTGATGGCTGCGACACTGGCTAATGGTGGTTTCTGCCCAATTTCTGGTGAAAGAGTACTGAGCCCTGAGGCAGTTCGAAATACATTGAGTTTGATGCATTCCTGTGGCATGTATGATTTCTCAGGGCAATTTGCTTTCCATGTAAGTAACTGTTTAATCTTAATTTTCTCTGGCAAGAAACTAGTCTGGACTGGTTCTTGTGAAAAATGCAGTTTAAAATTTTTGTCTAAAGCTGTACATTAATTTTTGACAGAAAGGCTTGTTTTCAAGGTTAATTTGTTACAGAATTGGTGAAGAATAGAGTTAAGAAGTCTACCAGATGTTCTTAAGAACTTGCAGTTTAATTTTTAGAACCTTATCACTTCTACTTTTAAGGCATTCCAATGTACAAGGTTAGTAGAGGCTTTCTTCTAGTTGTTAATGTTTAGCATTATGGTGATTACGTGCCTCAAGAATTCCTTATAATGAGAAAGAGTGCATAATTGTAATGTTTAACGTCTTTGGTTACAGCCATAGATGTTTTAAAGGGCTTAAAGTATGTTAAAGTTAAAACTTAAAAATACACTGCTTTAAGCTCTGTTCTGCATTTGCCACTTGTGAAATGTATGGACTTTTCTTATGTTATTCTGCTTATGTCAACTTCTAATGCCCTAAAAATTTTTTTTATTTTGAAAATTTTAAAACATAGAAAAATAGATGCATTTAATGTTACCCATCACTCAACTTCAGTAATTATCAGTACATGACCATTCTTGTTTCATCTGTCTGTACACCTACTTCCCCCACCCTTGTCATAGTTCAGTATGTAATTCTAAATGATAAGGACTCAAAAAAACTTGCAGCACCATTATTACATATAAAAGAAAAGTTTTAGGGCCGGCCCAGTGGCGCAAGCGGTTAAGTGCGCACGCTCCGCTGCGGCGGCCCGGGGTTCGCCGGTTCGGATCCCAGGCGCACACTTGACGCACCGCTTGGCAAGCCATGCTGTGGCATGTCCCATATAAAGTGGAGGAAGATGGGCATGGATGTTAGCCCAGAGCCAGTCTTCCTCAGCAAAAAGAGGAGGATTGGCAGATGTTAGCTCAGGGCTGATCTTCCTCACCAAAAAAAAAAAGGTTTTAATCTTTAATATCATCAAAATATTTAGTCAATGTTCAGATTATCTGGATTGTCTTGTAAATTATTTTATAGTTCATGTGGTTTGGGGTGCAAAGGGCCATATATTGTGATTGGTTGTGTCTCCCTTTATATGTTTTTTTTAATCTATAGTCTCCCCCTTGACCTCTCTCTTTTTTCTTGTTATTTTTGGTTGAAAAAATTGGGTCATCTATCCTGTACAGTTTTTCAACAGTCTAGATTTTGCTTATTACACCCGTTCCATTGTCCTTTGTGTTGTCTGTAAATTGGGAGATCTCATTCAGGTGATTTTTTTTTGTTTTGCTTAGTTTTATGCAAGATTACTCCTAGCAAGAGACACTCAATGTCTCAATGTTAGTAAGCCATTAATGAACACTGCCCTGATGATATTAATTTTGTCTTTTATCATAATTATTGTCAAGTTTTACATAATGTAAACTTAAATGTTTTGGGGCTGGCCCCGTGGCGTAGCAGTTAAGTGCGCCCGCTCCACTGTTGGCGGCCCAGATTCAGAACCCCGGGCGCGCACCGACGCACCACTTGTCAGGCCATGCTGTGGCGGTGTCCCATCTAAAGTGGAGGAAGATAGGCACAGATGTTAGCCCAGGGCCACTCTTTCTCAGCAAAAAAAAAGAGGAGGATTGGCATGGATGTTAGCTCAGGGCTGATCTTCCTCACAAAAAAAATAAATAAATAAACTTAAATGTTTCAAAGAGGATTAATTTGAATTACCATCTTATCTCTATTCCTCATAATTTCTCTGACAGTATACCACAGAAAATCTTTTAAGAAGATATAATTACTCATTGTTTTCTAGTTGTAAAATATTTTTTTGAAAATAACTTTTCATATTTAAAAGCAATGCACACTTATTATAGAACAATTAAAAAATACAGATATGCAAAAAGAATAAAATAACATCCATAGCCCCACAATTTATATGTAATCTACTTTAATTCCTTAGAGTATATCTTTCAAAAATTTTTTCTATTTAAATTCATCTTAACTGTTTTATAACTGTACTTTCATTTACTCTATTATAAACATGTTGATGAGTACATTTTTAGTGTTAGAATTCTACTGTATGGCTATATACCATAATTTTTTAACCAATTCCCTTATTGTTGGACATAACTTTTCTTATTTTAAAATGTTAACATGAATGTCTGTTTTTTCAAATTATTTTCAGGTTGGTCTTCCTGCAAAATCTGGAGTTGCTGGGGGCATTCTTTTAGTTGTCCCCAATGTCATGGGTATGATGTGCTGGTCTCCTCCTCTGGACAAGATGGGCAATAGTGTTAAGGGAATTCACTTCTGTCACGTAAGCATATTTTCTTAAGGAAAATAATGATCATATAAGTTGAGCCATCCAGTGATTCTATTTTTTTACAATTTATTTATTGTTGGCTCTCTGCCTGCCTGTCTGCCGGTTACTGGGTAGCCATGGAAGTACTCATAGAGCAGCTTCAGATTGGCTCTGCCAGACAGCTCCCATATAATCATTCTCACAGAAAATTACAATTGTTTGATGCTTAGATTTTAATTTTCATGGTTGTAATTAGTTTTCAGTTTCCTAAAGCTCAGCAAAAGATATTAAACTTGGAGAACTAATTTAAAACCCAACATAAGATTATTATACTTTATTGTATCATCTTTAATTATGCATGGTTGAATATCTTTATCCATAAAAGACTGCCTTTAAAAGTCTTTTTTTTTTTTTTTTTGAGGAATTGTTACTACTCAACTAGTTCAGTATTTTATGTTGTTACCCAAGTCTTGCTAATATTTCAATTTCTGGTTTTATTTACATTTACTACTTCCTAGAGTCTGCATTGAGTACTATAATATTTTATGCTGACTTTCTCAATTAAAATTCTAATTTATTTTTCAGTTTTTTGTATTTTACAAAAACTAGAGAATGACATTGGATTGCTTATAGATTATAATAGATTGTAAACAGAGTATTTATTTATATTTTGTGGTGTTGCATGGTTATTTGATAGAAGAATTCTTTCATGTGGCCGTTATAATGCCCATTTCATAGGAAATGAAAGTTAAATGGTTTGAGTGGCTGAGCCCTAGGGTCATGTTAGTAAGCAGTGTTCTCAAAATTTGTATTCATATCTTCTCAATCTGACTTCAGTCCTTTTCTTGCTGCATTATCCTGCTTTATTAACTTGCAGTGGTGCTTTCCATGAGATAAGTAGTTAGGTTGAACAGTATAATTAAAATATGAAAAAAAAATAGCCAATGAATAGCCAATTTCTTATACTTGTTCTGTTTATTTACAGGATCTTGTTTCTCTGTGTAATTTCCATAACTATGATAATTTGAGACACTTTGCAAAAAAACTTGATCCTCGAAGAGAAGGTGGTGATCAAAGGGTAAGCAAAATTCTTATTTAGATTATTATGTAATTTTTTTTAAGAAAGAGAAAATGAGATTCATCTGTTTAAATAAAACTTAGTTTAATTGTTAGTGGCCTCATATCTTTGCTAATAACAAATTAGTGTAAACAAACTTTTGACATTTTCATCCTAGACCAGTAGTACATAGATATTAAATACTGCTGTTTTATTTAAATTGAAACTAACTGGTTAGCCTAGCAGCGGAGTTCTCCCCTCAGCCCCATTTTTATGCTGTTCTAAGAATATTTTTAAGAATTGATTCTTTTGAAAGAAGATACATTGGAAAGTGCTACATACTATAAAAAGAAAGCCTTGTTTTTACTCTTAATATTTGTCAGTTATAGTCTTGAAGTGTATTTTGATGTGGATGGATATGTAAGTGAAAAGGCATTATAGTATTAGTGAAAGACCTTACGAAGCCTCATAATAAGTTTTATAGGCCAGTATAGATGAAATATTTTTCTGTAAAAAGTGTTTAATGCAATATTCCTGGTGTTCTTATTTTAAAGTAATATTTGTTTATTATCAGTGTGTTTGGCTTCATATTATTGCACATATATACTCCTTTTTTTAGAGCTAGTATTAAGAATCAGGACTTAAATTTCACGGATAAGATTTCTTTATCTTCATAGTTGTTGACTGGACCAAGGGACTTGTTTCGAGTTTTAATTAAATTTCTTTGCATCCCATATGGAAAATGTTTATAGTAAAATTACCTAATTAGACTTGAAGCTAATGTGAAGCACTAGTAAGTAGAAAATATTTTTAATACATACTAAGTCTATTTTCCTATCATTAATTCCAATCAAAGTAACTTCTAATAATATATGAGAATTATGCAAAGCCGACAGAATAGAAACTTCCATGGGAATCAACATGAGTAACATGGAGCAAAACATCAGATGGTGGTGGGTGAAAATGTTAACAGATTTTAATAACATTCATTGAAAAATGCCGTTTTATAGCTTGGACCTTTCTTCACTCAAGTGCACTAATAAATTATGTATGTTGCTTGAACAACTAGCATTCCTTTGGACCATTGGACTATGAAAGTCTCCAACAAGAACTTGCTTTAAAAGAGACAGTATGGAAAAAAGTGTCACCTGAGTCAAATGAGGACATCTCTACAACTGTAGTTTATAGAATGGAAAGTCTGGGAGAGAAAAGCTAAAGAAATGGGTTCTAGTTTCAGAATGTTATTCATATAACCTTTCAAACACCTTTAGCTTTTTTGCCTACTATAAATATTTATTTGAGTTTTTTGTGTTCTCAACCTTGAGTGCTGGAACCATAAAGCTTTTTTTTCTTTTAATCTTTGTATAAAGATAATAGATTAAAAAGTGGATTTGTCATTCTTTAAGCAAATTTGCTTTATTTTTAAAAATGCAAAAAGGAAAAATTTCTTTAAAATTTTTCTTGGTATAATTAAAATTTTAACTATATAGTCAGATTCCCATTTTAAAATAGTAACAGAAATTTGTAGTTTCTTCGTTCTAAAACCCACACATTTGAACTCATAAGCTTCATTACAGTTTCTTTTTTCTTTTCCAATTTTAAAAGTGACATGATGTCTGTAGTGGCAATAGAAAGTATTTCTATGCTCATTATAAAACTAAAAAGGCAAAGTAATGAATCCCAAATTATTTAATATAGCAGTAGATTATAAAATTACCTTAAGTTTACATTTTATGCCATTTTTAGTGATTGGCTTTAAATTTTTAAAAATTCATTTTAAATTTTATCAGACACTTTAAAATATGTCGTGTCGTTGCTTTTTTACTTTGCAGCTCCTATGTTCTGTCAGAATTGTCATGTACAGGAGTGTCTTATGTTATTCAAACATTCCAGCCAAAGAATTTCAGATGTAAGATAATGACATGTTTTATTGTTAAAAAGCTATAATGGTTACTCAGAAGGAGTGACAGTGAGTGTCTTCAAGTGAAATGTTTACCTGAACAATTTTATTTTCGTTACTATCCACGTAACTTTTTCTATGCTATATTTAAGTATGAATGATTAATCTTGGTTTTTAGTTTTAATATTTTTATTATCCTAATAATTTCACAAATGCTAATGAATCTTTTATGATAAATTATAATAACTCATAGTTTGTTCTATTTGAACTCTTTTAGAGTACTTAGGAAATGAATTCATTCTGAAGGTAGTAAGTATGCTACTAAAATATCTGTTAGATCTGAATCCTTTTGTTTGGTTATAAAAATGCAATATTGAGAATCAAAACTTGTTTTTTAGAGAAGGACTATAGATTCTACACAACTTGATTTCAGATAATTCACAATGTTTAAAGTCTGTCTTGGCAAAGTGATTGTAAAATTCTTAGGACCTATTCACACTTCTTCCTTCCTCCATATACCTCTTCAGTTCTCCCCACAGTTCCCCACAGCTTCAAGGTGTTTTTTTTTTAATTGATTTTGAACTTATATGGAGGGGTCGTGGGTGGGGTCTAGAAGGAGAACTTGATATGCAGTTTCTTAGTGTCATGGCATATATGTGGTAGGGTAAAGTCTGGGTAAGTAAATATAGTGTAGCAAAAAATATTTCACTGGGTAATTTAGATACTAGTGCAGATATAGATATAGAAGATCCTGACCATGTGATGTCTTGAGGTTGGGAACTAAGATATTACGAAAAGAAGTTCCCTCCCAAAGGTGTTGGTTGAAAGCCTTTTGGGCCAACTTAAGTATTAAACTTTTATATATTTAAATAATTACATATTACGTTTTAGAGGATTTCACGGTTATTTGAATGTTCCTCTAAGGTACAGATGCATGTCCTAACTGGATGCTTCTGGTTTGGCCATTTACAGGAGAGTGGTGTGTCTGAAGGCCTTGCCTCGCTACACCTTTGGACAGTGTCATTTGTATTAGTTTCACTAGAGTCATTTGTGGTTTGGGGAACTGAATGCCTTAATTGGTAGTTTGCAAAAAAGTCTTTATTTTTCCCCCATGCTCTAAATTGTTACATTTTACTGTTTCACTTGAAGTTGGTTTTAGTTTATAAAATGAAATGTTGATGTTTCATTTTGTGTTCATATTTTTATAGATTTTAAAATCATGATAATTTGTGGCACTTATTACTATGTTGGTAAGGCTTAAATGCACACTTATCAATGAAATAGGATTATCCAAGCTACTGTGTTTATAGAATCTTGTGAAGGATGAGCATCCAGAAATTTTTGTAGGAACATATAAATGGAAGAAGGGGGAAGATATTGTGAATAGGCCCTCAAACTTTACTTTAGAAAGAAAAAAAGGAAAATCTTTGCCAGATTTAAGGACATTATTTTAATTCCTTCAGCATTTTTAATACCTTTTCAAATAAAGTTCTTGAAAAGTACCCAGTGTTGTCGATTTTAATGTTTCATGCCATTACTGATTCTTGATATTCAAGCATTTAGAAATTAGCATATTTGTTTTTCTTTTTTTTTCCATCGTTAACATTTCATTTGAAATGCATATCCTTCCTGAAATACTTTATTTTTAGCATAAATGTTGTGCATTTTATCTTAGTGTTTGGATGAAAACATTTGTGTTATTTAGCTTTCTTTCATTTGCTTTGTATATTTAATAATGTACCTTTTATTTTCCAGTATGCCTACTTTTTGTATTGTACAATAAATTTATTTTAAGCCAATTTTGTTTTTTTTTTTATGAAAGCAACTCCAGCATTTTAAGTACAACAAATAGTTGGAATTTTAACTTAAAAAACATTCTTTATGAAGATACTATTAAAATGCTTTATATTTTTAATTAATTCTGAGGCTGCTATGAAGAGAAACTAGAAATACTCAAAGGGGCTTCATTTGATTCTTTTTTTTTTTTTTTAACTCAGTATAGTGTTGGTGGGGTTTTTTGGGGGGAGGATGTTTTCCTATTGGTTGTACTAGAAGTATTTGAATAAAGACTTTTCTCCCAATTTTTTTGTTGTTTTTCCATTCGACAACTTAAAAAAAAAAACACTGCCCTATTTGCAGATTCTTTCTGCTTTCTGAGGAAGAATATCACATGTTAATCACTATGTAACTGTTGTTTTATGTGTTGCTGTCTAGAGTAGGAAAAACATACTGCTAAATCGAATGAAGAGATCATAATGTTGCTTTAGAATAGAACTGTCAGTCTCAGTAGAATTTATAGTCAGTGGAATAGCTATAATATAGAAATGTACCTTAACTACTTTTTAAGGAATTTAATTTTCAGAAGGAACTTCGTATATTTCCACACCTTGGTTCAAATTATAATGAGGCTTCATGCATTGTAGGTCAAATACAGTAAAAATTTTTCTGATTAAATCTGCTATTCATCTCCAGAGAAGACATCCCAAATATGTAGAAATTTTAAAACTATTTGAAGGGGAAATACCCTTGTTTACAGGAATTCATATTTCTCTATGGGATTTTTTTCATTAAGTTCTTTTGGGACTAGTAAATAAGGAGTTCCAGTGTCATGGTATATTCAATATGTATCAGTTTATGATCACTTGCTTTTAAAGATATATTTGGGGTTTTTTTGTTGTTGTTTATAACCCATTTGAAGCAAAGGGAGAGGTAACGCAAAAAGCTTGGGGATCTGGGTCTTAGAACATAGTTTCATAGGCATGGATGGATGTGGAAAGAACCACTGATATATACTGGTATGTCAGTATGTATTTTGATGGTTTACATATAATGTGCATGTGTTGTATGTGTATGTGTTTGTGTGTATAACTATCTATATATATGTCTGTCTGTCCATCCATCCATATTCTGAAAATAGCAGCAATTCTTTCCACATAGTATGTTATGTATAAATGGTTTGTTGATCTATTCCTATTCCAAGTTTTGTCATAAAGAACTCCTAACATTTTTGCTGCCCCAGAATTTATAAAATATAACATATTTTACTTAACAATTTAACTTGAAAGATTTGTGATTTCTGTTGTTACTCCCATTCACTGTCAGCACTGTCAGGGTAAAGGAACAATATTGGGGAACGCCACAGAAGGGAAAGCAAGAACATCAGATTTGATGTGAAAGTTGAAACTGCTTTAAAGCAGTTTCCAAAATTTATTCTATAGAAGGATTGTATTCAACTTAAATAATGTACTTCTCAGTTTGAATAGTTTCTGGAATAGTTTTATTCCAAAAAAATTACGATTTGCTTTACTATTCATTTGTAAAACTTTTGGTTTTTCTCTTAGATGGTCTTGAAAATGCTAGAATGCGTTTTTAAAAAAAGAAACATGATTTCTGCTTAATTCTTTCTTTACCATTTTATATTACATATAATATTTACATTGTGTAATAAAACCAGCTTGTTATGATACTGCATCATGGCCCATCCCTCAGATTTTCACTTAGATTTATTCATAATAGACTTTACCTTAGTCCGTTCTCTGTCATGAAGTTCAACGGCAAAATTACACATGAATATAACATTCAGGCATGTCAAGTTCAACCGGTTTTCTTTTATTTCAAATTGTAACACAGTTAAAATGTTTGTTTCTTACACTGCTCAGAAATAGAAGGAATTTACTTGTACTGGGAGAGGTTCTTTTATCCCTCTTCTCACTCTGCCCGCCTCACAAGTAGTTTATTAATGTGAATACCATGCAATGCACATGAGTTGAAGAAACTTAGAAATTACACCATCTTAGTCTGGACTTCTGTTTTTACAACTACTGTAAGGGCACCTAGGGCAAAATCTATCCAACGTAAAACAGAGCTGGCAAAACTTGATGTTTCTTAGAGTCCTTAATTTCTTAAATAGTGATAGAAAAGGTACTTATTTTTTAAACAGAAGATGTTAAGTAGACATCATAGATTTTTATTTAATGAAGTGATTCTGTTACTATGGTCTTAAAAAACATTCTTTTCTATTTATATTTTGGGAGCAAATGAAAGGAAGGAAATTTATTTAAAGGTTGACTTTATTTACCATTTCTGTTTTGTAGAATATAGATCCACTTTAGTAATTTTTATAAATTGTAGCTATATAGAGATTTTTAAGATATGCAAAATGTGTAAAGCCTATGTTGATTAAAACTTTTATAATAGCTTCCTAATCCATTAACCTTTAACTAAAATGAATAGGATTCTAATTAGCACTTGAGTGCATTGCTTTTTTGGTGGTGTCTGTGGTTTCTTTTGCATAAATTACAAAACATGTGTTATTGAGAACTGTTATGTATTGGTTAGATAAAAAAATGAACAAGTTAAGATCCTTGGTGCCGAGAGCTGTGATGAACTCTATAAGCAGTCCAGTATGGAGGCTCACAGGAAAGAGTAATGAAATGACACATTCTGGCGGTTGATCTCATAACACTGTTATTAGACTTTTAACTTTAAATCTCATTTACTAATTTGGAAATATTTTAGTTAAAATCACAATGGTAAGGAACAATTTGGTATATTTATTTTTAAGCCAAATTTTAATATCTGAGCACATGATTTTTCTGGGCATATATTACTAAAAATAATGATTTTTTTTTTCCATTAAGTACTTACCTTGCTGAAATGCTTTCAATCCTGATACCTCAGATGATTGAAATTATCTATCTAGAAGGTTTAGCTTTTTGAAAGGAAAAATTTTTTACCCGAAATAGTTTTAAACTTCTGTTTTCATGTTACATTTCTGGTGATTTTTGTTTATATAATGAAAATCTCCTCTGCCCAGCAATTCCACTTGGAACCCTGAGTTATAATTTTAATTCACATTATGTAAACAGCTGACGAATTTGTTTTATTTTTAAAACATAGTTCAACCTTTCTAGATCTCCGATGTTCTTTCATTTACCATAATCTTGTAATTTATTAGAATCATATAATTGAGTTTTAAAGTAATCTTAAAGGTTATCTGCGCAAACTCCCACTCTACCCAGCCCGCTTTTCCGGGTTTCTTAGCACCTTGCTTTCTCAATTAACACATTTAAATTTTTTTTGTTCTTTTTTGATGGGGTTGGTCTGTTTTATGTTTTGTTGGGACAACCTTTTGTTTGTTGGTTGGTTATTTTTAATGGGAAGCATAATTGGCAGTAATTAACATGACTAAGTTATTTGGCAGACTGTCCCATCAGCATTTATTAAAACTATTTAATTTTATTTTTCTAGTAGTAAACAGTCATATGCCATAGTTTATAAAGACTAGTAAAGTCAGAAGTGAATGTTACAATTACACAGTAGTTCTAAAAATAAAACATTACCCTTGAACCTTTGAAAGAAAGTAGGAGAAATGTCACTCTAAAAATAAATGTACCATTGGCTTTTTAAAATAAATTCTTTTCCAGTTAGGTTATATATAAGTAAAAAGATTTTAAATAAGCAGAGGTTATTGGAGTTCTAAACGTTTTCTAAAAAAAAAAACATTTTTTTTTTCCTTTGTACCTTAGCTTTTCCCAGCACATGCCATGCAAAATATCTAGCTACTTCCCTTGTTTTTATTTTAGATATTTGGATCTGTGAGTGGCTTCAGAACGAGGCTCCTCATTTGTCTGTTTATTGCCCTATTGTGTGTATTGTCCTAAGTACCAATCTATGTTTCATAGTTCTAGGATTTTTATTTTTTATTTATGAAGGAAATGTATATTGCTGTTCTTGAAATGCATTAATTTTTTAAAGCCTTTCTTGACTTATAAATGTTAAAATTTAAATATTGTTACTCTGCTCTCCTAATTCTCAAAATTTAAACTTCCCTAGGTAGGTCTTCACAAGTTTATATAGGTGACAGCCTTAACTTTTAAGAGACTGGCTCTTATTCAATATAAACTCTACTTGCTTTCACATTATACCTATTAAAATTATAAAATGATGCTGAAGTATTAGCACCAATTACACAAGTATAACTTCACATTTGGACCATTCCATTGTAAAATCCAAAGTAAAATCATGATCTTTAGCCTCTTGTTAACCTTTTCTTTAGGTTAGAATTACTAGTTTTCATTGTTTTTGTATGTGCCTTTCACAAATAATCACTAAGGGGCAATTAAAAATTGTCCTTTGAGAGGATAACATAAAACTTAAGTCTTGACTTTCTTCCATTAAATGAGATTAATGATGGTTGTATAAAGCCATGGTATAAATTATTAATTGAACTCCATTAAAGTCTTTTGTTTTGTTCTTTCTCACAGTCACTCAAAGATCCTAATTGAAAAACTCAAAATATATTAATTTCAAGTATATATTTTTTTCATCCTTTTCTATCATAATTCATTTTTGGCTGAAAATAAGGTAATTTTAAAAATTATATCAAAGTTGCTGATAAAATGGGTTTTCAGTTTCAGATCTTCTTATTACTAGGTCATTTCCAAATCTTTTAATATTGTTGGCATTTGCCATTCTAGTTTTATTTTCTTTTACAAGTTAAAAAAAAAACCCATAAGTGTGAAAGTCCAAACTTCATTTTTTTCAATAATAATATAGCTTATGTCCGATAACTTATTATTTTACATTCAACTTGGACTACATGCATCTGTGGGTCCAGGTCTATGCACAAGATTTATAATTTAAGTAAATGAACTAAATAATACTGTTTCCATTTTGAATTGAGATGAATAATTGTTACATTTTCTGCACAATGAAACTTCATTGACATCTCTTGAAATTACAAGACAAGTGATTTTGTTAAAATTCTATGGTGACTAATATTATTAACCCTCTTTAATCGTAACAATAAAATATTCCTGCCTTAATGTCTCTTCTTTTTACCTGAAAGAGAAACTTTAGAGAATGGTTTTAAGGAGGAGGGGAAGTAGAGCTTAACTTTCTATTTACCTGTTTGTGAAGGTAAACAAAAGGAGAAAGAAAACTAGTTTGCTATATTTTTAGCCAAGTAATAAACATTTGAAAGCCGCTAATATTTATTTTGTCTCTGTTGTGCAATTTTATTTTACATCCACCGTATATGCCTGCCATAGAACCAGCACTGTTTATTTGTTATCCCTTACATGTTGGGCTTTGTCAGGTAATGATCTACTTACTCAAGTGTTAGTGCATTTACCTTGTACTTAGGGGCTCTGGATAGAGAGTTGCTGCTCTATTTGCATATTGTGTTTTGTAGGTTTTGCTTTGCAAAAACTCTCATTCAGTGCCACTGTGAGGCTTAGAATTTTGTGTTAGTTAAGAATTTTGGATCTTCTGCAAAAGTTCTTAATTTATTGAAGCTTTTGGTTTACCTTAGTGTTTTTGGACTTAAATAGCATCACTGAGTGCTGGACAGTTGGGCATAGGATCTGGGTAGGTAGTCCAATGTGATATACCCATAGGCATGCAACTTCTGAGTTTTGTTTTCTACCTTAAAAATCCATGTAAATTTTGTTCTATTCCATAATTCCTGTTTTAATATTTTTAAAACATAGTATTTACCAGTTCTGTGACTAAACTTTTCCTTTTTCAGAGTCTGAGTAAAATTGGCCTCAAGAAAATGTACCATTCTCGTTCATTCTATCATAGGACAGTAACCATAACAGTTAATCCGTAAACAGTCTTAATCACGGGTTGGAATTACTATACATACCTAAAATTGGCCGTGGCTTAAAATGGAGAAGAATGTCCCATCCATGCCTATTGCCTGTGCCCAAAGACCTTGGAAGTCTCGAGTTCCTTGGTCAGTCCCTTACCACGGGAAGCTCAGCAGCGTGCAGGCTGGAACTGAGTATACAGTGATCAGTCCTCAAAGGTGTGGGTCTAACCCCAGGTCATCTGGGTTTGTCCAGGCAGTCCAGTTTGCTAACATAGAAGATCCTGTGGTTTTCTGTAGATTTCCCCTTTTGCTTCCAGTGTCAACAATTTCAGTCAACTCTGGCAGCAGGGCATGCACGGTACACCATCGGGAGAAGCCTAGTAACATCAAACTTTGAATAGCATGGCTTTTAGGATCATTGGTAACTAGCACTTATTGTGACTTACTGTGGGTCAACCATAAGTGCAAAGCATGTTTTGAGAATTTTTTAATCCTCATAAAGTCTATAAAGTAGGCACTATTATTATCTCTATAGATTTATGTAGGTCTTGTAAGTTCCCTAAGGTCACATAGCTTTTAGGTGGATAGAACCAGTGTTTGCACTCAAGCAGTTTTGGTTCCAGAGCTCATATTCTTGATTGATCATAGACTGTACTGTTTTCCATTGTAAAATGGAACTGGAGCAACTTATGTCTCCTTGTTAATATAAGTTGTGATAGTCCATGAAAATTTAAGGACAGTAACAATTTCAAAGTGCCTTGATAGACCAAGAATTCAGGGAAATTTCACATTAAACAGATTAACCTGTGACAATTTCATTTTTCACTATAACTTATATAATGCAGGCAATATCTCATCCCATATCACCAGCATCCTATGACTTTGTACATACATATGTTATTTCACTCATAGAAAAGAAATTCTTATCTCCAAAGATCCTTTTGCTGAAAATTAGGTGTGATGGGAAACCATTCGGGGGCTTTCAGCAGACAGGATCTGACGTGATCACATTTCTGTTGTAAAGTGTTGATCTAAGTGGGAGAATTAACTCCAATATTACTTGACTGCAGAAGTTAAAGTCAGCCCTAAATCTTACCATTAAAATCATTTCTTAGCTTAGCTCTCTTGTAGATACAAGTGCTTTTCATTACTTAAAAAATTTTCTTGTATATTCCTACACGGTTCAATATAAATATAGATTAGTATGGTGGCACTAAAAGCTGATGTTTATTATAACTCGTCTTATTTTAGAAGACGCATTTTTAAATGCTTTTGTTTGCTGCCTCTAAATGTCTATCAGCTAGACTCAATTTATTAAAACCTTCGTAAACCCTGACTCTTTAGAGCTTTTCATAGAGCTCAAAGTAGGAGTTTTCATTAATCCTATTTATATATAACAGTTCTATGATCTGGAGTTTTATTATCCAAAAAATGAATATATCTTTGTTTACATCTGCACTTGTTTTTAGGATAAAATTTTTCTTGGAAACCAGCAAAACTAGAATGACTCAGTGATGAAAAGATGAAATTTTCTATCCTCATCTAAAGCCATTTACAGTTGTCCTGGTATATGTTTGATTTTGAGTGTAATGACAATGTTAAATATAAGCAAAATCACAAAAATATGCCATGTATCCTGGATTATGAAGAAGACACACAATTCTGTTATTAAAGTGTATTAAAAAATAACTTCTACCTATTCCAGTGCCCTTACTCTAGCAAGTTGGCAGTATATGTACCGATTTTCCAATTAAATTGTTCTTGTTTTTTTCGAGTATTGCTATTGTAATAATGTAGTATGGTACAAGAGTGGTCGGATAGTTCATTCTTTCTATGAAGATGCTTTCCCACTTATGTGGCTATAGGAAAGTGGCCAGGACTTTCTGGTTTCTTGTTTTCTAGGTTTCCATTTCAATATTATTAGTTCCTGTTTTACTTAGTACCAGTTTTTCATCTCTTCTGTATACCAGGAGTTTTGTTTTCCTCTTGTGTATGTTTTCTCCTCTTCATTTTTGATACTATATATAGGTCCTCACCAATGACCAAGATTAGATCCCTATATATAAATGAAATTGTATAAACTTTCAATTATTTTTTCCTTTCTTTTTACTAAGAATCAATTATCCCTCAGTATTTCATTAGTTTTGTTTAAACAGCACACAAACAGAATTAATTCAAGATATTTAGCCAATTTGATGGAGTAGTTCAGATTTTATGTAGATTAACCTTAGTATTATCCTATTCGTTATTGATTCACTAATTAGTTCTTCATTCAAACAATATTTATTTCTTGCCTATTATGTGCCAGACACTGCAAAGTGCTTAGGATATGCAGTGGTTAATGAGACAAGTATAATCCAGCCCTTGGTGTTTACAATCTAGAAGAGGATGCAGATATTGAATAAATAATTACTAAAATAATTAAAATGATAAGAGATTTGTTCATACTGATACATGTAGATCTAGTTCATTTTAACTTAGATGAAATGGCATATACCATATGACACCGTTTTTATACACCAATAACAGACTTTATGAGACAAATAAGGATGTAGTTAAAGTGTAAGAACATGCACACCAGTCTCCAGTAAAGCTTACCTGTGGGAGGAAGGGGAATGGATGCAGGGGGAACAATTAGCTGTGTCTTTAACGTTTTATTTCTTTAAAAAATATGCTTAATTTCTTTAAGCAAATATGATAATGATAGAAAAGTACAGAGTGCTAGGAGAGGGTATAACAAGAAGACTTCATTTTATCTGGATGAGTAGGTATGGTTGGTTTTCCCTGAAAAGTGATAGTTAAATTTTGAATGAGTTAGAGGAAGGGTGGAGTAGGATTAATAGAATAGCCTGGCTTGAAGGCCCCAGGGCAGGAGGGAGTTTAACGCATTTGAGAAGGTGAAAGAAAGCAAACGTGATGAGAAGAGTGAGGCAAGGTGAATAGAGATTGGCCCTGAAAGAGTCTTAGAGGTCAGACCACATTATGTAGGGTAGGTCTTCACATATTTTAATGTGCATCTGAATTGTTAGTGTGTTCTAATTTTAAAAGGCAGATTCCTAGGCCCACCCCAGAGATTGATTAAAAATCTGCATTTTTAATAAGCATCCCAGGTGTTTGTACTGCAGGTCCTCTGAACACAGTTTGGGAAACATTTATGTAGGGTTTCATATGCCATATTAAGAGTTTTGGAGTATTCAAAGTGCAGTGGGAAACTTGAAGGCTTTTAAGAAGGGGAATGACATGATTTGGATTTTAAACACTGCTCTGTGGAGAATAGATTAGATGGAAACAAATGTTGAAGTTCTAGGCCTGAGATGAGATGTGATGGTGGCTTACAATAGGACAGTAGAGGTGAGAAAGGTAGATAGATATGAGGTGTGTTTAAGAGATGAAATTGACAGCACTTGGTGATAGTATTTGGTGGGTGAAAAAGAATGAGACATAAGTTGACTGTCAGGTTTTTAGTATGAGCAACAGGGCAGATGCTGCTGCATTTTCTAAGATGGAGAACCCTGGAGAAGCAAACCTTGGGAGTACGGGAAGAAATTAATTTTCATTGTTGTAATAACTAAGGGTCTGTTTAACTATAGACATCAGGAGATTGATTAACAGAAGTTTAGATAAGTGGGGTTATTTTTCTATTATAACGAGAAGTCTGGGGCGGGGGTAGACAATCCAGAACTAGTGCCATTAATAAGGTATGCTTCCACTCTGAATAACTTGAGGCTGTTGGCATTAGATCTCGTGCCTCTTACCTTATGTTTGCGAGATACCTGTTCCACCTTTAGCTTCACTTGTGTGGTCAAAGTGGAAGAAGAAAGGAAAGAGTGACACCCAGATTAGGTAAAAGGAGTTTCCCAGAATCCCATCTGACACTCACCACTGGAAGGGAATCTAGGGAAGTATTTTCAGTTGGGCATATCACTACCCCTAGCAGAGATTCTGTTAGTACAGATGGGGTAGGAAATGGATAATGGGTAGGCAGTTAGCAGTGTGTGAAAGCTAACTTCTGTTTGACATGTCTGTATTTGTGAGATGTCCAAGTAGTGATATTGAGTAAGTGTCAAATACAGGCCTAAAACTTAGGAGAGTGATCTAACGGAGACAGAATTATTTGTGTGTGTGTGAGGAAGACTGGCTCTGAACTAACATCCATTGCCAATCCTCCTCTTGTTGCTGAGGAAGAGTAGCTCTGAGCTAACATCTGTGCCCATCTTCCTCTATTTTGTATATGGGACGCCGCCACAGCATGGCTGGCAAGTGGTGCGTCAGTCCATGCCCAGGATCTGAATCTGCGAACCCCGGGCTGCTGAAGTGGAGCACACGAACTTAACCACTATGCCTTTGGGCTGGCCCCAGAGATAGAATTTTGTGAGTGGTCAGCATGGAGAGGGTAGATTCAAAGTTGTGGAGGTGTGTGAGATTGCTCAAGGAGACAGCATAGAATAAGATGGAACCCTAAGAACTCCTATTTTAAAAGCAGGATAGAGGGGCCAGCCCAGTGGTGTAGTGGTTAAGTCTGTGTGCTCCGCTTTGATGGCCCGGGATTCGTGGGTTCAGATCCTGGGCGCAGACCTACGTACTGCTCATCAAGCCATGCTGTGGCAGGTGTCCCACACAGAAAGTAGAGGAAGATGGTCACAGATGTTAGCCAAGGGCCAATCTTCCTCAGCAAAAAGAGGAGGATTGGCAACAGATGTTAGCTCAGGGCTAATTTTCCTCACCAAAAAAAAAAAAGGTCGGATAGAGTAGTGGGGCTCGCGCTAGAGAAAAGTGGCCAGAGAGGAGAAAATCCAGCATAGTGTAGTATCAGAAGTCAAGCAAAGAGTATTTCAAGAAGTTTGGAGCAATCAACTATACGGAAGCAGATAAGCGTTAAGTAAGATGAGGGGTGTCCATTTACATGAGGTCCTTCCTAATTTTTTTTCTTTTGGTGTTCAAGTGACGTTTTATTTGGTAAATGATAATAGTAGATGGTGGGGTTGTTTTTATTGTTTGAACTTGGGAAATAAAAAATAAGTAACCCATATCGGTAACCTCCTTCCCTCAAGAAAATTGTATTGGCTTTGAGATATCAAGATCAGAGAACTATTGGAGTAGAGCAGGTTTGGCCACTGATAGAAAAGATCCTGTAAAAAAGGAGAGCTTGAAATAGATACAAGAGAGAGGAAATGGCCAATAAAGTGAAGTTCCTGGAAAGAGAGAGAGCTCTCAGCACAAATGGAGGATGAGGTTTGGTGGGAGGAAGAGCATCTCTTCCAATAAAATAGGACAGAGAGAGGTAGAGGTAGGTAGGTAGGTTTGCAGACATGGTAGGGGGGAATTTGAGGAGGCTGAGGGAATTTCTGTCCATTGGCTTCTATTTTCCTGAAGACTATGAAAGGAGGCTTTCTGCTGAGAATGAGTTGTGGAGTTGGAGGGAGGCTGTGAGGTTTTGGGGCATAGACACGATAGGAAATGTTCTTGAAGAGTGGGAGAGAGAGCTGAAGGGGACATGGCAACGTTGTCAGAATACTGTTGAGGTTAGTAACCATGGATTTATAGTGATGGCAATCTGCTCCCTATGGCTGCACCCTGAATTTGTGTTTAGGAGCTGCAGAGGATCAGGCAAGGGATTTTAGAGCATTTACCAGAAAGTAATTTTAACAATAGGCTTTGGAACCTACTTTAGACTTTCCCTACGTAGAAGATATGCTTTTAAGGTTTTTTCCTTTTAGAATTTGGTTCTACTTAAAGAATTTTCAACTAAGGGATTACAATAATGAGTGAGTTCTGTGTATGGTTGTTATGTCTGTCCTCCTGAATGGAGGATTAAATAAAATATTACTGATAAGAATTATAAATGTTAAAATAAAGATAGGTGCTAAGCAGTCTCATGGGAAGGCCCTGAGAATGGTGCTGGCTTGATTTTTTTTGGCCTATTTATATAATTTTTTTCCTTCAAATATTACATTGTTTTATTTTTGAGGGTCTTAAAAATATCCTATTCTCCAGCAGCTTCTTGTATTGTGTGTTGGAGGTACGTGTTATCATAACTTGAATAGTAATCACATTAGAATGTCTATGAAAGTGCTTTGAAAAGTCCATAGCACTAGAGAAACAGATATCGTTACTGCGCCTGTTGTGTGTGTGTTGTCCATAAAGCACGCATGTTGTCCTTTTCACGACAGAACTGTGAAATAAACATTAAAGAATGTAGAGAATTAAGTATGGCTCTCTGGAGACCAATGAAAATGAGGGGTTTCCTTCTAAAATCAAAGCCGTCAGTGAGGCTGCGTTGTGGTTGGAATCCCTGTGGAACACTCATGCACACGTGACCAGCTTCGTTGTAGTAACAGTATTTAGGGACGCGAGGGGGAGAGAGGTCTGTTAAATTGAAACCATAATTCTGCCTCTATGGCTGCCAAACCTTTTTTTGTTTCCCAGCAGAAAGAGAACCCATCTCTTCAGGGACCTTGTTCGTAGTTATTTTTCCTTTATACCAGACAGTGTAAGAATCTTTTCACTCCAGTGGTCTGGACCCTGATTTTTTTTTTTTTTAAGTAATATGTACAAGCATTTGGTGACCCATTTCTTCTCTTCCTGTCTTTTTCTTCTTTGCTTCTAGTTTCTTTGACTCTTTTGGGTTTTATGTTTATATTTTAGTTGTTTATGACTTGCTGCTTTAGTTCATAACAGTTGTAAACGAACATGATACTTGATCATACCAGAAGTGTGGCACCTTGTTCTCTATCTGTACACACTAATGTCATGTTAACTGATCTTCATGGAGTTTTACAAATATTTATTTGTAAAAGAGAGGAAGAGAACCAGGAAACAGTGAATATGAGAGTTTGATGGTTGTCAGTGCAGTACAAATACTCTTAGGTCTGCCACACGGAAAGTGCACTTTTGTTTCATCTTCAGAGGAATGGCTGCCTTTGCCCTAGCTCATTTCTGTTTTTCTCCTGTTTGCTGCTTACTTCCTAATTAGGAGTGCTGTTTGTCAGACCACACAAAGATATATTGTTAGCTACTTTTGTACTTGGATATAAAAGGAGGGTTGCTTATGAGCCCATTGGTATCTTTTTAGACCATTCATTTGGCATTTACCAGAATAATATGAGCCACTGAGATAACAAGTCGTTTATTTGCTGCCCATGCCTTAGCAGTCACATTTGCTCTAGTCACATTAGCCCAAAACTCACATTTCATTTTTAGAGACTTAAGTGCAAAGAATGAAGATATCTTTAACGTTTTTCCTTTTGTGGCATTGATACGCCAAATTGAATGATTTGTTTTGTTTTCTTATTTTCAATTAAAAAAAATTAGCACCTCAATAGAAAATTAGTATCTCTGATTTTCCTATAAATTGTTGCTTACTTGCTATTTTCTGATTTCCCATCACAACATATTTTAGTCTTGGTATTATATCAGTGGGGAACTCTCATCGCAGGTTTTGTTAGGAAATCTCTTGGCCCAGTAGACAGCGAGTAGTGGTTGACAATGAGCTCTGACCCTGGGATTGGGCAGGACTGGGCTTGATCCCTCTGCCACTTACCAGCATTATTACCTTGCTCAAGTTAATTTAAACATGCTAGCCTTCATTTTCCCATTCTTTGAATAATAACAGCAGGGATAATAATACTTAAAACACTTAGCTCAGTCCAGGGAGAGTAGGTGCTTCATATTAGCTATTTTGTTGTAAATAATATATAATCCTAATTTTTTGTCTTGATGGGTTGTCAGATTTCTTTGATATAATTATGACTTCCTTGTTTAACAATAAGTAAAATTATTTCAGATTAATCTACTCATTGAGTAATTTTGAAAATGGTGTGCTTAAGAGAGTGTATTACTTAGCTAATCAGGTGTCTGGAGCTGCCATTGAAGTTGTATTTTGTCAGTGAAATTTTTGTACAGTCACATAACATTCTGTCAATGACAGACTAGATATACCATGGTGGTCACATAAGATTAGTACCATAGAGCCTGGGTGTGTAGGAGGCTATACCATCTAGGTCTGTGTAAGTGCTCTACCATGTTCTCACAACAAGATCAGCTAATGACGCATTTCTCAGAACATATCCCCATCAAGTGACACATGACCTCTCTTTCAGAGTAAAATTTACTGTTTGATTTATTCCTCTCTATTAAAATTACTGTATGAGAACCTCCTGCATTTGTGTAAAAATTTGGAAATGTGATCATGAAATTGCTGTACTGTTATTCCCATAAAGGATTTTTCTCTAATCCTCTGATCATGTCAGTTTGGATTAGTTTTGTCTATATATAGTATATTAATAATTGAGTCTGAATAAGTCACTGGAAAGCTTAGGAACATGTGGCCTCATACTCATCTTAGGCTGTCTAATCATAAACGTACTATAATTTTGTTTTACACATCCATACAGATCTTAAATAAGCTCCGTAGTGAGGGAAAGAGGAAATCTCTCTGAACACATAAACACTGTACAGGTTTATATTTCTACCCTTGTTGGCAAGCGACTAATTTATATTTGCTGGCAACTTAAATTTTTCTTATAGCTGTACTATAATAGGTTTGTATTTTTTAACCTGACCTTAAGAAAAATATTTATGAAAGAAGGCTGAAAACTTATATTCATTTAAAGGCTATAAAAGGCTAAGTTGGAGTGAAGCTTTTAAAACAAAATTGGATCTGGAGGGATGATGGTTTATTTAGCAGATGAAGGGGAATATCCATTCCATGGCCACAGATACTTAGTGAGCTGGAAACAAGAGAGCAGCTCACCTCAGACTGGAGGTGGTAGGAACAGAGGATGTTTTTCAGTTACCTGCTTTTTTTTTCCATTAAAGCCTCTCCAAAAGGGCTGAATTAGTGTTTGTATGAAGACAGAAACTAATGATAAAAAACAAGGGAAACCACAGTTTTGCAGCTGGTGATAGAGTTGGAAATAAAATACTTTGAGTAAAGTGTAAAGCCCATGAGTTAATCTTCCCTCCCTCCTCCCTCCCTCTTCACCCTTCTCCTCTCCCTTCTCTGCTCCTTCCTTCCCGGACTCCCTTCCCTCCTTCTAATATTTAGCAGAGGATCTTTACGGATTACAGGTAAATTGCTATTTAATCCTTTGGTTTCCTTCTATCCTTTGGATAACAGTCTGAGATCTATTAAGGACTCACGTCATCATGGTCTAGGTGTACAGAATTGAGAATGTATCCCAGCTCCATCACTAATTCATATGCTAAATGACCTTGAGCCAAGGCCCTTAACCTCTGTGGTAGTAATAAATAAATTATATATTTTACAATCATCATGTCAGAGATGTTTAAAAACAATTATAACTTTCTAAAACCTAGAAACAATTATAACTTTCTAAAACCTAGAACTTTTCAAGGTCATTCGCTGTATAAATACAAAGTGATATGAAATGTAATTCTAATAATTGCTACTTGTACAGAATTAGGGCATTTGGGAGGAGGAGACAAAAGTCACCATTCAACTTTAAACAGGCTCAAAATCTCCAAATGAACAGGAGAATGATAGGATTGGAGGGTTAGGAATGTCACGTTTTAGCCTTCTAAAATTGATAGAATCTCTACCTGCTTCTCGCTGTTTTGGAAAAAAGTGAGATTTTGATATGGCAAGCATGCCTGTGTTAAATGAACTCGTGAACTGTAACATTTTTGTCCTACTGTTGTCATGACTTTGTACAAATAAACTAAGATAAGGTTGTCTGGTCCTGGCAGGTTCTGACAAGGAGATTTGATGAGGAAAATGTAGTAGTCTGGAAAATCTGCAATGTGAAAGGAAAACTGTTAACACTTAATTTATAAACTTTTAGTGGCTACCTGCCCAAGTGATGTTTCCCTTTACTATGGGGAGGCATGTATTAAACATCAGAGCCCTTAATTTATCTGGGCTACTGTTCTGCTGTGTATGCTCTGTTTGTTTGTACTGAGGAATGATTCATCAAAACACAGGTTCCATGCCTCTGGCAGTTACTGTTAACTCCTTGTTTTCTGGACCTTGGCCCTCTTGATTGGTATTTTAGAATTAACATAACTCAAGTAGCCTGTTTGTGGAATTCAGGGAATGAGCCCTGATCAATAGTTAGCACACCTACATCCTTTGCAAGAGTTGGCTTGGAGCTGGTGGAGGAGTCATCTTACAGAGTGGCCTCCTTCAGTTTGGCTTGCCATGGTAGTCATTCCAGAGGTTGTGTCAGTTCAGTTGGGAATACTCGTGGAACTCTTTAACAGACCAGGAAGTGGACTGTCCCTAAATGAAGTAACACTCCCATCTGCTGTCTCAAAACTGGTAAACCATTCCATTTTCTTTCTCAGCGTTCTACCCACAGCTCATTGCTTGGTTTATGCAAACCTTAAAAGTATAGGGTGCTATTTGCCTGGAGTAAAGAGGCATTTGTGGTTTTAACTTTAAATGGTGCCTGTGTGTGTGCTGCCTCTTAGTGTTTAAAATGACACTCATTTTGGGGCCGGCCCGGTGGCGCAAGCGGTTAGGTGCGGGCGCTTCACTGCGGCGGCCCAGGGTTCGCCGGTTTGGATCCCGGGTGCGCACTGACGCACCGCTTGGCAAGCCATGCTGTGGCGGCGTCCCATATAAAGTGGAGGAAGATGGGCCTGGATGTTAGCCCAGGGCCAGTGTTCCTCAGCAAAAAAGAGGAGGATTGACAGATGTTAGCTCAGGGCCCATCTTCCTCACACACACAAAAAAATGACACTCATTTTGCAGTCTATCTCCTATCTTCTGATTCGGAATAAATTCAGCCCTGCAGCTAGCCTTTCGTTTTCATGGGAAGAATACCTAGCTTCCATGTTACTCTTTAATAATTTTTTTTAAGGCAAGCTAATATTTTTTCCCCTTATTACTCACAAAGCCTTTGTACATTAAAGTTTTTTGATTTATTCTCATTTTATATTTATCTCTTTGAGCTGAAGCATGCTTGTGAACAAAGTATTAGTATACTCTGAATAAAGTGATTACATTCTAAAACCAGCCTTTCTTGGGCCTTATTAATAAGAAATTTTCTTTGAGAACTTTGGAAATATTGAATTAAGTGACTAAGTGATACATACATACTATATATAATAAAATCTCTTCAAACTACCTTCAAACTAGTCTAAATTCAGAATTTTCAGAAGGGAGGCAGTTCATGCATGCAGTCACTGAAATAGGTCAAGGATGTATTGCTTAGGACTAATGTACTTTCAAGAAGAACAACTATGGGTAGTTAATGTATTAATGCTATGCACATCAGAATACTGGATTTCCCTTGAGTAGTGAGAGAGAGAAGATACACAAGTAACTATACCATGTATAATAGTGCCATAGTGAGGCAAATGTAGAAGAAAGATGACTTCTGATTTAAGAGACTGGAGTAGAGCTCACACAGGAGGAGTTAAGAATAACATGGTGGTGAGAAATGGAAGGAGAAAAGATGCTTTCAGGGAATAAACACTATATACTGTGGCTTCATTGGAGCAGAAGGTAGATGCGAGGTTCTAGCGGGAGAAAAGGTATCTAATTGATGAGTCCTTGGCACATGCTGTCACAGAGCACAAATTGTGCAGCTGGCACCAGCGACATGGATAATGAATGCTGGATGCTGGACGTGTGGAGAGAAGGGCTTTCAAAGGCTTTCAAGATAGCCCTTAAGAGAAGGGGAGGATTTGATTAGGAATCTAGCTGTTCCCAAAAGGAGAGAAGGGAGCACAGACGCCAAGACAAACACAAGGGCAGTAAAGTAAGACCAATTTTGGTCTGTCAAGGTTTAGAGAGAAAAATAAATTAGCCAAACTGAAGAATCTTGAATGAAAGGCTAAAGAATTTAAATTTTATCAAGAATGACTTGGGGGTTTTTTTTTGACTCACCCTTGCTGAGAAACCTTTAGTGATCAGAGCAATGTTTTGAGCAAATGATTAGAAATATGTGGAAAAGTTTTGCAGGGCAGAAGACTAGAAGCAAAGGCACCAGTTCAGAGGGTTGAATAAATTTGGTGATGATATTTGAAGATGTCGCAGTTAAGGGAGGTAGAAGAATTAATGATTACAATTTAATCCCCAAATAGTGATAACAGATTGAATATTTGATGCTTTGGAAGACACTCTTCATTTAGCACATTTTTTTTTATTGAGACATAATTGACATATAACATTGTATAAGCTTAAGGTGTACAGTGTGTTGATCTGAGTCAAACATATTTAATGAGCACTTATGTGTGGTAGGCCCTGGGGTTATAGTGGGGAAGAGAAAAGACAAGGTCTCTGCCCACATGGAGCTTACATTTAATGGGGGAAAGAGATGAGAAACAAGTGTGTATATATCTATATCTATCTATGTCTCTATCTCTATCTCTATCTATATATGGTGTCAGATAATGATAAGTGCTCTGAAGAGAAAAAGGAAGAGATAAGAAGTGATGAAACAGGCAGTGTTTTCGAGTCTGAGATACCATTTGAGTAGAGACCTGAAGGAAGTGAGAGAGGGAGCCTCTTCACTCCCTGGGGAAAGAGCATCTCTGGCAGCGACACAGCAAGCAGAGGCCCTGAGTGCCTGAAGACCAGCAGGAAGACCACCTGGCTGGGGTAGAGCTGCGAGGGGCAGTGGGGCAGGGAGTGAGACGCACACGTAACCAGGGAGGAGAGCACCTGGCTGGGGTAGAGCTGCGAGGGGCAGTGGGGCAGGGAGTGAGACGCACACGTAACCAGGGAGGAGAGCACCTGGCTGGGGTAGAGCTGCGAGGGGCAGTGAGGCAGGGAATGAGATGCACACGTAACCAGGGAGGAGAGCAGTTCGTGTCCCATAGCTGTGGTAAAGAGTTTGCATTTTATTCTAGGTATGATGGAAAGCCACCGGGAAAACCACGATCTGTGTTTTCAAAAGATCCCTGTGGCAGCAGAGTTGAACAAGACGAATAGTTAGGAGGCTCTGGAGGCCTCCAGGTGAGACAAGGTGGTGTCTCAGAGCCGAGGGCGATAGTAATGGAAGTGGTGAGAAGTGGTGGGATTCCAAATCTATTTTGGAGGTAGAGCAAAGAGGATTTGTTGATGAGCTAGACGTGGGTTGTGAGAGAAATAGAATCAAGGAATACCCCCAGGGTCTATATGGTGGGTTTGTGTGAATTAGAAAAAGCTAGTTCTGCCTCTCGGTATAGCAGACCTCTCAGCACGTTTGTGTGAAGAAGGCCCCTTCCTCCCATCAGATGTACCTGAGTGCTGGACACCATGGCTGGGTAAGAGGAGCACAGGCTAGGTACCCCCACTTGGCCAGGCATCCTTGTGGAGGGCTCAACCTGTACAATCGAATGCAGCAGCCCTGGCTGACGAATCAGTTTTTGGCCTGAACAACTGGATGAATCATAGTGTCATCTCCAAATGAGGGAGACTGGAAGAGGCTCAAACTGGGGGCACAGGAAGGCAGTGGAAATCAAGTTCTACTTTGGGCACGATGAGTCTGAGATGCCTGTTAAACATCCTGGAGGCAATGTCAAGTAGGCAGATGGATATGAACTTTTGGAGCCCTGTGGGGAGCCATCAAGGCTGCAGAGACGTTCGCTGCTTTTGAGTTTGAAATGACAGCGTGACAAGCAAGGGGAGCTGCAGAGTTAGGGTTTAGGAACAAAGATTTAGATTAAAGATGTAGATTGGGAAGTCATTCTGCCCAGAGGCATGTATGCAACCTTTGAGGGAAACTATGTTGCAAAACAGGAGGGAGACTGCCTTTGGAGTATTATTAGGCAGTGGAAAGTGAAAATGACTGCAAAGCACCAAACAAGAGGAAGATGCAGGTGATGCAGCATCATGGAAGACAAGGAGTGAGGGTGTGGAGCGTGTTGGAGAGATCAGAAAGACTCAGGCCTTAGCAAGGCTGCTGGAGCTTTTGAGGATGCTATTTAGAGATAATAGTGGGTGTGAAGGTAACCTGCAGGGAATTAAAAATATAAGCTACTTTCAGAAAATATGCACTGAAAGGGTACGGTAACAATAAGGTTACATGTGTTGGTTTTTCAAAATAGGATGAAGTGTGTCTGTATTAAGGCAGAGATAAGGGAACCAGTGAAGGAGGAAAAGTTGAAGGTGCTAGAAACAAAGGGATCTGGATATGTGTTTGAAGGAATAGGTGTAGAAGTTAGTCTAGGAATGAGGAAGGATGGAGACTTTTTGCTTTGAGGCTTGGAAAGAAGGAAGAGAGAACAGGTATTAGAAGCAGGTATTTTGCATAGGAGAGGAGGGAAAGGTGAGAACAGTTTGTTATCTTAGTCAAGTCGTGGTCACAGTCAGCTGTTTTAGGGGTTGCCATTGGTATCAAAGGCCTGAAGAAAGTGTGAAAGGGAACCAATAAGAAAAAAAATTGTCAAACAGTGACGAGAGACCATTTGGAAATATGAAGAATAATTTGTCCATCAGTATTTTTCTGTGGACCCCCCCAAAAAAAGAAGTTAAGGGCAACTGGAACAATGGTTCATAACCCAGAAGAGTGCATATCCAAATCCCCTGGAGACTTTTTTCAAAAGACTGTTTTCCCTAAAATGTATCAGATTGAGGTGTGGGAATAGGATGACTAGAAATGGAGAGAGATGCTTATATATACTTTTAGAACATTCTGAGTGATTCTGTTAAGCGTTCCCCCCACCCCCACTGAGAAAACTGTTCTGAATTTAGGGTTAGCAGGAGATTGACAACAGCGTACATGCTGGCTCGGAGCAGTGAAGGGTAGCTGGAAGGGAAGCTAATGGACTGAAGGAATGAGGAAGGTTTTTTGGAGTGATATCAATAATGACAGTAAGGAGTAGTAATATTTTGGGGGTGTGCTCAGCTAGACAGACAGGTTCCTGTACCGCAGAACCTTACAGAGCCTTTCAAATGCTCATCAATCTCCAAGAAGGAGATTTAGTATTTTAAGAAGATATTTGACCACGGGACCCTTTTTTTCATGGAGCATTTGTGGACTATTTTCTGCAGAACACATTTTGAAAATGCTGAATGCAATGGTTAGTTCCAGTTCCATTTAAAAGTTCACAGGTTGTGGGAAAGGGAAGCTGCAGTAGAAAGGGGGAATGTCCAGTTTAAGATCTTGAAAGCACAGCAAACAGGGTTGTGGCTTTGTTCGTGGATAGCTGGGTTCGTGGGATAGTGGATACTATTGAGTCCAATATCAGTTGGATCATCAATGTGAATGTTGATGTTGCAAAGTATGAGACAAAATTGGGATTTTATGAAGTATTTACAAACAGTGTATGATCAATAGTTCAGTTTCTCAAAAACAGGGTTGGATAAAGTCTTTATGAAACAGACTAAAATCCCATGACCTTTAGAATAAGTAGCCTTATCCTTAATTATAAGGACAAAAAAGTGGATAATTGTCAAAAGAAGACACACTTTGAAGTCTTGGCACTCAATAGCAGTGACTCAATATTTGGGGAGCTTACCCACCTTTTGAGCAGAGGCAATGTCATAGGCTCTGAGAATGCCCCAAATTGTACTGCCTGGGCATTGAACTGAAGACCGTCTTCCTGGTGAAGTATAGTCCTATTCTTAAGTTTAAGATGATTAATACTGAATGTTGTCTCTTAAGATTTCCAAAGAAGCCAGTGATTGGTGATGGGTGAGGTGACAGTGATTGCTGGAAGGGATTAGACATTTATATAGCATGATTTAGTTTTTAATAATGATGTGATGTGAGTTTTATCAGCATACAAGTCAGCTCGCAGAACTGAGACATACCAAATGAGAGAGGTCATAAACAATTCTCAGCTGCCCCAACTATGTGTGTTTCACAGGTCACGAGTTTCTGTTCTTTCGTGACAGTTGATATCATCATTCCATTCCTTCCCTCATGTGTCTTATCTTTATTGTTGAATATTCTCTCATAATCCTCTATTAGAAAAGAAAAATGTCACACATGGGCATTCTCTTTGGTTATAGAAGTGTACTTGTGATAACTTTTTGCGTGCAACCCAGCTGAAGTGTTCAAAGCGCACGGAAAGCACTTATTGGTGACATTGTACATTCTGTGGGTTTATTTCCCCTGTGGATGCCTGACCTTTCTTTTCTTCACAGGTAAAGTCAGTGATAAACCTTTTGTTTGCGGCGTACACTGGGGATGTGTCTGCACTTCGAAGGTATGTTAACAGGGTGGATTAGCATATGGTTTGCAGATGTTTATGAAGTCGCTTCTGGGCAAATAGCCATTTTAAGGCTGAAGTCTTCCATCTCCCTCTAATAAAAATGACCCAAACAAATTTATATTAAATCCCTACTTCCAGTGCCGTAGGCTTGCTGTGCAGTCTTGTCATTTTCTACCTCCTATAAAAGCCTAGACACCTGTTTTCTCAATATCAGCTGGTAACTGTCCAACTAATCTGGCTGATTAGTATTAGTGTTTTCTTGGAATTGAGCAATGCCTTCTCAATCCCCATCTACCCTCCACTCCCCATCTTTGGAGGTGAGGAGAGCAAGCAAATAGGGGCATTCGGCACTCTGTTTATATTGGAGACATTCTTGAACTTGCTGTGATCCCTTATAAAGGCAACAAACAAAACCTTGTTCTGCAGATCATCAGGGTTAGAAAAGTCACATAGTGCTATATTCTTAACATAAGGTCTCTTGTATAGTTGCAACTGAACTTTAAGGTGGAAAAATGTCTATGCTTAATTTCCATCTGTTTTAAAGTCTGCTTAGAACTTCTATCAACAATACTCTATTAGAAACTTCAAAGTGGCTAAGAGACTAGATCTTAATTGTTCTCACCACAAGAAAGAAATGATAATTATGTAATGTGATAGAGGTGTTAGCGCTATGGTGGTTATCATATTGCAATACATAAATGTATCAAATCAACACCTTGTGCTCCTTAAACTTACACAATGTTATATGTCAATTATATCTCAAGTGAAAAATGTGCACTTCAAAGAATTTTTTAAAAATAAAGTCTGATTAGTACTTGTAAACTGTAGACTGTAAAATATTGAAGAATGGAAGTCTTAGTGAAACTATTTAACTTTAGGATAGGTATCAGTTTCTTGCCCTTCTGAGGCATAAACTTTGGTATAGTTGTGCCACTGTTCTTGAGTTTTGAACAAAACGTAATGAGGCTTAATTCTGTGAGAGGTGGTGAACGTTTCCTCTTACCCAAAAGGAGCAAAGCCCGGGAAGAGAGGTGCAGTGGCATTTATCCGAGACGCCTGTGCACTGGCTGAACTGAGTCTCAGGTTCCCGTTAGTGAGCCTGGTGAAGGATGGCCTGTCTCATCTCCTAGGACCTTAGACTAAACTGACAGAGTAACTGTTACAAGTGTGAGTTAAATTTTATATATAACGAATAGCTATGCTTACAAATTTTCAGATTTGCTTTGTCAGCCATGGACATGGAACAGCGGGACTATGACTCTAGAACAGCACTGCATGTAGCTGCTGCAGAGGGTAATATATAAACCACTCATCTATTTTTTTTTTTTCAGACAATTTCTACTCAGTAATAAAATCTGCTTGTTTTTGTTTTGGATATAGGTCATGTTGAAGTTGTTAAATTTTTGCTGGAAGCCTGCAAAGTAAATCCTTTCCCCAAAGACAGGTGAGCACTTGTGTTACCGTCTAACGTATAATTGGCCAGTCAGTATTTTATTAAACAGGGCTATAATATTCAAGTGATGGTCTATTCAAATCCACTCTGTTTATATTGGAGACATTCTTGAACTTGCTGTGATGCCTTATAAAGGCAACAAACAGAACCTTGTTTCTGCTAGGTAGATCGTTCTGTCTCCCATATCCTATTTCTTATCTAAGAATGGTCTCTTATGTAGCATTTCTCAGGTTAGTCTGAAGGTTAGTCAATACACTGTACGAAGAAAATAATTCTTTGTGTTTGGAAAGAGAAAATAGGACTTTTGTCCTCATGAGGCTTTTTCACAGGGTAGATGAGATAAACATTTACAGAAGCATCTTAAAAATGTGTAAGAAAATTACTGTTACAGAACTCTAAAATGAATATATTGGAGTTTGTTGAAATTCCTGGATTTGGGTGAAGTCCGTTTTAGAAGGCTTCCTGGAAGCTGCATTTTAACCAGTGCTTTGGGGAAGAGACGAGATTTGAAGGCCCAGAGGGGAGAGAAGGGCACTCTATCCAGTGGGAGAAATCTGCCTGGAACATACTCTGCTCCTCTCCTCTCCCTTGGGGCCACATGGCAAACTGCCATTCACCCTGCAGTAAATGCTGTCCACAAAGTGTACAGTCAAGGGGGATAAGGGTGCAGCTTCGATATACACATGTATACTCAAAGTCAATTCTGTACTCATGCACTTGCCGTTATGTAACACGAGTTATATAACTGATGAGTCAGGGAGTGATAAGAAATAAAGCTTTAGAAGAATGGAAAGAAAAAATACTTGGAGAGGTTTAATATGTATGATTAGGAGTTTGGATTGGATATTTGAGGACTCTATTAAGTAAGTTTGGAGCAAATTGATTATTCTCTAGCTATCAGATCCTTCTGTCTAATAAGGTTTTACTATTTTACTATTTTTTTTAAATTAGAGGTCCGGGTTTTATTAGTTCAGCTTGCAAGAAATGCAGAAAGGCTGTGACGTCAGTGTCTGTAAATTGTTAGCATTTTTGCAAGTGTGGTAACACTTTGGTTATCCAACTTTATTTTTATAGTTGTTGAAAGCATCACGATTAAAATGACCTTTGTTGGCAGTATTCTACAACCTCATGGTGGGGTGATGATCCTCCCTTTTATCTCCAAATGTAATGCCCATACCAGCCCTTTCTAGAGCAAGAAACTGAAAAGTGTCGTTCCTCCCACCCACCCACCCCCGTGTTTATAATCCCAACTAAACACTACATGCTGGAAATATTTACTGTGCTTTGTATATTTAAAGATTGAAATGTTTTGTTTTTTGCCCTAAATTGGCCTCTAGGAATGTGGAAGTGAAGCACCCATCTGACAGGCAAAAGTTAGCTCAGCAACTAACTTGGTAACTGGGTATTCAACTATTCCAGAGTGTAAGCTAGACCAAGACAATTCTTTTCTCCATTTCACAGAATCAGTGTCACCTCAAATTGTAAAATAGGCTTGAGTGAATTTAGTGTATTCTTTAAAGTTGGTATTTTGTGTTATTTCATGGAAGAAGAGTTGTAAAAAAGGTAATTTGCAGTTAACATTCACTTTTTCCAAAAGGGCAGATAATTACATGCTGTAGATGATGAAAAGTGCCCCCACCTCCCGATTCAGGGCCACTGATTCCCAAAATTAATGAAGGCCAATATAGAAGTAAAAGGCAACATAATTCAGCTGTTTTTTGAGAAACACAAAGATACACGTAAAATGTTACTTACCTGATTTTAAAAATTAAGAACAGGCTACCAAACTTTATCCAAAAACATTTTTTAAGTGACACTGTTTTTAAAACCTTTTAGTTCCATATGGTGACCCCATTAAGAAGGAAAAAGGTTAAGGACAGAGAGGGAAAGGAAAGAAGGGAAAGATGGAAAAGCAGAAGGTGCGAGTGCCGCATGATAAAGTGGAGTCAGGGAGCCTGGCAGCCACGAAGTGAAGTGACAAGAGTAGAGAGAGGACGGGAGAGGCTCCATGGTGGGTGAAGTGTCAGGGACCCGGTTATCACACTGTTATTCACTGGGCTGGGAGGCTCACGGTGCTCACAGACTCCTAACTAGCCTCCTCTTTCAAAGGCCTAGCTAGCTGATTAACTACTGCTGGCAACTCTTCATTTCTTCTTCTCTTCAGTCTTCATCTGTATCACTCTAAATAGCACAGCCCCAGAAAGACACTGTGGAAAGGGCTGTTATTATTCTGGTTGTGTAGTGGTCCCTTGGAGCCCTGGATTCCCATCCTTACCAGAGATGATGACAATGTCAATTCCTCTGGGCCGATCTTGCTCCTCCAGTGTGTGTGTGAGCCCTAATGAGGTCGTGGTTATTTCCAGACTTCTGAGATTTATTGCGATTTGGAATTGACAGGAACACAAATTTTCTATCAAAGGCTAGGGGGATGGATGTTATATACCTGAACTTTCTTTGAACATTTTATGTAAAGAGAGATCCTTTGAGCTTGTCATGAAGTTAAAATTCAGGAATGCTAGAGGAGTCTATTGTACCAGTCAACATGAGACCTTCCCCTCCATAAGCACTTAGATATGTAAACAGGATCCTTTTGTAAAAGATGTTTTTCTCTTCTTCCCCATATCCCAAGTTGTCTCTGAGACCACTTTTTGAATTATAAATCCCTTTCTGCATTTCTTCAATTAATTTTTACTGATAATAGTGCTTAAATGGCCAAATTTAAAATCGAAGAATGCTGGATTATCATCTTTGTACAGAAATTACCTAACGTCCCAGTCCATGCTGTGCTACTTGTTTAGGTGGAATAACACTCCCATGGATGAAGCGCTGCACTTTGGACACCACGATGTATTTAAAATCCTCCAGGAATACCAAGTCCAGTACACGCCTCAAGGAGACTCCGACAATGGAAAGGAAAATCAAACCGTCCATAAGAATCTGGACGGATTGTTATAACGGTCTTAATCCCAAGATTTAAATCACTTACCTATTTAATTCTGGAAAATTATTATGAAGAACGTGTGTATTTCTATCTGGTAGTGATGTATATTTTACAACATTTGTCATTTCAGTGTTACTGGAGTTTTCTTCATTGTAGGCACAGGACAAATCTGATCTCTTTGGGAAAAAATAGAAATAAAAAAATCTCCCTCCATAATGTGAGCAATATTTACCTCGTGCATTGTATAATTTGATGTAAAAGAAATAGTTACCAATGCTAGCTTAACTGTGTGACCTTCATCACTTATTTTTGTGTGTTTTGTGAATTTTCAAGTTATGGTGATGATCTGCTGATATGCATTTACAAATTAAGCTCTGTTGTGCAGTCTGTCCAGATGGGTCAAGGCTGTCTTTAGAAGCAAAATAGTGTGATTTTCATGACTTCAAATATAGATTTAGTTTGAGTGTTTGAACAACTATATGCTCGTGTGTTGAAAATGTCTCCCACACTCTAGCTTCATGATGTGACTCTTTATAATAGTTAACAACTGTCCGTAGGATAGACCAATTCTGATTAGACTTTATCAGGGAATCTGTTTAAGATATGTTTGGTGACCAAAATATATGTGTGAATGTAGTTATAATACTTTTGAAAAAAATTTCCTTTTTCTATATCCCCTTCGTCCAGCCTCTCTTCCCAGACTTGAGCTATTTGCCTCTGTCCTTTAGTTGGGGAAGTGGGTGCTGGCATACTATGCAGTTTTCATGTTCTCCACAGTAAGTCAGAAAAGGCCTTGTATTTCTGGCATCTGAGTTACAACTATGCTGTTTGTCACAGTAGATGAAGCAGAGACAAATTACTGAGTACAAATCAGTCAAATGCATCAGCCTAAAGAAGGAAGGCAAGTGCTACTGCAGATCTTTAGGAAGATATTTTTCAGCTTCCAGGATAAAGATAAGATAAATTCAGAAGTGCTCTAGGCTACCAAAGTTATCATGATGGTATGGGAACTGCTACAAATAATATTTGTTTTTAAACCTGGCATTAAAGGTCTGCCTCAAGCTATTTGTTCTATTTGGAGGACCACTAAATCACTCCAGTTTTCTCCCGATTCTCTATTGTGTAATTTTTGGTGGCTCTATAATTTAATAATAAGAAAAGGCCGTTTCATTTTAAATTGAGAGCCATCATTTGTCTTGGGGAGGAACTGTACATATACTGCTTCCTGTCATACCTCTGAGGTAAAGGGGTATGTTACTGAGGATTTCTGATATGAAGCACACCTAGGCACACACACACACATAAATGGACTTCTTTGAAGCTGTGTGTAGTGGAACAAGCAGAATCGTCAACTACACGAATGTGAGTTGTTATAGTAATATAGCGCACTCCTTTGTTTTCTTTTCTGCAAGCACACACTGCTACTTCCCAGCTTTATCACGCCCGTGGCCCCTTTCTCACCTGGCAGCCTCCAAGTGTTCTGATTTGCTTCCAGTCTAAATCAGTGGCTTCAGCCATTGCCCTCCTGTTACCTAGACAGCACCTCCTTTGGTGGAACCATGGCCGGTATTCCTTAACTGAGCTGTATCAGGCACAAAGCCTTTCCCGTGTGTGTGTTTCTGTGGGGAATATGGTGGGTGAGGGACCAGCCCTGCTGTTGTGTCCCTGCCCCATGGATCAGTCTATCAAGCCATGTAGGCAGGTAGTATTTGCAAAATGCTGAAGAGGAACAGCATTATCCCCAAAGATATTATGGAGTAGACACTCTTTAATTGAAATCAATTGAAATAACCGATCAAATAGCAGCTTGCATTTTTGTGACTAAAATGAAACATTAAGACGGTTCAATTGTGTGGCTTGAAGATTACCAATGATTTTAAGGCTTTTCTCTAATAAAAAGAGGTTCTAACTATTATTTGGGAACAATGAGAGTTTTCATCTTTTCTCAGATCAGAACTATTTTTTAAATCTTTGTGGTTTAGTTAAATGTGTCCTTATTTACCCATGAGGTTATTTATGACTGCCAGTTCCTGCTCTGGCTGCGTGCTGTGGGCTGGTGATAATGAGCACACTTGGTTTAAATGCTTTGGACTGTGCGGTTAACTCTGCCACCAGTATACTCCAAAGATCTTTTTGTTCTGGCCTGAGGATTATATGTGCTTTTTTGTATCGTGAGAGCTCTATATGGTCATGTTTATTTAAAGCTCTGTAGACATTGTTGTTTTTGCTGGTCCCAGTTCTGATGATCTCATCTTTGGGTGTACTGTGCTGTCCCCACTGCTGCCCCACGCTGCCCTTTAGCTGCGAGCTGGATCAGCTGTCAACCATGTGATGCTGTTGTCTGTCTGGCAAGGACTGAATGACCTGACGCTGGGTTTAGATTCTTCCTGGGGATTATATAGCTATGAATGTATTTGCTTCCAGAACCTCCCAAAGTGAATCTAATTTTAAAACTATAAGTTGTAAGTATTCTGAAATTGGGAAATATTTATTTTAAATGAAATCAGGTAATGTTGCTTTTTACAGTGTAATAAATATATGTATCAAAAAACACTGTGAAATATGACTTTTTTTTTTTTAAAACAAGTAAGGTTTGCTCTTACATCACTGGGTTGGGCACTCTATTGAGCACAGGGACCGTGTCTAGTTGGTTCCCGTCCATTTCTAACGCCTACTATGAGACAGGTCCTATGCAAGGTGTCAGGTAGGGTTACCACCATGATTAAGGTAAGAATCCTGTAAGGAGTTCATCCTTTAAGGTGAGAGGATGGGCAGGCACATTTCTAGTCCCCTAGAAGCGAACACTATTCTTTTACAGTTGGAAGTGTTCAGTAAATATTGTTGAATTGAATCACTAAACATGCCCTTTGCTAGGAGGGGTTCTAATCTCCTTTAATGAGAAGAGAGGTTATTTTCACAAAGCCTTGACATCTGTTTGGGGAGCTGAACCTACTGCTGCCACACCAGGGTCTGAGTTAGACCAGCTGGTAAACCACAGATCCTGACTGGTTCATGTGTGTGGAATGGCATTTACTTTCAATGCCGGAAACCCCTGGTCTGCAAGTTTAGGGTTAGCGTATGGTTTTCTAACCATAGAGAAGGTACAAAGTTGTTTGTCACCAAGTAATTTGCTTTCCTATAGGACTCAGTGTTAATCCATCTCTATTACTGACATTTTAGAACTGTAAGAGACATCAGAAATATTTAATTTAATCCCACTCTTTCACAAGTGAAACTGAGACCCAACAGTGGGCTACAATGCAGAACTCTTAGTCCCAGGTTCTTCCCCCACATACTACCAGACTGTGCCCACGAGGGATAGAATATCTGGCCACTTACATATTAGCTAAAACCTGGCGTCTGTGGAGTTTTAAGGAGAAGCACAAATGCTACAATGTTAAGTCCTGCAACCCCCAGTCAACCTGAGCTATGCACATATACATCTGTAGCCAGCAGCACACACCAGTGCAGGGGAAACAAAGGGGTGAATAACCCCAAATGATGAAAATGTAAATTATACTTGTTCTTGATACAACATGATCATTTTATTTCTGTGGGACTTCTTTAGGGGCTGGGTTAATCTTCCTAATTTCACTTGCTAACTCATTGTAAAATGAGTAAATTCATAAATCATAGACCCGCTGGCATAGGGAAACAGTCCATGAATGTGTTAGGTGGCACTTAAAAAAAAAAGGTTTGGGGAAAGGAGTATTTGATAGTTACATAAGAAAAGGATGGGATTTACTAGAAGATTAGGGCAGGTATGTGTCTTTTGGGATGGGAGGAATTAGAAAATTAAGTTAGTTATTAAAAAGGGGCAAAGATGGGCATTTTATTTCTATTCTGGAGCCTGAACCTGACTCCAGGCCTTCATGTGGCCCCGCCTCGGCCCTCGCTGCCTCTCCAAACAGTCACTAGAGAGTCTACTAGGCAGTGAGTCCAACAAGCAGTCGTAATAGCAGAAGAATATCAAGACTGCTTCATTCACGTACAAGAAACGGGGAAAGGCTGCAAAGAGACACCAACACTAGGGTATTAAAGTGGTATAATGACATCAAGAAATACAGAATTTGCACAGTTTGATAATAGGTGTTTGACAGCTTTCTGCCTTTTAGGTGCCTTTAGATTCTTTGTATACCCAATATAAATTTAATAAATAAGTTTAAAACTGCCTAAGTAGGGTTCTTTTTTTCAATTAGTCAAGTAAGATGTTTAATTTCTCAGTATAGCAAACACATAACCTGAAGTTAGCTCACCAAAACCTGGAACCTGAGTATTACTAAGTCAGTATCATTGAAGAGCTTCTATATAAGCTCATCTTATAAGGGCCTAACAATAATATTATCTTTAGCCTTCTTAAAACTGCTTTAAATGCCATTTCTTTGAAATTGCATATATTTTTATATAACATTTAAATTATTTGTAGCTTTTGGCTATGTTTGTTTCACAAAATCTTTCTCCAGTTTTAATAAGTAAGGTGACTGCACTAGGACATAGGAGCCAGTAGCTCAGAACATCTTAAGTCCCATAAGAGCAGGGATCTTGGTCTTTGTTCACCAATGTTTCCCAAACAGGAATAGTGCCTGGCTCACGGCAGATGCTCAGTATTTTTTGATGAACTGATAAATGAATGAATCTTAACTAACCAAAAGAAGCCACTCAACTCAATACTCCTTACTTTGGGAACAGCATCCCAGTTCAAAAGGTAGGTACCAGGGCTTTCAGAACAATTTCTAATTTTTTCCTGCTTTCCCTGGGATAGCCAGATGTGAAAGGAGTGCTTTGTTCATTAAGACGTACCTTCATATTCCACTTGAGCTTAGAGACAATAAATAGATTTTGCTCATTTAATGCCATCTCAGATAACTCTCTTTCCTTAATAAGGAGAAATTTGTCCCAAGTGGTGCATATAAGCTCTATGCTTATACAACACCCTACAAAACACTATACCAGAAATACTCTTGAAACACACTAACATCCCTAAGCCAGGATCCATTTACTGACTTCTTATACTGATCAATTATATAAGAATATAAACTTATACTGACGAGGCAGGGCATTATCTACTTTAGTCCCTGGAGAAATACAGTTCTCAATGTTTGTTATGAAGAAACTTTATATTTCCTAGATGTAGGAAATAAGAATTATCATATTTGTTATGAGATGAGAATGACCGTATTTATGGAGATGAGAATAATCATGTTTGTTATGGTGCCAAAATTCAAGCCTCTACCACTACACCCTGATAACTCTTCAAACAGCGGTTAACTTGCCAGATTATATGTCTAACTTGGTGATTATGTCTTTTCTTATCCTATTTTTTCCAGCACACTGTGCCTTTTACTTTGAGAAGGTCATGGCTTTCTAAATTATGACATTTTGGAGAAAAATGGCGCCTGTTTGTGTGGGTGGAGTAACTTCTCAGTAATAACTCCTCTGATCATGGAAGTGTGGATTTTAGATGGCTATACTGGAGACAAGAGAGACTTCCATTTTACATGTATTTTACAATTAAAAACTTCTATTAGCAGTACGGAAATTCATTTTAAAATAAGTGCCAAATTATTTGTGCGTTTGGAGGCAGCTGTAGTCACCAAGACCAAAGTATTTTTTCTTTTGTTGGCTTTTTATGGCACCCATTATAGCTTGTTCCAATAACGTTTCCTCTCCGATCTCTTCCACTGACCTATCTTAATCTGCCATAGCAACTCTGATTACTAGCAGAGTAAGAAAGGGCAACACTTAGGAAAATGGCGTTATTAATCTTATTTTAAATAAGAACTGATACATTTTTATGTTTAATCGTAAGAAAAAATGAGAAAAACATCAAACCTATACATAAGGCCAGTAACTTCTAAAATCTTTATACCAAATGCTATTAATAAGAGACTGATATTAGAATTTTAATATTTCTTAAAGTAAACAAAGTCTCTTGGCTAGTGCAGTAAAATGAAACCATGCCAAATTATTCTCAAAGGTCAAAAATATAACAAATCGTTAAATACTAGCAATTGGAAACAATATTTTTTTTAATGTTGTCTTCTTTGTTCCTTCATCATTTGTATTTACAAAGTCAATGCAAACCCATTCAGGTTCATGCATCTTATGTAAAAACTTAGAGGAGGGCCTTAATTTGTGCTCAGTACCAAGGAAAGTACCATGTGCATATTATATTTAATGCAGTACATATACTTGAGCTTTAATTTTAAAGTAGACTTCAAGAAAACTTTATCCTCACCAAAGAAAAATATGGCATTTACATAATAATATAATTGTGGTGGTGATAGTGGAAAAATAAGATGCAGGTACAGAGACAGCAGTCTGAAAGTCATCTGAAAGAACCCTGTCAAACCTAGCCCCCTAAACCACGTGTTTTGTGTCCGTGCTAACGAAGGAAGAAGTAAACAACAAAATACACTTCAAAACACATCATTCAGTCAAAAAGCACATCCAGTCTAGAAAAAGCACAGGAGAGATAATGGAACTATTTGCAAATGTATTTGTCAGAGAAACACACTTATCAGTGAAAAATATGCAATTCTCAATGCAGTTACACAGACAAGCTTTCAAATTATTGATTCTCATATTATCTCTGGTTAATGATTTGTCAGTTACTATTTTTTCCTCTCAATTTGAAAAGTTTATGACTAATAGACTAAATACCAGCTAATAACAATAAAGAACAAATTACCCCATTTAAGAAACATAAATTAAATTTCTGAGTTTGTCTACGTCTATGATTAATTTCAACGTTTTGAAAGTAACAAGATTTGCCTCAGAGAGCTGTTGTTAATAGCCTGGCTCCCTTGAGAGAACTGTGAAGGCAATTTCATTACTAGTTACCATGATGAAGGCAGAATATATTCAGCTGTGGATATTAAAGTTTAAACAGAAAACACTACTCATAAATTTGGAAAATGTACTTTCTTCTATTCATATTAGCCAGTATCGTAAACCCATAACAAACAGAAAAGCTAATTCTCTCAAAAGAGAGAATTTGCCTTTAGCTTTAAATGGCCAGTGTGGAAGATATAATAAAATAAAGAACACAACGTTTATCCCCTGCCCAGATACAAGATGGCTACCTTTGAAAAAGAGTTGATGTAATTCTAAATAAATTTAGCTTTGAACTATTTCACATAGGTAAACCAATGGAAAACTTCCAGCCATATTTAAAGCAGAGAGAACAAATAAGAATTATCCAGACTAGAAATTTGCCAATCCTACATCAAGAAGTCCCCTAAATAACCATGTGATCTATCCAACAACCTATAACAGTTGGGCACTGACTGTATGCATAGCATTTGCCAGATGTTGCTAAACTTCTCACCTTTCCCAAGGGACTCTCATTCTAGTCCTGATGTTTTGGGTGTATCTGGATGTTTTTCATTGGTAAAACCCATCTGTGGAGAGGGGCTTTCAATTTTACCTTTAATAAGATGCATGAAGCCCTTCAGAGTAACAGATGTTTCTGAATTAGGGAAAAATCCACTTGCTATTAACAGGTTGCAGCAAATCTGTCAGCCTTTCTTTCATTTCCCTAGAAACACAGGACGTGAAGGAACAGAGTAGCAGGAGGGAATCACAGATGGGAAGGAAAAATGTCGCCAGAGAAGATGAGTAAAATTCATGCTCTATACTGCGTTCATCTGTGAAAAGATAAAACGTGGTTAAGTTTATTACACTGATCCTGTGAAATGCAGATCCATATATTTAACATTACTTGTCTGTTCGACATTGGAGGAGTAGGAAGACACTTCCCACAGCAAATAACAACCATGGGATTAGAGGGCCTTCAGCATGTGCAAATCCATTTTCCTGGACTAATCGAGATCTTTTATACCACCTAAGCTGACGGATTATTACTCTGCAACCTGCTGGCTTAATTCTGTGAATTCATCCAGGCTGCATAAAGCTTTCTGCTGTTATGCAAGTCTGAGGACAGAGCAACATGGCAAATCTGCTCATGAAAACACAGGCGAGGCAATGCTGAGCTGTATGCCAGGGCGAGAGAGATGTGGGGGAAATGATGAATTTTCCTGAAAGGGCACGCAGTGGAATAATAAATGAATGTGTTTCAGGTACGGCTAGAGAAGCAGAATGGTTAAGATCCACGCTGCACTCTCTCCTTAGACCAGGTGCTCTCGACTGGGGATGTCTGAAGACGTCTTTGATTGTCATGACTGGGTGTGTGTGTGGGGGGGTGTGCTACTGGCATCTAGTGGGTGGAGGCCAGGGATGTTGCTAAACCTTCTACAATGCACACGACGGCCTCCACAACAGAGAATTATCCGGCCCAAAATACCAAAAGAAACACAGCCCTAGGCTGTAAGCCACTTGAGAACTGAGTCCATTTTTTTTTAATCCTAAGTGCTCAATAGTGCATTGTACCCAGTGGACTCTTAGGAAAGTTACTTTGGATTAAAAAGCACAATGAAGGTTTTGCCCCTATGTTTCAGTATGGCTGACAGTAAAAATGTGTAAAGATGGAGAGAGAGAAAGAGAGACAGCTTGGATTCAAATCTTGTCACTGTCTCTTACCAGCTGTGTGACCATGGCATGTTACTTAACCTCTCTAACTCTCAAGGTCCTCATCTACTCAAAGGAGGCGAATAGTCCCCAGCAGACAGGTTTGTTGAAACGATTAAATTAGATAGCATACGTAGAATACCTGATGGAAAATAGCAGACAATTAATAAATGTTCCTATTATTATCATCAGCTTTGACCAAAGGCCTCTAGGAGAGTAAACTGGTTCTCATGTAGTCCCAGAGGAAAAAATTTACTGTACAGGAGATCCAGACTAAACAAATACTGAAGTCATGCTGCAGAAAACAGTGGTGCTCTGTCTCTCCTGGACAACTTCCTCAGGAGCCTGAGTCCTCCTGCTCCTGAGGCGGCACCAGGCCTCAGCCCCAGGGTGGCCTCAGGAGTCTCCTCCTCCAGAGCTGCAACCTCCAGACGTGGCCGAAACCAGCCAGCTCTGTGAGGCTCTTCTATTTCGGAGCATATGCCCTAATTTCAAGAGCGGATGCTGAATGGAAATCATGGCCAAGGTCGAGGACAATTTGAGACAGACAAGGTGGAGTCCACCCAATTTGGAGACTAATCCAACTTTTATTTTGTCTAACCAGTGCCTGCCAATATTATAGCCTCTTTTAGCTCTTTAAGTCTTCTATGGGTTTAATCTGGAGATTTCAGTGCGTGCGTGCGTGTGTGTATGTGTGTAAAACAGATTTATTTTATTCTACAAATAAAATGAATGAAATGATCTGGAATGGAAGGGCTATAGGGGGCACAGAGAAACCACAAATCCATTTCCAGGCCTTTACTTAGAGTATTGAAATTGCTCTCACAGTATCATTCTGAGAGCAGAGGAAGCAGTCACACTGCTTGCACAGATGGGGGAACTAATCCATCTTATATTCTCAAGGGCACAGAGAATAACGGTGATGACAGAGCTGGTATCCAATTTCCAAATCCCAAACACAGGCCTCTCACCCAAATGCCACACTGCCTTTGTCTTAATAAACCCAAATAAAACATACTCAGTCCTGTGTAAACAGCGTCCCTAGGGTGCGTGTTTTGAACGAAGCAAAGATCAGCTTTTTGTGGGGCACACTCCAGGACAGTGGACAAGGGCATGCACGCTAGAGACACACTGGGGGATTCAAATATTTGTTCCATCGTTTACTAACTGTCGGATCTTGGTCGTGTTATGTAATTTTTTTTGTGAGGAAGATCAGCCCTGAGCTAACATCCATGCCAATCCTCCTCCTTTTGCTGAGGAAGACCGGCTCTGAGCTAACATCTATTGCCAATCCTCCTCCTTTTTCTCCCCAAAGCCCCAGTAGATAGTTGTATGTCATAGCTGCGCATCCTTTGAGTTACTATATGTGGGACGTGGCCTCAGCATGGCCGTAGAAGCGGTGCCTCAGTGCGCGCCCAGGATCAGAACCCGGGCCGCCAGTAGCGGAGCGCGCGCACCTAACCGCTAAGCCACAGGGCCGGCCCTGTTTACATTTATCCCATTTTTGTGTCAGGCTTGTAAAGCACTTCATAGCAGAGTCAGGAGCTACACTCTAACAGAGGAGTGACCTTACCAATATGAAAGGTTCATTTTACGCTTCCCAATACAAACAGAACTATTTTGCTATTACACTACCTAAGCATTTTTCTAAGTGACTTTTTTCATCCTCAGTGATCATGAAGGTGTAAGAAAGTACAGTCTAAAGATTTTAGCCTATGCTTCTTCAGGTGAGGAAAAAGGATGAAGAAAAAAGTTACACAGAAGTTACAGAGAAATTTGACTCTAAGCAGATACTACGGAGGTCATACAAATGCTATGACCGGAGTGTCTGAGGGGCGGCCCCCTCGCCCCCTTTCCCCTCTCCCTCCCCTGCCTTCCTCCCTCATTATGAGCACATAGTCTGCGCCGGGCATCAGGTATCCAGTGATGAAGAAAGGCCAGGAAAAACTAGGAGGATTTTTTTTAAAGCATTAAACAGGTTTTTAAAAATGAACTGGAATAGCTTCATGTGGAAAAGAGCTTAAAATTAAACAGCATCAGCAAAACTCCAGCCAACCAAAAAAAAAAAGTCTTTAAGAGGAAGGATTTTGGGCTGACAGGCAAACAGTACAACTTGACATACTGAAAAACATCTCCTAAAGGAAGATGCCCTCTTTTGTGGACAACCGGGCTCCTAGGCCTATCGTGACGCCCACTCACTGTCTCACCTCTTGAACCTCTTTCTCCTGACCGCTCCCCACAGCTCCAGGCCTGGCTGTGCAAATTAGTTCTCAAACACGAGGCAGGTGAAATTGTTCCACTGCTGCTGGCTAAGTCTCTCTAATTATTCTAACTACCAAGTATTAGTGCCCTTCCTTCCTGAAAATAACACTCCTTCACCCAGACACAGGGCTGAAATAACAGGACAAAGGAAAACATTTTCTTATCAGAGAAATCTTCCTTCCTTAATATATGAAACTTCTCCACAGACAACCTCAAAGGGCAGACGGGGAACTTTTAAATATTTGAAATGTCACTTATTTTTTGGCAGGTGCTGAATGCCAGGAATAAAACTCCTGGGGATGATACAGCTTGTTTAAGCACAGCAGGCTCCAACCTGTCACCGCTAATCAAAAACACCCTCCTCGGGCGGCTCCTTCCGACGTCTAGCAGACAGGCCTGGGGTCCACCAGGGCGCCCTCCCGCCTGAGAGAGCGCTGCTCAGCGCCAGCTGAGGATGCCCGCCACGCTACTCACCATGTCAAATTCCACAGGGCCCACCATCCAAGACACCTCGTCAAACTCCTCCGGAGACATGGGGAGAAGGTTTTCTGTGGTCTGAAGTCGAGAAGGGTGACTAAAATGGAGAGAAAGGAGAAGGAACTGTTACCATCCAGGTTAGGAGAGCAGCGGTGCAAACTCAGACACTTCGTCTTTGGCCTGTGATTGAACCATCACTTGAACTTTTTATTCCAGGTAAGTGTGTACACTTGTAAGATACATTTGAACAAGTACAGGTCGCGGGAGGTTCCTGTCCCCAGCCCGGCCCCTTGGGAAACGTACTGGACTCGAGAGGTGTGAGCGAGCAAGAGCCAGACAGGAACCTGCACCGCTTCCGCCTGGTTAAGCCTGGGCGCGACGTGCGCAGTGTGTCACCCTGAGATGACAACGCCTCGGGGCGGACCCTGGCCAGAGAAGCACCAGAGAAAAGTCTGGGGAGTCCCTCGTCCCTACCTTGAGGTTTGTATGCAGATAAAGCTGCTCCAGAGTGTTTTTACATGAAGGCTACATCCATTCACCCCAAGACAGTGCTGCGGGCCAAATAACTGACAATGACTTTTCCAAAATTTTTTCTACCTTTTATAAAATGAAACAACAAAATAAAAGCAAGCGGAAAAAAGGTATCTCAATCATTACTTTGGCCTTTTCTAGATTGAAAAGAACTACTTTCCCACTCTGATCCATTTTTGTTCATTTTATTCACACTTTTTCAAAGTATCAGTTTGGGGAGAACTTATATACCTTAAATACAACTTTTTTTTGTTTGTTTTCTTGTTTTTTGGTTTTTTTTCATAAAGGCAGCAAAATGCTGATAGGCAGTGATACCAGCATCTCTAATTAGGATCTTTCCAACATGATGGCGGCGGTGGCGGCGGCAATTACAGTGAAAAAGCAAAATGCGAGCATCTTCAATAGGCTCCAGCCAGGAGTGGGCCGGCCTGAGGTTTTTAAACATGGAACTCTTCTGTGTTCACTTACACTTCAGACACAGAAATCAATTCAGTCTTGATGTATCCAGTTCCTTTAGGGCCATCAAGTTCCATTGGTTCTGGTGCTAGAAGCAAACACATTGTGTACATTTTCCATTAGCAGAATTGACATAAGAACAGTCAACTTTCTCTTTGATCAAAATTTTACTGGTTTTCTTGATGGTCAGGTTAGAGTCCTGTAACTCTAAGGGGTTATGACCTCCCTGCCTGGGTCACCTGAAATTCTGGTGGGAATGCACAAACAACTAGAAGAAAACGGGAGGAGAGTTCAGTACAGCAGTCAAGTGGAAAGGTTTCTCTTTCCAAGGCTTGAAATCCTACACAAGTTGGGGCCCAAAATATGCAGAGGGATATCTGGTTTAATGATCCCACCCTGATCAGTGTAACAGACACAGCTGAGGAGGTAAGCTGGGGCATCTTCTTCCCAAAGTGATTGTGCTAACGTTGAGATTTCTGATTCCGAAAAATAATTAACTTTGTTGGTGTGTTCCAAACCAGATTAGTCGCACTCAAACTTTCTCAAATGCAAGTCAGTGAAGACTGAGAAGCAGGAGACCTGTGTTCCAAGTCTAGGCCTGTTCTTAACAATAATCACAGGTAACAACAGGATCTAATAATTAATTGGGCCACCCCAAATGAACCACTTTACTTGTCCCGGGCTTCAGTTTCCTCACTTTTAACATGAGCAGACTGGCATAAATCAGTTGGCCATGGTGACTCTACCTTTTATGTTTTCCATGTGGAAAAAGTAATAATGTAACAAATAGACAAGACCAGAAATGGACTTTTCCAACATCCCGAAAATAAGAAATTATTTACTCATTTCTTACTAGCAATATTAAGCCAAATAATGCATTATGTTTCAACTGTGCTGTGTTTATACCATCTTTTGAAAGCCTGCTTTTACAAATTTCAAAGAAAGTGGTGGGTTAATGACACAGCGTGGGTGGAGTTTGTGCTAGCACCTTGCACCGATATGAAGAAAGGGCAGTGTGTGTGACTAGACCATGTGTCCAGCAAACCTCTGGACGAGTATAAAATGAGAACATGGTCACCAGGAATGACCGTGCCGTGCTCTCCAGCATGAGGGCAATGATGCTCACTCTCCTTACTTACCTTCCTTTGGCCTGGAGTAATACTTTCCGAAGGCATGGTCTTTATCAATATTTGGATACAGATACTTCAGGGGATTCTCTGGAATATTTTCAGCAGCCATGACTTTGTAATTGCGAATAATATCAGGAAAAGTAACAGCAGAAAGTTCTTTCTTCGTGTAGGGTTCAACTGCATGGAAGTAAGGTTCTAAAAAGAAGAAAAACCAAGTGAGTCCCACGGAATGTCCCAAAACATACAGCAGAGAAACAGAACATTGTGGAGTTTATGAATCTGAGCGAACCAGGTAAGAACTCCTCACAATCTAGGAGTCACCCCACATACTGTGTATTGCTTTATATGTAAATACATTATAATCTTGTCTTTAAAACAGGAAAAATAAAGGCAGTCATTACTCTCGATAACATTGCATTTGTTATTATTTGCTTAGATTTGTAAATGTGGCCAAAAGAGGTTTATTATTTATTATTTTACCTTGAAAAGCCTGCACTTTTAATGATGTGCTGCCCACAGGCAGATAAATAACTAATTACTAATTGGATCATCCTGGTTTAAGCCATAGATTAAGTTACTAAAAGATAAGCTTACTTTCTGTTTGTTGTCCTTTTCATACTGAGAAATGTAGTTTTTTATTAAAATAAATGATGATAAGACATGGGAAACAACTTTTTAAACAAATAAAAGATGCTATTTGCTACCTCTTCCCTCTAATCCTTAATGTGATAAACCACAGTTTAATTCACTCCTGATCTTATTCCCAGATTTAATTTGAATCCTGCTTCCTAACTGATCCAGAATCTCACTTTTGGGGGCACACGTCCCAGAGTCTGGGACTCTGCTCTAGAACTTCAGACTCGGCCTGGGTTGCTAGCTCCAGCTCTCAGCTGATGCAAGAAAGGAACTACAGGGAGAGGATGAACAGGGCTGGCTCTAATGTCTACCGCCCACTCCGGGCTCCAATCTAGCTCCTCCGTTTTTCATCAGGATAAAAAAACACATAGAACAAGAAAAGTATCCCATCTTTTTGCATCTTTCCACTGAACGCATAAAAGTCACTGGAACAAATCAGTTTCTCCTTCAGTCCTTCAAATGGAGCAAATTAGAAGCAAGAGGGAGAAGCCACCCATCCGTCTTGATCACTTTCTCCTCTCCACTGTTCACCCCCATCCCCAGAAGCCTGTTGCATAATGCAAAGGTTTCCAGAGTCTTTTAGGCACGGATTCATCTGGTTAAATAGAAACCCAATACATAACAAAGGTAACCTTGCAACTGTCCTGTCTGAACGTGGGGTGCAGGGCTGCCGCTCACTCCCCAGGACCCTCTCACAAGGCTGCCCTCATCGGGGCCCCTCCACGTGGGATTCCCCTCACAAAGTGGGTTTCCTCCCAAGAACTCGTTGCCATACTGACTCACCTCCTCCATCCACAGATAACAAACCTGACAAAAAGGAAAGAACCTGGCCTTGTCTTTTAAAAATCATCATTTCCACAACACGTTCCAGGCAGTGAATCACAATATTCACGGTGATGTATTAAATCCTATCTGGGAGGCTTGGGGGGGGTAGACATAGGATCTGCGAGTTTATGCTTGCAGGCTTGGCTTACCGCCTCCGTTCTGGGACCGCTCCACCCACGTGAACGTGATGGCCCCTTCCCGGCAGCTCTCGCTGAAGCGCAGCAGGAAGGTCCCCGGCTGCTGGTCCTTGAGCAGAGCGCGCTCTCGCTCCTTGCTGATGAAACCCACGATACACCTGCATGTGGAAAGGGATTGATGGAGGTTCTTTGAGGGTTAGTCACGATTTTAATTTTCGTGTGAACTTACAAACGAAGATGACTGGAACTTGACAGAAGAACATGGGATAAAAATGTAGACACTATATCAGATGCTTTAGAATCTATTTAATTAACGTTTCAGGAAGCATTTCACTTATACATACGTATGCCCAAGTCCAAAAAAAAAAGTCATTAACACGGTGCCAGTAGGATGCTACAGATGATCAAGAAATACTTGCTGGATTAATGAGCTTTTTATTTTCGCTTGATGATTTTAAAGGCTATGAAAATATCTGAATTTCTGTATGTTTTACACTGGAGAGGAAGGTTCAGACAATCTATTTTCATATTCTAGCACCTCTGATCAAGTTAAAGCCTTTGTTGAAATATAAACTGACCCTGGGAATAAGTTAGATAGAAACAATTTACTGAGTTAAAAAGGTTTCTTCTTCCTTCCTAGGGCAATATAGTTGGTGCTCCAGAAATTTTTGTTGAATGAATGAATGCATGACTGGCACTCAGAGTTTTTTTATTTAGCTTTGAAAATACACATACATATACCACGAAAGTATAAGTTTAATCTTATGAGGTTCCACTATCAAAAAGTCTTGAAGAAACAGCCTGTAAACATCTGTTTCTGTGAGGCGCACACAAGTCTTGTCAAATAATGAAGTTCGGATCAGGCCAGTCTCAGCCTTGCAGTAAGAGAGTATGTGTTAAAAATATGTCTCAAAAATACATCTGCCAATGGCCCTTACCCATCATTCCAGAGAGAGAGCAGGTGTTTCTTGATGAGTTCAAGGATGCTTTCAATCCAAAGCCAGAAAGGAAAATTTTTATCATTTATATTTTCCTGTAAGTATACAAATGCACATATTAGGAACAAGGAAATCTCAAATAGTGACTTACCATGCCTCCTCCCACCATCAGATTTTAATTTGCAAAGACTGCCCAGCTCCCAGGGCTAGAACTGTCTCACACAGAGCAGTCCCTCCCCTCGCGTTGGCATTCAGACACTGAGCTCTCCTTTTCCGGGCCGGGCTCTGCTTCCCTCTCCAAACAGTAGCAAGCCCGCCAGGGAACAACTGCCAGCGTGAATCATGGGACAAAACTGCCCTCGCTTGTACAATCCAGCAGCGTGAGCTCAGTAGCACTGTCTGGTGACCCCTGCGGGGTCGAATTATTCCCTCCAACTGGTCCCTCTGCTCGAGCAGGCGCAGGGGAACCCATCTGGCCGCCAGGCCATCCACGCCGGCACAGAGCACACATTTCACACGGATGGAGCTAAAACGCTGCCAGGCAAGGGGCCGGCGTGAGCCAACAGAAGATGCATTTCGGATATGAAAGAATGTTATCACACAGGCAGGTGCTTCCTGTCAGACTCACACTTGGAGGCTAACATTCTATGCTGAGGGAAAGTAAATAACTTGCCCTAGGGGTTCCATGGGCCAGAGAGAACATGCCAGAATAAGCAGTTCAGTAACTACCATGGCGAGAAAGATGAGGACCTCAACAGAGAGCGAAGAGAACTCAGAGAGTATAAAACTCAGATGGTACCCACCTTACAGAACCTTGTCCACGGAATGAGACCATCGGGGCCAGCATTAGGACCTACACAAATAAAAATAAGCTTTTTCAGGAAACAGAAATTGATTCTGAAGCTTTGGCTGGCCTGATGGCTCTTGTATTTGCTCTTAAAGAAAAAAACCAACTTCCAACAAAAGGAGACTGTATGTACATGGCTGATATTCTCAGAGACATTACTGCTAATTATTTGCACCTTGCGGAGAAGTCTTAATTTGGTCCCTCCCTATGCAATGTCATTTCTCACTGCCCCCCTCTCCTTCCTCAGCAGTCTCCTCTTCCAGTGACCGCACAGAGTTTTTTTCAAATTCAAACTGAGGCCAAGATCACCCCTAGGTGATCTATGTAACTGACACTTGACTTTACAAGCTTATGTCAGATATTAATTAGGCCTTTCCCTCAGCCTCCCTCTAAACAGAACATGCGCTCAGGGAGGCCGATGCAAATCAAAAGCCAAGTGAGAGAAATGAGAGAGAGGAAGCCCCGGGGTCATGAGCTACACAGATTAAAGCAGCCCAGGGTATAAGAGATGGTGAGCCCTCCACCTCTCCTCGAGGAGAACCACAAAGAAGCCATTATAGGCAGAAAAGATATCTTTCTTAATTCTCACCAAATAAGGAAATGGAATAAGGTGATTTCTTACTTTTTATTAAATAGCACAAGACCCCCACTGTGACAGCTACATGGCCAAGAGAAGACACTGCTGGGAGCCCTTTGGTTAGGAAGACTGTTGGTGTCTGCAGTACATGCAGTTATGCTGTACAGAAAGCAGATCTGGATAAAAGTTGCCTGTGGATTTTTAAAGAAAGAGTTCAGATACTTCCATTCATTGAAGATCTGACTTTGAGACTAGTAGGTCTTTGATTTGCTTAGTGTGGAAGACTAATAAATCCATGACATGAGCTACTGAAAGGGAATTATCTACCACGGCCTGGACCCTGCCCAATCAGGCAAAACTGCCAATCAAGGGGCGTCCTCCTGATGCAGACAGTATCTCCTTCTCCAGGCCCACCTGATGTGAGAGTATGCTGTGCGGTGTGTGGCCCTAGGACCTTACTCTTACCATGCTGGGGACTTACTTTTTTCTCTCAAGGTTAATAACACTTCATCTTTCCCATCAAGGAACTTATTTTAACCACAAGCAATATATTTTACATAATTCAAAAATTTTTCCCTTAGGAACCCTGCTCAGAAATGTTAATATGAGATAATGGGGAAATGATTCATTTAAATCTTTTATCAGGTCTCTATCTCTTTTCAAAGTGAGGTCTAATGCTCACTTAGCTATAGTAAGCTGCAGCTGGAAAAACCAACAGACTAACACTTCTACTTGGAACAAGAGAGAGAGCCACGAGGGAAAAGAACGAGTAGAGATATTTTTACAAATTTCAATTTTTATATACGTAAAAAGTTAATATGCTCATACCAAGAAGTTTCTCTCCCAGCATGTTCAGCTGGTCCACATTGAGACCTCTTTTGGTGACAGAAGAAAACTGCCAGCTCAGCACCTCTGAAAGCTGAGACCATCGTGCACAAGGGGGGTTCAGGAAGAAGGACAGATTCTAGAGAGAAAACATCCAAAAGCTAAGGGCTACTGAAGAGCCACCCGTCACACCAGCACTAAAACACAGCACTACCACCCCAAAGTTCAGTGCTAGTTTCTGTGACACAAAAGTTTTCATGGTAGAAGAGGAGAAACACAGTCAAGTCTTGTTATCCGCAGATTCCCATTTGTGAATTCATCTACTCACTAGCAATTACTTTAACTCCAAGATCAACACTCATGGCACTTTTGCTCTCATTTGCAGACTTGCCCATGCAGAGAATGGTGAAAAATTCAAGTCACCCGACAGGGATGTTTCCCGTTGGGGTCAAACAGCTCTCATACTATAAGCAAGTGTTCTTTTTGAGAACTATTTAGTGCCATGTTTTTTGCATTTTTGTTTTTCTGTTGGTGGTGGTGGTGATTTCATTTTGAAAATGGCCCCCAGGTGTCTAACGTTCCTAAGTGCAAGAAGGCCATCATGTGCCTGACAGAGAAAACACACATGCCATGTAAGCTTTGTGCAAGAATGAGTCATAGTGCTATTGGCTATGAGTTCAATGTTAATGGGTCAACAAATATATTAGATAAGGTATCTATAAACAGAAACACACATAAACAAGGCTAGGTATTGATCGGCTGACGTAAAGGTTGTGACCAGAGGCTGGCAGGAATGTAACCTGGTATTTCCCCTAGGAGCAATGGTTCAGTATTTGCTAATCCAGTGTTCACAGTGACTTTAAAGAACTTAAGTACAGTGAGTAACGAGAATCAACTGTAATTAATCAACAGTGAGTACCCACACTCTAAGAATGGAGCATGCTTGTTTAGCAGATCTATACATTTAAAAAAAAGAATAAAGGACCTCTTACCACGATAAAAGTTATATGAAACCATCTATTGCTTGAGATTATTCACATAGAAGGAAAATCATAATTCTCATTTCTAATACATACTCATGCTTCACTCATACATACTCATGCTTACTCAAGATCCTTAGCAATGCCACTTGAGTTATGTCACTTCTCCCTCAACATCTGGCCCTTAGGGGCTCTTTCAGATATGCACGGGGTCTTTGGTTAGCCCCTGGAACAAAAGCAGATGTGTTTCCCATACCCTGGGCTCTGCCACCAGCATGTTGTACCACAGGATGGAGGCCCAGCCACTCGGGAGCTGGCTGACGTTGGAGATCACCACGACGGGCAGAGAGGTCGTCTGAAAGATGACAAAGACCTTGAAATCATCTGAATCACAGAAATAGCCCCTTCAGACCAGTGTGTAGCCTCAAAACTAAACAAGGGCTTATTTGTAAATTTGCAAATATTTTATACTTGGAAATTAAAAATGTAAAGTTATATTTTTTGTTCATAGTTGAATTTATCTTTGATATATCTTTCAGTTAAGAAAAAAGTCTCGGGCCGGCCCCATGGCTTAGCAGTTGAGTGAGCACGCTCCGCTGCTGGCGGCCCGGGTTCAAATCCCGGGCGCGCACCGACGCACCACTTCTCTGGCCATGCTAGGGCCGCATCCCACATACAGCAACTAGAAGGATATACAGCTATGACATACAACTATCCACTGGGGCTTTGGGGGAAAAAAAAAAAAATAAATAAAATTATAAGAAAAAAGTCTCAATGCTTCATATAAAAAATTAGCATAGGACATCTCAACTGGAACATTTAGCTTACAATATTTGAAGGTTAATTCATTTCTCTAGCTTCCTGAACTACTACATTAATGTCAAAATAGTATTAGCTGAAAAAGATCACCTTTTTTAGCAATTAGGTAAATACGTCTAAAACAAAAATGGAGAAATAAGAATACATGTAACAGTTAAAAGTAAAAATAAATAAAGTTTCCCACGTCTGGACCGTGTAAGTCTCACCTCAAGGTCAATGACCAAGCCAGGCTGACACAACTGGGTTTCAAAACTAAGGGAGTGAAGCTCTTCGGTAACGATGAGAGGGCCCTTAAAAGAGAACAGAAAAAAAAGGAATATAGCGATCCATTCACTGACCCCGCACCTTTCAAGAGCCTAACCCGCACTGCAACAGGCTGTGGAAAGCCGGGACCCAGCCAGCTGCAATTCAGAAGATTCCAACTGCCAATCATCCGTCCCAAATGTAATTACTGCAAGTATCTCAGTGTTCCCTCGAAGACAAGATTTTTGAAATTAAGGCAAGGGTTATGGATTAAGGGAAAGAAATGTTGATAGGGAAATAGCAACTTCTAACGGGTTTACCCGTGACCTAAGGCACCAGGCCCTCGGCCCCACTCTGCGTGCCTCAGGCAGATGGGGGTGGAAAGTGCACACATGTTCCAGGGATGACTATCTACTGTAAGGGCTGATTTGCATAAGCCTGGTAGGTGATAAAGTGCCTTGGTTTGGGTAGAAATGCTATGGTTTTCAAAGTGCCTTCATACACATTATCTCATGCGAACATCATAACAATCTAGAAGCAGAGAGGAGCAGCTGATCTCCCTGCTTATGGAAAGGAAACTAAGTCCCCGGGAGGCCAGGAAGATAGTAGAGGTCGAAACCAGGGCTAGACAGCTGCTGTGCACTGCCCAGGCCAGCGTCTGTCCCCGTCCCACACGACCTCTGCTGGCTGTGGTGTGGAAGGACGGCATGCCAAGAGGGCACAAAGGACGAAAATGTTCCAACCAAAGTAACTCCAGACATTTGTCCTCTGTCCACAGGTCATTTTTGCACACATCACAAACAGCTCCTGAAGGATCTGGCTGTAAAAAGGAAACTGCCGGAAAGACGATGCCACTGGGCAGGGGATGCAACGGCAGCAAGACCCTCCCTGGCACACGTCATTATCAGCACGGCAGTCATAGAACTAGCCTCTGGTTCCACCTTGGACAGTAACTCCCTGTGCACCCTAAGCTAAATCCTGCAAAATTCCTGTGATCCAGCTTCTTCACCTGTGAAATGAGTAATGCAGAAGCTCACCATACCTACTCCACCAGGCTGTCTGTGAGGGTCCACTAAATTCGTGTGCAAGATTGTTTGACAACCATAAAGCATGAAAAACAGTGTTTTTACTGTTATCATAGATACACCACGTCCCAAAGCTCATTCGCTGCTCTTCCCCGCTGGGTCTGAACCCCTTCATGAGGTGTCACCTGCCACCAGGGGCACTGAGCCAACCTCACTGGACAGACCCGCTAGTTAGAGACTAATCAGAACAGAGAAGGACTCACCTCGTTAGTTCTGGTGCCCGCGTTTTTCTGTTCTTTCAGTTGCTATAAAACAAGAAACCATCTTAGTAAATAGCACAAAAATCGTCAAAGTCGCTATTTTCACCTACATACCAAACCAAAGTCAGAACTTAGAAAGAATGAAGGATGTGAAATTATTTTCAGAATGCAGAACAAGAGGTGAAATGACCCTTGTGTGGGTTCATGAGTTGGGAGTGTCTTTTCCCAACAGCCTGACACCGTGTGAACACCACGGAGTCTAGAACGATCCCAGGAAACTGCACCCTGCTCCCTTCCCCTGTGCAGGCTCTCCCTGAATGACCCCCCATCACCTGCATTAGCTGTTTCATGCTCCCCAGGCCCAGGGAGCAGCTTTTTCTGCCTCCCCATTCCTTTGACACAGTCTCCCAGGCTAGGCCCAGAGACTCCGGGCCCAACTAAGATTGCCCTCAAAAGGACTTCCATCCCTGAGGTTTTAATGGAGCAACTCGGAGCCCCAAGAGCAGTTCTGGACACCCTCAGACTCCTGAGTTTGGACTGAGGCTCTCACACAAGGTCTAGCTTCCTAGCCATAAGTTTGCTGGTTCACGCGATGGTTGCCAGTGAAAAGGGTGCCTTGAACCTCTCTGCGGGCTCTGGCCCAGGGAGAGTATAGGGCTCAGCACCAACACATCTGGAGAACTGGCAGCCTCAGATCTTCACGGAGGCAGGAAAGAAGGCAGCACCCACTTAAACCCCCTGCTGGCATTCTACTGCCTGGCAGAACAGGCCCTACTCCTCTGGAGACACAGCGGGGGAGGCAGTGGCTGTGGGCGAGACCATCAGGAAGGAGAATGTGAAGAAGGGGCTGGAGAGAGACTCCTGGGGTCTGCCACACTTGGAGGGGGAGAACAAAGAGTCAGGACATGGGAGCAACAGCAACCCTTGAGAAAACTCTAAGAGTCTAGAGTGAGTGATCACTAAGGTCGTGGAGGCACCAAGTACAGATAATTTACATGCACACTGGTTTATGGAATATTTTACTGAGATCGCTACACCCCAAAAGAAGCATCCCTGGGAGACAGACTGGTAGAAAACAGAGGGAACAGTCCTGGGATAAGGACGAGGAACCAAGATTCCCCAAGCGCTGGTGAAGTTACCAGCCACAAACTCTAGAAATCTTCTCCTAGGGGTGCCCTCCACATCCCACAGTGCACAAAGTGCCACTCTGTTCTAAAAAGTCCCAATGAACCAGACACAGCATAAAGAAGGGAAAATCGGTCTCCCTACCAAGTGTCGGAATTCTGCTGCCAGACTTCCATTGGTGGATTCCTCCATGTTCATCACTTTCGTATGTGTGCCCAAAATGTTGAACTTTCTAAATCTAAACAATACAGGAGAGCAATATTTAAAAGGCTTGGAACTGTTCAACAAACAAAGATAGTAAAATATAGTGCAAAGTACTTTACATACCCTTTTACTGTATTTCTCTCATTCACATCTCTGCAAAAAAATATATACATATATAATCATATATGTGTATTTAAAATTTGAAATGAGCTTCAACAAAACTACAAAAGTATATGCATAAGTAAATGATCAATTAAAAAAAATCAATACCTGTGGGTTTTCTGCCCTTTCATTCACTCACTCACTCCATCAGCCAACACTACCTCAAGACTGCTGAGGAACCTTGGGCAACTAAACCATCTGGGCCTCACATTTCTCCTTTGGACAACGTGCTAACAGCTCCAACCTTACAGGACATTGTGAGGAGCAAACTAGTTAATGGGTAAAAAAAGTGCACAGTACACCCTCAATAAACATAAGCCACAGTTACAGCAGTTTCTTGAGCAATTGCACACTTTGCGCAAGGCACTGTGCTAAGCCCTGGGGACTCAGCAGAGAGCACTGCTCTGCGGTTATGGAACTCAGACGACCTTCCGATGGGACAGCCTAATTCTTGTTTTTATTCTCTATTATCTTCAATGCTTCATGAACGTACCGGAATAGTCAATTATTTGGGGTAACTGGCAAGTTCAAGTTTTAAATCTGAGGTTAAAATCTTGAGAGACCTTGCATCTTGTATAAATTCAATGATCACTTTGTCATGTTCTGGACAATTACGTATCTGTTAATGGCGCAGGCGTGGATGAGAAATCACTAGCACACTCACAGTTAAATGAGTTAGCTTCCTTTCCCATCTCAACTAGAAGTTCAATGTTTTTGTGAATGACTATCACTATTAGCTATGACAGTGGCCAATTTACCCCTGTTTGAAAAAACAGAATTTAAAATAAAAGGAACGGTGTGATACAAAGCTGCCTTGTCAAAGGTAAAAAGAAAACTCAGAGCTGAGACAGAAAAGAAAGAACAAACTAAAAGCGAGACTGAGGAAAGCAGAGTGTGGTAAACGGCAATGGCCACAAAATCTTTGCAGCTCTTCCCTTCAAGAGACAGAATATATTTCCGTGTCCCTTAAATCTCAGGTGACTTTCACTTGCTGTTACCAACAGAATGGATGGGAGTGATGCTGTACAAGTTCCAAGTCTAGCCCCAACAGGCCTGGCATGCCGCTCTCTTACCCACTTGGAACGCTGTCTCACGTGAAAAAGCCCAGGCTAGCCTCTTTGAGAACCCCATGCAGAAGGCCCAGTTACCCCAGCCAAGACCTCACACACGTAATGAGGCCATGCTAGACCACCCAGCACTAAGCTAGCACAGACCAGAAGGACCACCTACAGCCCACAGAATATAAGAAATAATAAGTTTTTGAGTTTTAAGCCACTAAGTTTTGGGGCAACTTGTTATGCAGCAAATGCTAACTGATACACAGAGAAAAAACAAAGACAGGCAGGAAAGACAATGGCAGGAAAGACAAAGGCACAGACAGTGCTACAAGGAAGAACACTGTTACAGGATTGGAAAGAGACAAAAAGCCAGAGGAAAATGATCTGGATCGTCATAAATGGTTTTGAAACTTGCTAAACCAGTGTGTCACAAACACCAACAAAAGCATTAAATATATCAAGCGCGGGGGTGGTGGGGAGCCATCTTGTTCCTTAATGTAAGTGGCTAGGTCTGTGCTAGTCCAGGTCCAGGGTTTAAGGGCAAAAGGGGATGGGCCTGCTCCACGGAGACCCTCCTGAGAGATCCTGCCCATTCCTGCATCCCTACTGCTCAGAAGAGACAAGGGGGAATCCAGCAGGCTCCACACACACCCCTCAAAATGCTGTCAAAGTCACTCCAGAAACAACCCCACAAGTGGCCATAGAATCACAGCAGCCTGAAGGATATTCAGCTTTGTGTTTGATCAAGGGCCCTTCCTCGGGGGCTAGCCTAGGAGGGGGAGGGGTGTGCCACATCCAGCTGCTCCAAGACTCGACCATTACAAGCTCATATGCATAAAATACACTCACTCTTTTGTTCCTTTATCGTCTAAAAAGGCACAGCCATGTTGATACCAGCGCTAGGGGAAGTTCTCAACGTCCAGAACAGAAGCTCTCGAATTAAATTTGCTGGGATCACTTACAACTGGCCCTGGTGCATCAGTCCATGTTTGGTTAACAAAACCAACATTTCAACAGTTAATGTATCTTAGATAACAGTAAAGATATCTTACTTATCAAATAAGACTTTGACTTTCAGATTATAATTCAGCTCTTGCAATTTCACCAACAGTCTGGAAAGAAAAATGAAAGTCATTATTACTTTAAAAAATTATCTATTACAATTTACTTATTACGCTAATTCCCTATCTAACCCCCACCCCCTCTAGTTTTTGGTTATTATAAACAATGGAACTGACATCCTTGTATGTCTACTTGGACTTTTTTTCAGTGTATTTGTAAGATAAATTCCGGAATACTGAATTCTGACAGAGAGCAGCACTGATTTCACATTCCCACCAAACGTTAGTGAGGGTACCTGCTTCCCTAGACAGTCTCACCAACACTGGGCTTTATCAAAATTTCTATTTTGGCCAATTATGTGGGTGAAAAATAGCGAACATTACTTTTTACTAGAACTTACACCTAATGTTTGCCCTGTTAGGAGAAAATAAAAACTATCACCCATAATCAGGAAAATGAGAATCCCTTCTATAATCATTCCAGGGTGGTGTGGAGAGACGGCCGGAAGGAGTGCTGGGCTGAAGCTCAGGCGTGCCTCTGCTCTGATGAGCTCGAGACCCTGGGAAGGGGCCCCTAACAGTCTGTTCCGTGTAGTGGAGCAGGTGGATGGGATTAGATTTCTAGCGCCCCTTCCACTGGTGAGTTCCAGGACCCCGTGGGTGCCTTAGTGTAACCCTGGCACCCAGGAAGCAGCACCCAGGGACGTCACTCAGTGGCAGCCCAAAAAAAGGACTAGGATCAACTTTGAAGGCAAGTGAGCTGCTCATCAGGAGAGGAACAGCCTAATGAATGTAGCCAGTCAACAGAAGATAGTAAAGCCATATGTTCTCTTATGGAAACATTTCTTCAATTTACTATCAAGGAGAAAAATAGGCTGCAAAACAACATACATAGCAGAACTCTAGTTTTTAAAAATGAAATATTATATGTCAAATATATTTGTCCATGTGAGTATCTGTGTATGAAAAAACATATACACACACACAAATGTATTTATTTATATATTTGTGCAGACATGGACAAAATTCTGGGAGGACATTAGGCTGTTAACCACAGTGGTCTACAGACATTTAGATCACAGACAACTTTGAAATTTGATGAAAGCTATGAACTCACTCACCAGAAAAATGTCCGCGTCATAAGTCCACATTCACCCACATGACCCACAGTTTTGGGGGCATAGAGAGCTCAGGTTACAAGCTTACCCTCAGGAGGGGATGAGGCTGCTGGGAAAGTCTACTCTCTACTACGTGCATTCTGCAATTCTGAATGCCTTTCTACAGTTAACAGGCATTACATTTACAACTGGAAAAAAAATGAAGTGTGTATGTATATCCATAATTATCTGTTATAGTTCTAGTTTGATTAGAAAAGACAGACTCAAATATTCTAAGTAAAAATTCATACTAAGATGTCTACTGCAAAATTACTTCCTCTAAAGCACCCTATATAACAATGCCGTGAAGAAAACAAGGGGTGCAAACTAGGTGACAGGCAGCGCAAGGGGTTACACCTTTCCTTTATTACCTCAACTTCACGGTGAACTGGACCCCAGTCTTCAAGACCAATGGCCTCTGAGGATGTGTTGGCATGCAAGGCTGCCTTTCCACCACAAACGAGCTGTAAATTCCCAACAAAGTGCAAATTAGCATTTCCATTAAGGTTGAGGCAGTAAAAAACTATTTTCCCTTAAGAGGAAAGGCGCTTAGAGAGCACAAGCTAAAAACAGTCTGAAAGATTCTAACAAGTTGGATGAATAAAGTGAGGTTTCTTAGTTAGTCAGTAAAGAAATCCCCAAATCTAATTTGCACTGAACAAAATCAGAGTAATTATAAGGACCTGTCATACTCTTCAACAAAGAAAACCCTGAATTGGATTATATTCACTTACAAACCTGCAGTAAGAATCAAAGTTGCATTCCAAAACCCAAGTAAATGTCCTTGATTGTTTCAAAATGCAACATGGAGACATTCCTGTTTGGACATGAGCCACAGGGAACCAGAAGCATTCTTATTATGTCAAGTTAGCATAAAAAAAAAAAACTTCCAACATGCACTCTACTCTTCTACTCCGTGCCATTTATTCACCTACTAAGCATATCTGGAACACCTACCACGGGCAAGGCACTGAGCAAGGCCCTGGTGGGGAAGAGGATGACAAACGCCTGTCTGTGTCTTCCGAGACCTTCTCATTTACAATAAAGATCACAGAAATACACAGACAACCAAAGGATAAAATCCAGAATGGGAGAGGAATCAAGAATGAACTGGAATAAAGAATGCAGATCTGGAAGGGAGATAACATCTGTTTGGGAACTTGGGGAAGATTTCCCGATGAGATATAGGCTGAAACTTTCAGGATAATACAATTTTGAAAATAGGTACAAACAGGTAAAAAAAGAAGGCCCGGAGGCGGAGGACATCCTGTTAAGAGAGGCATGAAGAAGCATATGGGGTGGGCCTGGGAACAGCCCAAGGTCAGGTCTGCCTGGAAATGGGGCAAGTGTACACTGGAAATGGAGCAGCCAGCTAGGGCCAGGCAGTGGAGGTGGGGCATGAGTGTCCAGCCGAGGGGCTCCACCTGGATTAGCAGGTGACAAAGAACCAGATTGGAACTCGGCTCTAGGACAGCCCGGGGTCACAGGCACCAGGGAAGAAGAGGCGGAGCAGAGGGCCACCTGGGAGGCTACTACGTAGGAATTCAGCAGAGGATTTGAGAGCCTGAAATGAGATGAGGCCACGGAAGAGGAGGGAAGGAGAGGACAAATATCATGAAGTTAGACGCAACAGGTCTCGGCACAGACTGGCCACAGGGCAAGAAGGAGGAGTAAAGAGCTACTAGTTACCAGCCCGGGTGGCCACAAGAATGAAGGGCCATTGGCATACACAAGGAATTCAGGAAAAGCCAAATGCCATTAAAAAAAGTCTATAACCTATTAAACCCTTCTAAAATCTGAATTACTGTAAAATTTATTATCTGAGTTACTGTAAAATTTTCCTGTGGGTAAAATAACTACAGAAAGTGCAAATAAATCTCTCTCCAGTTACTTCTGAATGAGCTGCTGGAAGAGGCTGAAGGTGCGGTCCCACAGCCCTTGCTTGTTTTTCGTGATCGGGTCGTGTTCGTAGGTGTATTTCTGCTCCAGTTCCTCAAGCTTCTTAAGCTGCTGACGAACCTGCTGCAGACTCTCCGCCACTATGGTGAACCTGGAAGACACAAGACACAGGGGGCTCAGTCAGAAACAGTCCCAAAGCAGCCTGGATGAAAGGCCATCACGGAGAGCAAACACGTGGTTTCTACAGGCAACACACGCCATATCTGCGCACTGCACTCCACACCACTGGGAGAAACGGAGAACAAGGCTGTTTCGGCATTAAGCAGTTGTTATTTGGGGAGAAAAAACTAACACGCACTGAAGGATTACAGCCTCCGTCAAAAACCTCTGCTTACTGCTGAGGGGGACCTAAGGGGAGATGGGTCGGGGCGGGGTTTCTAGGGGATCTGATCTTTAAGATAACTGGGATTTAAAGGGACAGGGCAAGGCAGACGCCATCAGAGGCAACGCGGGAGGCAGCGGGGAGCCCCTGCAGGTTTTATATCAGGACAGTGATGTTACGCAGAGGGGAGAGCGCAGCCTGGAAGCTATAGAATCAACACAGAGAGGGGATGCTAGACCCAGGTTAGAGGGAGAGGAGGGAACAAAGGTCACTGTTTGAACTGAAAGCAGGAGGCAATATGCTCCACCTGGGCCCTCAAAATATAAACCAAGGAGGAGACCTGGTGCTTGCTTTCAAGGTTCCTCCTTCCTGACAGTCAACTGCCACTGGTGACGCAGCCTCTGAGCCGAGCCAGGCTGTGGATGTGTTGTTTTATTCGCCTGGAGTAATGACAGAAGAAAATCTTCTCCCCAGGGAAAAACACCGTCTTCAATTCGTGGTTTCCTTCCTCGAATCCAGTTCAAAGCAGTGAAAGAGCAGCCCTTGGCATGAAATGAAAAGGCAGGAGAATGGTGCACAGGCAGTTCCAGAGAGGATTTGAACTCAGTGCTTCCCAACTTTGTTCCAGCCATGGCACAAGAGAAAATGCCAATCCTTGTACAGCACAGTGGGGGATGTGGGAGGGCATTTGCTGTGGCCTAAAGCGACCACCAGGGGGTCCCAGACAAGCCGAGGACTCCCTGGGCACCTGGAAGGTTCAGGGGTCAGTGTCTCTCAAGGCATATGGGGGCACACTGGGCTGGGAAGCTCTGTGCTAACCCATAAGAAATCTGGGCTATGGGCAGGCAATTCACAGAATAAAAATCAATGGCTGAATATTAATTGTGAATTTTTAAAAAAAAAATAGCAACTCAGAAAATAATCTCATGAGATCTCTGGTTCTTGGGCCCTCAGGAACTGTTCCAGGTCACCATCCCCTCATATCCACTCTGATCCCACCTCTTCCATCCCCTCTGCTCTGTCGGCCCTCCCCTGGACTACACTAACATGCTCATAGTAGCCCAACTGGCCTTTCCGTCTCTATTCTCTCCTCCAGCCTGCTGCCAGAGTGACCTTCCTAAATTAAAACTCAGAGAAATGAACCTCCACTTAAATAAAAAGCCTGCCTGGCTCACCAGTGCCCAGTGGATACAGTCCCATTCCCAGCACGGTGTGAGAACCTCCACGACCAGGCTCCAGCCTCTCGCCAGCTCTGCTTTCTCCCTGCCCTCCCGGGCACCCCTCTCTCCAGCCATCCAACACAGCAGTATTGCAGGCCTCACTCGTGCCCGGCCTCTCCTCCCCTCTGCCTCTGTCATGCTGTTCTCCTCCCCAGTCTACACGAAGTACTCCCGTTCACTCTCAAGAGTGAACCACTTCCTCTCAGAAACCTTTCCTGGTGACTCCTTCCTTCATCCATCATGGAACTCCGGACGGACCTTTATTAGAGCACTGGCAACATGTTACTGCACAGAATTATTACCCCGTCTATCTCCTGCCTCCACACCGAGAACTCCTTACTGGCAAGGACCAAGAATCATTCATCCTTGTGTCCCCAGGTCCTAGCCCAGTGCCTGGCATACAGCATTTAATAAGTATTTACTGGATGGATGACTGAATGAATGGCCCACGACAAACTATTACCTCATGGAAGCCTGGAAAATGCCTTAAGCTATTTTGTTTTTAATAAAACATTAGGACTCAAGTTGTTAAATGTGTTATGTGACGCCCATGTCACTGGTGTTTTAGCACAGCCAAATGACGCACCCCCGGGTACATGCATAGGAGGGAGAGGAGTGTTCTGAACCAAGCAGAATGTGCGTGGCTCAACGTGGCCACAGGCATGAATAATGCTGCACTTTGTAGGCAAGTGTTTCCAGGGCAAGAAGAAGTTGAACCACATCAAACTCTGAACAAAGTTTTGACAGGGTCCATTCAATGAACGCAGCTCGAGTGTGCACTTTACGAGTTTATACAGTTAGCCAGTCAGTGGCCAATTTTCCACTCTAGAGAATCTCACCAGTTCTGCAGCTGATCGAGGCACGCGTTGGGGGGTCCCCCAATACAGGCACTCTGCTGTCTCCGCTTCCACTCCACCAGCTCATCGTTAATCAGGGCTTTCTGGGTGAGTTCAGTGACATTCAACAACTCTATTATTTTGTGAACTACCTCCTAAAGGGAGAGGAAGAAACAAAGTGAAATAAATTCATCTTTAATCACTGAATTTTAAAAGACGTCACTTCAAAGACCAAGAAAGCAAATATCCTTCCATCTCCACTGCGGCTCTAAGCCAAGTGGTTATAAAAATAATTTTTCCTCTATTCTAAACTTCAAGTCCATTATTCACAGTCTGTGACAAAAGAAACATGTTATTCTGGAAAGTGAATCACTACCTTTCTCTTATTGTCAAGCATTAAATACATCTTCTGGAGTAACATCTGTTCTTGTTTCTGATCATTCTTCGCCACACCATTGGTGTCATGCTCTGTGAATTAGGAGAGACAGCAGATAAATATAAATGTAAAAGAAGACACAACCCACTAAAACCAAGATTCACATACATGGAGGAGAAATATGATCCAAATGCTATTTGGTGATAGGTCAAAGATGGTGTTCTTCAATCTTTATTCAACAAAACAAGAAAAAATGTCCTAAGTATAAAAACTAGACACACTGAGAAAGAAGACTTGTTTTCAATGACTCATGTAAATTGGAAACACTACTATCTGGCTCTTAAGGCACTGTCAGAATATTACCTGACAGTGGTAATGAATGTAAGAGACAAAATTCAAAATCTCAGATAAAAAGTTTATACAAAGCATTTCTGCAGCTTTGAGAGGGAAGTAGACGATTAGGAAATATCAGTAGTTGAGGTTCCTTCCTCTCACACTTTTACTCAAATTATACTAACAATGTCTCCACACTAACCACGGCATCCTCCAGCTGATTGCTAGGGTTACAGCTGTACCCTACATGTCCTACACAATGCACACTTTGGGGTTATTTCCAGCTGACGTCCTGTCATCATTAAACACAAGCAACAACAACAAAAGACTGACACTGCTTTAAGACATGAGGAAACTGCTGAACTTCTCTGTAGAGTATACACAGAGCTTGAATGATTGAGGGAGCTTTAGTAATGTAGTAGGGCAGGGGAGCTCCAAACAGCCGTCAGTCCACATCATCAGTGCGCTAGGCCCAAGAACGAAAGTGAATAACATACAACCAGTGGTTAGCAACTGGGGGGGATTTTGCCCGCCAGAGAACATGTGGCAACGTCTGGAGACAGTTTTGGTTTTCACCACTGGGGATTAGGGGATAGTCTACTGCCACCTGGTGGGTAGAAGTCAGGGACGCTTCTAAACATCCTACAGGGCACAGGGCAGCCCCACAACAATTATCTGGTCCAAAATGTCAACAGTACTGAAGTTAGGAAACCTGGCCTGGGTTATCAAGAAGCTGAGACTAGCAATTCAGAGTCATAAAATATTTGGCAAATATGAAGGAGTAGCCACCTTCATTACCTAGTGTAGAAAGAAAAAATTACAGCCATTGGACACTGCTTTCAATGCGAACTCTTACCTCTATTCTGCAAGGTTTTGCATTTAAAGTCATATTCATCTTGTAA